>NW_026916325.1:0-1200000 GCF_034315485.1 Pezoporus occidentalis
TTTATAGCTCATCAGCTAGATGTCTCCAGGTCACCAGCGACTAGCCTGACATCCCTCCAACCATCATCCCAACAGAGAATGAACTTTGATAGAACCAGATGAGTTCTGCAGTAAAGGAACGACCAGCATCAGCAGGCACCGATCCAATACTGCACACAGCCTTTCCTGCCCTGAAAGATTGTTACAAGAGATGGAACCTGACATCATGGACTGAATGGACTCGGCAGCATTATAGGGATTGGTCCATGCACTAAGAAAATGATCTTTTTCTCTTGGTCTGTACGTATATGGATGTATATATGTGGGAGAGCGATGGTGTACTGAAAATGTGGGATCTGAGCATGACGTGAATGGTATGGAATAAGGAGGGGATAATGTCCTGGGTTCAGCAGTAGCAGTCATGTTTCTCCTTCGCGGTAGCTGGTGCAGTGCTGTGTTTTGACTTCCAGCCTGGGAGCAGTGTTGGTGAAGTTGATGTTTTTGGTTGTTGCTAAGTGATGTTTACCCTAACCAAGGACTTTGTGAGGCTCATGCTCTGCCAGGGAGGAGGGAAAGCCGTGAGGAAGCAGAGACGGGGCGCCTGACCCAGGCTAGCCAAAGAGGTATTCCATACCACAGCACACCATGCCCGGGGTTCGGGGGTAACTGGGAGTTACCCAGAAGGACACAGGCTTCCGGGTGGAACTCGTTTCTTGGCCGGTGGTATCGTATTCTCTTCCCTTTTATTTTCTCTTATCATTGCTGGTGTTGGTAGTAGCGGTGGTGATTTGTGTTGTACATTTGTTGATGGACTGTTCTTGTCTCAGCCCGTAGGAGTTGCACTCTTTTGATCCTCCTCCCTGTTCCTCTGGGAGCGGGGAGGGGGAGAGCCTCGGGGAGGTGGGGGGCCCTCGATTGCTGTCAGCCCGGCACCACTCACTGGGAGTGAGTGAACAAGTTGCCTGACTGGGTTTAAACCACGACACTTGTACTAACTTGTTGTAATCTACTGACAAAAAGAGAAAAAAAGCCTATACATTGGATTTTATCCCAGGGTTAAATTTCTTGATTGCTTTCCTAATTAGACAAGAGAGCAGAGCATATATAGAAATGACTGCATAAGAATGATTTAGCATAAAAACTTTAGGTGTGCAAAAAGTTCTTTCCCTTTTACTCAGCTTTCTTCTAACTACAAAGGGTGATGTTGCCTATTTGAAGTTAGCTTAGCTATTTATATGGCTACTTTGTAGACCTATATATCTGTAAATTGGTAGATGATGAAATTGGGATTTTTATGTTAATACACCTTGCAGCAAAATAACTCAGTTCCACTGGTTAGTAGAACTTGGAGGTTGTTTTTTTTTTCTCTCTAAAGCAGTAAGGTGTGTTTAATATGGACTCCAAAATATGAAAAAGCTGTAAACAAACAAAGATCAAAGAGGAAAAGTATAACCAGCTGTGCAGATGAAAGTGTTATTTCAGATGGAAAGCTCTTACAAGTGGAATATATCTGTTCAGTTACAGAGTAGCTAAAATGGTATTTGCTAGCTCTCCATACATATTTGAGGAGTAGATGCTGAAGAGAAGGCCAAGTACTAAGAATATCTGAAGAGAATAACACAATAGAAATGGAAAAAGGCAAATCTTGGATGAATTTTGAAAAAGGCTGTTCTAAATAGCAAAGGTTGATTTGTTATAAAATGGTGAGGTAACCATGCAGTGCTGCATGTTAAGAAAGATTCTCACAGAGTCATTCAAGTTGAAACTAGATGATCTTAAGGTCCTTTCCAACCCTAACTATTCTATGATACCTCATCATCTGGTACAAATATCACTTTATTTGATAAAATTTAATAAACAGAAGAAAGCCGGAGTTGTGTGAGACACGTGGTCAATCATATGTTGCGCTGTGCAGATAATATCTGCGTCAGATATACTAATATGAACGTACTTTTGTGTGACCAGATTTCCATCTATGATCTGATGGGGAAAACCTACATTTTTTCATGAAATAAAAATACTTCTGTGACAGGAGAGACTAGAATTCTTCACTGATAATCAAGGAATGGGTCATCGTCTCTATGAATTGTTGGGAGCATGCTGCACATCTCTCTGTACAGTATGTGGAGGACAATCAGGCTTAACTCAGTTCATTTAAATCCATAAATGAAAATTATAGTTGGAATCATCTTACCAGACAAATTAAACTGCTTTAAATACAGTATACATTTAAAGATGAAGGCAGTAACTTTCAATAATTATCTACCATAATAGATGACAAATAGATGAAATAGAATATTTGAATGAAGGTACCCACTTTTCAGGAAGCTTGATTTTTTTTCTGTGGACTTAAGTGTTAATTATTCCATCAATAATGAGTGATTAATTAGACATTGCATTTGTTTTTCAATTACAGTGCCTTATAGTGGCCACTAGAAACTTTTAAATGCTAAAAATGATTATATGTGTGTGTATATATATATATAAACCAGAATATTATTCCATCAATTGTAAAACAACAGATATTTTCCATAGTAAATACAGAGGAATATAAAGAAATGCTGCAGATTAAATGCATGCATTCCAAAACCTGAACAATGTGTTATTAAAAAAAAAACAACAAACCTCTTCTTGAATCTGGCCAACTCAGACTAATATTTCCGGCAATTCTGAGTTGAGATGTCCAAACTATAGAAGTTTCATTACTGAGCTGAAGCTTTAAAGTTATGACCCAGCAAAACCAAAGTCCAGGAAAATCTTTAAGATCTTCTGATCATTTCTGTCTCTAGCTCTTCCTTAACAGCCAACTGCTTGGAGTCAGAATTAACAATCTTAAATTGTTAGAAATCAGAATTTGTAACCTAGATTAAAAGTGTAACCTAGATTGGAAAAGATGGGATACCCTGTATTACCACTACAAATTCTCTGCCACTGACAAAATTACTACATAATCCTGTTTATTAACAACTTCTGTAGATCACAATTTCTGCTGTGACGCTGCTAAAGATGATGTCCTTGTTATTGTTAATTATAAGAATATATCCCTCATATACTTAATAGTTTAACATGCCAAAATTAATGCGCAGTAACTGGAATGATTTCACTGAATTTTAATTACTGTATTCAAGGCTGCGTTCCTCCCAGAGCTATGACTGCCGGTCAATTAAAAGCAAAGATTCCACTTCCTGCCATGTCAAAAGCTATAATAAAATTAAATGGAACAATATCAATATCCTTTTCCTGACAGATATTAAGAGACTGGGAAATGCAGCAACATAGTCTTGCTTCAGTTTAAAGATTATAATCTTCTTGGAGAAATGAATTGCTAGGAAGAGCTTTTACCTCTAGACTAGTGACTCAAACACAGACAAGATCAGCAGAGCTGAAAGTCATGACTGATCAAGTCACCATTTCTCTGAGGAAAGCCTCAGTGGACACCACTTTTGTGGAGAAAGCTATCTGTGGAAAATTACTTGCATTTCTACTCCCAGACCTTACTACCATCATTGGAAAAAGCAGTGGAAGAACAACCAACACCCCCAAGTCTTTCTCCTCAGGGCTACTCTCAATTCATTCTCTACCCCACCTGTGTTTGTGTTTGGAATTGCCCTGACCCAGGTGCAGGACCCTGCACTTGGCCTTGTTGAACTTCATGAGGTTCATACAGGCCCACTTCTTGAGCTTGTCAAAGTTCCTCTGGACAGCACCCCTTCTCTCCAGTGTGTCAACTGCACCACACAATTGGTGTTATTAGCAGACTTGCTGAGGGTGCACTCGATCCCACAGTCCATGTCATTGACAAAGGTGTTAAGCAGTGCTGGTCCCAATACCCACCCCCGAGGAGTACCACGCATCACTAATCTCCACCTGGACCTTCAGCCATTGACCAACACTCTGAATGTGACCATTCAGCCAATTCCTTATTCACCAAGTGGTCCATCTGTCAAATCCAAGTTGAGCCCACTGCTCCCCTGCACTTTGCATTATGACAGTCTCAGAAAAACTCAACGATGGCCATGACTGCCAGCCAAGGAAAAGAAGGTATGGACAAGGAAGCCCTGACTTGTCTTGGTCATGTTAGCAGCTCCTTGAGGCCATTAGCAACTGACACAAGTTAAAACAAACCACCCCACCTGTGCCAAGGGCTTCTTGTTTGCACCGGAAGATCTGTTCCTGTGCTGTGTCCACAGCACCAGTCATGGCATAGTTTTGTGCATGTGGCTTACATGCAGAGCTTGGCATCTTCCTCCCTCACTGAAAGCTTCTTACCTCAAAACGAAAATGAGCTTATTCAAATACTAAAAATGTCCAAAGATTGCCTCAGAAATTGAACAACATTCCTTTCCCCACAGGAGATGTGTATAGTTACTCCCATTGTAGACTAAAGAGCTCTTCCTAGTTTATATTGTATTGGTAATATAAACACTCTAATACTTACTATTCCATGCTTGCCATTTCTCTTGAATTCTCCTGAGGAGAGCAGGATCACGTTTTCTACCTTTATCAAAGGGCTGTATCTTCTTGTCTTTTTTTTTTTTTCCTTTTTCTTGTGCTGATAGCATGCAACTAAGTTATGATTTTGTTTCTAACTGTTCCATACAGTTGCTTGTCATAATAAAAAGAAGCCTCGTCAAGTTTCCAAAAATGGTGGTAACATTGGTAACCCTATTGTAAACCCACTTGGGCAAAAAGCAGTCAAGCTATTGACCCGGGGAATTACAGACCAGTCAGTCTCACCTCTGTGCCTGGCAAAATCTTGGAGCAGATTCTCCTGAAAGGCATGCTAAGGCACATGAAAAACAACAAGGTGCTTTGTGACAGCCAGCATGGCTTCACTAAGGGGAAATCCTGCCTGACCCATTTGGTGGCCTTCTATGATGGGGCTACAGAACTGATGGACAGGGGTAGAGCAGTTGATGTCATCTACCTGGACTTGTGCAAAGTATTCAACACTGTCCCACACGACATCCTTGTCTCTAAATTGGAGCGACATCAATTTGATGGATGGACCACTCAGTGGATAACGACCTGGCTGGATGGCCGCACACAAAGAGTTGTGGTAAAAGGCTCAATGTCTGGCTGGAGACCAGTAACGAGTGGTGTCCCTCAGGGATCGGTGTTGGGACCGGTCTTGTTCAACATCTTTGTCGCTGACATGGACAGTGGGATTGAGTGTGCCCTCAGCAAGTTTGCCGATGACACCAAGCTGTGTGGTTCAGTTGATACCCTGGAGGGAAGGAATGCCATCCAGAGGGACCTTGACACACTTGTGAGGTTTAACCATGCCAAGTGCAAGGTCCTACACCTGGGTCAGAGCAATCCCAGGCACAGCTACAGGTTGGGCAGAGAAAAGATTCAGAGCAGCCCTGTGGAGAAGGACTTGGGGGTTTTTCCATGAGAAAATGAACATGAGCCGGCAGTGTGCGCTCGCAGCCCAGAAAGCCAACTGTATCCTGGGCTGCATCAAAAGGAGCGTAACCAGCAGGTCGAAGGAGATGATCCTGCCCCTCTACTCTGCTCTTGTGGGACCTCACCTGGAGTATTGTGTGCAGCTCTGGTGTCCTCAACATAGAAAGGACATGCAACTGTTGGAACAAGTCCAGAGGAGGCCACGAGGGTGATCAGGGGCTGGAGCACCTCCTGTATGAAGACAGGCTGAGGAAGTTGGGGCTGTTCAGCCTGGAGAAGAGAAGGCTGCGTGGAAACCTCATAGCAGCCTTCCCAGATCTGAAGGGGGCCTATAGGGGTGCTGGAGAGGGACTCTTCATTAGAGACTGTAGTGACAGGACAAGGGGTAACGGTTCAAACTTAAACAGGGGAAGTTTAGATTGGATATAAGAAGGAAATTCTTTCCTGTTAGGGTGGTGAGGCACTGGAATGGGTTGCCCAGGGAGGCTGTGAATGCTCCATCCCTGGCAGTGTTCAAGACCAGGTTGTACGAGGCCTTGGGTGGTATGATTAAGCGTAAGGTGTCCCTGCCCACGGCAGGGGGGTTGGAACTAGATGATCTTAAGGTCCTTTCCAACCCAACGATTCTATGATTCTATGATTCGATTTTTCCTCCTAGAAACACCAATGTGACTGAAGTGTTAAAAGCTGTTATAAAATTAGTACCATTGATATTTTCTTTCCAGTACTTGCATTCTAGTGTTTGAATTTTTAAGATCCCTTTCACTAACTCTTATCCATAGCCTAGAAAGAGAGAACTTTTGTTTGTTTGTTTCATAAAAAATTAAAAATGAAGTTTCCCAATACTCATTTTGCTTTGTGAACAGGAACCATAAGTAAACCACACATTATTTCAAGGCTGAGTTCGGACTCTTGAGGATACAGAGTACTGTTGTCACTTTCCTATTTGTAGTTTGTATTTTTTTTACCATAAACAGTATATCTTTCGTCTCTCAGTTTTATAGCCCTATCCATAACCTCAGAATAATATTTTCCAGACACAGAACAGCCGTGTACAATATGGTTATCATAAATTTTATTTTAGATTGAAGAAAACCAAACCAAAACAAATATGTATTTTATAAAATGTTGCAAATAATATCTCTCCTGTCTATGATGAAAGAAAGTAAAGGTGCAGGACACAGAAGAGGAAGACGTAACACTGACAAAGACAATACTTCAAGCTTACTGTAATCCAACATATTTTTTCCTATATTATTGATTCTTACTCCTGTGAAGACTTTAACATTCTTTTCATATAATATCTTGTAGCTCACACCATTTTATGAAGTAAGATAACATTTCAGCTGATTTTGAATTTTGTATTGAGAAGTAAAATACAGCCCTTTAGAAACAATGCTTTCTAAGCATAGCTGTCTGTATCACAGGGATAGCTTGTCTTTACTTCTTTATGGAAATAAAGAAAACTAACTTCAAAAATTGAATGCTAAATATAGGATTCTTTTTTATGCCTGCCTTTCTGTTGGCAAGTTGTGGTCATAACAGGCTTAAGAACTCCAGCAGGATACATTTTTTTTCCTTCCTAAGCCTTTGGAGCACTATCTATTTGTAGGTATCATATATTACCTCTGTGTGGGGCCTGCAGATGAAATCTATTCCAAGAGTAGTCCTGGTTGGTAGATTTCCAGAAAGCCATCTGTTCCCAATGGGGCATCTTGTCTGCCTTCCCTAGCAATTAGAAAGCAGCAGATGAAGCTGCAAGGCATAAAAAGGGAGAATGACATGAAAGAATAGAAAATGATATAAGAAAATCTTGTTTGTTTGAAGAAGTGCAATAGTAAACTGTTAAAAACATAGAGGCTGTAACTACCTGAACTAAAGGGTATATATATGTTTTTTGCAAACTCTCTGTAATAAAACACAGTTGCTGTAACACACATTCCCCACCAGTCGTCACTGTTTGGGTAAGCTTTTCAGGGCCAAATATTTGCTAGCAGCAGAAACCCAGGAATCCAAGGTTTCTGCTTCATCCCATTGCCCCAGTGCCTTTACGTTTCTTTCAGACTATATTTACACCAGTCCAAAGCTACATAGCGCTTCTCCTTGCCATAATTCCACAGCACTTCTTTTAGGTCCTGTTTTTCCTACCATGATCAGTCTCTTTATCTCTTAGTGCCAAACTCCTCACTCACCTTCAGATTCATGATCCATTTTACTCGACTCCATTTCCATATCACTGATTCCTTCCCCTCCAAAATCCCTTTCATATCCTCCCTCTTGGAGCTAGCCTGTTTCTTCCCTCAGCAGTCCAAGCTGCTCTGAATTTCCAAAAATAAAATTATTTCTGTAGGCCTATCTGTACTGTGTGTTTGGGAGGCAGGAGGAGGCAACAGGCACCATCCTATTGATCAAGCAACGACAAAATTGCCACGATGAGCAAAAGAATGTTAGATCATTGATTGGAAGAGAAATGAAAGTGTTGATACTTCCAGGAACTACAGTCAGATAGTTAACAATTTAAAGACTCAGCAAAGAGAATGAAATCTAAAACAAATGGAAATACTCTCCTATTAATGTAATGAGTATGGGCAATAAGACGGTGATGTTTGGATAATAAAATAATTATTAAAAGGATTTCAAAAACATTGTGAAATACTGTAATTAAGTATACTCAAGGGCACTGAAAAATGTAATTTCTTCATGTACAATAGAAATAAATTTAAAAGCAATGGATTGGCATTCTATGTCATTGAAGTAGTATAGCTATAAAAAGACTCACAAACATTAAATTTGTATCAAAATTGTTCTAAGGGCTCTCTAAAACAGGTTTTATAGAGGTGATATTAAGCACCTGCTATAGATTCCAGGACTGGAATTGGATATGGATATAGAAATGTCTTGAAATTGTTACAGTTATTAATACTACTGGGAATTGTGTCATTGTGGGAAAACTTCCCAGTTATAGAATGAGCAACAAATGATTAATTTCTCAACAATTCAACTAACTCAAAAACTTGAGTAACTAATCTTCCTAGAACTCAATTATTCCTGGATGTATTAATAGATAGTTTTACATCTTACTGGTTTCATGACTGTATAGGGAATAAATCTATTTTTGAATCTGCTTTAGTAAACCAAGGATGCTCTAGAAGACCTGGCCATAGACGATAACTTGAATTAAGTGCCATCAATATTATTCCAATTTAATTATATTAAGGAATAAATAGAAAATATTTCAGGGTTCCCATCTGAGAGGACAAAAAAGAGATGTGCAGAAATTAGGAAATTAAACATGAAGCTGACTGAAATTTCTTTCAATCAGCTTTGTCTAAACTCTCAGAAATTTTTAAGGATAGGAAGAATTTAAAATAAGATTAAAAAATAGAAGGGAAGCCTCCATTTATAATTTAACAAATAATCACATAAGAAATATTTAGGAATAATAAGACTCTATAAGGAGGAGAAAAATCATGAAAGCTACATCTTAGGGAACAGAAAGAATAAAGTCCAAAACTCTTGCCAGAAGTCTAATTCAGTTTGTCCTTTCAAAGGAAGTTACAACAAATAATTAGAAGCTTCTCAGTGAAACGAACAAAAAAAAAAAAAAAAGAGGGAACGTTCTATGAAGTGGGGAAAGAAAGGAGGTTCAAATGAAAATACAGAATTTATTTTTGACAGTTTTTATACTAAGCTTAGGTTGGTATAAAGGTATGGAAATGCAGACAATCTGACTACATGGATTGTTTTGCCTGTAATAGGGTGGATAATCCTGCTACAGATAAGGAAGCTATTACACCCTTGCATAAGGCATAGGCATGATTTCATCCATAAAGCACTTACCTCATGCTTGACAGGAAGCAAGAGCAGAAGATGACATCTGGGGAGACATAAACTTTTTTTGAAAAAGACAGTAAAGCATACATGTCTACACAAAGGGAGTTTAAGAAGGATGAGGGGCTGGTGTGTATTTGCACCCAGGATATGGTATCATCTAGTGGTTGGTGCACAAACATGGAACATAGGCTCTGTCCTTTCTCAAGACTGCAGAATGCCCATGCTCAGTTTGTCTGCACCATGGATGAGTGATTTGTCAACTAGTCTATGTGAAAGGTACCATCAAACTGGACTGTAGGCTTGGCATAGCTTTGCTTCACTGGAACATGCTCTTCTGGCCATGCAAATGTGACTAAAGTTAAGCACCCAGGGAACTTTTCTAGTCAATCAGCATAATTCTTTAGCATTAGATGGAAAGTTAAAAACTGACTTGCTGTTTGAGACTTATAAAATCATAGAATCATAGAATAGTTTGTGTTGGAAAGGACCTTAAGATCATCTAGTTCCAACCCCCCTGCCATGAGCAGGGACACCTCCCACTAAACTATGTCATCCAAGGCTCTGTCCAACCTGGTCTTGAACACTGCCAGGGACAAAGCATTCAGAACTTCCAACATTCCAGTGCCTCACCACCCTCACAGTAAAGAATTTCTTCCCTATATCTAACCTGAACTGCCCCTGTTCATGTTTTAAACATAGGATTTAAGCAGGCTGGATCTCACTCCCGTAATTATATGGGAAGCTTCAGTTAGATTTTTGTAGGTGGAAGTCAATGAACATATGAAAACCTGGACAGTATGCTTGAAATTCCTAAAAGATTTTGACATGGACCATCATTGAAGACTCTCAAGGAAATTTAAGCTATCATGAGGCCAGAGGAAAGGTCTTCTTGCAGGATTACTAACTGGTTAATAATTAGGAAACAAAAGATAGAAATAAATGGAGAGAGATTATCAAGTGAGTCACCCAGGATATCTGCTAGGATATGTACTGTTCAACATATTCATAAATGATCTGAAAAAGATGTTGAATAATGAAGTGATAAAGCTTCTTTAGAGACAAAATTATTCAGGGTACTCAAAGCTAAACCTGACTGTGAGAAGTTGCAGAAGGATTTCATGATACTGAGTGACTGAACAATAAAAAAGCAAATTAAATTAATTGTCTATAAAAAAAAGTAAGGCACACAGCCCCTCTCCCCCAACAGTTATATAAACAGAATATTGATATCTAAGGTAGCCATTGCTATGCAGCAAAGATACCTTAATAACACTCTGTGTAGACGGTTACCTGAAAATTTCTGCTCAATAGTTATGACACTGGAAAAATTTTAGGTTTATTAAGAAAATACTGCAAAAGAGACAGAAACTGGATAAATATCCATTTCACAGTGATAGGGTTTATAGTAATCTGTTTTGAGTCCACTGTATAGTTACAGTGATCTCATCTGTAAAATGACAAAGAGGGTTGAACTTACTTTGGCATCTATATAAGGGAGAACTAGAAGCAATCGGCTTTGAAAAGAAAGGCTTTAAAATGGGGTCCATCCCACTGTCCATGTGTCTGTAGGTTGGGCTCTGTCTGATTGGGATCTATCAAATTTGAAGAGATATGGAAAAGGGTTTCTAGAGAATAACTGGTATTTTTAAGAGAAGAAATAGTGGTGACCAGGACTTTTAAAACAAACAAAAGAAGTACTTTCCCTTACAGTGCGTAATTACTTTGTGGAATTCATTGCCACAGGATGTTGTGGAAGCTAAAATTATCACTGGATTGACAAAGGGCTCCACAGGTTCATAGCAGAGGGACTATTAATCACAGTGTTCTGTATGCTGCTTCCATCTCAAACTTAAAATGCTGGTTGCTAGAAACTCAGAAATATTTGAAAAGCTGGATCAGTCTATACTTACCCCTTATATTTTCCCTCTACACACACTCTCTGTGTGTACCTTCTGTTCATCTTGTCAAAAAAGAAGATATTTTCTATATCTTTTTCTTTGGACTAACGTGAATATTTATAGGTTTTAGACTTTGGTAGGTGTCCTGGGTTCCGCAGTAGCAGTCATGTTTTTCCTTTGTGTTAACTGGTACAGTGCTGTGTTTTGACTTCCAGTTTGAGAACAGTGTTGGTGAAGCCGATGTTCTCGGTTGTTGCTAAGTGATGTTTACCCTGACCAAGGACTCTGTGAGGCTCATGCTCTGCCAGGGAGGAGGGGAGGCTGTGAGGAAGCAAAGATGGGGCGCCTGACCCGGGCTAGCCGGGGAGGTATTCCATACCACAGCACGTCATGCCCGGGGTGAGGGGTAACTGGGAGTGATCCGGAAGGACAGGGGTTTCCGGGTGGAGCTCGTTTCTCTTGGCCGGTGGTATCGTATTCTCTTCCCTTGTTATTTTCCCTTATCATTGTTGTAGCTGATAGTAGCGGTGGTGATTTGTTGCTGGACTGTTTTTGTCTCAACCCGTAGGAGTTGCACTCTCTCGATCCTCCTCCCCGTTCCTCCGGGAGCGGGGAAGGGGAGAGCCCCGGTGCGGGGAGGCAGGGGGGGAGACGGACACGGACCTCGATTGTTGTCAGCTCGGCACCACTCACTGGGAGTGAGTGAACAAGCTACCTGACTGGGTTTAAACCACGACAGTAGGTTAAACAATGTGAAGAGAGAAGAGGTATAAAGCCAAGGTTTAGATGATTCTACAAGAAGTGAGCAGGACTGGTCACAAGGTATGTTTAGGCAGGATAACAGGAAAACTGAAGAGTCAGCAGAGGAATGAGGTTCCAAGGTGCCTTCTAGAGAAGAATAGTGGGAGACAATTTGTAACCTTGGTTTAAAATGAAGAAATAAAGTATTTATGAATAGTCTGCAAGTAACATGTTTGCCTGTGATGGTGGAGATTCACCACAAGGTTGCTTCTAATCCTGTGTCCTAAACAGAAACCTGAACCTGTTGAGGCAGCCCATAACTATTTGAAATACAGTGCTGTATGCACAAAGCTGAGTTCAGTTGCTCTAAGTTTCACCTTTGAAGTTGCAAAAACATTTAATGAGTAAATGAAAGCTAGTAAAACTTGAAGAAGCTGAGATGGAGAAGTTAGAACTATTTTTATGATGCGTTATTACTACAAAACAGAGGAAGGGTGTTTATGGTGCATAAAGTTTTCTGTCATCCTTTGCATGTGTTCTGGGGCTGTCAAAACCAATTCACAATATGGGGAAAAAATTCGTCCTTGCCACGTCTTAGCAACAGTGGGATCACACTAGTGCCACTGACAGCATCTTATGTTTCATCATTACATTTATTCTTAAGATTTTTATGGGTAAATATGTGTAGTATGCTCCCTAACTCATAAATAAGACTAAAGACTAAAGCTTTTAAGCCTGAAGTATATTTGAAGACAATATGACTCCATTTTCTTAATTCATAGCTTATAAGAATACCAAGTTAAGTTATCCTAAGTGATCTGAAAAATAAAAAGTCAGGAAATAGCCTGGTAACCCTTTTCCAGTCTCTGCTGAGATGGTTTAGGAGTTCATAGCAAAATGTCAGAGAAGCAGATTGCTGTGGCCTGGCACATATTCAGCTGAGTTTACAATGTGTCAGGATGTTCAACTGTGTGCAAAAAGAGCAGAAATGATTCAATATGATCGTATGATATTTTGTCCTGGTGTGTTTTTCATATACGCATATACACACACCCTGGAGGAGGCAAAGGAACTGTGAAGTAGATACAATATCTGAGCCATTGCTTTTCAGCCAGAGGACCTCATGCTCTGTGAGTCATGCTACACAGCACTGATGGGCTGAATATCATGCCCCAGATAGGTGAGTGATGTCAAAACTGTTATTCTTTCAATTTTTAAAGAAAGCAACTGGCAAACATAATTGTTTTGTGCGTGTACGCTGCAGACATAGCATCTTGTCTTAGATCGCTGTCCTGGGTTCAGCAGTAGCAGTCACTTTTTCTCCTTCTTAGTAGCTGGTTCAGCACTGTGCTTTTGACTTTCGTCCTGGGAACAGCACTGATAACACCGATGTTTTTAGTTACTGCTCAAATGTTTGGTCTGACCAAGGACTTTCTGAGGGGGGAAGTGAGTGAGAGGGCTGCATGGATATGAGTTACTGACTGCACTTAAACCATGACAATGGCTTTTAAAAAGTTACTGTTTAGGAGGTTTTTGATGTTTTAAGCTGCTGCCAGTTAAACATGGAATGCTTTTGGATGTGGTCTAATTTTTAAAAGAAGTTTTTGATGCCAAATTCTGTTTAAAAAAAAAAAAATCCTATTTATTCATCTCAGATATTTAACGTGATCATAAAACCATGTATCTCTATGTATAGAGTAACAGTAATTGCAATGAAATCATGCGTTGGTATGAAACACAAGTACAAGTATACCTTATTTATCTAAAATTAATTCACAAACCCTCAGAATAGTGAATATAGGAGTTTCACAATGGTCTCTCAATTTTTAATACAGAGACTGTCTGGGGAAGCTCCCATTTTTATATTCCTGTGGTAACTTTGTCAGTGACTTAAATGGAACTGTAAGAACAAGAAGAAAGCTGACTACTTTTATTTTTAGCTCCCCCCAAAATATATCTCACAGTTAATAATGCTGTTTCCTAATTTCATCTCTTCCACCATCTGCTTTCTTCTTTTCTTTCACTTCACTTGTTTCTCTGCCTTTCAGTTTCCTTCCTCTGTTTCCTTCAAAACATCCTATTTCCTGTTCCTCTTTTGCATGTACACGTTTCCCTGTTATATGGTTTGCAATGCTGAGACCCTCGTCCTCTACAAACGTCCTGTCTGTCTGCCTCATCATTGACACCCAGTGACTTCAGTCATTTCCCTTCAACAGCTGTGCAGGAGATTTCAGTGTAGATGCTATGGCCATTTCATCTGGGTGACTTCAGTTTCTGCCCCTTTCTCTTCTGTAGAGTTACACCTTCTCACCACCATCCTCCTTCTTGGTAACATGGCTTACTTCTTCCTCTCTAGGGAAATTAAATGAACTATGCTACGTGCCTCAGTTTACATTGTGATTTTCAATATTTGTGTTGCTATTAATCCAGCTTAAAGTGTCCAGTTTCTGTGTAGCTGCTGCAAGCAATAAAAACCAGGAGTCATTTCATTATTTCATGACAACATTGTTAAAAACTCATTCATAGTCATACCACTGATCAATGCAAGGCAATATTTTTTGGTGCTTGTTTCTTTTCTTTCTTTTTCATAGGCAAACCCATCCAATTATTTCTTCCTAAAAACACATATTCTCCAGTTTATTCAGAAGTATATTGTCCAGCTAGACATGATACTACCAAGCACAGGAAACCATTAACCTACAACTCACTGCTGTCTGCCTGAATAGGTTAACTTCTTGTATCTTCCTTTCTTGTGGATTGGACCTTCTTCTCTGACAACCCTGAAAATGAGAGATCATTTTCTCTTCTTTTCTCCCTCAAGTGAAAGTCAGTCTTAGATAAGATAGTCATTTGTATATTTTTAAAATATTTCCATCGAGTCTTCATTGTGAGTAACAACTCACTCTTGAGGGAAATGGAGATTGTCAAAGACTGCAAATCTATTTTCCCAATTAAAGCAATCAAGGTCTTTTGAAATTCTTTAAAATTATAACAGAAAATTACAGCATGTCAATTTTTTGGGTTTTTGGTTTTTGGTTGGTTGGTTGGGTTGGGTTTTTTTGCTTGGTTTTTTGTTTGTTTTTTTTTTTCCCACAAGTATGTCAAAATCATTACTTTCTCATTGAAGTTAATTATGGCTAATATTCTATGCATAACTGTGTTTTACATTGTTTTCATTTTTCAGCCGCAGTAATTTTTTTACACAGCGTTCGTCTGTTTCACTTTGTTTTCAGAACACCTTGACTGCAGTTCAAATCATCCTTCTCCCAGGTATATTTCTTAACACAAAAAGGCAGATAGAAAAAATTTAGAAACAAGCAAACAATACAGCAACAAAGTAATAAAGTCCTCTCAAGCAGCCTGCAGTCTAAACTTGCATCACTTCCTCCTTTTACTCTGGTCCCCAGGTATATCTGGTCACAACCACCTCCAGCAGTTTGAGAGTTTCCATAAACTTTTCACAGGGAGCATGGTTAGCTTCAGAGGGCCAGGCCTGCAATTATTCTCCAATGTTTCTGCAATGCATTAACTTATTTCTGCCACTGTTATTACCTTCCAGTTCTTCTTAGAAAGTATTAGATACCACCTAAACTGAGGGTAGAAGTATCAGAGGATTTGTCAGCTAATTTCAGATTTCAAACCATACTGACTTACAGTTAGGTAGATTCATAGAGTTTAGTTACAGTCTAGCAAGGTAAAATAATACCATTGCTAAGTTCAGTCCAAATGCCTGATGGATTGAGATGCCTGTTTCTTGGTATTGACTGAAAAAGAAACAAACCACAAACCTATTCAAGTTAGGTACAAGAACTCCAGATCTTGGATCAGAAGTGGTATTTTGGGAAGCCATTCTATTTGTCTTATACTCAGTAGATATACTTTAAAGCCTTGTGGAGAAGACATCTCTGCTTCTTTTAACTATGATTTATTTCTAATGTTTCCTTATTCTTTCTTGTGGATGGTGCTGACAGGTAGAATGTCATTCCTGTTGGCTATTCTTTCATTTCTCTAGTGGCTGACCAAGCACCATACGTTAGCACCAATTACAGGCTCCTTTAGTCTTCCACCAATGATTAAATCTGAAGTTTGAGCTAAAATCTGCTAGGCTTGCACACTGACTAGATCCTGCCTAAAATTACCGCTCTGCTAATTGACAGAAGAATTGTTTTCATTATTGCATTTGACTCTTTTAAGTAAAACCAGGCTGATATTCATTATCCCTGTTTCACAGTCATTGAATTATATTGGCTTAATGGAATTAATACCCACTACACAGCTATGTGGTGAGGCAAAATTATGACTAAGAGCCCTCCCTGATTTTTAGTTTTATAATTACATTAAAAGCAACTTTGTGTGTATGTGTGTTGGGGGAGAGGGGAGGAATTCACAGGATTAATGTGAGAAACCTTTGGTTGCTCTGAGTTTCATATTTCCAAGTCTGACCTAGTACTGGAAGAGCTGGACATATCTGTATTAAAAATTCTACATTCTTAGGTTTCTATAATTCTTAGAATCATAAAATCACCAAAGTCACGGTTGTGTGTTTAGAACCAGAGATTATCATGGTCATCTTCTTTCAGCTTTTGCATAAGACAAACCAAAAGTCTCCATTTAATCATTTCTACATAGAGCCCATGTCTTCTGTTTGAAGAGCAGCATAGCTTGCACAGAAGTATTAAAATATTGTTCAGCCATTGTGGGACACATAAAATTGTAAGTATTGACAATGTTGAATCCAGTATTCATCAATTATTCCATAGCATTTGTGGGAGTGATGGTGTTGGCAAATCAGATGCAGTATCTCTGGTGCTCCAGAATGTTAACCTCATAATAAACCATCTGCGCTCTGTATGACAAACTACAACGGAGCACATTGTCTGTATTTACAAATGATAAATTATAATAATAGATCTGTCTCTATAGTGCTTCCAGTGGATAGCAGCTGATAATGCTTACTGAATCCAGGCAAGAAATGCCAGAAGGAAAACAAATGAATCTAACCAGCTGTGGAGCTATTTTTGAAAAGCTGAGGAATTTGTCTGGTTGTTTTCTATTGCCTTTAAAGGTGCTATAGCGATACCGCAAAGTTATCCGTACAGCCTTCATATGCAAAGGAATTTTGATTTGCTTTTTAAACTTCTGAGGGAGCTGTGGGACCCCAGTGGCTCACAGAATACTTGTGCATGTGAATGATGCACATAAACACAGCTCTGTGTCTACTCTCTGAAATCCAAGGCCCCTTTGCCTGTCACTTCTTGAGCTGAAGGAAATACAGTGTCAGAGTGCCTGCCCAAATGTCACAACTTCAAGGCCCACTGACGCCTGCACATGTACCCCACAACGAATGCAGCATCATAGCTCCAAGGCTGTTTTGTGTCTCAGCTCTTATATGGATGTGAATGCAGCATCACAAGTCCAAGGCCTCTTTCTGCCAAAACTCTTACACTGCAGTTCAAAAGCAGTTTCAAGGCCCTTTCTTCTGCCAGGGAGATTTAAGTGAGGATGAGTGAAACTTAGAATGGGTGCGTTTCTGAGTGCCTTGCTGAAACATGCTGTAAAACCAGCCTGGAGAAAAAGGAGAAATGCCATAAAAACTGTTTTGCTGTATAAGTGAGACTTGGCAGGTCTTCCTCTGCTCCCCCAGCAGCCCTTTTTCCCCTTTTTTTCCTCTGGCAATGAGCCTTAAAAAGACCTCAAAGACATTTATATGCTGACCAAAGAAACTCTTTCTATAAACAATCAAAGAAGGGTTTATATTAAATGTATGTTGTTTATCATTGCCATTGTTGCAGTATATTAAGATAACAGGCGAGACAGAACGCTGACAGCTTCTGAAGCCACTGAATAAACCTAAGCCTGCACGTAGCTTGCTGCCTGGGGCTCCTTAAAGCTACTGCCTTGGTTTTCCTTCTGCCTATGCTTGTTGATTCCTATCAAAATGAGTTAGAAAGCAACTCATCATGCCTATATAATTCCATGCACACTTCCTCTCACCTCCAAACGGGAAGGTCAGTTTCTGGACAAAGGTTTTGTTTCTACAGATTTGAAAGAGTCTGTTGTGTTTCATTTTGTTTTGAGTGGTATAATTATCAGTAATTATTGGGAAATGAGCAGGAGTCAGAGGCAATTCCAAAGCCACCCAGAATAAACTGTGCTTTGTTGCAGGGCTGTAGCATGGCTGTTTTACAGAATTAACATTCTGAAATAGTTGGAAGTGACAGTTTCCTTTTCAGGGAGGGAGGAGGGCAAAGAGCTATATTGCTGCTTTAAGGTTAATCTTTATATTCACAAGTTTGAGCTGGAGAACACAGCACCATAGAACAGATCTCTGTGTAGCCCATTTTTCCTTTTAACTGAATCTTCTTGGTAGGTACTCTGTCCAGGGAAAGACTTCAAGTGTCAGAACAGGTGAAAAACTTCTTATAAAGCATGTATAAGGTAATCAATGAGATTTCCATTATAGAACACAGAATTACCAGGAAATTACAATTTTTTATTACAAATTACAAATAATTATATTATTCAGTTTTAAATGACTGACTTAGAAAAATTAGATTCTTAAAATAACTGAGGTAGTCCTATTTTTAAATAGTCCTAATATCCTTTTTTTTTCCTATCCTTTTTTTTTCCAAGTAAATTAAAAAGTAAATGTCATGTTGCACGAGTTCAACCAACTGTGAGAGGAGGGCTGTAAAGCAGGGAACTTGATGGGTCATTGATTGCTAATGGACTACAGATTCTTATAGGTCATGGGTTCATTGCCAGGCTGTGTTTTAAGATTTCTCTCTTTTTCTCCCTTTTCTTTTCTTTTTTTCCTTTCCCTAAGACACTGCTTAATTGCAAAACAAAAGTGGCTTCATGATCTGAATGCAGACACTAGTGTCCACATCCAGACCGTGATGGATAATGGGTGTGGAGCTTCAAAGCAGAGTCACACTTCTCAAAAGCTTTGGCAAAATTGAATTCTGCCACAAGGACTCAGCACAGGTCAGTAGTATCCCCTGATGGCAGTGGCTGAACAGCTCTGCAGAAGCTGCATGCACAAAATGACTCTTAAAAAGAGAGGTCTGTGGGAAGTTGCACTGGTCTTCCTTCAGTACCACTTTTCTGCTGTTTGCCCAAGACCTGACCAAATAACTTAAATCCATGATGGCAGATGCAAATGAGGCACGGCAGATATTTGAATCCAGTATCAGAGTGTGACCATGTAGAAGACAGCTACGTTAGTGTTACTTGAGTGACAGATTAAACTTCTGATTTCCAAGTGCAAGGCATCCCAGCTACTCAGAGAAAAGCACACAAATGGCAAAGAACAGAGAGACACAAACATACAAAATACAGTAATATGTACCTAGATGTGTGTAATACTCCATGAATGCCACAGGCTACAGGAAGCAGCTATGGAGCAGCGCAACACTGGCTTGTGGACCAGATGCGATGAAGGGAGAGCAGAAAGAGGTGAGGAACAAACAAAAAGGAAGAAGCTGTTTTGCATTAATTTGTAGCAATATCAACTGTACAGACTGCTCACAACTGCCTAAAGCAGGCTCTTACATACAGAAGTGCTCCTGGTGTTTGGTGTTCAAGTAAAGATACAGAAAGGTTTAAGATCCCACTGAGTCTGGAGCTGATTTTGCTGTGCTTACAGCTAGCTATGTATAAAACAAGCTGCCTGGCCTACACTAATCCCAGCTGTAGTCTGTTTCCTGATACAAATGCGTATATCTGAATTAAAGTCTATTTCCCTTAAGAAGCTAATGTATTTAAATTCAAAGCCTATTTGGTGATACCTGTAGCTGCTGCAGTGTTTTGGGGATAAACAGGAGATCCATAATTGAAAAAGACTCCATTAGAACTGCAGAGAGGAAACAAAGGGCGTGAATTTGGTGATTATGAAGGTGAATGATTAATAACATGTATTAGTGCCAGACATAACACAGACAGACGCTGCCCCAGCCCTGCAGGTCTGCTAGTATTTTAAAATTATATCTTCCACCCTTTCTTCCAGTCTTGAGCCATTCCAGCTCTGGAAACAGTCAACAGTGCTAAATTCTTAGTGGGTTTGTAATGAGAACAAGAAGAGAGAAGAATACCTTAACAAATGTTTGTCCTCTACTTATATTTGTAGCATTTATTTTTCTCCTTTGAATGAATGCTAGAAGTGTGTGACAGTACACCCGACTGACCCTGCAAATAGGCAGAAAGAATAACATGTATAAATACGAGTTTTGCTTGTCACATCTGCCAGCTTTCTTTCACCAACACAATTCTGTAATTGAAACTTTAAAATGTATTTATGACATGTGCAGAAAAGCTTTCTTGACTTTTTCTGCTTTTCTGTAAAATACATTTTTCATTCTCAGTTTCTCTACCCTGCTTCTTCCATTCAAAATGCAGTAACAGTTGCTGAAAGCGACTAAATCTTGCACCAAAGGTTGAAATTTGCTTCTACAATGCAAATCTTCTGCCCTGTTAAGCAACTGGCTGTGATGCACTTACTTCATGTTTTACTGGGAATACTCTGTAGAAGGATATTTGGCTTTGACCAAAGATATTCTTCCACTTCAGCACTGTTGATATATTTGTCAACATTTTTGTAAAATGAGCTCATAAAGCAGGAGTTACCTGGCATAAGCATACGTAAGTTAATTTCATCAATATACTGACAGCATTGGTCGTACAATTTCTCCTAAATGACTGTTCATCTCAAGAGAAATATTGTTATTTCTTTCAGCTGAAAATATGTCAAGATGTTATTTTGGAAAAAACCTCTTGACATTCAGCTTTACTATTTGTAACATTAGTGTCAATGTTCTTGTCAGAAATCCCCCTATAAATCTAAGCTGTGAGACCTTGAGTGACTTGTGAATAGGACAAAACACGATGTAGAATAAACTGATAATGGTGCAGTCATATCTACTTTTTAAACAGTATTTTAAATGCAGATATCCTTCCAGCTATATAAGTAAGGGGTTGGAGGAACCCAGGACTTTGTGTGAAGAGACCTTTTTGTACTCTGTTCCAGAAGTGATTACTCATTTCCTGTTTGACTTTTGGAGGTCACAAATGTTTTGCTTCTTCATCAAAAATAAAAAATAAAATTAAAAGAACATATCATAAGAAGACAATATTTGCAAAGGGTTACTGTGAAGTTGTGACCTCCAGTCTATTAAAAAATATAGACAGTAGTTGCAAGTAAATGATCACAAATATTTTTTTTTAAATATTCTAAAACCAGTATTTGTCTTCCAGAAAGGTTTCAAAATGAGAAAAATAGAGAGGATCATGAAGCAAATTGAGAGATTTCTGACTGTGGAATATTAAAGTGTGAATAACCTGTTTTCTCTCTGAGTTTCTCTGAGCTACAATTAGAAACATGTGTCTGTGTTACCCCTCTCGGTGACCAAGTCTACTTTCATCTGCAGTGTATCTAGAATCAGTGACAGATACTGGCTGTGATATTTACTAAACCATTGCCTAAGTCTCCAGTACCTGTCCTAAAGCTATTATCTTCCTGAGTGGTATTAGGTGAACAAATTTTTAAATATCTGGCTAGACAGATAGGCAGGTATTAGACTTTAACACAAAAGCCATTCATGGGCCAGAACAATTTTCTTCCGTGTGAATAAGAAAGTAGTGCTTACCCTTTTTGGCAACAAGATCAGAGGAATGGTGGTCTTCTGTCAAAAGCTTTTCCCTCAGGGCATACTCCTAGGATTGTGATGTGGCAATAATTTTCTAATTGCTACTAACTGCTCCTTAAGGGCTGGATTGCAATGGAAGCCTTTGTTTCTTCCTTAACATGAATCAGCTGAATTAGAACTTTTATTCCTGGTGGGGAGTTTAAGACCTGGATTCCAGGTTTAAAGGCTTTTTTCCTGGAAACCCTTGGTCTGAAATGCTCATGTGTTTAAAACGAAAGGAGGCTGCTAAAAGCGTTTTCAACATCTTAACTCTCCTGTTACAAGCTACATTTACAATAAATTCTTGGAAATTTATTATACTTACAATAAACTTTTAGCTTGAAGCAAATTGTTCAATAATTATCTGTATCAGGGTTTTCTATGTCGTCCTTCAAAGCATCAGTTATTGGATACTGCCCAAGGAAATGGCATTACGGACTGCAGATTTGCCCCTGTATGCAATCCACAGAGCTGTACATGTTGGTTAGGAGTGGCAGCTGGAGCTCTTCTCCAACCTCCCTCCATCTTTCTATCAGCAGAATTAGTCACCATGATGGGCCAGGTTAGCCCTGGATTTGTCCAGCTGAGTCTTGGAAACCTCTAAAGATGAAGAAACTGCCTGTCTGGGTAATCTGTCCCCTTGCTGCAACAATCTTCGAGTGAAGAAGCTTTTCCTAATATGCAGCCTGACTCCCAAACTGGAGCATATAGATCTTGTGCCACCAAGAAAAGTTAGGCTCCACTGTATTTGCAGCTCAAGATTGTAGGCTTAGTTAGATTGCCTTTGCTTCTACTTTTTCAGATTTAAGGAGCCAAACTTCTTCCAGTTTTGCTCACAGGCCCTCAGTTATATTGGTAGCTATCTGCAGGACCATGTAATCTCTGAACCTTTTTGAACTACGTGCCCCAAAACTCAACACAGCCAGGCAGAGGTAGATATTAACTTTCCTTGACTGACCAGCTGCAGTCCTCTAGCTGTAGCCAAATTAGCAGCTTGCCTTATGATGAGAGGACATTGTTGACTGTATTCAGTGTGCCATTTGGCATTACACCTAGGTCATTTGCAGCAGGGATGATATTCTTGGCCTGCACTGATGCACATGTTTATCCTGCCTCAGATCCAAACTCTGCTCCTCCTTGCTGATTGTCATGACTCATTCACAGAATCATAGAATCATGGAATCGTTAGGGTTGGAAAGGACCTTAAGATCATTTAGTTCCAACCCCCCTGCCGTGGGCAGGGACACCCCACACTAAATCATGTCACCCAAGGCTCTGTCTAACCCAGCCTTGAACACTGTCAGAGATGGAGCATTCACAACTTCCCTGGGCAACCCATTCCAGTGCCTCACCACCCCAACAGGAAAGAACTTCTTCCTTATATCCAATCTAAACTTCCCCTGTTTAAGTTTGAACCCGTTTCCCCATGTCCTACCACTACAGTCTCTAATGAAGAGTCCATCCCCAGTATCACTATAGCCCCCCTTCAGATACTGGAAGGCTGCTATGAGGTCTCCACGCAGCCTTCTCTTCTCCAGGCTGAACAGCCCCAACTACCTCAGACTATCTTCATATGGGAGGTGCTCCAGTCCCCTGATCATCCTTGTGGCCCTTCTCTGGACTTGTTCCAACAGTTGCATGTCCTTTTTATGTTGAGGACACCAGAGCTGCACACAATACTCCAGGTGAGGTCTCACAAGAGCAGAGTAGAGGGGCAGGATCACCTCCTTCAACCTGCTGGTCACGCTCCTTTTGATGCAGCCCAGGATACGGTTGGCTTTCTGGGCTGCGAGCACACACTGAAGCTGGCTCATGTTCATTTTCTCATTGACCAACACCCCCAAGTCCTTCTCCACAGGGCTGCTCTCAATCTCTTCTCTGCCCAACCTGTAGCTGTGCCTGGGATTGCCCCGACCCAGGTGTAGAACCTTGCCCTTGGCATGGTTAAACTTCATGAGGTTGGAATCAGCCCACCCCACAAGCATGTCGAGATCCCTCTGGATGGCATTCCTTCCCTCCAGGGTGTCAACTGAACCACACAGCTTGGTGTCATCGGCAAACTTGCTGAGGGCGCACTCAATCCCACTGTCCATGTCAGCGACAAAGATGTTGAACAAGACCGGTCCCAACACCAATCCCTGAGGGACACCACTCGTTACTGGTCTCCAGCCAGACACTGAACCATTGACCACAACTCTTTGTGTGCAGCCATCCAGCCAGTTCTTTATCCACTGAGTGGTCCATCCACCAAACTGATGTCGCTCCAATTTAGAGACAAGGATGTTGTGTGGGACAGTGTCGAACGCTTTGCACAAGTCCAGGTAGATGACATCAACTGCTCTACCCCTGTCCATCAGTTCTGTAGCCCCATCATAGAAGGCCACCAAATGGGTCAGGCAGGATTTCCCCTTAGTGAAGCCATGCTGGCTGTCACCAAGCACCTTGTTGATTTTCATGTGCCTTAGCATGCCTTCCAGGAGAATCTGCTTCAAGATTTTGCCAGGCACGGAGGTGAGACTGACTGGTCTGTAATTCCTGTGATCTGAACAAGGTTTATTTCATTAATCTCCTTTAGTGTTCTACACAAGCATACATATTTGTTACTGTGGGATTCTGTATAGTTTTTATAATATTTTGATGCTGCTAAATTTCTCATGGGGATTTTGGTACAAAGAAAGCAAGCTTGGTGTTTCAGTCACGTTATACTTAAAAATATATATTAGATGTATATTGTTAAGGTTTTCAGAGAAAGAAAAGTAGAGTCGATTAAATGGTAATTTAAAAGGCTCCCATCATACCAGGAAAGAATTGCCTGGTATGCTATTTGGAACTGAGCTTGGCATTGCTGATCTCCTCTCTCTGGTGACCAGCAACAGGACATGAGGAAATGGAATGTAGTTGCATCAGGAAAAGTTCAGTCTGGACATTAAGAAAAGGTTTTTCACTGTAAGAGTGGTCAGACACTGGAAGAGGGTCCCTCGGGAATGGCAAGGGTGACTCTCCTTGCAGGTACCAGGTAAGAACAGCCATGGCAGGAGGCACACCAGGGCCTGTGCAAGCAGTCACAGGTCCTGTGGGTGCCCTGCCAGCAGCTGCAGCCAGCCCTGCAGGGGCAGAACCTGCTTGGTGAGGTGACAGAAGGCCAAGCAGCCATAGAGACGTGAGGAGATACTGAAGCTCAAAACATAAACACATGCCTCTTAAATCTTTGACTTTGCCAGTACTGTGGAGATGGAAAGAGGTGTCAATGGATCTTTCCTCTAGTCAGTGGAAATTGGACTAGGTGAAATAGGATGAGGCGAGAGCAGTGCAGTGCATCCTGGCTTACTGAGCATGAGAATGCATGGACGCACTTGAAAAGCCATGATGGGAGAGTCAGAGGTGGCAACAACTGACTGCTAACTCTGGGATCCCTTATGGCCCTTTTCCTGGTTGGCAACCCCCCAAAAACCTCTGTTCCAGGAAGAAAGTGTGATGTAGGAATCGATCCCAGAATGACCACAGCTCCTGAGCAAGATAGCCCGTTCGTTAGAAAAGGTCCAGGTAAAACAGATTTTAAATCTATTTCCATTTCCAGTGAGACAGTGAGGCATATTGACTCAAAACTTTAGTTCGGATGGGACCAGTAGGATCACTGCTAGAAACTCTTACGACCTAAGTAAGAATG
This sequence comes from Pezoporus occidentalis, assembly GCF_034315485.1. Classification (NCBI taxonomy): domain Eukaryota; kingdom Metazoa; phylum Chordata; class Aves; order Psittaciformes; family Psittacidae; genus Pezoporus; species Pezoporus occidentalis. Next base: position 25,212 of record NW_026916325.1, read on the forward strand.
TTTTGGAGCTTCCACCTCCAGTCTGTTCTCCTGTGCAACTGATGGTTGTAATTGGATAACAGCAATTTATAATTAATACACACAATTATAATTAACAACACAATTAACAATTGTGTAGACTTCCAGAATTCATTATCATGTTAAGAGGTAGCTAGCATGCTTTCTGTGATCACAAAATGTGAATATTCATGTTTCATTTTGTAGTCTAGTGATTACATCCCCCCGAAATAAAATGATTGCAATATTAAATAAAATGTTCATTTTTTTCAACATTGGGTGGATGCTTAGATACAGTACAAAGAAAAGCAAACCAAGACTTTTCAAATGTAAAGTTTTCTACTGATAAAGCCAGGAACATTAAAATAACTGGTTCGTATGTACTGATGAATTCATGCTACAGTATTTGACACACACATGTAATAACAGCACAATCATCAAGGATGAGTTACTCTTTCCATAAACTATTTTTTTTTAGCAGCTCTGTACTTTTGTCATTGCATAGGTGCAATGCGTACAGCCTTATTTTGAAATGTTTTCTCATCAGGAAGTTTTGGTAGTGTTAGAAGTGCTTTTACAGAGGAAAGCATAAAGGACTTGCAACAGCTAGCAAGCATGACATCATTAAAAAGCAATGAATGTTAGGAATATTCCTGTTCTAATCCAGGCCACACATCCTGCTGCCCTGGAAGACAGCCAAGCTCAACATCCTTTTAGGGTTACAGGGCAGGCTGTGGCCTTTCACAGTTTGCTTTAGTAATCTCTGCATGTGGAATATTCACTGGCAGGCATTACAATAAAATCTAAAATTACTCCATCAGAGAGCTGGTGTTCCACCCTTCCTGCATTCTTCCCTGACAGTGAAATTGCCCAAAAAGAGCTCTATTGCATTTCATAGATTTCTGTGGACTGTATACAGAGATGATGGGGGGCGGGGGGGGGGGGTGGGGGTGTGGGGAGTGGGATTTGTACATTGGTTCAACAGAATGTTTCACTTGAGGAAAAAACCCTGCATTATTTAGACTGCTTAAAAATGCGTTGTGTTAATATTTTACTAGTTCCATTGCATGAACCCATTAGCATTTAATTCTGCAAGCTTTTCTCTGTATTTTCAGTGAATGTTTCAGATGACCAGAGGAAAAATGATCAGACCTCTCCTTTAAATAGCGTGGCTGTCACATCCACTGTAGAGAGTATAGCTCTCTGGGCCTAGGCAGTCTGCCATACTAAATCCCTTTACACCATCCCTTTGGGGAAAAAGGGAATTGAAAGCAGCAGCAAAATGAGCAGCTAAAGACTCCCACTGCAGTAGTGTTACTTAGCTGACAAAGAAATGAGGAGCACAACTGATTTCAGGATGCTGTTTTTTTATTCCAGGTTAATGTCCTCAGCAGCATTCATAGGCGATATTCATACTGCCAGCACCTAATTTAAATGACGAAGTAAGATCACAGTGGGGACATGTAATCTGTAATTCATATAAGGATTTTTGGTGCCTAAAGAGTAACTTAGGGATAATATTATTTCTTTGACCAAGTACTGGAAAGAGACACATGTCTCTGCAGCCCTCACAATGAGATTTTGTCTCATTGTGAGGGCTGTAGTAGTAGTAATTGTTTGTCTTTATCTTTCGCTTGCATGAGGAATATATATGTACATTTTAAAAGTATTCATTGGATGTCTAGAATTCAGGTGTATTATAGATGTTCTAGCCACATGACTTGAAAGTTTCCCTTTCTCCCTAGGCTTCCCAAAACACCAGTGAACTGAAATAGCTTCATTTAGAAAGTAGCCAATTTTTAATGTGTTCTGGATCCTCCAGTTATATTTATCATGGTCCTCTGAAAAATATGGGAATTTAAGAGAATGAGGCTCCAGTTTCCTAGAGTATTTTACAAGGCACATGTTTTGGGGAAATCCCGGATTAAGAAATTCCTAACCTTCATGCCATATTCCTGCACCAGCTGAAACAATATTTACTATTTCAATTTACAAGGTTATGCAGCAATCAAACAGGTGAAATTATCCAAGTTAAATATAACTACTCCCCTTTTTTTAACAGTGTGCCCTGTCAGCTGTTTTACACCATGGTTTCACAAAATGTCAGATCACCACAGCTCGGAGGTGATGAAGTGCAGCATGGATTTTTAAGCTGGTTTTGCCTCCAGAACTAGAATCTCCTGAAATTACACCCAGTGACACATAAATTAAATGTCTAAGACAAGACAGTGGAATGAAATCTCTTAGTTGCTACACTTTCATTTGGTTCTACAGAGTAATTAGTAATTACACTTAGATCAAAATATGTTACAGGATGTCAGACACAAAAGCAACCTTTCATGCTCAGAATTCTTTAGTACATGTTCAGTTGCAAAGCCCAATATGAAAAAGTATGTTTGGAACAACTGTACAGGTTTTCACACCAAAATCAGTCCCCATAAACTGAACAATACCTGGAAGAAAAGGTTATTCACAGGTAGTCATATTGAGCAAGACAGCAGGAACTGAAATCTCCCTAGGTGATTTATAATAAATAGTTCTTACCAGTCAAGACAATCCCAGAGAGACAAGGTGAGGGAAACACAGACACTCACAGATGTATTGTTACACTGGTAATCACATCAATTCTTTGTCTTGCTGGTTTGTAACTGTTATTCTGTATAACAGGAAAAGAAGTATATTACAAAAGCAGTCTTGGATTTTGTCTGTGGCTACCATTTCAGCGCCAAATCTGTCTTTGCTTGGCTGCAGAATATATATGACATAAAAAGTTATTGCAAAAAATTTGTGGGAGCTGTACCTTTACATCATGGCACAATGTTCTCTGATATTCACTGTCTGAAACCTTGAGGAGTGGTACTGTTTCTAGAGATGAAACACGGTGCACTGCTTTTTCCTCTGGCTCCTTTATATCTGATACGATCAGTATTAGCTACTTCTGGAAGATTCACATCTTCCTTGACAAGGAATTTCTTATTGCAGGAGCTGTCACCTGACCCCTGATGATCCCCTTGCAATGCTGATCAAGGTAATATGAACTTGGGAAGGGTGCAAGGAAATCCAGGCAGTATTAGATGGAGTAACTGTGAGGCTAGAGTCATCATCTACCACCATTTGTAATTGCACTCTAGAAGCTAAAACTGGGGATTCATGGTACCATGAAGCTAGGTGAAAAGCTTCGACTGTGTGCTCTGACTTCATGCATGCGAGTCCAGCCCGTGTAGCCACACATTCAATACAAAACTCCAGCACTGGGAATATTGCCGTACCTATTGCTTCTTCACAAATTCAGCTCTTTCTCACCATGTCTGCAGCCTTAAGGTATGTATTAGGCATGTAGGTATCAGAAATGCTATACTTTGCTTTCTAGAGGCCTTGTCATGTACCCACAATCATTGTTGTAGTCTACCTCATTGACCTATTTAAGAGTCCCTTTGAAGGCCCCCTCCACAGGTGCAAGTGACATTGGAGCAGATCTCACCAAGCATTTTGGCTAGGTGCCCCTGCCTTGAACACATTCTGTTGCAGGAAATCATATGTATGCAAGCAGGGGAAAGTCTGGTAGTGGGATTTAAGTACAAACTTTCCTTAGGCTGTGTGACCATAAACCATTCTCTGCGTTATATTACAACTCCACTGTTCCCTATTCCTCTTATGTTCTTGATTTCCCTCCTTCCCTATCCCTCTCAGCCCTGACTTCAAATGACAGCATTTTGCAGGATGGGAAAACATATGGTTTTCCACACCCTCCACCGTGCCACATGACTCCAGAGACAGTTGGACTACATTCACACTAATAAATTGCAATTACCAGGCCCATTCTCTGGACCTGTGGCCAACAGCTATGGTCTAGCAACATCCTCTCTTAGCAGTCTTACTTAGCTCTCTTGGCCATTGAAATCCTGGCCATTGAAATCCTGGCCATTTCCAGGCTCTGCTGGGAGTGATCCCTCACCTGTGCTAATTCATATGCTCCAACTTATATGCAGTACATGTGAGTACTGATCTAAATCAAAACCTTGCAAGGGATAATTCAAGCATTTTAATAGCTTAGATGATCAAGATTCAGCATTTGTACCCATGCCATTGATTTATTGGTAAGTGTGCACTATAAGGCATATCACTACAACCATATTTACAGGACCAAGGTATGCTTGAGGTTATAGACTAGCAGGCCAGGGCACTTGGGCCTTGCTTTTAGTCCAGTTGACTCAGGTTTACCATAATGCAACCTGTTACCTGCTGAATTGGCCTCATTGAAAAGGCAGCTCGCAAATACAGACAGAACTGCTACATGGTATCTTGATAACTGAGAAAGCATAGTTCGGGTTAGATAATGACATTTTTTCGTGAAGAAGGATCCTCTTGGAAATTATGATTATGAAGCCAGAGCAATCTGATATTCAATGTGATTAGAACAAGACCACGCTGTTCCCCATATGAAACAATCTGGGAGCTCTGATACGAAGTGTCATGAAGCAACACATGGAATTGTTTCAACATTTGTTTTAATAATTGTTTTAATAGAGCTACAATAAAAGATAGTGGAAGTATCCATAGCTCAGTTATCTGTAAATTTAATATCCCACTTTAAGCATCGGACAGAGTACCAACAAAAATATTATAAGAACGTAAAGATGAGATTTCCCTGAAATATTGCACTTCAGCGTAAGTCTGCGCCTCCTTTTTCCTGTGTGATATTTCCTGGAGAAGACCTGGCTGCTCTGTTTGATATGACAGTGCTTTATCCACATAGAACCCCAAACATAACCCTTATTTAACTGAGAACAGTGGCACTTATTCCTTGTATACTTTGGAAATGTGCAGGACAGAAACCTTATATGTAAAGTTTAGAGATATGGCATTATTTCTAAATTCTTTAAGTATTTGATCTCTTCAGTTGAAAAAAAAAATAATATTATGACTTAAGCATCCAATTGTATAAGACATTTTTCTTAAACCAATGTTCCTTCTTTCCAGTATCCCATCAGGAATTTTGAAAGAGAACCTTTGTAATGCTCTGATGTTTGCTAATGATTTATTTCCCCCTCTGTATTTAGACCCCACTGGTGCTTAGACAGTTAATAGATGTTTATAACTCTGGCTTTGTTGCCATTAATATTGCTTTCCCAAGCTCTGGGAAAATTTGTTAGAATGGTCTCTTCTTCTGTGTCTCATGAAGGACTTTGATAAATTAGAAAAAAGATTCATAACTCTCTCTTTTGTCACCTCTTGCAGGTTCCACACAGTGTCACACCACAAAATACTCCTGCAGAGATTTGTATCTTAAATGTCTTTGGAAAAAGAGGAAAGCTCTGAAGAGTCACTGCTGCATGTGGCAGAGAAATGAGAAATAAAAAACTAAGTGACTTTGGAATAAGCAGCTGACCTAAGCAGTTACAGTAAGTTTAGAAACAAAGGAAAAAATATATTTTCAATATTTTGTGTGTGTATTATTTTTTCTTAACATCTCCTTTGTCAGGTGAGACAGAAGATACTGTCTTTGTCGTGATACATGACTGAACAGAGGAAATATGTTCTGTCAGCAACGTTGGCTGCATCAGGGGCTTCCATAGCTTTCCTGTAGAAATAATTAATTTACAGATTAGACTGCTAATTGTCACTCATTCCTTATGTTTTAACTTACTGATAAGACTTTTTCCTCTAAGGCACACACTGCTGTGTGGCTGACGTGCTAGCTGGTGGATGTTTCAGGGACTGTGCTAGAATACAGCTGTGATCAATATAAAATTAGATATCCATAAACATCATGTGGAGGTGAGGGAGAGCTTATTGAGATTAGAGCTTGGACAAATCTTGAAATATTTTGTTCTATGCTGATGGGATTTCACTGTTTTAGAACAAACCACTATCCTCCAGTGTCATTGTTTATTCCCAGCCAGCAACTAAGCCCTGCTTACTCACTCCCCCTGCATCAGGATGGGGGAGGGAATTGGAAGAGTAAAAGTGAGAAAACTTTTGGGTTAAGATAAAGACAGTTTAACAAGTAAATCAAAAGCTGCACACTCAAACAAAGAAAAAGAAGGAATTCTTTCACCAATCCCCATTGGCAGGCAGATGTACAGCCATCTCCAGGAAAGCAGGGCTCCATCATATGTAATGGTTACTTGGGAAGACAAACACCATCACTCTGGATATCCTTCCCCTTCCTTCTTCTTCCCCCAGCTTTATATATTGAACATGACACCACATGGTATGGAATATCCCTTGGGTCAGTTGGGGTCAGCTCTCTTGGCTGTGTGCTCTCCCAAATTCTTGTGTGTCCCCAGCCTTCTCACAGGTGGGATAGGGTGAGAAGCTGGAAAAACTTTAACTCTGTGTAAGCACTGCTGAGCAATAATGAAAACATCTCTGTATTATCAACACTTGTCATCAGAAATTCAAAACATAACCCTATAGTAGCCACTATGAATAAAATTAAATCTATTTGAGCCAAACACATCACATCCAGCTTCTACAGATGTCAAGAATATGAGTGGAATTTTATCAGGCCTGTGTCTACCTCCATTGAACAAAACATGTCTGAATGAAATAGTAACTTTCAATAAAACTGCTTCACTTGAAGAATGCCTACCAATTTTTATCCTTGCCACAGAGTTTGACTAGCAAGTTACCTAAACTGAACTTTTCCTTTTTGCTCATTTGTTACACCGCCCTCACTTTAGAATGTACATTTTTAGACTTTTATGCCTTGTTTGCAGAACTGCCAAGTGCTCACAGCTGCTGCTCAAACCATTGTGTTGTAAGCATATGAAATGAGTGTTGATGCAAAATAATACAAGACAGCCTAAACTGAAGCTACTGGAAAAAGTTGCAGAGGTAACACAGAATGACCAAGGCAACAAAACCACAGGTGAAATTCTATGACAATGGGTGTGAAATGATGCAAATAGAAAAAAACCACCAAACATATATTCTAATTACATATATAAAAAGAAGAATTCTAAGTGAATCATCACTACTTAGGAAAGAAAGTATGATATTATGGACCTATAATAGAAAAAAGCTTGAATACTATTTTACAGTCAATCTACATTCCAAATACGTAAATAACTGCTTCCACACCATTTCTATGTGGTTTTTGCTGTGTTTTGTGAGTTGCTACACTTTGAGATTACTAAGGATTGCAGCAGAATATTCCAATGGATAGGTTTTTTCCTAGTATTTGTCTTCATTCTGTGAATCATGATGGCTGTTTGCAGTAAATCCTGCCGTGGGTTGCTCATGCACATGTGGGTATTCGTGTTTGTATGTTTAATGTGAAGAGGGATATAAAAATCTTCATTCTTAATTAAATGTAGACTTTTTAGTATAATTAGTTAAATTCTGTTTTATTGACAGATTAGAGCATCTATCATTGCACAAAAAGATATTTACAAATGGAATGTTAATAGCACCTATTAATTTCAACTCTAAGATCTGTGCCTTGTTAGTAAATAATGCAGAAAATTAGTTTCATGTTAAAAGGTTTTCCTTGGCATGAAATTTCATTAAGAAGTGTCTAAAAACACTTCTGTGCATTTGAGTGGACCATAATTCTTTAATAATATAGCTGAATTGCTACAAGAGAGAAGGATACTGACTGCTGTTATTGCTGTTCGTATTTTAAGATGAGAGATTAACGGAATCTAAAAATAGAATGCTTGCTGCAGTCATGGTAACACACATTTCAAAATTTGCAAATGTTAGCACACAATATTTTAACTAGGAAAAGATGATATATCAGATAAGATCAGCACAGATTGAAAGTTAAACCTTTTTCGTTTGGGCATTGCCTGCCCATGCGCAAGTGTTGTGGTTTAAGCCCAGCTGGTAACTCAGAACCACGCAGCTGCTCTCTCACTACCCCCACATCCTCCCCCCCACTCCCAGAAGGATGGGGAGGGGAATCAAAAGAATGTAACTCCCATGGGCTGAGATTAGAACAGTCCAGTAACTAAGGTGTAACACAAACCACTGCTGCTACCACCAATAATAATAATGATAAGGGAAATAACAAGGGAAGAGAATACAACTGCTCACCACCCGCCGACCAATACCCAGCCTGACTTGAGCAGTGATCTAACCCTTCCGGGTGACTGCCCCCAGTTTATATAGTGGGCATGCCGTGCTGTGGTATGGAATATCTCTTTGGTTAGTTTGGGTCAGGTGTCCTGTCTCTGCTTCCTCAGGGCTTCCCCTCCTCTCAGGCAGAGCATGAGACTCACAAAGTCCTTGGTCAAAGTAAACATTACTGAGCAGCAACTAAAAACATTGGTGTTATCAGCACTGTTCCCAGGCTGAAAGTCAAAAACACAACACTGCACCAGCCACTAAGAAGAAAAGTGACTGCTGCTGCTGAACCCAGGACAGCAAATTTACAACTTCTTTGTAAATTCTGGAAAAGTAAAATTATAGCCCAGCTCCAATGCAGTGATGACTCCTAATAATATTAGTATTTCTAGAGCAGACAGCATAATGGTTCTTTGCTAACTTGAAGCATTTTGATTTCCTTTTATTGCTATTTATTTATCCACACAGGATAAATCAATCCATGCACAGCAGCCACTGCCATTGCTCAGTTTAGGGCACTTGGATTAATAATATTTTGCACTAGTGTCTTAGCAGCTGGCTGCAAGTGAGCTATAGATTCTGCTTTGGAGGGTTAGTCTGGTGGTTAGCTACCCTGGCTGCCAGGCTTGCTTTTGCTTCCTTTGTATATGTAATGACACTTTGGAGTCATCCAGCTGGCATGGTGTAAGGGAAGTAGACTGATGGCAGCAAGTACTGTGGGGTCATGCTTATTTTGTCTTCAAACAGATTTCCTGCTGATGGACTGAGAAACTTAACATTACGGCCACAAAGAGGACACTCTGATTACGTATAATTATTTACATGGAGGAAAAAAAAGAGAAGACTTGATTTTATGTTTCAGTCAGTAAGACATAAAATGAAAGGTAGGAAAATTAATTTTAAATCCTTGTACCAAAGACTCTCATAAGCATCAAATAGAAGAACTTGAGTCAGACAAGACTGAGAAGGCATGTCCACACTACACAAGCAAGCACAGCGCAGAAGTGGAAGTGACAGTGAGAGACCCAAGACTGGTGCTGGAATAGTATCAGAGCAGTGCCAGACCATCCTGCAGACTCTTCAGAGAGGGATCCTTCTTGTAGCATTGCCCTGGTGTGATTGTTCAGCCTGGATGGCCAAGCCATGTCCTAAGACTGTGCCACAGGGCTGGCAGAGTGACAGGCGCTAGCTCAGAGATCTTTTGCATTTTAAATACCATCCTAAATTTCTTTGGTCTGGTGACTAGGACACTGTCCTCTTAAATCTTGATGCAAATCAGGCAGAGTGGTGATTCAAAACTTGGTCTTTAGCATCCTACAAGAAAGCATAAGGTAGGATGAATTAGGGAAAATGAGGATGCAGACCCAGGCATCACAGCTGTGGGCTCCTGTGATGCCATGCTTTTGAAGACACATTGTCGTCAATGCTTCTATATGTCTATTCACTGTTCCTTCCTGTCTCTGGGGAAAAAAGTTTCTATAATAACATCATAGAATCATAGAATGGTTTGAGTTGGACCTTAAAAGCTCATCTAGTCGCAAACCACCTGCCACTAGACCAGATTGCTCAAACCCTGTCCAGCCTGGCCTTGAACACTTCCAGGGGTGGAACATGTGTATGGATATATGGACAGGAGGTTGGAATGAATGTAGACAATTAATTAACTGTTAAAGGGCTTATCAGTATTTATACCCCATACTGTAATATAAACTGTAGCTGTGATAGACTCTTGAGAAAGTTCTTTTGCTAAAGAAATGAGAATCAGGCTGGGGAATAAACCCATTACTAATATTTTGGGAGTTGTTTATTGACTTGTCTGCTAATGCCAGAAAAGAAAATTAAAAGAAATAAAATGTGATTATGTTAATTAGACTTGAACATAGCAAAAAAATTGCACTGACTTTCTTCTAGATCTTTTGGTCCCATGAGAGCAAACCTTTAGCATGAAAGAAAACAGAGAAAGACTGGTAGCTCAATAAGATATTTAAATAAATACTTGCTTCCAAATGATTTGCAGGTGTCAACCAATCTAACATCTGCAAAGAGGTTTGTGCCATGACCTTACTGTTCATGACTCATTTTCAGAACAGCTAATATTTTGTAATTGAATCAGCTGCTAATGTTCTAAAGTTTCATGTTTCATTAATTAGAAATCTGCTGTACACTCTTCTTTTATCTCAATTACATTGTTAATACATTTCATTTACCTTGTTTACAGAAGACAGTAATGTTTTTACAAAGCATTCTGTAGATGGGAATGCATGCAAAGTGGTTGCTTTCCTTGTCCTTATGTTTAAATAGAAAATTAACATTAAGAAAGGGGGGATAGGCTTGAGGTTTTCTTATTCTTCTTTTTATGAAATACTTTTGTTAAATGCACTATGCCACAGAGTAGTATCAGGTTGCTGATTAATCTCTTCTGTTTATACATTTGTTGCTGAAAGGAGTTCTTAGAAACTGAGAGGAATGATTTTATGAGGATATAAGGGAGCTTAGGGCATTATATCAATGTTTTGATTATATCTAAAGATCCCTAACGAGCTGGGAGATGCAGTTAAAAAAAAAAAAAGGAAAAAACAACCAAAAAACCAAAACCACAAAAATCTTCCTGCTGTGAAGATTTGTATGTGGATAGAAGGTAGGGATAGTATTAGCTTTATTTGTGACAAGGAATGAAAGAGCACAGAGATTAAAAATTGGAATCAGGATGATGATTTGAGATAGTTACTTCTAAATTTAATCAAGAGTGACATGCTAAATTCCTTTCATTTCCAATGTACAGCAAACAGACAGCTTTCGAGGCGTGGGAGCTCATATCTAAGTCCCACATGGTGAAGAACCTTGGAATAGACTATGTCTACCACATTTTTTAAAACTGATCTTTAGGTATAAGTGCCTAGACCATTAGGTATCTAACAGGTAAGGAATTAGTTTAAAGAAACAAAAATTTTCCTTTTTCTATTTAGAATTCTTAAATTCCCTTGCATCCTACTTTGAATGTGATTAATCTGCTTTTGGTTTTATTGAAATTACTGGTGATCAGGAACATGTATAATGAATCAATTTTATTAAAGATGTCTTCTCCTTTAAGCTTTTATCTTCCCTGATCTATGATGAGATCCTGGTCTGACTCCACTTCAGTAATGTGATGGACAATGACCTGGGAAATTGTAATACAGTAGTACAGTAGTACAGTAGTACAGTAAAATATTATGAAAAGCTTTTGGTGGATGCTAGAATGAAATATGTGGTCCTGTTGTCTGTTCAGTCTGTCTCACCAATTTTCCAAGCAGTTTCTATAGGTCTGTGATATGCGCATTGTGAGGAAAACATAATCCCTTAAGTAAAGAACATACTTACATATTTATTACCCATTGCAAAGAAAGAGAAAGACACACAGGTCTAACGTTGAGAATGTTTTTTAATTCTTCCTTTCTAGGCAATCATCTCATCAGTCTTCTTACCAAACTCTGGAATTTATTTTACAAATCCTATTTAAAGGATATAAATAAAAGTCCTTAGAGGAATTAGGATTACTCACCCAAACAAGGGAGATATAATTAGCCTGCAGCTTTAGTACATATTGAATAGCTGGATGTTGGATCAGATTTAGTCCATAACACTTGTAAAATCTACCATAATATGAGAAACTAACAGAAGTCAGCAGCACTTGGCTATTTCCACTCAGAAAGCTTTGAACTGCCACAGGCAGCTGTGACATTTCATACCTAAGAATCACAAGTGTACACTGTATTTACAAAGTCTTTCATCAGTTCTTTGAACTACCTACAGCTTTGTTGCAAAAAAACCCAGATATATGTTAGTTTATTTTCAGGTAGGCCCCTCAATATTGGTCATTCTGCAGCAGAAAAGTATTCTGAATTACTAGAAAGAAATACTCTTAGCATAAATATCTCAAAGTTTGTTCAATTAATTTATTAATTCTTAAGGCTTTTGAGTTATATTTGCTTTAGGGTTTTTTGCTTACTTTTTTTTTTTTTTACCAAGCATATGGTCAATATTTGCTTTCTCTCCCGCAGCCATACCAACACCCTGATACTATTTCGTTACCTTTTAGCCCAGATGAGGAACATTTCTTTTTCTACCTCACCAAACTATCAACAGATTTCGCCTCCCAACTTGGCTTCAGTTGTATTATTCTTCAGTAGGCCTTCATGCAGAAATTATTAAAAAACTAAAGAGAAGAGAAAAAGAATACATTCCTTAAGGCTGGTGAATCTGTGAATCTTTCATAGGCAGAAAGTCTACTGAAGTCCTCAGCCCATTTGTGGACATTCTCCATAGAACTTTCACGCTGTCAGTGACATTGATGTATCAGACATATTATGAAGGTCAACATTGCAGAGAAAGAAGACACCTCTTTGGTTATCTGGACACTGAATATCAGAGTGAAAGCTGCTCAGAAAATAAGCTTTTCTTAACCAAAACCTTCCTGAGATATTGGAAATAGTAATAAGCCATAGTTTGGATAAAAGTAATTATAAATACACTAGGTGTCTCACCAAACCAGTTTGCACAGACGATGACGCTGAAGACCATGCTTTGAATTTGGCCCTGGTTTTGGAGATTAAAGGAATGAGATATTCAGCTTACAATTCTCGTCAAATAACAAAGTAGCTTTTTCAGGAGTATGCCTGCAGGTATACTTTTTTTTTTTTAACTTGAAATTTTGAATATCCAGTTTTTTGAAATCTCACTCCACTGGAACAGAATGCAGTAACAATCTAGTCTTGCTGCAGCCTTGTCATTCTGCCAAAATAGTCCATACCTTTCTATGGTAACAAAACATTTGTAATGGTTGAACAGAACACCTGGTGAGGAAATCTTGACACAGTAGCAATCACTGGGATGTGGCTCAACCAAGGGGCTGTGAGGATTTAAGCAGGGAATGTAGAAAGTGATATCCTGTCATGTTAGATTAAGAAAATCAAATGAACACAAAAGGGAAACTTGTCTGCATAGATTTCATAAGTGTTTTTATGACTGGGTGATAGGTACATAAAGGATCCATGAGAATTATGGTGCAGTATTTGCACACTCCTGATCACATAGCGTAAATGGGACTACCTAGCTGCTCACTTCTTCCTGCTCTACAAGTCTACTTTACATGAGTGTTGAACTTTGTCTTAGTATTTAATATTCAAATATTTTCTCTTATTGATAATAAACTTGTTCCATTTTTGTCACTTCTTAGTATCAGAATAGATGTTGAGATATCAAGCAAGACAAGGGGCTCATTATGCTAGTGAACAGGTCAACTGGTTTACCTAGAATTTTGGCAGGTGACAGATTTCTTCAGGTATACCACTGGACCATTCATAGAATAAAACTCTTGGACATATGACACATCCCACATTGTTGTGATCTCCACAGTAAAATGTATTCCAGTTTTCTGTTGTTAACAGTGTTTTGAAGCACCCTTTTTATGTCAACTTTTGATGTGTCTTTCACTTAGGAGTACACTATGTGCTGACAAAAATCAGTGAGACTGAGGAGAAAAGGTGACAGTGTTTAGGTACACTGTTTTTATGAGACTAGCTGACAATTCAGAGCAGAAAAATTATACGAGCAAGTGTTGATATGACGTTCTCATCCAATGCTTTAGGTCAAGAAAACAGAGCACAAGATTAAAAAGATGAAAGATTCATCTTGTATCCTTGACACCCTGTATGAATGTTAGCTGTGGATGACAGAAAAGAGGACAAATCCAGTAGCCCACAAGCTGCAGCATACCTCAATGCATACCTGAATTCAGTAGTCTTAAACTGGCTCTGAGCTGGGTTTGTGGCAAACAAAATTACCTTTAGCTGGGCTCAGAACTAGAAGGTCATTAAAATGGTTTAATTACAGCACAGTTTCAGAACTAGCTTTTCTCTTTCAAAATCTTCTTCAATATATCTCACGTGACATCTGAAGGATACAATAACAACAGTAGTAACAATAAAACGCTTATCAGCAAAAAGAATATATAAAGTGTCTTCATAAAGTCTTATTGTCAGATAAGTAGAAGATACACTGCTGCAGAGATTTACAGTTAATTCTGTTTATTCTCTTCAATGTATGAAATTATGTAGAATTAGAATATGTCTGAAGGCTGATGAGATCAAATTAGCCTCAATTACAATTAGGTGTTTGTTTTTCTAAAAAAGGAAATGATCAGATTGTATTTTTTTAATATTATAATTTAACTTGCAAACTGTATGTAATAAAATGATAATAAAATGCATATTTGCCTGTATACTTGATTTTTACCATGAAAACAAGATCATTTTACTTAACACTGTGCTTTTTCATCTTACATGCATACTTTTCACAACAGAACATTTCAAAGCCATTGGACTCAAAGGAGATCCGTATGTTGTAAATCTATATATTCTAGAAGCCTCCAGAAAGAAGTTTCATCCTTTCATACCAAGCTGCTAATTATCTGCAAACATGAGTGTGAAGCTAGCAACTGATCCATGTCTTGTATTTGCTATCATGAAATCAGGGTGTCCTGATTTCACACTTCTCCATCTCAGGCTCACATGCATTCCCCAAAACCTAAGTTGGGACATATAGATTTTGTGTGTGTGCATGTGTATATGTGAGAGAGTATTCATTATAAATAAATATTCTGAATACTTTTATACCATAATTGGAATAAATATTTAATTTTCTAAGGTGCAATATTATATTCTATTTTGATCCTTTGAGTTCATATTTTTACAAGATTTTGAAAAGAGAGATATAGAAATATTCTTCCTTTTTTAAATGCAACACAAAATTTCTGTATTTCAGGGACATTCCTGAAATTTACATTGCACAAATGATGCAGAAAAGCCTTGTTTTCGTAAACCAAATGCCCTTTCTTGGCAAGAGCTGAAAACATCTGTGTATAGTATGTATTGAGAGTCCTTGGTCACCATATGCTGTGGTGGGGTTTAAACAATGTCGCAGAAACATGTTTTAAAATTATTCTAATCAGCATCATGTAAAGATCTTTGTGGGTAGCTACTTTAGAGCTTTAGGTGGATATAAATACACTATAGATTCAGACTTTATAAGAAAAATCTTTGCACAGACATCTCCCAAATCGTGATTTATAGTTGATAAAGCTCAAAGCCATCTATCCTATGAAACATCTCATATGTGGAAGCAGCATATCTTTGTTTATATTTCAAAGACAGGTATGACTAGGAGCGATTGCATGTACATCGCTACAGTGATTTTAAATTTAAGCTGGTGATTTTACCTGATACTTGGCTTCCCAATGCATATTAATGCTAGCTTGGGAATCTCTACAAGGATGCTGGAGAGGGACTCTTCACTAGGGACTGTAGTGGTAGGAAAAGGGGCAATGGGTTAAAACTTAAACAGGGGAAGTTTAGACTGGATATAAGGAAGAAGTTCTTTACTGTGAGGGTCGTGAGGCACTGGAATGGGTTACCCAGGGAGGTTGTGAATGCTTGTTCCCTAGTGGTGTTCAAGGCTGGGTTGGACAGAGCCTTGGATGATATGATTTAGTGTGGTGTGTCCCTGCCCATGGCAGGGGGGTTGGAACTAGATGATCTTAAGGTCCTTTCCAACCCTAACTATTCTATGATTCTATGATCCAGTTAGTTTTTTCTAAAATGGTGATAGCACAGGTAAGAAAGCTGTGGTATAAATTTGCAGGCTTAAATACATGAATACATAAATATGAATGTGAAGGGCTGAAAATGTTAGCATATTTAAAGTATCAGTAAGATACTATTTGTCCCCTGCAGGGAACGCAAATTTGTCTTCTTCTCCATCAATTTTACATTTTCTGTTAGATTACAGCCATTATAGCAAAACATTAGTCATTGGAAATCCTGACTTTCTTCTCCCTACGTGCACCAGTATACTTCAGTATTCTACTCTCCACTTTTCTCTGCAGAATAGGTATCCTGCAGAATATCCAGGTTTTAACAGAAGTGAAACATATCCCCTTCACATTATTCTGCCCTTTCCTCTCCCTGGTTTTCCCATGCACCCTCCAATGTTTGTTCTGA
Organism: Pezoporus occidentalis; assembly: GCF_034315485.1. Classification (NCBI taxonomy): domain Eukaryota; kingdom Metazoa; phylum Chordata; class Aves; order Psittaciformes; family Psittacidae; genus Pezoporus; species Pezoporus occidentalis. The sequence continues at coordinate 41,318 of NW_026916325.1, forward strand.
AGTGGGTTTAAGTAAACTGCACCCTTAACCCACTTGCATGGTCCATTTGTGGTGCATGCCTGGAAGTCACACAGTACGACATAAGGCCCAATTGCTTCTTCATGTGCCTTTCAGGAAATCCCCTAGAGCTCCAGATAATTTATAGAATCATAGAATAGTTAGGGTTGGAAAGGACCTTAAAATCATCTAGTTCCAACCCCCCTGCCATGGGCAGGGACACCTCACTAAACCATCTCACCCAAGGCTTCGTCCAACCTGGTCTTGAACACTGACATGGATGGAGCATTCACATTATAGGTGACCAATCTCCAATTTAACACCAGTTCTGCTTACAAGGAGGTTGACACAGTTGACCACCAACCTAAAGAAGAGCAGACCAACCTGGCAGAGCTTACCAGAAATAAAGCATTCTCTGTTTCTTGGAAACTCAGACATATGGAAAACATGGTCGCTTGATTTCTACAAGAAAAGGTACACAAGCAGGTTATACAGGGCACTCAGCTAATGTGACACACTGTCTGCAGTCAGAAATATTTTAAAGGTTTCTAAGGGAATGTGTAGGGATGTTTTCACAGGAGGCAATTTTCTTTCATAAATTAAATAATAATTAACATTCTCCAAGAAGGACTTATTTCTGCTGTGTCACTTCTGATTGGTCAGCTTTGGAATCTGAGTCAGCCTTGGACACTAAACCCCCACAAAATACAAAAGGAAATAGATCTAATTCTCCCTTTGAAGGGCTGGATGAAGACCAAGAATCAAAGAATGCCATTATGAACAAAGCGTACTTTGACAAACAGATTTTTCCATATTAACATACTAATTGAATGTTACTGGTTAATTTCCTCACTTGAATCTTTATGCCCATATTTTTCTATCTCTGATCCAGATCTTGTTTCCATCCGGTTCCCTGGTAAAACTCTGTTGGGGCATCCCTAGGCTGCCTGCACCAGCAGATGAGCTGCCAGTATTAAAGCATCTCTGTGCATGCAAGAATTCAGAGCATGACTTTAGGAGATCAAGTGGGCAATGAAAGACAGAAGTTTGGTGGTTCATCCTCTTGTACCTGCATCTTCCTTTCCAAGCATTCTTGGTGACTTGGGATTTCCTATAGTAGCTTGAGGATTTCCTATTTACTCATAGAGACAAGTACTGAGGAAGAAAAAGACAGGACAGACAAAAAGTGTGTGGCTTATGAATTATATTTAACTCTCCCCCCTTTTTGTCTCTTTCAGAATATTAATATAGACTGGTTATAGCATTCAATTAATTCAATTGTCTTCCCACATTTAGGCTGCAGAGGAAGCATGCTTCTAGGCCTGCAGTGCATGGCTTGATAAGTATGGTAAGAAGCAACAGATGTTTGGAACTAGGTGATCTTAAGGTCCTTTCCAACCCTAACTATTCTGTGATTCTATGTACATTCAAGGCCCTACTACAGTAAATGTTTGAAGGTCTGTAGTGAGAGTATTCACCTTCAAATATTGTGTTTCTTAATATTGCATGGTCTGATTCAAATATTGTGAACTCAGACCCAGCTTGTCTAGTACATGTACTTTTCTGTAATACTATTGTTGTTTTCTCCATGTGGGAATCAGGCAGCTGCCTTTGAAGGCAGATTCATGGGCCAGGTTCCGACAGTTGGATGCCTGTAACCTTAGAGACAGTGGCCTGTATCTGATCAGGCAGGTTTTCTGGACACCAGAGTGGACATCCTTTTCTTTACATTTCACAACTTCACAATTCAAGAAAATACCTCTCTTAATTCCCCAACTGTCTTGGCATTAGTATCAGAATTCATATACTCAATCTGCTCTCAGGGGTGAGACTTCTACCACATGACAGCATAGAGAAGGCATTAAAACAGTAAAGCACTTTTAAAGCTTTAGTTAGAGGGTTTTGACCAAGGTCACTTGCAAGCTACATGGCAGAGCAGTGCCTGGAAGACCTATGGAGCACTAGGCTTGTGCCTTAAGTGCTGGTCTAATACTTCTCTAGGTAGGGAATTTGGTATATATATAATTTTTTTTTCTGCTGATCATTCTTATGATCAACAAGAAAACTTGACAAAAGTTTCTTCACAGGTAAAGTAAAGCTCAAATAGGTAATGTAGTTGGGCAGCAAAGCAGCACAGGGCATCAGGATTAAAACTTAGCAGATGTCGGAGATGCTCCTGTATCAGTTACTCTAAAGGTAGAATACCAGGTGGTTCTGACTCAGCTACCAAACTAGTCACAAAAGAAGGAAAAGAGCTTGTGCTTCATGAAGATGTCTTGAATCTTCAGAATATGTTATCTGTATTTATAAAGACTAACTTTGTGGGAATGTTCTTACATCTTTGCTTTTCATGTGTGCTTATACCTAATAGATCAGAGCAGTTGTGTTGACTGAGGAGAGCAGGAGCTTTGGCTTTTAACTGCTTGGTTTTGACTGAAATTGCTTCTCAATTTCAGCATTCTTGACTTTTCTACTAATTATTTTTGTTATTTCAGCTTGGGTTGATTCTAATAGTTTCATAAGCCCAAACCAGCAACAGCATATGCAGCTCATGGCAACCCTCACAGTGAGCTGACTGAGATTTTCTTGGGGGTTGTACCCCATATTTACCCCTTCCTTTCAAATTCACTTTTTGTTGGTTATTTACAGCTTGCTTTACTACTGGAATCAACCATCAGACAGCGCCAGATTGAAGTGCTTGTTAGGGAGCTCCTTTACTGCAACATCCCACTCCCGCAAAGGTCAGGGGCCACATTCTCCTGGTAGGAGACCTGCCAGAAAAGCTTACACTGTGGTCAACAACAGGTGGAAAAGATTGACCCTTTGAGAGTCATGCCCCTTAGCCCACCAGGGGTCATGACATCGAAGGCATGGTCTGTTGCCATCAGTGAATAGTCAAGCTCCAGTACTAGATTTATTAGGTACATCACAAGGCACTCTGTGAGGTAACATTTTCCTCTCTCTGTCTTTGTTTGGTAATTCCTTAGAACTGATTAAGCCAAATGAATTAGATAATTGCAGTTAAACTGATTAGTGACTGAAAGCCCAGTAACTTGTTTATTTACCAGGGCTAAATTTATATGCCTTTTTTTTGAATTGTCTTTGCTGATGGTAAGTCATCTTTACTTTTTTAAACTCCTGTACTCAAATCAATGTACTAGCTGAATTAAAGCAGCTCACTGAGAATATTTAAATGTCTTATAAATTAATTTAGATATTGGTCCAGGTCATGATTTTTGGAACATCAGATACAATTGTGCTTCCTCTCTTTCATGATTTAAGCCCAGCCAGTAACTCAGAACCACACAGCCACTCACTCACTCTTACCCCAGATCCTGGAGGGATGGGGAGGAAAATCGAAAGAATCTAACGCCCGCAGATTGAGATAAGAACTGTCCAGTAACTAAGGCATAACACAAAACTACTACTGCTACCACTGATAATAATAATGATGATACGGGAAATAATGAGAGGAGAGGATACAACCACTCACCACCTGCCGACCGATATCCAGCCCAACCTGAGCAGCAATCTGGGCCTTCTGGGTAACTGCCCCCAGTTTATATACTGGGCATGACGTGCTGTGGTATGGAATACCCCTTTGGCTAGTTTAGATCAGGTGTCCTGTCTGCTACCTCCCAGTTTCCCCTCCTCCCTGGCAGAGCATGAGGCTCAGAAAGTCCTTGGTCAGGGTAAACATTACTTAGCAACAACTAAAAACATCGGTGTCATCAGCATTGTTCCCAGACTAAAGTGGAAACCACAGCACTGCACTAGGTACTAAGAAGGATTAAAAATGACTGCTGCTGCTGAACCCAGGACACTCTCGTATTTCTAAAGATTAGCAGGGAGCAATGGAGTTTGGTGCCATTTTTGGTGGCTCGTTTTTTCAATGTGACCCTGTAATTGAGACTTTTCCCATTGGGAGCTGCAGCACAGCTCCTCTGAAATAGCATGAAATTCAGCACAGGGCTACATAATCCTTCTTATGGCAGCTCTTACAAAACTACTCAGGAACCTTCCACACTAGCTTTGTTCATTACCCTTCAATAAACTTCTGTGTGGGGATAGATTTTCTCATGCCTTGCTAAGAAAGCTAATTTCTCTCCCTCGTCAACCTTCTGTTTTACTGGGTTTTTTTACAAGGAGTAAAAAATGGGTGATTCAAGCCAAAGCTCCGTTGAAAACAAGGACAAAATTCTTGACTAAAAGCTGAGTCCAAAAATTATAGAATTTCACCCAGGAAGCATAGGGATGAAGCTTGTGGTGCTCAGAAGAGCTCAAGTCAGGCTATACTCAAGTTAAAATATTTATTTGATAGTACTTTTCTAATGTGTTAAACATTACAGGTGTGAAAACTTCACAAGGTCAGTGTGTCTATGGGCCCTAACAATTTCTCTCTGAAATGTCAGTATAGCACTTTTTGAATCTCAAGTCTTCAAGGGCTAAATAGTGTGCCTACACTGAGGCTTTTAACACCATGGGAAAGTTTTACCATCTTTGTAACCACTTGCAGCTAAATGTTTTGCAAAAACATAACCAAAGCATAGCATATAAGGTAGTTTTGGGCAAATCTTTCATTAAAAGAGAAAAATCTAATATGTATATTTTTAGCTACTGGTTAGAAGGGAGGCATTCCTTACTGTGGCTGCCTCCGCCAGATTTCTATGCTTCTTTTTAAAGAGCAGAAGTGCTGTGTTACTAGAAATGAAAAACAAAATGCTGGGACAGCATTTTTCCAGCTGTCATCACTTTGTTCATATTACAGCACTATGTACATAGATAGTTACAACTATTGCTTAGTTTCCTTATTGTTTGTTTAGATCTTTCATATAGCAATAATGTAGAGAAAAATACAAAATATAAGAGTTTCAATAAAACTCCAGATATGAACAGGGAGACTTCAGATTATAACTTTATTCATATAATTTCCTTCTTCCAAGAAGAAAAATTTAGATTTGCTAACCATACACTGAAATTATCTAGGGTTGGAATTTTAGCACTTTCTAGAGGAACAGAGGTACTGCTATAAGACATCATACTGAAATAACATTTGAAACACTCCCTTTTAATTGCTAACTGTAAACATTTTCTTCTTCCGTTCTTGTGAAATTACAGATAATGAATGTGGTCTTTTTAGTTCAAACCCAAACAGAAAAACATGTCATGGAAAGAAATTGCAAGTAGAAAATTTGGGTGTGGCTGTCTCTGGGGTTTTTTGAGGACATGAGACTGCACAGCCAAAAAGATGAGGCTAAAGTGTAAAGTTTATAAACCTATGCCTATGTTACCAGTTTCATGAGACATGTGATTACACCAAGCTATTCTTTCTTTAAAAAACAAACAAGCAAATAAAACCTTTAAGATTTTCAAGTAGACTTGAAAATATGACATGGACATTTCTTTGCTGTCTAGGAAATCCAGGAAATAGGTTTGTGTATTTCTTTGATGTGCTTAGTGATTGTACCTATACTTAAATTAAAGGTAGGTGGGTTTATTCTCTGACTCTGAAGCCACCTGTAAACAACTTGTACTTGCCTATGCTATTATCTGCTATTATGAAAATGTTTTCAGGCTGTTCTTAAACATACCCAGGAGTTTTTTTAAAGATTTCTAGTTGACCTGGATTAAAATAGTGATTGTCCTAACAGTTTACTAGTTTGGATGATTGGAAGTTGGTGCCTGGGCCTGTCATGATTTAATTTAGTAGTAGAGCACTATTCTCTAGTATCTCTACTGTCCAGCACCACTCCACAGAAAGTTTTCTGTCTGGAAGTTTTATGGGTCTATGACAAATCCAGCACATTGATTCATTATGGAATATATTTTTCCAGGAAATAGGAAGAGAGCTCATCTCTGGCCATACCAGCTCCTGAAGGATCGAAGGGAAGTTTTAACTCTGACAGCAAAATGTGGATCCAAATCGCATAACTTTTGAGTGTTATTCAAAAACTGTTTCCTCTGTCATAACAGAAAAAATGCAAAGTTTCATCAGTTGTTAGAGGATATTATTTAAGAAATAGATACACTAATCAGAATTAGATAGACATGAATAGAAATGGTAGGGCAGTTGTGAATCATGATATCATCACAAATAGATCTGTCTTGTGTTGAAGGTGTTACCTTCCAAGTGAGGTAAGAGTGAGGTTCTGACTTTCACATAGTCATTATTAGAATAACATAACACTCATATGGGGTAGAAAGTATCAAGCTCACAAAGAAAGTCTTATGAATTGTGCAGGATTTGAAGAACCTCCTCAAGAGGAAGCTATGAAACTTGTCTTAGATAAGGGTTAACTCCCTGATGTGAACCAGGTAAAAGAGGAAACTATCCTTGAATTTTACACTGGAATTTTTTATCCTTGAATTTTAACACTGGAACAGGCTGCCCAGGGAGGTTGTGGAGTCTCCTTCCCTGGAGACATTCAAAGCCCGCCTGGACACATTCCTGTGTAACGTTATCTAGGTGTTCCTGCTCTGGCAGGGGGATTGGACTAGATGATCTTTTGAGGTCCCTTCCAATCTCCAGCATACTGTGATACTGTGATATGCCTGGAAATTTCCTCTGGAAAATTCTTTAGTAACTTCTATAAAGCTGTTCAGGCTACTGTCCTATTTTTAAAATATTTTTCTTCCTCCACGTTATTAGCAAATTTCATGGCTATCTTATTTTACTCTTATCTATCAAAATCTACGTGATGATGATGATCTCAATCACCACTTGTCTGTTTCAAACAAGAACTTTGCAAGCATTGCACTCAAAGGTGGATATTTCTATGATGCTTCCTACACTGGGAGACAGCAGGGTGTGCCAGGTATTGGCACATCTATACATGTACTGCCTCAAGACATGCCCAAAGATCTGTTGTAGTGTTAATATTGTGTGGCAAAGAAAAGAATGAATTTTGTATTTCAGTGCTTGATTCACAGCTTGACCTCTCCACTTCACAATTTGCTGATGGCTTCAGTAACTAGATCAAACCGTACAGATCCGTGAGCTGGTAAAGATCTACACTGACTTCAGTACCATTCCAAAAAGGATTAAAAAATGCTTCCACCTGTGATCCTCCTGCAAGATATGAGTCAATATTAAAATTAATCGTTCAGAATGATACATGAAACATCAGTAAATATGCTGAATGGCTCTGCTTTCTACTTACAGTATACAAAAAATTTCAGAAAAAAAATCTGATTGAAATGCATGATATAATGATAAACTCATTAAAGGAATAATAAAGGAAGGAAGAAACAAAGAAATAATGATAGAAAGGCAAGTATTTAAAAAATCTGTCTAAAGATGACTGTATTGTCTTCTGAAAACTGGTATTTTCTCTTTGTAATTATTTTGCTGTTATTATATTTGATTAATTATGTACACTGCACTATATGTGTGCATACATTTTTCAGAAGTGAGGTATTATTTACCCAGTGAGTACTATGTAAATCAACTTACAAGTGCTGTTAAATATTTATAGTCTGTCTGGAAGGTTAGGAGAAGTGCAAGTTGTAGGGATTGTAACTGCATACTGATAACAGTATAATGAAAATCATAAATAGTGCAGAGGTCAAAAACATTTACTGGTTTTAAAATTTTTTGCCTTTCTCAAATCTCAAGATTTGAAAAAATACATTCTTTAAAAATATATCTGTTACGTTCCACTGGCCTAGTAATTTGCAGCTTGCCTCTTACAAAGCCTTCATGTTTGAGATTTGGTCTGAATTCTTTAGCACTTCAAAGCATGATTGAAGAGGAGTGTGTCAGTAATTTACTGTCTCTTTGCATCTGTCATCTTGATTTTCCTCACCATAAAGCTTTAAATCTTGGACCTGGAAAAGGTGGAAGCAAAATGCTTGTACAGCTCTCTCTTCCTGCTATCTTACAAAAAATAGGGGAGAATATAAAACTCTGAACATACAACCCTCCTAAATAGGGACTGTTTTTTGTCTCAACAAAACTGTTTCAAGAGTTAGCAGATGTTTCAAATTGGATCTTCTAAAATGCTGATAACTGTGCATATCTCATACTCGAATCCCTTCTAGAAGTTGCTTTACTTCCGATATATTTATAAAAAGACCATATGGTGAATCTGTTCTTTGAGTTTGGGAGGGGCGACACGACCTGACAATGCATTCATTTGTAGCTGATTTTCATTTGCTTTTGTGATTGTTCACACAATATTAACTTTCCACTAAGACTGTAGCATTCTTAACTTCCTAGGTTAAATTATATTCTTGCATATATACTTTGAGCAATTACTGAATTTGTGCCCATTAGAAATTTCAAAATTAATAACCAGTAAGTAAACATGCATGTAAGAATGTGTAAAATAGGTAAAATTTTACTTATTTATCCTTCACTTCTCTAATTTACAGCTGTTGCCCTTCTCCTGGTAAATTGTACCCATGTTTTATGCTTAAACTGAGAAAGCAAAATGAAGAATAGGCTGTCAATTTATCAGATTGGAGACAATCCTTGCTTAATTCTTGAGAGGTATTGCCATCTTTCTTGAGCCCCTTTTTATGCCAGGAAATAGAAAAAAAAATATAATAAATTAGCTTCCCAAAGGTGGAAATTAGGCTTACATCACCTTATGTCTACCAAGACAGCACATCTCCTAACACAAGTTTCACAGAACAGGGACCTCTGTGTTTGTGGTGAGCTTCACAGAAAGAGCTATCGACTGAGACCTGGCCAGTGTGACACATTATATTACACAGAGAGAGGCCAATTAGGTCCGTATGTCTGAGATTGCTTTCATCTAACTTCTGTCAGATAAAAGAGCTGCTTTGTCAATACAAAGCTCCTTTTCTAGTCAGTGGGAAGAGATAAACATCTCCAAAGGCAAACTGTTCTACATATTTTACACACCTAATGTGGTGACCTGAGATGAGCCAAGATCCAGAGCTGCTCCTCTCTCTCTGTTGCTGCAAAAAGGAACCTCAATGGTTGGCTTAGGCGCACTCTTAGGTGGTTGAAGGAAGAAGAAATTAATCCCAGTCAGACAGAAACAAGGGAAAAAGCTAGAGGTATTAGTCTGGCAGCGATACTGAGAGAATACATATGGCTTAAATAGTCTATTACATAGGATGCCAAGCAGCAAAGGAAAGATGCTAGGTAAAGATCAGACCCTATGGCAAACTTGGTTTCTCTTTGTAGCTGACAATGTAGCACTGGCTGGCCTTGATTCTTATGTATGTAAGATTTTTAAAATAATAAACAATAGCTGAGTCCTTTATTTTGTATATAAAAAGACTTTAGAATTCTTTTATGAAAAATGCTAGTGTCTTGTTACATTCATTCTTTATAACAGTTATTTCATATATTGGTTATGTAAGATAGTTTTATCATCAGGAAGTTGTATTTCTCATCTCTCAGCAGGTTTTGTCTTGCCACAGTAATACATTCAGAACACCAATTCACACAGCAGATGAATTTTGATAGTGTACATGATTCTTAGGAAAAACTTTATGTTCAGAGTAAAGATGAAGTCAAAGTGATATTATAGTACCTTTCATGTTATCAACTATGAAAGGATTTCTACACTGGATCTGTTTTTCAGGCATTCAATTTGAGGACAAGAATTAGCATTGCAGAGAGAAAGGGATAATAGTGACTTTTTTCTTGTGCATTCATTGTCTTGAATCAGCCTATTGTCTGAGGCTGTACGTGTGTGGGAGTGCAATTCACTGGTGGTTGAATTCAACCCTCAGTTCTTTGAGCTGTGTTTTGAGGCTCCAATTTCCTATATGTCTCTCTGTAGTTTTAATAAGGAAAGAGATTTTAGGACAACATGTTCTACATTTTCTACGTTATTGAGTTTTCTTCATATCTTCTCCAGAACAGCAAAACAACTGCTAGACCTCCACCAGTGTGAAACCAATACATACAGAATCATAGAATCACAGAATCATAGAATAGTTAGGGTTGGAAAGGACCTTAAGATCATTCAGTTCCAGCCCCCCTGCCATGGGCAGGGACACCTCACACTAAACCAGGTCACCCAAGTCTCTGTCCAACCTGGCCTTGAACACTGCCAGGGATGGAACATTCACAGCTTCCCTGGGCAACCCATTCCAGCACCTCACCACCCTTACAGTAAAGAATTTCTTCCTTATCTCCAATCTAAACTTCCCCTGTTTAAGTTTTAACCTGTTACCCCTTGTCCTATCACTACAGTCCCTAATGAAGAGTCCCTCTCCAGCATCCTTATAAGCCCTCATAGACTGTGTAGTACGAAATGAGAATTTTATGAGGGGAATATCTTAATGATATAAATGTCAGAAAGCTTGCCTGTAGAAGGGAAGAGTAAGAACTTTTCCCACAAACATTTACAGAAACATGAATTTATAAGGTAAATAGTCCATCAGAGCTCAATTGTTACCAAAATTAGGGAAGCCAGGTGTGCTTTGTGCTTCTGATAAACACTGAAAAGAGAATGTGCCTTGGTCTTTGTATAAAACACATAAAATATGTGCTGTTCCCTTTTCCATGCTACTGCTTCTAGCCAGATAGCTTTAATGTCTTATTAGATGATTCTGAAAAAGGGACATAATCTAACATGGCATAATACTCTGGAGAGATGGTTTCAAAGGGGTCAGTGATAAATAATGCACAGTATCAATAGCTGTTACTTATAAAATGATTCACTGATTTTTAACTTGATTATGCATCTAACCTAAAGGTTTTGTCATGCCTACCCAGCTCCTCTTTTTATCTCATTCGTAATTTCACATAGTGTAGCATATTAAGGTTATGTATCTAAGTTTATGAAAAAAACTTCTAGCTTCTTACAAATAAAGCCTCGAGTCCCACATGTAAGCCAGCAGCCATCTTCTGATGTTCAAGGACTGAAGTGATTTTCTAAATGTGTTATAAATTAACTTCTCCCTGCAGTTTGCTGGGATGTACATCAGTGTGATATGTGCCTTGGGAAAGGCCACTTACATGGCTGTAATACTAGTTATAATCTTGGCCTACCCTGACGTCTCCAGAAAGGCAGTTTGCCTGGATTGTTCTGCATTAATCACACTTTAGACAGCTCTACATTGTAATAAACTGATGATCAGGGAAGAGGTAAATGATATGTTGGGAATCCTAAGGCCACAGATTTTTAGTTAAACACATAAAAATGTGTGAGAGATGTATGTACACAAATCACATAATTACTTCGAAGGAAATAGTGCTTTCAGGATCGACAAGTAAGTGATTTGTTAGTGAAGTATAAAGATTGTTTAGGAAAAGGGATTATTCCTAGCAACAGTGGTTCAATAACGCCAAACTGAAATCAGGCGTAGAAAGTCTGTTTTCTGTTAGTAAAGTCATTATTCATGCACTGTTATAATTTCTGATTTGCTCTCCCCGAGCATCCAATCCCAATATGTGACTGTGTTCCAAGTTTATATTAATTTCGCAGGGGTTCGGTTCTAACTGATGGTCTTTTCGCTGTTTTTCAAAAGTCTAGGTGACCAGTCATCTTAATACCACCAGTTTGTGACACAGCTTTGAAATTAGAATCTCCCAAGAAAAGGAAAGCACAAAAAATTCTTTTAGATCATTAAAAGGCACACATGTATAGTGGAATGCACAGGTGTGGGAGATGGTCCTGTTGCTAAGGGACCACAGCAGCTACCACGCAGGAGAAGAATGACTGCTGCGTTGTGCCTGGAATCAGCATATGTAGAATCATGGAGTGGTTTAGGTTGGAAAGGACCTTATGATCATCAAGTTCCAACCCCATTGCCATGTCACCTCACACTAAACCATGTCACCCAAGACCCTGTCCAACCTGGCCTTGAACACTGCCAGGGATGGAGCATTTGCCACTTCTTTGGGCAACCTATTCCAGTGCCTTACTATGCTCACAGTAAAGAACTCCCTTATATCTAATCTGAACTTCCCCTGTTTAAGTTTGAGCCCATTGCTCCTTGTCCTGTCATTACAGTCCCTAATGAAGAGTCCCTCTCCAGCATCTTTGAAGGCCCCCTTCAGATACTGGAAGGCTGCTATGAGGTCTCCACACAGCCTTGTCTTCTCCAGGCAGAATGGAAGTCTTCATGAAGACTGTGTAAAATTGCACAATGGAGCTCAGCAAACATTTTTGCATGTAAGTAAAATTTTGAGGAATAAAGAATATGAAAGGTAAGGATTTAAGAGTAGCCTTAGTCTTGTGCAGTGAACAGAAGTGGGATTTGGGAAACTTATGTTCAGCTCCTCCTCCATTTGTGGGCATCGTTATGTGGCTGAAAGTAAGCTCTTAAGCTTATATTATGCCAGTGTTCTCCAGATATCAAACAGAGATGTGGCACCTTAATGCTATGAAATTTTCTAAAAATACATTTAGTCATGAAATGTGCCATTTTCAGATGTGGCAGCTATAAAAGGTATAAATATCTTTTACTATAGGGGAGCAAACATAAGAATAAACTGTGGAGAATTTGTCAGGGTTTTAGTTCCCTGCTTCTCAAAGCATGAGTGCTGAAACATCGAACAAATGCCTATTTCACTGTCTTCTTTATAAAGTGGAAAATTAAATCACAGTCACAAAAATATTCTGAAACATTATTTTTTTCTAATTGATTTTAAACACTCGCTTTCTAAATCTGAAAAGTTGCAAACAACATCTTCACTCTGATTTTCTTAAAAGAATTCTGCACCATATGTAAGTTGTTAGGCATCTGTTTCGTCCTTGTATACATGTCAAATCATACTCCAGTTCAGTCTTGATTGTCCTATTGTGGATTGAAGCCATGTTTTGCAAAAATGCATGGTGCTGAAGCTATGCTCACTTTCAGCCTTGCTGTTAATGCCAGCAAAATAATTTTTATCAACTTCCTTGTTTCAGCAAACAGCTGACATTTCTTTTGGCAAAGTGAACCACAATACTCCTGATCTGACGTCAACGAGCTGATAGCGAGTTTGTAACAGATGAAGCTGTGTATTCTGCTGCTCACGGCTGAAATGGGTACTGTATGCCCTAACCACATGTAGCATTTCTGCTTTGAATTGTGACTGAAGTTTTCACAATGTGAATAATTTCCTAGCTTTTCTATTCATGTAACAACTTGGAGTAGGGCACTTAAAACCTATTCGTTTGATTCTGGATTTTTAAAATATCAGTGTTGAATATGTTGCATATCTGATGTACTGCTCCTACATGGGATTTTTCTTAGAAATTAGGATATTCTGATTAAGTTTGGTATTATGCTTCTCTGGTAAATTTATTCACCAAGAGCTTTCTTAGCCTTCTAGCATTAAATAGAAGTGAATTATTTCATGTTCTCTCCTTAGTGAACTTTCTGTTGTGACTTTTGACATGTTTGGACTACTTCACTTCTATGGAAGCAGCAGAATATTTCTGCATCTGTGCATGTGGCCAAAAGTAATCCGCAGCTTAGCACTGTATAGCAGTAAGAAAAGAAAAAGTGTGTGGTCATCACTAGCCAAAAATCATAAAAGCAGGATGAGCCAAAAGGTCATAGAAGTTGTTCTGGGTTCAGCAGTAGCAGTCATGTTTTTCCTTTGTGGTAGCTGGTGCAGTGCTGTGTTTTGACTTCCAGCCTGGGAACAGTGCTGGTGATACCGATGTTTTCGGTTGTTGCTAAGTGATGTTTACCCTGACCAAGGACTTTGTGAGGCTCATGCTCTGCCAGGGAGGAGGGGAAGCCGTGAGGAAGCAGAGATGGGTATTCCATACCACAGCACGTCATGCCTGGAGTGGGGGGTAACTGGGAGTTACCCGGAAGGACACGGGCTTCTGGGTCGGACTTGTTTCTTGGCCGGTGGTATCGTATTCTCTTCCCTTGTTATTTTCCCTTATCATTGTTGTCGTTGGTGGCAGCGGTGGTGATTTGTGTTGTACATTGGTTGCTGGACTGTTCTTGTCTCAACCCGTAGGAGTTGCACTCTTTCGATCCTCCTCTCCGTTCCTCCGGGAGCGGGGAAGGGGAGAGCCCCGGGGGGGGGGGGGCAGGCCTCGATTGCTCTCAGCCCAGCACCACTCACTGGGAGTGAGTGAACAAGTTGTCTGGCAGCATTTAAACCATGACAGAAGTATATCTCAGAGATGTTGGCAATAACTGGGAATCGTTCTTTGGTCTTGTTCCAAGCACTAAAGGTATAACATCCAGAAATGAACCAATTTCTGTAATGGTAATTGTCTGTTTTTTAATGATGCATGAGATTTGATTTTACTGCTTTGAAAAAAACTATTTTCTTTTTAAATTGTAATTTGCCATTGCTCACTTGGCAGAACTAGAAAACGGAAAATGCACATGTAAACATAAACATGTAGCTGGTCTTTAAACTGCATTGCATGGGACCCTGAATCACATATGATATCATACCTTGGGTTATTCTCAAATTCAGAGCCTCTGAGCAGTTAAGGATCACAGTTCACAAAGGCAACTGAAGGGCCTTTGTAGAGAGCATTAGTGGCCTGTCTAGATACAGAATGTTGGGTTTAATGTTTCTGCCTCCCACTTAATGGAAATTTCTATTATTTTTTAATTATTATTTTTGATGGTATTCAATCAAAAATGACCTCAGTTTTTCAGAGAACCAGGCACATAACCAAGCACACCATATGTGTTCTTGGCCACCCCTTAATGACATAGTTGCATAATGGCATAGCTGCATAAACAGGGCAGAGGGAGGAGGTCAGTCTGAGAACAAAAAAAATTATCTAAAGGCTACGATTTTGTTTATGAACAGATTGATTCATGTAGATTCACCCAAAGTTGAGAATTGTTTAACAATTCTGTTATGCAAACAAATCTGCTATACACATTGTTTGCAAGCTATTATAAATGTAAGTACTGAATCTTCATACTACATCACTGGCTATGTAAAGCACATGGCACAGCTTTGTTCCTTGGTTAGTAGATTTAGGCTATAGAAAGTGGTTTTGCTAGAATATCAACTGACTTTTTATTATCTCAATGACAAAATTCTTGATATAAGCAAATCACTGCAACAAGCTCTAAATATTCATTAATATGGATGGGAAACACAGATTTCCTGCTTTAAGATTGTATTCTAAGTGTAATTGAAATACAATTTTATGGAGTATTCATGAATTATTTTTTTTTTTAAATAAGAATTCTATATATTTGCTGTTAGTGCCTCACCAGTTACTGCTGTTATATCTGCCTCACAGATAGATAGATTTTACCTTCTCTGAGTTTTCGGTGTAATACACTCCATGTTTGGTTTTGACCCTGTCTTTTTTTAGGTCTCATCTACATTGCCATTGACTGCAATAAGTAACAACTAGATTAATAGTTTCACCACTGCAAAATTCCCCAGATGAAATCTTGACCTGTTGGACAAAGGAAATATAAGCAATAAGGACAATTAAAGAATTAAACTTAGCTAGAGGTATTAAAGATAACAGGAAGGGATTCTACAGGTACATAGTAAATAAAAAAAAAAGACTAGGGAGAATGTAGGCCCCCTCAGGAAGCTCTCAGGAGAACTGGCTACACAGGATTTGGAGAAGGCTGAGGTTCTGAATGACTTCTTTGCCTCGGTCTTCACTGGCAAAGGCTCTGACCAAACCATCCAAGTCCCAGAAGGCAGGCGCAGGGACTGTGAGAATGAAGACCTTGCACCCACTGTAGGAGAGGAACTGGTTCGAGACCATCTTAAAAATCTGAATGTACACAAGTCCATGGGTCCTGATGAGATCCATCCGCGGGTCCTGAGGGAGCTGGCAAATGAAGTTGCTAAGCCACTGACCATCATATTTGAGAAATCATGGCAATCAGATGAAATTCCTGATGACTGGAAAAAGGGAAATATAACCCCCATTTTCAAGAAGGGGAAAAGGGATAACCTGGGGAATTACAGACCAGTCAGTCTCACCTCCGTGCCTGGCAAAATCTTGGAGCAGATTCTCCTGGAAGGCATGCTAAGGCACATGAAAAACAGCAAGGTGCTTGGTGACAGCCAGCATGGCTTCACTAAGGGGAAATCCTGCCTGACCAATTTGGTGGCCTTCTATGATAGTACTACAGAACCAATGGGCAGGGGTAGAGCAGTTGATGTCATCTACCTGGACTTGTGCAAAGCATTCGACACTGTCCCACACGACATCCTTGTCTCTAAATTGGAGTGACATCAATTTGATGGATGGACCACTCAGTGGATAAAGAACTGGCTGGATGGCTGCACACAAAGAGTTGTGGTCAATGGCTCAATGTCCAGCTGGAGACCAGTAACGAGTGGCGTCCCTCAGGGATCGGTGTTGGGACCGGTCTTGTTTAACATCTTTGTCGCTGACATGGACAGTGGGATTGAGTGCGCCCTCAGCAAGTTTGCCGATGACACCAAGCTGTGTGGTTCAGTTGATACCCTGGAGGGAAGGAATGCCATCCAGAGGGACCTCGACACGCTTGTGAGGTGGGCTGACGCCAACCTCGTGAAGTTTAACCATGCCAAGTGCAAGGTCCTACACCTGGGTCGGGGCAATCCCAGGCACAGCTACAGGTTGGGCAGAGAAGAGATTCAGAACAGCCCTGCACAGAAGGAAGTGGGGGGGCTGGATTATGAGAAAATGAACATGGGCCGGCAGTGCGCGCTTGCAACCCAGAAAGCCAACCGTATCCTGGGCTGCATCAAAAGGAGTGTGACCAGCAGGTCAAAGGAGGTGATCCTGCCCCTCTACTCTGCTCTTGTGAGACCTCACCTGGAGTATTGTGTGCAGTTCTGGTGTCCTCAACATAAAAAGGACATGGAACTGTTGGAACAAGTCCAGAGAAGGGCCACGAGGATGATCAGGGGACTGGAGCACCTCCTGTATGAAGACAGGATGAGGAAGTTGGGGCTGTTCAGCCTGGAGAAGAGAAGGCTGCGTGGAGATCTCATAGCAGCCTTCCAGTATCTGAAGGGTGCCTCTAGGGATGCTGGAGAGGGACTCTTCATTAGAGACTGTAGTGATAGGTCAAGGGGTAACAGGTTCAAACTTAAACAGGGGAAGTTTAGGTTGGATATAAGAAGGAAATTCTTTCCTGTTAGGGTGGTGAGGCACTGGAATAGGTTGCCCAGGGATGTTGTGAATGCTCCATCCCTGGCAGTGTTCAAGACCAGATTGGATGAGGCCTTGGGTGATATGATTTAGCATAAGGTGTCCCTGCCCATGGCAGGGGGGTTGGAACTAGATGATCTTAAGGTCCTTTCCAACCCTAACTATTCTATGATTCTATTCTATGATTCTATGACAGGATTTACAGGTCTAGGACAGATCATGAATGTTAAAATTTAAACCAAGGTTGCCCGTTCAGAAGGGTAAGAGTGAGCACAGGTTACTCAAATACTGTTTGTGTCTATATGAAATACTAATGACACTGCCTGAGTAGCTGCTTAGCATTTGCTGCTGAAATCAAGACCAATACAGCAGTGTCAAAACATCAGTTTTACTCTGTACAGAAATTCAGAGTGCTGAATTAGATGCCCAGATTTTACATGGACATAGCTCTTCCTTAGTCCTATTGTCAAAATAACCCTGTTGATTTGCTGAAAATTCAAGCAAGTACAAGTGTATAAATGGAATGAAAGGTGAAGGACATCACAGAGTAAATTATTATAATACCTACCACTCTTATAGATAAACTGTGCTGTGCCAGTCTGACTGACAGTGTAGCATTTGTATTTAATTTTATGTAAGGAAAGACAGCAGCAACTGGCAGATTTTCATAGAAGGAATGACTGGGCAGATAATGAAGGCTATAGAGCATTAGCAATGCTAAGGACCCTCAAGCAGTCCTTAGAGGAATGAGAGTTTCATAACAGAGTCTGAATGTGTCTCAAATATCATGCTGACGTTTGTCACCAATGAATTTCCAACACTGTGGGAGTTTTAAAGAATGACTTATTGGCTTATTGGCTTTCTTAACCCATGCATGCAAATCCAAAGAGACAGATTCACTACATTTTTGCATATCCTTAATATTCCAAAGCCTTAGAATTCAAATATTGTCGTTCACAGGTTGGTAAGCATACAAATGGGAGAGTGAGGGAAGGACTGGCAGCACAATCAAACCAGAAATTACAAGACAGGTCATTGTAGTCCAGCGTGTTATAAGGAAGCACAGAATAAATAAATCATTCAGATCCAAGTGATTCATTCTGGAAATGAAGACATTTTAAAGGATCAAGTATGATGTTATCCTTGTGAGTTACTTGAGTGAGATTTTAATTCTGTAATTTTTAAGGAGTGGAGAAACCTGTCAGGAAGAATGCCTAAAGCTGCTTGCATGATTTGCCATTTTTAATCTTGGATTGTCAAGATATTTTAGTGTTAGAAAACTCTTTTCAAATATTTTCCTTTCCTTTATGAAAAATACTATTCCCTATTATGGTGAATTATCATGGCCTGGTGACTTGTCCTCTGGAATATCATTAAGGATGTCTACATGATGAACTTTCAGCTACCTGCAGCACTGTAGCCACACCTTGTTATCCACCAAGCTCATGGGCTGTCAGTTATCCAAAGATTATTGATTTCAGAGAGCACTTCAGAGCTATTAGTCAGCTGTCTGCTGCTTGGCTTCTGTTCAGCCCACTGATCCTTTCCCTTCCTGTCTTATTCAGCAACAGCCTGAGACCGTTTCTCTAGGCTTCTGGTTAAAAGTGCCTATGTGTAGGACAGATGAGCCTCAGTCAATAGTGGACATTAAAACTTTCTCAGGAAAGCTGAATAGAGCCCAGGTATTTTGACCTGGTTTGTCTTAAATATTTGTATCAAATTGTACTTCTTATTGAAATTCCTGAGGATTTCTTTTTTTTTCTGTCATCTATTTTCTCATACTGTTTTTTTAATGTACTAATTAAGAATTTTAAAGCATTCCATTATTTAGATGAATGTATAGTATTTTTTTTCCTGTTTCCCACTCTTTTCCTTTTGTTTCTCTCTTCCCAATTCTTTCCGGAAGTAAAATCTGAAAACTGAAAGGAATGTATTAGTTAGATTAAAAATTTCAAAATACTTTTAGTGATCAATGAGAAGTATAGTATTTACATAATATCTACACTTCCACATAAGTTATTTTACATTTGAAATAACTTATTCAGCTTAAAAACATCTGTGTGGATGAAACTTTGGAATAAAAATGGCATAAATACTGAAAATTAAACCACCAGTGACGTTACTGTCTTCAATGTAGCTGAGTATTTGCCATCTCTTTGTAGGTCTATTATACAAAAATAAGAGCATTTGCTAAGGGAAGTCAAGTTTTTACTTTTTCAGGCAAATTTATTGCTGCTTGACTGTTAAGTATTGCCAGGGTTCTGTGAACTTGTGAATAAGTGTAGGAAGCATATGCTGAGGGGCTTACAGGGCAGATAGTGTCAGGGAAAGATGAACTGGTCACAGACAGCTCAGAAGATGAAAGAAAGATAGCAACATGTGGATGGTTCTCCTGGATACTTATAAACAGATAAAGAACAAAGCAAAACATAAATCAGTGGCAATCAGAAACACAAGTTTCATTGTCCACTCCTAGAACTAGGCATATGAAGGACAGTCATGTCTCAACAACAATATTGCCAATGTGCTACAGCAAAAACATTACCTGATATATGGTAATGCTATTTCACTAGTAATGCCAGTACCACTTTTCCTCATTTAATGTATTGGGGGTTAATACTGCGTGAGATTTTCCGACCTATTTAACCATGTGTTGTGAAATTGGTTGACCTTTGACTGCTAAGTGCTGACAGGGTCCTGTGAGCCCTAGAAATGATTAGCGTGATGTTATTTTACTGGTGAGGTGCAAATAGATAAAGAACAAAGTAGCACATAAATCAGCAGAAGCAAATCAGAGCATTCCCACTGCAAAAAATTTGCAGAAAATGCACCATGATTATTGTGCACATTGGAAATCTGCCACAGTCATAAATTTGAAATAGAAAATCTATTGCTTCAGGAACTGGGCAGGCTGTCAGTAAACACTCCAGAAAGCAGGAATAGGCAAAATTGTACATCAAAATTAATGTTTTGCAAGTGTAAATGCATCTAAGAAAGACCTGATCTTGCCACATCTGCATGATATTTTGAGATCCCATTTCTTGTATCCAGTGGTGCAAGAAAGTTTCTGCAGGTTTTTTACAAGATATAGTACTGGGGAGACTTACAATAAATAGCACTGAAAAATGGGAGAAACCTTGGCCTGATTAATCTCATTTATTAATTTGATTGGGGTTTCTACACTAGCAAGAATTTAGAAAGCCTGAGAGACAGCCTTTAGCCTGAGAAACGGTTGTGTGACTCTTGAGCTGTGCGCAGAATTAATGTTTAAGGAAAAGTCTGCTTCAGTTTCAGGTGCCTAGCCACCTTGTGGTTTCATAACAGTAATCAGCTACTAATACCCAACTGTTTCTCGGTCCCCCATGCTAGAGGTGGAAGTTATTACATAGAAAAATAGGCATTATTTTCCTCATTTTACAGATGGTGAAACTGAATACGAGAATGCTTCAATGGATTGATAGAAGTCCAAAAGGGTATAAATTAAAGGCACTAAGGAAAATAACAACACACTGTTAAAAGTCAGCAAAATCCTTAAGAATGGGCATGAAGAAATATTATGTTAAAAACTGGCCTTGTGGTTGCCCTTAGCACATGGAAGCCTTTCATTTGTACTAAAGCACTGACAGGATCACAATGACTAACTCAGAACCTTAAGATACAATTTTCAAAGCACCTGAGTGACATCTAGGAGCCTAAAGCCATCAATATTCAATGGAACACAGTAATTCTATTACCTTGTTATTGTCGAAAATGCTATGTCCTCTCAAGGCTACTTTAGCCCTTAGCACATAGCCATGCCTGTGTTCTAACTTGGATCATTCATTTCTCTTATCTTCAGGAAAGAAATACAAAAATGTTCAGGCAAATCAGGGTCACTGTTTTCAAAGCAAAATGTTTGTTCTTGCCTGAAGCTGTTTTTTGTTTTGGACTTAGTTTGGAATAAACACTACTTACTTAGGATTTGCAAATACAGCTATTTGGTGTATTGGTTCTAAGAACATATATAAAACATACAATTATTTTGTGCATAAGGGAGGTGAATATTTTGTCTTGATAGAACAAACATAAAGGTAATGGACACATTTTCTGATCATGCTCTCCACGTCTTTTGGGAAGCTGAATGCCCCCCCCTTTTTTTTTCTTACCTTCTTTTAATATATTCTTCAACTGTGCTTTATGTGACACGTCTCCAGCAGGCTTGGTCTCAAGACAAATGACCAATTCAGTCACCAAATTTTGAAATTAGAGGGACCAGCCCCATAACATCGGGAACTCATATAATTAATACAAGCAATATTTTCTGTGAATACATTTAGCTTTTCTCAGTGCCTTTTTGTGGTATTTTTATTACTAGTTTTGAAGTAACTGGGCAAATGTATGGGACATATATGCATTTTTCCATATGTGCTTTTGGTGTTGGGTGTGTTTTTGTTCCACAGAATAAGACAAGAAACCTGAGAGTTGAGTGTTCCATCAATCAAAATATTCATTTCCAAGAAGCCCCAGATGTCATACAATTGTGCTGAAGGGAAAGTATATAAATCAGACAGTCACTTTCTGGTATTTCATTTTGTGTATAAAGATTATTACTAACAGAAATAAAAAGTTAGACAGGACATGCAAGATACAGAAGTAATACTAAGATTCTGATTATTTTCCTGTCTTTCAGCCTTATAACTTTTCTGCACCTGTTGAACTATGGTGTGTTATATTTCCCACCACCTGTCAACAGCTACTGAATATGCCACCCAAGTGCTGATTCATCAGGGCTTTCAGTAATATTGTTGCTGTAAGAGATAGGAGAAGAAAAGGTTGTTGGTCCACACAAAGAGAAAGCAGACTGGTTGAATGAAACTTTTTTGTCTTTATTATACTGCAGGTTTTCCTTTCCTTCACTGAGAGAAACCAGGCTGCTTCTGGCTGAAGTTGTGAACACAGACATGATATTCAAATTTTTACATTAAAATTATCAATGAAACATTACATAACATAAAGCTTCAACTTCCTTAATTATGATCTTTCATATTGATTTCTTTTTTAGCAGGGAAATGTTATAAGACGGGAAGCTAGTAACACATTTGATGCGTTAATTTCTATTGTAACACTTACTAGCAGTTTCAGTTACGGGCTGGAAGGCACTGATTGCTAGCTCAGTACTCAGCACTGAACACAAGAAACAACTTGCGATAAAAATGGATTACAGGAGGCACAGCAAGTTCAAAGATTATGGAATGCAGCATAAAAGCAGCCAGAGGAAACCAGCTGTGTCCTATAAAGACAAAAAGCTATGTGTGACTTTGAGTATTCTTCACAAGAGGGATCAGCACCCAAACTGATGTTCTGAGCCATATGGGTACTGTCTTATTTATATACAAACCACAGATGTATCATTACTGCACAGGATGCCACCCTTGCTGCCCAAAATTACTCCTCCACATGAGCTGTGACTCTTCTGCAACACTGAGCAAGTGGAATATCATCCACCTCCTTTTATTTTCTTGCACTCTCATATATACGCTCTTTCTCCTCTGATAATTTTTGCAGTCAAGTCTGTTTATTGAGCACTGCTCGAAATGTCAGTCTGTCACTGAAGGTCCTCCATTGTCTGTGCGGTGTCCCTCAGGCTGTGTCTAAATGTTTCAGATTTGGCAGTAAAGGGAGAAATCCCATATGACTTTTTCTGGTCAACAACAGAGCTCCCAGCCAACAGCTGACTCAGTACCTCCACTTGCAGGCTGTGAAAATGAGTCACCTACCCTGATTCCAAGAATGATTTTTGATAGTTCAGGTAGTGAGTCCAGATCTTATCAAAACCATGACTCTCCTCAAGATTTACACTCTCTAAACCACTACACTTTTCTCAGAAATACATACCCAAAAGGGTATTTATTTAACATATACCCATAAAATGGAGTTTTCCTTCATTAATGAAGAAAGATTTTCAGTTTTAGTCTAACAAATGTGATTCCTACTGGGAGATCAATAGTTATGAAAATATTGATGACAATAGTTATAAAAATCCTTTACTCAAATGTGATACAGTTTTGAAAAACATGCATTAATCTTGGAACCTTGACTGCTCTGTGGGTTGTGAAACTAGATCTCTACATCCAAAGTATATTTCTCTACAGTGAGGACTTAGTAAGCTATTTGATGCAGAACCCTATCTGTTGGCACATAAATGAATGGAGAATTAGTTTTTAAATGTCCTTAAAAATGGTTTTAACTATACATTACTAGGTGACCCATATAATATTTTGTTAGTCATGTGAACTTCAGATGATCTGTTCTAGTTCACATCAGTTATAAATTACTTAGTGAAAACCAAACTACCACATTTCTCGATTTAAAAAAAATCTAAAGGGATTTTCCTGGTTTACCAAGATACTTTAGATTTCTTGATATGTAAGAAGAGATATTAAAGTCTGTGGGTGTTATAAATGTTATGATGCTTTAGTTCTGGGGTAAGTACAAGTCAACTAGGTTACCCTTAGAGCAATAATCCATTCTTAAAGTATATAACTGGAAAAAAAATGCTTGGATTGATATTCAATATTCATATGAATATTGATATGAATATTCAATAATGAAATGTGATTTTCAACACATACAAAACAGGTAAGTTTCAGTCTTAAGGTAGTTTTGTAAATTGGCATTGGGATAGGAAAGTCAATTTAGTCTTGGAAGGCAGATGCAGGGTCTGTGAGAATGAAGACCTTGTGCCCACTGTAGGAGAGGAACTGGTTTGAGACCATCTTAAAAACCTGAACGTGCACAAGTCCATGGGACCTGATGCGATCCATCCGCAGGTCCTGAAGGAGCTGGCAAATGAAGTTGCGAAGCCGCTGGCCATCATATTTGAGAAATCATGGCAGTCAGGTGAAGTTCCCAACGACTGGAAAAAGGGAAATATAACCCCCATTTTCAAGAAGGGGAAAATGGATGACCCGGGGAATCACAGACCAGTCAGTCTCACCTCTATGCCTGGCAAAATCTTGGAGCAGATTCTCCTGGAAGGCATGCTAAGGCACATGAAAATCAACAAGGTGCTTGGTGACAGCCAGCATGGCTTCACTAAGGGGGCTGGTTGATGAGAAAATGAACATGGGCCGGCAGTGTGCGCTTGCAACCCAGAAAGCCAACCGTATCCCGGGCTGCATGAAAAGGAGCGGGACCAGCAGGTTGAAGGAGGTGATCCTGCCCCTCTACTCTGCTCTTGTGAGACCTCACCTGGAGTATTGTGTGCAGTTCTGGTGTCCTCAACATAAAAAGGACATGCAACTGTTGGAACAAGTCCAGAGAAGGGCCACGAAGATGATCAGGGGACTGGAGCACCTCCTGTATGAAGACAGGCTGAGGAAGTTGGGGCTGTTCAGCCTGGAGAAGAGAAGGCTGCGTGGAGACCTCCTAGCAGCCTTCCAGTATCTGAAGGGGGCCTATAAGGATACTGGAGAGGGACTCTTCATTAGAGACTGTAGTGATAGGACAAGGGGTAACGGGTTAAAACTTAAACAGGGGAAGTTTAGATTGGATATAAGGAGGAAATTCTTTCCTGTGAGGGTGGTGAGGCACTGGAATGGGTTGCCCAGGGAGGCTGTGAATGCTCCATCCCTGGCAGTGTTCAAGACCAGGTTGGACAAGGCCTTGGGTGATATGATTTAGCATAAGGTGCCCCTGCCCATGGCAGGGGGGTTGGAACTAGATAATCTTAACGTCCTTTCCAACCCTAACTATTCTATTATTCTATGATTCTATGATTCATAAAGTTACACGTATTTATATACATAAATTCATATACACCTATGCAGTGCATTATTACTACTTCACTTGGCCAGAGATGTACTAGTAAATTAAAACAGTTATTTAAGAAATAGTAGTGATAATTTTTTATTCCACTTCATTGTATGAGTCTCTAGGAAGCTGATGGAGGATACGTCTTCTTTTAGTTTCCTTAAATTTCTCCTGTCCCTAACTGTTCCTTTGGCTCATCCCTATAATTTATTCAGTGTAATTTGTACTGCATTATTACTAGATCCCTCCCCTGAGATATCTAAATAAATGTGAAGTATGTATGTAGGATTATCAAGAGATCTGAGATTTACTTTCCCATTAAAAGGAAGTTCATAGTGATTTAATGCAGTTTTCAGTCCAGCGCTCCAGCCATATGATTATCTGATCTTTCACCTAGCACCAAGGATTGATATCTGGAAAACTTTCTGCTTTATAGTTTTAATTTAGCACTGTGAAAGAGATACTGTAGGGTCCAGGACAGCTTGCATTTTTAATCAGTTAGTCAATAAACTTTTCAGTTCCCTCCTTCATAAACCAGAGTCCTATGCTTATAAACAATAAAAAATAAATATTGTGAATACACAAAACTCAAGACTAAAAAACCTCTGTAAGTAACAGAGGAACCTCAAAACAATAGCAAAATT
This sequence comes from Pezoporus occidentalis, assembly GCF_034315485.1. Taxonomy (NCBI): domain Eukaryota; kingdom Metazoa; phylum Chordata; class Aves; order Psittaciformes; family Psittacidae; genus Pezoporus; species Pezoporus occidentalis. Next base: position 66,774 of record NW_026916325.1, read on the forward strand.
ACCAAACATAATGTTTTGACAATGAGTTATGCCAAGCTGCATATTGGACAGAACTGTGTTCATGGGTTCATTAGTCTGAGCTGTATCACAGGAATGGTATATGATGCAAAAGGATTCTTGGAAGGGTGGCTGGCTCTCTCCATAACACCGTGTTCACACCTCATTGCACACTGCCAATGCTTAATGGGAGTACAAAGAACCTGGGTTTCCATCTAGGCTGTGAAAGTTATCAGAGCTTCCTATGCTCCCAGTGTTTATTTTCTTCTGTCATGATATATTCACTGGTATACAATACCTCAGGTTGACCTGTAAGTGAGAAAGCCTCACATTGGGTGGGTCAATAAAAACAAGTTTGACAAAGAAACCACCAAGCAATCTCATTTCAGACAAACTGTTGCTGGCAGTTTCAACGATGGTGGTAAAGTCAAGAGAGGTGACAGATTTAGACAACAGGGTTAGGCTTTCATCAGCAAACTCTGATCAAGTGTCTGAAGGTCCCAGATAACCTCCTTGACATTTGGGCAACAAGAACAATATGTAAATGAAGCTTTCATCATGCAGTGAAATTAGAATAGGCAATAATTAAAACAACTTAACTGTATTAGTGAGCGCAACCCATCATAAGCTTTCCTAAAGATACCTTTGGATGCAACAGAGAGTATCTTTCTAACAGTGTAAAGATGTCCTAACCTGATTTACACATACACCAAGACTTTCTTATATTCCCTTGTTGGGGAAAAACAGCATATTCATTTATACAGAAAGGAGAGTAATAATGCCTCAGTAAAAATGAGATTTGTAATTCCTATGCTTGTTTCTATTAAAAAATATATATATTACAGTTGTATTCTCAATTATGTTTCTGAAACCTCTTCAGCGAGCCTGAGCTCAGTAAATAACTCAGGTTGGACCCATCTGCAACTTTCCCTGTTGCCTGGGTTCCCACCTGCTGTTCAAGCACCTCAACAACTCATTATGTCCTGCTGCTGTCTTCCAAACCTGCTAAAACATTTTAAACAGTGAATAGTCAAAAATAACTTGCAATATCTAAACTCATAGTAACAGCCAAGGACAGGACAAACGTCTTTGTTTGCAGCTCATTCTTGGCCTCTCTGTTCCTCAGAGGTTTTCAGTCAGACTAGAAAGTTTCAGAACTAGTTGAGGAATGAATGAGACAGTAATAGCAAGAGCGCAAATTTATTTAAAAACCGAGAGATAATTCTCACCATTTGCAAATCCCTGTCCAAAGAATACCTACAACAAATTAAGCAAACAGCACTGTTTCGCATTACACATTTATTTAAACTTGAGTTGTACAGTCGCATATAGCTCTACCAGGTTATCCATTGATACCTCATGCTTTTCACAACAGCCAAATTTCAAGCAGTCTTTGGGTCATAATTGAGGCCCAGAGAATGTTTCCATATAAATAGCACTCTTTTTGGATTCTTCCTCAATTGTTTTACTGCAAAAACTGCTGTTTAAGTTCTAGGCTTAAACTCATTTTAATTCACATGGAATAAATATAGACGATACTATTCCTCAGGAACCTTATGAGGCAAGTCTCCATAAGGTTGAAGTTTATTACATGTGGAGCGACTTCAGAAGCACACAGTTTGTACCCTTGGTTCATTTTGACAACATTCTCATGATAGCAATCCACAGTTTATTTTGTATGCTATACATCCTTTTTCCTCTCAGATCATGCACTCTGAAAGATTTCTCCCTTTTGTAATCAGGTAGAAGATGTTTGTCTTACCCCAGCCCATTGGTCTAATGAAGACTTTTCTTTCCAGCAGGAAGTTTAAGAACTGAATTCATATAGAGATTTCAAGAACATCTCTCAAAAAGATGAAACCCACTCAGGATGCATTATAGGAAATAATTCATCATTCCACCTCTTGTGTACAATCAATAACACTAAAAGACTGTCTTGTCATCTTATCAGGCTACATAGATTTTAGCAGTTCCTTTATTAAGCCTGGAAAAGAAAGCAAGGAGAGAGGGATTCTTTGAACATCCAAACACAGTGTCACGCTGAGTGTGATCCTGACACTGCCCAGGGAACCTGCTATCCTTTGTTTACAGATGGATCCGTGATAACCCGACAGCTCAGATGGAAGGTCACCCTGGAGGACAAGCAGAGGGTTCTTTTCCATCATCCCTGAATCCTGAAAGTGGCGGTTTGACCACCCTTGGTATCCGGGCTTTCTGTTAAATTCTACTTTTCCTGCTGACAGAAATATGTGGAATGTGATCAGGAGATATTTGGGCAATTTGTCTTCTATTACAAGTGGGAGAGAGAGGAAAGGGTGAATAAATTCCTAGGAACTATCTGGAGGGAACTGTATTTCTCTAGAGAAAATAACAGTCATGAAACTTTACAGGTATTTGACTGTTAAGATAGCTATTGTGGAAGACTGTTTTGGATATCCATGTGCATCCATACTAGCAGGTGTAAACAGTTATTAATACCACACATGACATCAGAACAAGACGTAATGAATGTTACCCCATTGACTTCAGCATATCCAGGCCCACATTTCATCCCTGGTTCCCAAGGCCATGGGTATAATCACAAACCAGAATGGGTTTGCTGTTCCATATTCATGTAAGCACAACTTGAACAACAGACTAGAAACTGTACCACAGCCTTACCAGCTTTGTCCTCTGTGGAAATGCCACCAGAGAAACATTCAATCCTAGTGGACCAACAGTTCATCTTGGTTATCCTGATTCATCCTTCAGATAAAAGTAACATAACCAGCTGCCTCAGAGGAAGGTATAAAAACTTTTCCAGCAGCAATTATTGAACAATTTGTCTACAAAACTTTCTTCTTCTTTCCAATACTTAAAAAGTGGCTTTTAGTTTCTTGTCTAATCTTTAGGGCTTGCAAACCTTGCCAGAATTCTAGGTCCATTAATAATCCTTAGCAATTACTGAATTTTCTGAAGAATCTAACCCTTTGTTCAGTCTGGACTCCAAATACTCTTTATGGCAATAAGCTGCTTAGGCTGCTTATATGTTGCATAAATGAATGATTGCCTTTTACTGCTTGAAAAATGTTATCTAATCAATGCCTAAAGAGGCACAGGTAAAACATAAAATGTAGTCAGTTTGTTTTGAGTCACTGACATTAACTATTGACTTATTCACTCTGATATTTAGCTGCAAATGATTTTTATGGTTGTCTTTGGCACACATCTAAATTGTATCATCTATATTCATACCATCTTGTCATACAAACATTCACTTGACTTAGTTTTACCAAATCACAGTTGGTTTAATGTTCAGTTTGGGTTTTGGTTTGGTTTGGTTTGTTGTTTCTTTTGGTTTGTTGGTTTGGTTTTGGTTTTGGTTTTCCTTTTTCACATTTCATCTGTCTAGAGGCAACTTTTCCTTCAGGTTTGTTCTTTCTTTCTTTCTGTATCCAGAGAAGTAGCTGCTAAAAGAATTAATCTAGCAAAGGAAAGAATTACAACTTGAAAACTAGTGTGGATAAAAAAGCCATATGTTAATGCATTAGGACAGTTTTGTTAACAGCAGCACAGAGATTTCAATACTAGCACATTACTGTCCACATTTTTATGTGTTCACAGAGAAATGCTGATGAAAAAAATCGCTGTCTTACCAAACGTGGACAAAACCTAGAGAGGTAATCTGTCACATATCTTAGTATGAAGGACGGAATACAGCTAAGGGCAACATATTTTATTGATTACAATTATATAGCTAAGTTTATGTTTGGTAAGAGGAAAGAGCAATATATTTATTAATTCTTTTATGTTCAGATGATTTTAAAATAAAGAAACAACAATACCCCCAAACTTTTCTCCTCAAACAAATTCAGAACAGGAATCAAGAAAGATTTAGTTTACTACATTTAGAGATAAGGGATTTATTTTTAGAGAAAACTTTCAAGTTTATTTTTAGCAAGGATAAAAGTTTAGACATTACGAATGCCTTTGATAAGAAAAAGGAAAACATGAGTTGTAGCTGAGGAACTGGGTGATACACCTCTGCAGTGGTTTGTTTCTCTTTTGTTTCAGATAATTTTTTTATGTGTGTATAGTGTCATGTAATGGCAGATCCAGTATGATTGACCAGGATATATATAATGAGCAAGGGAGAGATTAATAGTGCTTAATTTTTGGCATGTAAAGTAAAGATTATTGAAATGTAGTCTTCACAGGCATTTGGGACAGAAAGTGACATCTAAAAGGCAATTTAAGCCTTGTCTTTTAGACAAGCTATCTTAAAATAGGGTGAAGCTTCCACTAGAGATATCTGACTTTCCCTACTGAAAATTTCCAAATGACCTCTTAAACCAAAAGTCTATCTTTTAGACAGCAAAGATAAATGAGATTAACATTATTCCCAGTTTCTTAACAAGAACTTGGTGGTCTCCAGCAAGCTCAAGGACAGTACAGCTATGCACCTTTCTCCCAGGCAGAGATCTGAAGAGTGCATAGTTTCCCAATTCAGACAGCTGTTACTTAGATATACAGCCCACTAAGAATGCCAAAGAGGTTCTTGTGAACACAGTCTTTGAAGCTCACTTCTTTATTCCAAGATGTTAGATTTAAAGCTGATGTAGAGGGGAAAGAAAACAGTTTGAAATGTCAGCCATTTGTTTATCTAGTTTCCTTGCTGCCTACATTTCTCAGTATTTTGATCACCTCTGTGTTTTAGGGCACTGAAGGCTTTACTATAAACCTAATAAAGAACGACAATAACACAATGGGTATAGCTCTATGACATAAACATAATTTCAAATCATTCCAGGGGTAGACGGCTGTAAAGAATTCTGCTTATTGTCCTGGTAAATGCCACTGCACTGTCCTTCACTTCAACAGCCTACCTGGAGCTCTTCCTTTGAGCCAGACTCTTCTGATAGAGGCACATGAAATGCCCTGCACAGGGACTCTTTGGTGAGGGATCAAGGCAGCTGTACAAAACTACAAGAAACATACTGTTATCCTTCATCTTAGTAATATCCCATTTAGCTCCAGTAACCACTGTTTCCCTACCAAGATGTATGGGGCACAGACAGCACTTAGAAAGGCAAAGTGATTTACTAAAACAGTTGCTGTCCACCTATTACAACTTCACATTTTCATAAAACGAGAATCGATTGTGAACTGATTTTAATCTAATGCTAACCTATCTTGAGCAAATTTGATCCATTTATTTTTAATATTTCTTTGAAAAAATAGGTGAGGGTTTGATTTGGGTAGAATTTCCATATGCTTGGAGGGGATTCATTTGGTTTAGCATAAAAGCAGAAGCAGACAGCTAGAATGTAGTGTCAGACATATAAAAAATAACTGAGTATAGCACATAAGAACATTTTCTTCTGATCACTGTTGGATTTTGTCTTAACTCTGAGTAACAAACATTTAATGCCTCGAATTTCTGACTATTACTCTAGACATAAGAAAGTATTTTATTGCGAGAAATTGGGAACCTACAAAAAGTTTTTCAGACACTAGATTCAATAGTGTTTCCTCTGATAAAATGCCATTGGCTTAATCTGCCTTTCTTCTATTTAATCACTTTCAGAGGCTCATTAGACCAAAAGGAAATAAGCTTTAAAACTCAAACCACATGCCACATTCAAAGAGCACAACAACAAAAAATAAAATTACAGGCTGTGTCCTCAGTTTCAACACTACGGTATCTCAGTAGCAGAATGTTAGAATGATGCTAGAAATACCTTTTTCAAAGGAGAAAATGAATATGATTTCAAACATATGGTTTCTATGAACCCATGCATAATGGGGGTTTCAAGGATACTGCATAAATGAACCCTTGCTTTAGAAGAACTTCCACTCCACTTCATAATAAGTCTCTTTTACTTGTAATTGTTTTAAATTAATATAAATCCTACAATGACTTTCCACAATAAACAATATATATCTTACATAGCTAAAAATACACAGAAAACTCACAAGAACACCAGTAACATCTGAAAAACCAGGCAAAAATGTACAAAATTGAGAGGATCATTTAAATGAGTACTCAGATTTGAACTCATATCTAAGCCATGTAATTTTAGAGGTCTCCACTGTTTTGCAGTTCCTTTAATGTGTTTTTCCCTGGTCACCCTTCATTTTTCTCATCTGTTGTTTATGGAACTATAATGAACAACTTTAAGGCACCTGAGGCTACTCAGTCATTAGAAAAAAGTTCCTTAATACTTACCTTACTGCCAGAGAGTTCAGGAAGGGTGTATACACAGCTCTGCATTCTATTTCCTTACATACTGAGAAGACTCCATAATATCAGAAGACACTAGAATTGTCTCATTTCCAAGTCTTTCTCTGGCCTTCACTGTTCTGCTCTTCTTACCCCTTTTTTCTCCTCTCCCATTGAGATCAACCATCCTCTCTAATTTTATCTTAATTTAATTTCTGGAGGAGGTGGATTTTTCTTTCAGATCTCCATTAACTATTAGACAAGGTCCCTTTGGGTGCGCCTAATATGTAAAGTCATTTTCTCATCATGAAAAGACCTGGCATTAGAGTCCAAAATGATGTCTGAGATTAATGACATTAATCCTGTCAGTTTCTAATTTTTAAATTTAAACATTCTGATGTGTTCATGTTTTTATGTGCATTACTAATGAAAAAGACTGATGCTAAATGAGTTCATGCTTCAACTATTGGGAGTAGGGGAAGACCACACCAAGTTTTGATTACACCAAGTTTGGATTATTGTTCTTCCTAAATCCTTTTAATAATAACAAAGATAATGTTGTTAATTTATTTGGTCTGAGTAGTTAAAAACAAAACAAAACCTGGATTTCTGATACTTGTGTCAGTTATGAAAATAAATTAAAACTATATGTCACATATTTCTTTTGTTTTCAGGTACAAAATAAAATCAATCCCCAACAGTTCATATCCTCAGTCACTGCTCCCCACTCCTTAGAAAGAGTTAGCTCTCTTTTCCAAGCATCTCTCAGACTGCTTTCCTCAGTGCCTACTCACTCAGTCTTTCTTTACAACTTTTTTCTGCACTGTCTTCCTTTGCTTTTGTCTGTCAGACTCACAACTCTATTCTAAACAATATCTTCTTGCAGAGTTCTTTCACCCACAGTGTGTTCCCTAGGTGGCGATTGATGTTTGCATTTTAGGTATAGGATGCTATTGTTTCATGAGAGAACTTCTGTAGGATATTTCAGCTGATTTAAGTGGGAAACCCTGATGAGCTTGTGTAACATTTTCCTTGTTGGGTAACCTACTGAACCCTGAAGATTTGACATTTAATGCAACAGAAAAAGGCTTTATGAAAAATGAAAACCAAAGCATATGAAATAAGGGCAGATAGAGCAATGTCAATAACAGATTCACTATGTTTTCTTTTTTCTTTATTAGACAAAATTAAACTCTCAAACACATGTATACGTTTGTGCATGATTACATGAGTGAGACAAGTAATAACCTTTTTCAGTAAGTGTTCATATAGCTATTTTCAGTTGGCAATTTCAGTACCACAGTATTTTGCAGTATGATTTAACCCAAGAGAAAAATGCCCAGAATATTTCTCAACAATAACTTTGGTTTAAAACACCATTAGCTGAAAACAAAAAAGATGCAATCAGCTATTGTCCTAGTGTGCTCTACTAAAAGTATTACTTATTCAGGAAAGTTTCATGACAGAATTTAGGAAGGTGAAAGATGAGGCAGCCTGCTTTAGCAGGATATATCACTGCTGTGTTCTGTAGGGCAGGCATCATTTCATGTAAAAGGCAAAATGTCAATAGAAACATATTACTATGCTACATTACAGAGGAGATCTAAGAGGTTTAGTGCCCCAGAATGTTTGGTATTCCTTTTAACCCTGAAACTCCAAAAAATGTTCTAAATCCCTCGTGTTTATTTGAATAGATGTTGGCAGGATAATTAAAAGCTCCCTTCAAACATCCTGCTGGAAATATTAAACACTAATTACCTTACTCTGACTTGTTCCTTTTGTGAGAAGGGGAGCCACCTGACTGCCAGCTTTCGTTTGCCCTGACACAGATGCAAAAGTTCTCCTGCCTTTCTGATCCGTTCACACACTTTCTTCCCATGAGAAAGTAAGCACTGATTGAAATGTGGTATTTTCTCCCAACTTGCACACACAACTGCTGTTTGTTTCAGAAAGATGTCAACTAATTTGAGCAATCTCTCCAAAGGACTCTCCAAACAGAAATGTCTTTCCTAAGTTTCCGGGTCAGCAGCCCTTCCTAACCCAGGATGACTATTCCAGTCCTGGAGGCACTGAAATAGTTCCATATAAATAGAAACAGCTTCTGTATCACATTGTTGCCTCAAGCACAGCATTCAACACCTCCTTGCACATTAAAATATCTCTCCATGACAAAACTTTACACAAAGGAGTGTCTTTGCCCATATGGTGTCTCTTTGATTTGTTGATTTTCTTTACTCTGATCCTCTCATTTACTGAAACCTGAAATCTTTTTTTTGCTGAAGCTTTAAATGGTCGGCAGAAATAACACATGCAGGAGCCACCTTCTCTTCTGTATTTGAATGCCAACAGATGCTAAAGTTCCCTAGTACTTAATGAAGTATGTTGTTAGAACTATTTGTAAAAGAAAAAACAGCATCAACAACTTTTATGCATAAAGCAATTTATTTTTTTCTTCCTTTTTCCCTTTCCTTTTCCTATGAAATCAAATATATACTGATTCTACTTCATTAACAATACTTTCCCTTCAGGATTCTCTGTCTAGTCCAGTGTTCTTGGAGGTCAGCATAATTCTTTTCAGTGACTTCTATGGACTTTGGACATACTGTATGCATTATTTGAAGTTCCAAAAGGGTTTAATAAGTATACCTGGCTGCTGTCGTTAGAAAGAATGGTGGACAAAACAGGTGAGAAAGAGGTCCTGCATTTTCAAACGAAGATAACTGTAACTAATCAACCCAGTTTTTCTGTCCTTCCCCTAGTCCTCTTTTCACTTTATCTCTAACTCACTAAACAGAGTAGGACTCAACTGAAATCAAAACCAGTTTTGCAATTTTCTTCAATACTAAATCTGATGTTCATTCGTCATTTAAATGTAAGGGCTATAAACAGTTTATAAGCCAATATGTATAGCACTCATTGCTTATGAAAAATGTTCTTAATATGCCTCAGTTTCCTAGGTATAATGTTTTTTGAGAGCTCCTACCCGAAGCCTGTACTTTTTAATAACAGCAAGTCAGAGAGGCTGCTCAAAGCAGATGGTGTGAGTACAACCTGGAATAGATCCTTCAGACTGAATTTATCTTTTCATAACATGTTTAAAGCATAGTTTTTGGGAAAAAAAAAAAAGAGGATTTTTACAAAGCATGTAAGACAAACAAGTAGATCATATGATAATTTCTGTCATGGGCATTTGGAAAATTATTTTCCCTTAGAGGAAAGCAGAATATTATCCAAGCAGAATCCCTGTTCTGAACCACCATGACTAAGAACAAATCAGCCAAAACAACTCAAACTGTGACTCGCTCATCTAGCTGGAGGTTATTTCTCACTTCTCTTCTGCAGCGCATATACTGAATATATATATATATACTGCATATATAATACTGAACACTGTTATTGGTTTCATATAATCATCATGCGGGACACACAAGATTTACACTGCTGTAATAAACTTGGGTGGGTAGGCTATCTCTTGGGAGGTTTTCAAAACCAGTAACTTTCTCCTTGACCACAGAGAACACTTATGAAACTTAGTAAGAATATTTTAAGCTGAGGTTGTAAGCCTTTTATTTGTGTATGGCTGTTTGTATCCTACCCAAATTTTATAGCTTTGATCTGGAATGCTTTGAAATGATTAACCTTTATTATATGATATCTACCACTTAGCTGACGGTTTTATAGAAGTCAAATATTCTTCTTGATTGGGTAAGGACATCTCCTTGCTCTCCTGAAAAGATCCTCCAAGAGAGTGTACACATGCGACTGCTTGCAAAATAGATCAGTTTCCACAGCCAAGTTGCCACAAAATTGTGCTTGAAGAAATTAAACAGTGGCTGTTTTCAGAAGTAAAGAAAGCAAACAAAAAAAATCCACAAACTTCACATTTCAGAGGGTAATCCTTTTGTTTAGCTTGTGTGTCAGATCTATGAAAGACGAATAGGAATTGGGCAGCTGAAAATTTAATTCTCTGAACAGTATATTTTAAGGAGAAACCATTTGTGGGATTAAAAAAAAAAAAAAAAGCAACAAATTTTTATATGTTTTCAACTGATCTAAACAAGAACTAAAAGTTCATATTGAACCAAAAAGACTTTTAAATTTCTTATTACAAAAAGGAAACAATAAAACCACATTATTTCATGTTAAATACAACATTTAATTCACATCTAGTGAAACATTTGTAGAAAAAAATCAAGAAAAGAGGCTGGATTTCTGAAAGAGTTTGTTGATCCCTTTTACCTCATCTGTGAGTGGTTAGAGCATTCACTGGGGTGTGTGACATCCTTCCATCCTGCAAGCTACAAGCCTTACAGCTTCAATTCCTTTTGCTGGACGTGCCACTTTTTGCATGAAACAGCAAAATGTTCTTGCGCCTGGCATCAAAGAGGTAATAACGATTCCTTAGCCTGACTAGGTTCCGACGAAACGGGTAGGTGCCTGGTCAAATTCCTCCAAAGAAGCAATGCTTGTCTTGTCAAAAAAGCATTCAGCTATATAAACAATAATTCTAAACAAGAATGAATGAGAGAAAATTGCCTGAGTAACCACCAGCCTACATGTTTCAACCGGCTCTCAACAGGACAGAAGGGCTCAAATCCTTCCTAAAAAGACACAGCTGAATCTACTTCTGTTTCCTAGGAAAATGCTCTTCCTCCAGCTGTTTTCCCCAGAGGGGAACTATTTAAAATAAATAAATAAATAAATTGTTGCATTTAGATAATTTTTTCAAACAATTTCAGGTTCATCAGAATCATAATTCAGGTTCACTTAATCTTGCAAACCTAATTTTCCCCATGTGAGATATTTCTGTTGGTTAAGAAACTAAATTTAGCCACATGCTAGTGTATAATACCTAAACAAATAGTAGATCTTACAGAAGAATATAACTGATGATGTAACAACCAAGTAATAATTAGTTAGCTGTTGTTATCATTTCTCTATAATAAGTGAAACAACCTGATTTTCTGTATTCTGGCAAGCATTTTTTGACTTTTGAGATAGGATACTGAGACAAGGATGCACAAAAGTACAAAATGTAATCAGTTCTAAGTAATGTTAAGTTTGATGGCTTTGTAATGGAAAATAACTGCGGTGCTTGAAGGCAGTTGACATAGTTTCAGGACCTCAGGACCTCAGTACAAAAGGTGTGAGAAAAGCAGAATAGAAGGACAGGACCTGGGGATGGGGGGTATCCAGGACTAGCAGATGTCCAGGGTGGGCACAGATAAACTAACTGACAAGTAGAAGGCCGGGATGATTGCTATGTCTGTAATGTTAATTAAGCTTGTTGGGAAAAGTGAACGACCCTTAAAGACCACCACATTTTTGTATGCATGCCGGAAACTTTTTGGAAAATGATGTAATATGCCCAGTGACCATATAAGGATGGCCTGCACGGCAATTCAGGGACACACGTTAGGAGGAGCTATCCCCCTGTCTCCCGGCACCGCAATAAAGAATACCTGCTTGTCAACTTGAAACTCTGTTGGCGAGTTTGTTCCTGGAGTTTTCTCCGAATCAATACAAACTCCTAAGTCACAAAATGTTTGTTTCAAAATACAGAAATACACAGAAAGTATGAGTGGGACTTCTGAAATTATTTCAGATACTTTTGTGAACTCAAATTAGGTCTTGGTAGAAAGGAAAAACTCATGGATTATCGAGCAATAAAAGAAGAAGAAAGAACTCGAATTGACAATGACTGGGATTATATTAGTTTATGACAAAATCTCTGAATAGAGATATACTTTAAAATGTGTAAAAGCTTGAACATATAACCTGAGTAATGAAATTGAAAAAAATATCAAGTGGGCAAGGAAAAGAATAGAAACAATTTATTTTTTTTGTTTATGGAACATTTAGCCAAGTAGTGTATTGTTTGCCCTGGGAGATCATCAAAGCAAATACTACTGCTGATTTTAAGAAAGATCTGGATAATTTTATTAAACCTAATATTATTTCTGCTTTTATATAACTTTAAAATAATAATGAAGATAAAGGAATATTGTGTTTGTGGCTTAAGCTGATTATTAACAGACTCAAGAAAGAATATTTTGCTTGTGGTAACATATCACATAATTACTTCATTATATTTTTTTTAATTCTTCTGGGACACTTGGGGTGGGATACTAGTAGTTTAAGGAAAAAAATATTGCTTGCTTCCTCACACATATAGTTATCTTTACTGCTGTGAGTGTATTTACATTATTTGCTTAGATACAGCCTCAGATCCCAAACTGTTTCCTAAGGTTTTCCTTTGCTCTTGTAGTGACTTTGGAGGGACTGACAGCACCTGGTAGAATTAGGCTGTCTGCATTTAAAGCCATTATTCCCACAGCAAGGTATGTCTCACCTTGGCATTAGAAATCTGAAATTTAGGCCACTATTCACAGTTAGTTGGTTTTATGCTCTTCCTATAATCAGTGGGGAAGAACAATCCCTTTCAGAGAATGATGCTGCCCAATTTAAGATAGGTATGTAAGATACAGGGGACACGTTGCCCTTTGGGTGAGCTTCACTGTTTTCCAGATGCCTCATTTACCAGCACAAAGAAACTCGCTAATGGTTTAACATCAGCATGTCTCCTTAACTGAGAGCAGTGCTATGCATTTGGTGGGCCAACAGAGACAATTCCTACCATGCATTCAATAGTGTGATGCAAAGGGTCAGGTATACGGTTAAAGAGTATTATTCAAATATTCCTGTAATAATTAATACAGATAGTCTTTATCTCTGCTTTATTGAATCATAGACATTTACCTCTCCTGGTTTAATCTTCTGCATAAAATAGAGCCTAAAACACAGAAGGCAGGAATGGACAATGTACTGCTTTTTACAGATACAGGAACAACAGGGAAGCTTGTCTGAAAAAGAAGAATCCACAGACCTTCTATTTCATCCTCCCTTGAAATCACAAAATACCTCAGCATCAAGTAATAAGCTTAAGACCACTTTAACCACAAGTTTGGCCGCGAGTTTATCCTGGTTTAAATCGCAGCATTGGGAAGATTATCCAAGATCAAGCTAAAATCTTTAAAAGAGAATGTAATTCTTCCCTTGGAAGTCTGTTCTGGCTTCTAACCATCCTCACTGCTGTTCGTTTGAATTTAGCAACATTCAACTTCCAGCTGTTAACTTTCAGAAAGGCCATTGTGGTTTCTCCCCTAGAAACAAAGAGCCTTTTAAACTTAGCTTTTTTGTCTCTCCATTGTAATCAAGCCACCACTTAGTCTTCTTTTTCATAATGGGTGTGTCAATACTGACTTTAATGGAAACAGGATTGAGTTGTTAATTTCAAACTAGTCACAGAATATATTTTTCTTATCAGCAGTTTTGCTTCATCACATGCGCAATTTAGTTTATTATTGTTGGGCTGCTCACATGCTGTGCTGTGGGTTGACACTGTCTATTTTTGTTTTGTAGAAGAAGGAAGCTCTGAAGCATTTGTTTTGGGGAAAAACATTCGAAGAATAACACAAATTTCTTAGGTAGAGAGGAATTAAATTCCTCAACAGAAATTAAATCTTGCATCTCTGTACAGCCCAAGCATCCTTTCTAATGTTTATGTCTGCCTTTATCTGAACGATGCCTTTCAGAATGGTGGAGCAGTATTTATCTTAGGAAGTCACTAACAAAGTCATATATTTAAAAATAAGTTCTGTTTCACTATTTCTAAGCTTGTAACACTGACTTACATTATGCCTAAATGTGCCTAGGTGGCACATTAGAGATAAGAAATGGTAGCTCATCATATCCCAAATATAACTGAGACCTGAAAGAATATTTTTTTATACCTCATTTTGTAATAGTGATGCATGTCTCCTAACAGAAAAGAAATTGCAGACTGAACCAAGGAGATATAAACTGGTACATATTTATGGTAGAAATACAAGTCACAAAGGCATGGGAGAAAGCTGAGTTACTCTCCTGTTTTAAACAGAACCAGGTGAACCAAAAATGAGAGAAAATTATCCCAAGAGCAAGTTCTGGAGACCTCACTGTGGAGAAAAGCTGCTGGAAGACAATGTTTAGCTCATCATTTTGCTTTCTTTCTAACAGGTGGAAGGTATATGTAGCAGAAAAACTACCTCCTCCAAATAGGTCCCAGAACATGTCTGGGTGTTTAGATAGCCAAGAGGAAGACTTGTGCACCACCACTACATCTGACTCCAAATACCAGATAAATGGCAGAATTTAAAATATGTTCACTGCTAAAAAGGAGTTAATGCCTCCTGGGAAAGGAACTAGACACACACTTAGAGGTCAGGAATCACATTCTTTTATACCTTACCCTGAGCTGGCAATTAATGAAATGCAATCTTTTCACACATTATAACAAATCACTTTTTTTCTATGCTAAATTAAAGGTACTTTTTCTAATAATGAAACTTTACAGGTGCCTAATTTAACCAGTGTGAGAAAAAAATGACCTTAAAGCACTCATGCAGAGGTTTAAACAGGAGAAAATGAGACTGTTGTAATACTTCATCTCATTCCAGTCTTTTCTGCTGCCACACATGGTCCAATTTTATAAGTGCTACAGTTTCGGCTGGTTTGGTTTGTTTGTTTTGTTTTGCCCCCTTTTTATTTTTCTTAAGGCAGAGGAAATATTCTGTCTCTTTTTGCTTTTCTTATAGAACTTAGTCCATATTTTTTTCCTTGGATAGTATGAGCACCAATTCCTACAGAATGACAGAACAAGGTGAGGGAGCTGGACATCCTGTTGGTTCAGCTCTAGCTCACAAAGTGCAATCTACAGAAACCACCTGGACAAATTTGCAAAACAAAGTGTTACCTTACAAAACATTTCTTCCGGGCAATTCTATAGTCTAACTTCTTCAAAATGAATCATACAGTCTGGTGACACTCAGCAGTATTAATGGTTGCTCTGTTGATAGCATTGTCTGAGTATTTTTATTTACTTAAAATGCCATTGTAATAAAATTAATCAGGACTATAAATTCTAAAGAAGTATGAACATCTTCCTTTATTTAACTTAATTGGGAGGACATGATCAGGTGAGAAAAGATAAACAAAGTGAATGCTGGAGCACACAGTAGAAATGAGACATTTACAAAAAGATCCTATTATGCAGCTGGAAGGAAAGGGAAGTAGTTTATTCTGTTCCTTTTATATCACCAGTGGACATAAACCTTTATCTAAATATTTGTTATGCTTTTTCCTCTGCAAGGATACCTGTTCGATGTTCTCTTCCTCTGTTTGCATTACAGTAACTGTTCTTTTAGGATTCTATGGATTTGATTGATTATCATTTTCATAGCTGAAAGTAAATGGGGACGAAAGAGAAATAAAATTGCCAGGCTCTAGCTCTAACTGTGCACCATTTAGTGAATGCGTATGTGTTGAACCTACTCACTTCTGCATTTATCCTTCTATGAAGTGTTTTGAAAATTGGGAAAGACTCTTTTTTTAATCTTCTTTCCAGTGACAGAGGCCACAGTCCAGCAAACTGGTACAGGATTCTGTAGTGCAATATAACAGAAGATTAAAGGGAAACTCCTTGATTTAGTTGAGGCTTGGAGATTTCAGTAGGCACTTGTTCCTAGACGAAAGAAATATTCATTATAGTTTTGAAAGTGTGCCTGACTTTCCTTCCTTATTTTTTTTGCTGGGCGAAGTAGGAAAGCAAAAGATGGGAGAACATCCCCTCCCAGTTCTGGAATAGACCGAAATGATTCAGGCTTGTTCACAACAACTGTGATTTCTGTGACAGCCTCTAGCAAAGGCCTTCTTATGTAATGGCATGTATGCCTCAAAAAAAGCAAAGAGAGCACTCTGGGTTTGATGTAATTTTGAAGGATCTCCCATAGCTATAAAATTTTGATGGGAGCATAGCAGCAGACAGAAACTTGCCCTAAGATCTTGAACATTTGCATCCTGGATTTTGGATTGATCAGTCTCTGGCATATGTCAAAGAACCAATGTCAAAGTCCTGATCATGTATTTACTCTTACAGAAAACCCAGGAATTTATGTAGAATTTATTATACAAAGCTAAACTCCTCCCCCCATGTATACCTTTTTTTTTTATTATTATTTTTGCAGTAGCTTTCTGAGACATGTAAAATCAGTATCCTTTTTATATTGATTAGAAAAAGTTAGTAAACTCTACAGATTTTCTCTGTTTCAGTTCAGGAATTTGAAACTTATTTACCCATGGGAACAAAGGCTAAATAATGCCATGGGCTATATGTACCTGCTTATCTATTGTTATCTTTATCTTCCATTATTTCCCCAAGCATTTAAACTGGTGTGAATTTGAACCTAACTTATCAGCTAAGAAGAGATCTAAAAATTCCACAGCTCCTGTAAAAATAATTAAAATATGTACCTGGATAGACATATTATTAATTCCACCCTGAGGGAAAGAAATTGGTGTGATGGTGAAAGATTTAACTCTAAGAGAAGTTCCATTTTGAGTCTGTCCTTTGTCACACGTCAAAATTGTCATTCTTGAGTTAAGATTTCTTTCCTCAGGCACATAACAATGTGTGAGCTCCAAATGACACTTTTTCTGCAGTTTGGAAAGACATTCTCTCCTCTTTTTCATCCCTTCTTTCTTGCTTATTCCTGAGCTAATTTTACTTCTCCAGTGTCTACTCAAGGGTAAGGTTATGCTAAAGTTTTAGCGTAGTTCTTTCAGTCACTTAATCCTGGGATATAGAAGAACTAGAAACCAAGCTTCATTATTTTCAATACTCAGGAAACTTTTGTTTTGGAGACATTTCTCAGAATAAACTGCATGAAACCATGTGATCAATTGTATTCTCAATATATCAAGTTGTGTAAAAACTGCACATTGCTTCAAAACTTCTTTGAGGGAAAAAAAATCCCCATTTTTTTTCCTGATCATGATCCTGCAACCCCTATGCAAATGGTGGGTTCACTTCACCTCACCTATTTCTAGGTACCTCTCGTATAGACTTGTAAGATCAGCACTTTGATGCATATAAAAAATGAAGCATGGGCTGTAATTCATGTTTCTCATTTAGAAACCAAAGATGTATTTATTAAAATGTATTGTCCCCTACTAATGTCTGTGCCTCACCAGCAACTAAGAAAGGAGGGCAAAATACCTTCTTTGATATGAACATCTTACACTAGACAGTTTTAAAGTTAACTAAACAAGCGCCATCTCAAGTCTCCCATTTTCATGGGTGTAGGGCCCTGCCTTGCACATACAAAAATAAGGACAAACTGTTTTACACACTGCTGATTCACCTCTTTTTCACGGCATCTGTGGAAGTTTTCTGTGGATATAGGAATTTATTAGCTTGTATTTAATATGTCTTAACATTGGGCAGGATGTCATTTCTTTTCCACAAAGATTTTGTGGAAATATGTTTTCTTCTTCCTGAAAATATGCCGTCTCCTGCTGATATATTAATTTTCATCAGACTTGGTGTGTAGTCAAGAAGGATAACCCTATATTAATCACAGTTTTTAGAGGCACTGCCTGAGGAGCTTTAAAAGCCATACTGCCAAGATTCTGAGACTCTAGGCAGACCTGAGGAGACACATTACTGATAACAGAGAATGTTGTTATCACCCACTTTGGAAAAGTGTTGGTTCAAATTCTTAGATTCATTCACCCTTCCCCTTTGAACAGGGAAACCTGTGAATTTGCTTGTTATGCCTAAAAGATCCTTATTCCTTCGATAAATCCATGTACTGCAAAAAGTATCTGAGGAAACAATCTTCCCTTTATTGTATTTACTTGACTCCATTTTCCTCCACAAAATTATCGTATGTTACGCTGCCTTTAGAATAGCAGTTATTCTAGCTTATGAATATATGAAATCAAAGACTAGCAATGGTGGTTAGCTTTGGAATCTTTACATGCACAATGTAGATGCTTTGCAAATTCACAGAGAAGCATTTTTGTAACTAAATACTACTGTAATAAGTCATCTGGTTCAGGTCTAGAAAGTGAAGTTGGAACTGCCAGCTAATGCTACTTAAGAGCACTTGAAGGTTCAATGGATTATTCAAAAAGGCACTGAGCAGTCTTTTCTCTAAGTGCATAGCTGACACTGTAAAAGTTAGAAATGTAATTTGAGAAGTTTTTCTTTAAAAGAATACTCAAATATGTGTACTTAGGCTGTGTCACTGGGCCCAAAGCACAGACAGTCTCAGTTGTTCAAATGCATTCCTGACATAACATTGGCAGTTGTGAACATTTAGCAATTGCTAAGGAATAGTAGTTATTCACTTGAGTGGGTCTATGAATATCAGACTCTGTTAAAATGTTCAGCCTTCAAAGGGGCTGAAAGTACATCTAGACAGCTGTATTGAGTTCCTGGTACCATTCTCTGGTTCTGAGACTGAATGACACAGAATGGCTTATATCCATATGATTAAAACCTCTTGCCCTTTAAAAAACTGATGTCACATCTATCATACCTACTAGATATGGCCTTTGGGTTTATTCTAACTCCTGGGAGTTTGCTCAGACAAAAATCTCTGATTGCTCTTAAACTCTGACAGGCTACAACACATTTCAGTGTCCAGAAACCTGCCTGGCAATGTTTAACTTACTACTACGGGCATAGCTAGAGATCCTTCTTGGGAAGAGCTGGGCCAGCCTGGGCTTACTTGCTAACTATTTTCGTTTTTAAGGGGAGGTTTGGATTCTTCTTTATTAGTGTGGATAACCTCTGTGAATTTAACAAGAAAACAGTCTATGAATACAGTGAATAAATTAGGACCCAACACATTCACAGTGTATCAGTAATGGATAATGTCTTCCAGGCAAAAAGGCAGCTATGGAGACTTAATGAAAAGGAGTCTTTATACAGCTAAATATGGTGGAGAAAGATTGTAAGCATTTCAGTAAAAGCTTCTAAAAGGAGTTAAAGTTCCAATGGGAAAAAATGTTCTTATTTTTTCCCTTCTTTTCTTAAGGGATTGGAGATCGATACTTAGAAAAATCTACGTTTACAAAGAGAAATTAGTGCTATATTGGTTTAGAAAAAAAATCTCTTAAGTCTCACAAAAGGGGTTGGTTTCCTTAAGTTACTATATTATATTCATAAAAGACAGAATTCTTTCATGCTGTGACAGATGAAGGCAAAAAGTAATGCCAGAAGGGCAAAAATGTTCCCAAGATGTATTGATCTGGTTTTTTCTGAATTTTCTCACAGAATCTAATTTAAGGATGTCTTATATTGGTTCTTTCTGATTTCTTTAATTCATAACTTCATGAAGAATCATTCAGCAGTCAAACAAAACCCAATTATTGTTAGTTTTTTTAAAAAACGGTTTTAAAGTCCATTCAGTAATGGAGTATCTACATCTTTTGCTGAGAATTAAGTCTCATTTTGCTTTTATTTGTTTCCTTGCCAATCTGAATATAGCAAAAACAGATGTTAAAGGGCTGGAATCGGATCTGAAAATGGTCCAAAAATTCTCCTAAGAATGAAAATGACATTCATTAATATTTGCCAAAATTGTTGAACCACACTCGCTACTGTTTGACTCAATTTATTAATAACTGACAAGCACTCTAGCAGGGTTTTCTGGCAAGAATGAAACAAAGGAAATGAGCCAAAACGAGTGTAATCAAGAAATGTAAATAAACCTTAGCATAAAAACATGGTATGTTTGAACTTAGTATGAAATATTGAGAGTTTCCTCCAGGAACTCTGCAGGTGGAGGAAGAAACTTGGAGATCTTCTGTGGAGAGGTGGGGGAAAAAGAAAGCAAGTCTTCACAGGGAAACAATAGGATTGTCTCACCCACTCTATCAAGCTTGTGTCATTGCAAAAGGCTCAGCATTATGTTCTGTTCTGGCATTTAGGAGTTACAGACTTTCTTCAGTTAAAGGGATTTTAAATTATTTTAGACAGTACATATAGTTCTGCAGACACTGTTTTGCAGTTATTTCATTTAAATGTCCCTGTGATCAAACTGCTACTTAGGCATTGGTGACTGCATCTTAAAGGCAAAGGCTTTTCAAGAGGACCGAGTCCTTAGCTCAAGGCATGAACTATTGCAATTCACCATGATTTGGTCCAGATTTACCAGGATTTACAAATGCTCCCCAACATCTTGGTGTCACACTCACCCTCACCTATCTGGATTTCTGTAAGAAATTGTTAAATTTTGCAAGTGCAAAAACTCTCTTTTTTTTTAAGCTTGCCTGAATGCCCAATGAGCTTTGTAGCTGGTAGCTAACTGTAGTAAGTTTTGGGGATGTAGTAGTAACTCACTTAGCTTTGTAACTTTTCCCTAGGACTGGAGGGTATCACTGCAGAGTCCTCCTCTGCCTGCGGCTTAAATCTCTTTCTCCCTTTTGATTTGTTAGGCTGGTTTGTGATATACAACCTGGTAACAGCCCCAAAAGAAACTGTGAAGGATAGGTACCAGTTCATATGGAGTTTTGTGCTTGTGATTAACTTATTAATATAAGGATTGTTTGTAAACTCACAGTTCTGAGTTCTTGGGCCAGCAACAGCACTGACTTCAATGGCAATCTCTGTGTGTATAAAGCAACTAGGAAAAGGGTCCTGAAAAGCTTTCATAGTGCTTCCTATGACACAATGTCATAGGAAGCACACTGGAAGAAAACGTCTGATGGTTTTTAACATTTTCTACGCCCATCCCTTTATAGTGCCCCAAATGGTCAAGGGCCCACTCTGTTCCTGAAGTCAGCTGACATGGCATAACTCAAATTCTTATTCTCTCATCCTTCCCACAACTAGGAGGCGAGACCCAAAGTACCACCTGTTGAGAGGGGCAAGCCCCAAACCTAGGTGTCATGTGGAGGAATGCTGGCTGGTCTATTCCAAACTCTGCCAGAAGCTCTCTTTCTTTGCTGTGCATGGGTCAGACATGGCCAAGTTTAAATAATCTTCAGCCCTAATAGGCAGTAAATAGAGCCTGCCTTTCAGCCTGCAACATGGACAGAGATTCAGTGTGTCAGAGGAACTGGTCTGAATCAGTCCTCTCTCAGAGCTACTCTTCCTCTATAAACATCTCCTTTGGCTTCAGTGGAGTCCCAGCAAAGATGAGTTTCACCAAACAGCTTTCCATTCATACTCTTACATGAAAATTTGCTTGCTGGTATCCCAGCTCTGACTTTATTCTGGAGCATTTCAAATATACAGGTGATTTATCAAGTTCATTTTGGTTATTGGAGAGATATAGATAGGCACTGAATGTGGACACTAGTTCAAAACTGTTCCAGGCAGACAGTCAAATAGTGATAACTGGGTGATTTCACACGGTGCAGTAAGAACCAATTAAAAAACAAAAGCAAAAGAAAACAAAACAAAACCCCCAAAAACAACCCGCTGAAGCTGAAACATTCACTCTACAACAGATTAATATTAAGATTAGTATTAAGGAAAGTTGGAAACTATAATCATTTAAATAAAATTTATAAGCCTAATTTCCCGCATGTTGCTCCCAGATAATAAATACTTTTCTTTTGGCTTAGAAAAGCTGTGGAAAAAAAAAAAGTTAATTTAAGACTCAATAGTTTATTTTTAGTAGCTTAAGATCTGAGGGATTTGAAAACATTTCCCTTTTCTAATAGAACATGCCTTCCTGTATACCAAGGATGTCCACTGACCTCACTCCCTCCTGGAAGGTGCACTGATCCATGACAGAAATCCTGTGAGGGCTTTGAAAACTAAATAGGAACCAGAAAAAAAGTATTATCATGCTTAGCTGATTATAACATTGGAAATAAAGTTCAACTGTTAGTTTGGGGGGAGAAGGAGTAATGCCTGAAACAAACAAGCACTTCCCATGTTTGCCTGGAAGAAGCCAATCTTCCCTCTGCTTATATAATAAGAACATTACTCGCTAATTTGCCAGTAGCTGAAAGAGATTTCTGTTTTTAGCTCTGGGTCTGTAGCAACTGTTTTGTTTAAAATGAACATTAAACGGGAACATACAGCTAAAAAACTGTTTAGCCATAATTGAAATGCATTAATGGTAATTACTTCTTTCTTTCACTCATCATTTTGACAGAGAAATCCATTACTCCTCCATCTTCATGTTTCCACAAATTACTCTTCCCTGTGGATGTGAGGTGACTGTAGGAAATCATGGCTTTGTTCTATACAGTTTTCTTTAGTGCAGCCCTGCTCTCCCTGCCCTTTTTTCTCTGGGTATACAACATAAAATATCAATAAAATGTATAAACAGTTTACTACTTTGATAAGGGTAAGAGGAAAAAGAAGGCATCAAGTATCAAAGTAAAACTGTGAATGCCAGTTTTTGGGAGATGTAACATGTTTGGTATTGCTTATAGCCATAAATTAATTGTGCTGATTTATTTCAAGCTGCTTGTCTTGCCAGTGAGAGACATTTTCTTGACACGATAATTTCACTAGGCAGGATCTCTTTAAGGGTTATATCACTTTGAGCACAATTTTCTCAGCTCAGGAGGTTTTCAAATGTGCTCTGGCAGTCAAGAAAACTGAATTATCCCCGTAGGCCCAAGGCAGAGACCCTTCACTGCTTGGTTGATGAACTCCATGGATTAGTATAAGGAAATATTTATAAAACATGTAGAAAAGGTCTCTATTGCTATTCAGAAATAGCTATTTTACAGACAGAAGGAATCTGTAACCTTGCATTGTGGATAAGATTATATGAGATGAATTTTATGTGAGAACTAACCAAAACTTTTGCTTTGAAGTCATTCTTAGGTTATGACACTTGTCATGTGGAAAGACTGCATATGGCAGAAGCCAACAGTTACTACATTTGCATTGGAGGCTGTTGCAGAAAACTTCATATTGAAGTAGCAATAAAATGCCATTTCTGAAGTCATCACAAAGAAACAGATTAACCATAAAAGATAATTTCTGGCTATTCATCTAATTAAAATTAAATATATATTTAAATGTTTTATCCACTTCATTCTCTTATTTAAAGATAGTGATAGAACTTTAAAATTAGTAGGTTTTCTACAATAATATCACTTTAAAACCTAAGAGTCCATTAGGTTAGTCCTATAGAGAAGTGCTCTAGAAGGAAGAGGTCATATATTTTTGACAGATTTCACCTTATTTTTGCAACTTTCAGCAGTGACAGTTCTACAGTAATAAATAAGAAAGGTTTAGATAATGAATGACCATCAGATTTAGCATTGAAGAAAATGGCAAAACTCCCTTTGATTTCAATTGAGTCCTACTCTGTTTAGTGGATGATGTTACCACAAAGACACTTTAGTTGTTTCTATATATACAGTATGTTCACACAGTTCCATGATTTCTCACATGGATATTAGCTTTTGATATAACATGTGAAACAGATACACTGACATAAACAAATAGAATAAAAAAAGTGGGAATGAAGCTAATTTTACTTAATTTCAGTAGGAAATAAATATGTAAGTCTGGTACAAAATTTATTGCTTAGTTACTAAGATGTAGTATATATGCCCTGCAACTAGTTTTACTTGTGTAAGAGAAAAGTCTTTGACAGTATCAGAAATTGAAGATTTTGCAAAATATAGTTTGTTAAGTATTTTCCTGCAAGATTCTAAGAAGACTCGCATTATACGTTACTGATGAAGGAATACTGATATATTTCTTAGATGTTTCAGAATTGCATCATTTTACAGGATGAAATTAATTACCAGAATTCATTCTTTTCTCGATAGCATAACTCCTATTCCATGGACATAGACCTCTACTGTTATGAAGAAACAGGAAGAGTGACCTGAGATTTATCCTGGGATTCAAATAATGTCAAGGAAAAGAAAGCATATTGTAATACTAGTTATCAGAATAATTACATGGGTTAATAACTTAGGTTCTTTGGCTGTGAACAGCCCCCATTGCATCAAAAATGCTCTGCTTTCAGAAAAATCTGATCTCACAGTAGTTTCTCCAGCATTCCAATCAATTACATCCACCTTAACAAACAAGCAAACAAAGTTTGTACACCAATATGCAACTAAAAAGAAAAGAAAAAGGGTACTCTTAATCCAACCCTGCAATGATTGGCCTGAAATATCCGAGCAAAACAATGATTTTATAACAATATTAGAAGTAAAATTGAAAGAAAAAGGAAAGAAGAAAGAAGCTAAGAAAAAATTATCCAGCTGAAATTGCAAGCAAGAAAAAATTATAAATCATAGAGATTGCAGGGACCTCAGGAAAGTGTCAGGTAAAACTGTGCTAACACTGACAAATGCTGCTGTGTTCAAAGACCTCTGTTGCTTGCCTGGGGAAACTGGAATCACAATGCAGACTGTTCCTTCAATGTTCTGCCTATTACAAAAACATTTTCTAACGCACACCTTCAGTTCCCTCGTAGCAGGATCCATCCATTACCTGTTTGCTGTCTTTAATATGTTCTCTTCTAATTGTTCTCTTCTTGTTTTTACAATTATATTCTTCTGTCTTCTTTTGAATAAATGACCTCAGTACACTTATACATTTTGTTAAAATCTTTAATTTTTTGTTGTGCTTTCCTGGATGAACCCTTGGGCATAAGCCCAGTGCATGTGGTACTATTGTATTTGAGTCCTGCTGAGTAGTCAGCCCTCTAAAATTTTGAAGCATATTTTAGCAGATTGCATGCTCAATTTCCACCTGAGATTGTTTATTTCCAAAGTTACAAATCTATCTGCAAATTCTTAATTAGATCAAGGGAAATCAGACGCCTTAAATCTGAAACCTAGGGTGGGTTTGTTGTTTTTTTTTGTAAATCTTCCAAACTCTTTGCAAAATTTTTTGGTATCAAAATGTTTCAGCTCATCTGACTCAAGGGTTTTGAAGCCTGTTCTCCTAGTGACAATGGCAAAACTAAGAGAGCTGGAGTAAATCATCATACAGTAACTATTTCATTTCCCAAATATACATACCAGGCAACACATATTTCTTTTGGTGACATATAATGCAGTTGATCTTCTTGCTTTAAGAGAGACACATTTTTAATATTTCTCTGCATATACATTGATATAAATAGAGATGTGATTCTATCATAAATTTCCTCTTTTACATTGTGCCTCCTTGCCTTACACATATTTTTCCTCACCTACTACAGTTCCTAAAGGAAATAAATTTCCTCCCACAGTCGCCCACAATCCTTCTGTCCCACCAAACAATACACGCTCAATTACATCACTACATGAATTAAATAAATAAATAAAGGTTTAAACATTTTGGTTTGGTTTTTAAACATTTTGGTTTCAGTATATTCAGAACAGACTTCTGACACCTAGTTTAGCAGAACCCAGTTTTACACTATTCTATCATTCCAATGTTTTGGCCTCTTCCTCAGCACAGATGCAACTTGTGCAACTTACTGACAAGGTCATTATAAAACAGTGAGCAAATAAAGACTGGAACTGATCTCCCAATTCCCAGTTACTTTGCAAATCAGCAGAGGATTTTTTGCTGCTAGTTTAAGTGCTTGTATTGCACCTTTCTGTATTGAGATGAACTGCAAATAAAGGGCCTATTAGTTTTTTATACAGACAAATATCTGCTACTAAATGCAAGAGAAAAAGGAAACTCATCTTCTTGAAAGGTAAGCTAAGGCCAAAGAATGCCTTAGTCAGTATTCTGGGGACTATTGACGAGAGATCCTAGACTGGATTCATGTCACCTAGTTTTAATTGCCTAAACCCTAAATGCGTAGTCTAAGCTTGTCATCTAGAGTCCTTCTTATAAGAAGGACCTCTGAGGGTGTGAAGTGAGATTTATCTAGCTCTCAGGGACCTCAGCAGGTTGGCAATTGCTGTTGAGTCTAACTAATTACTAAGAAGGTTTAGAAAAAAATCATATCCCTCTACACCCACCAGAGCTTTACAAGGGCACTGCACAGATACTCTCAGACCTTTGTCTCTGACACTTTCAGAGGACCTGTCTGTCTGAAGTAGAAATCACCTGAGATAGGTGAATGTCTGAGACCTAAAGGTGCTGCTTTGTTATTTCTTGTCTCTTGTCCCAAGTAACAAGTGATAAGACAAGAGGTAACAGCCTCAAGTTGTGTCAGGGAAGGTTTAGACTGGATGTCAGGAAAAATTTCTTCATAGATGGAGTGGTCAGGCATTGGAACAGGTCGCCCAGGGCAGTGGTGGAATCACTGTCCCTGAAAGTGTTCAAAAAATGTGCAGATGAGGCCCTCAATGACATGGTTTTATTAATTTATCTCAGGTTGTATATGATGATTGCGAGCTCTTAGAACAAACTTTGTCCTAGCGTGTATATCCCAGAGTATGTGAAGTCCAAGTCCTTGACTGGAGGTACTCTCACTCTCATGTCTTTTGTATACAACTCAACAAAATAACTATATGAGCATCATAGATTTGGCAGATGGAAAGAGATGAGGTCTGTTATAAAACTCCTCCTAAAACTGTGTCGTGGTTTAAGCCCAGTCAGTCGCACAGCTGCTCGCTCACTCCCTTGCCTTCCTCCCCCAGCTCCTGGAGGGATGGGGAGGAGAATTGAAAGAATGTAACTCCCATGGGTTGAGATAAGAACAGTCCAGTAACTAAGGTATAACACGAACCACTACTGCTACCACCAGTAATAATAACGATAAGGGAAATAACAAGGGGAGAGAATACAACTGCTCACCACCCACCGATACCCAGGTCGCCCTGAGCAGCGATCTAAGCTTTCCCGGTAACTGTCCCTAGTTCTACATCCTGGGCATGATGTGCTGTGATATGGAATACCTCTTTGGCTAGTTTGGGTCAGGTGTCCTGTCTCTACTTCCTCCCAGCTTCTCCTCCTCCCTGGCAGAGCATGAGACTCACAAAGTCCTTGGTCAGAGTAAACATTACTGAGCAGCAACTAAAAACATCAGTGTTATCAGTGCTGTTCCCAGGCTGAAAGTCAAAAACACAACACTGCACCAGCCACTAAGAAGGAGAAAAATGACTGCTACTGCTGAACCCAGGACAAACTGCGGTGCAAGAAATTTTGCAAGAGAACCTAAACATTTAGTGGACTTTGCCCTGTATGCAGCACCTGAAGCATAACACTGGGAGGCTGGTTAAATTGACAGTGAGTACTGAGGAATTCTTTCTAACTATGGAAGATTTTTCAAGTATGAGGCTAAGTCCAGAACAGCAAGTAAATCTATGTGGGCTGTGAACATAGTAAAACTATCTGTTTGTGCAACACGAATGTCATATTGGCATATTTTTGACTGCTCAGATAAAACAGAAAACAATACCCCCTTCCTCACCCTCTCTATATTTAGAGTTGAAAAAAAAAACCCAAAACCAAAAGATCCTGAACTCTCTGGTCCACAGGAAAAATAAAATCTTGGTTCTGGCATCAAAACTGTCTTAATTATGCTTTACACTTGACAAGCATTTCCTTATAATCTAAACCTCTGCTCCAAATCCCATAAGCACAAGCACAAAAATGAAGCTGATTTAATGCGCCAAGTGTGTTTTGTTCTGCAGCACAAGATGAATAAAATTTAGTGTTCCCGGAGGTCAAAACCCACACATTATAGCAGACTTCTTGTAAATCTTTTAGATAAGTTTAGGATGGCTGCTGTTATTTTTGTAACCTTCCTTTGAACCATAACTTCCTCATCAGGTACTTCATATTCTACCTCAGAGACATAAAACTCCCAAAGGCCAAGCTATTTCTTCAGGTCTTTTACAGTACAAAGCAGCCATCCAGCCATCCCTAGGGTCATGCAATATTGTTACCTTTTGCATCAGTACTTCAGAAGACTGAGCTCATCCCTTATAATTTTTCACACTTAAATTGACAGAATCTACCTGAAGAAGCCACAGGCTGCAGCTCATTTCAAATGAGGGCACAGGGGCACACACCAATTGGCTGCCAGCTCAGTTGAAATAAAGCCGTGGTACCACAGCATCCATTCTATGGCTAATACAATGCTCAGGGCAGAAAGCTAAGGCTTAAAATAAGTTGAGGTCTGAAGAACAGACCTTAACAAGAAGCTGAAAACCAGATAATTGAAAAGGAGCCTATTATAGCTTCATTGTACATGTAATTCTGTGACTAATATTTTTATGTTCTGTGTGAATGCATACCTATTTGGGGTATTTAAAAGGCTGGTTAATGACTGGGTAAACATTTTACAACTGGAAGCTATAAATTATCCATTTGCCTACTTTCTAGGAGTTTTGTGAGCCTAAATTTATTAAAAATCCTGATATGTTCAAATGCTATAATGCTAGAGACCACAGGATTGTCTCATTATCATTTCATATTTTGTAGAAATCATGGTTGTATTATTCACTCATAAAGTAATGCTAAATTCTGGACACCTCTTTCTTTATTTCTATCTTTTAATAAAAAAATGAATTAACATTTTTTGCTAGTCTTAATCACTTCCCTCACAAAAACATTTTCAGGAACATTGACCAGAACAAGGTAACATGCCCTTTACCTTGGTCCAGAACAAAGTGCCCCTTCCATTCCCTCTAAACTCAAGTGATTTTCTCTTTCTTTCTCTCAAACCTGGACTCTTACCTCTTGGCTTCCTGGTATTGCTTCAGCCATCTAGAGAGGGGTGAACTCCAGACTCTGCATGCCATATCTTCTCAGAAGCTGGGAGATAGATTTGAACCTTGCAGATTCAGGCAGGTCAAGCTTCCAGCCCTGTTTCTGGATGAATAATAGAACACCAGGCAAATAAACAAAAGATGTATGTTCTTTTCTTCCTGTAGTAGTGTTTGGGGCATTCTTGCCTTCTTTACCTTTTGGTGATCCCCAGGTTTTTGGGACTCTCAGAGCACATGTAAGAGACTGGTTTCCCTGTGACACTTGTATATCCTCATTTGTATATCCCAAATGATTTTAGGTAACTATTAGGTAAAAAAAAAATGCTGCACAGTAGGCAAGTGATTGTCATTGGGATCCCACCCCAGAATCTTAAATATGGAAACTCTGCTGTAGTTGCTGCCTAAGCCCAGTGCACAGAAAACCTGTGAATACTTACTCAGCAATGGGTGTTTGTTTTGTTTAAGGTATTAACCAAAATCCAGAGCTTCTCCAGAGTTTTTACAAGAAACATAATGGCATTTTTTGGCAGAAATGACAAATGACAGTCACCTTTTTCATTTCAAACAGCAGGAATGTGTCTGTGATATTTTTAACATGCTGGGGTAGTGGAGTGGGGACAGATTTGTCAAAGCTACTTATTTTACAGGGTGACATTTAGCATGAACAGGTTAGCAAATGGCTTGAATTTGTCTAAAAAGAGAGAACTTGAACTATGACAATAAACATCCCAGCAGAGATAAAAGAAATGTTTAAAATTGGTTTCATTAAACTGCAATTATGACTTCTACTTTTGGTTCTCAGTAGCTTCAGGGAGACCTTTGTACTGCTCACCTTCTCCTCTTATTTCCACCCCAAAAAAAAGAGAATTAAAAGGACTAGTACTCTAAACTGGGAAAAGGGAAAATCTTACACTTATGCAGCCCCGAATTTGCATCAGGTCTCGTAATTTTTAATTTGTCCTTATAAATCAGACCATGACAAGAATCTCAGGCTGCAGGAATCTGCAGAAAATTCAGAGAAGTAACAGTGCCTGTGTTCACAAAGATGGTTTCAGTCATATGTGTAATGTAAACCCTATCCCTTTCCTGGACTTTCTGGGACCAAAACATACCTTTTGGCAGAATAGATTCTACCTCCAGATTGCACTGCTTCCCAGGAATAATCAAAGCAGCTATGTCCTCTGTTTCACAGCTATTTCCACGTACTCTCCCCCAGAGCTGGAAAAGCCAGTTACAAGTCTCACAGTGAGAAGGGGGAAACCTCCTATGACCAGTTCATGATCATGTTCAGTTTCTCGAATACTTTCTGCTATGATACTCGTTCAGAGAAGTCTATATGCAAAGTAAGAATAACATTTTAATGTCAAACTCGTCTGGGATATACAACTGAAAACAAACCATTAAGTTGCCAGAATACTCTGAGTATTGATTGCTTAAATGCGAGAAAAAAGTCCACATAGCTGTCTTTGCATTAAGCCTGCTGGATCATAGGCAGTGCTCAGTACCTTTATAAACCCTCTGCACTTCAGCAACTTTTACCTCAAATGAACTCAGCTACAGCACAAAGAAAAGTCATCATAAACTCACACTGTACTGCCTGCTGAAGAATGATTCAAAGAACAGCTCAATCTGTTCTTAGCTGGAACAAATTGTCAAAGAAACAGACTGATTAAAAATTATATGCACCATTAATGCAGAGTGCACAATTTTCCAACGAAGCGCTTGTGTCTGTCATTCACTACACCTACTTTACTTATGCATAAATGATAAGCTCCATATTATGCATCTAATAGCCAAAGTTATGCCTCTCAAACAATAAGTTAAAGGGCTGTTTTCTTAGTTGTCGTCTAATGCTAGCTCATCTCAAATGCTGAGGTTGCAGGTAAGTGAAGAAAGGGAGATATTTTTCTACCTATAGGATCCCCTAAACATATGCACATGGATTTGTATGTGTCAGAGGGTGTTGCTCTGTGTTTCATATTACTCCAGCTCAATTTGCAGTCTGCAATTAGAGAAGAGGGAGTTTAAAATGGAAACATCTGGTGACTGAACAGCTGTGGCAATGGAAGTCTAGAGGTTTCTTTGGATCACTACACTACTTATCAAGCTATATCAACACCTTTCTGCATGTATTGTTCAAGACAGAACTGGAATCACCAAAGCAGAGATTCAACCTGAATGGCTGAATTGATGGAGGTTGATTAAAAAACTATGAAAGAAAAGCTTTAGGAGCAAAACAAAGTCTTAGCAGGAAAGCAGCATACAGTAATATCTCTTGGGAAGAATGAAAGAACAGCTCAGTTCAGCAACCAGGCATGACCAGAGCTCAGTCAATAATTCTTTGAGAACAATTTGTTTGACTTTTCTTCTGCTTTATTTTATAAATCAACTAGTTTTCTGCTTGCATTTTCCATTCAGAAATATATAATGAACTGCTGTTGGATAGTGAATAATTTTTCTAAATTTATACTACATTTTCCTACTACATTTATAGGCACTGTAAAGTCAATATATTCTTGGAAAATTCTATAATAATAAGTTTAATCAGGGAATATGCAGGTAGATATTGATTTGAAAAGACTGTTTTTTTGTCAAGATGAATATACAAATGGGTGAGAGTCCTTGAAAAAAGTCCAGTACTGTCAACTATCTGCAGCATTTCTTTCTATAATTTCAAATGACATCATGGCTTTTCACCCATGTTCATAAAAATATCAAATTATAAACATATGGATAGAACAGAGCCCATACAACAGTATTTAGGAATATTTCATCAGGATAAAACCACCAATTGTCAGTTATTTTTAAAAAGATTCCATTTTCTTTGATATGTGTTAATATAGACTGATTTAAAAAAAAACCTGTAGATTTTACACACTGTAAGCAAACCTTACATATAGTGTTGCTTGGAAACTAGCAAAAACCTCAAGTCAAACAGAATTAGAAAGAACTGCTTGGTTATACACAAAAAATACTCTTAAAATTGTGTGAATTAAATACAAGTCTAGCTCAGCTTTGTTTACAATTTACAGTGTTTCATTTTAACTTAGCTATGCTGCTAGTTTAACAGAATTAGTGACAATTAAGATAAAATTATAACAACTTCCTTTATCTAAGACACTGAAATGTAGGCCACAGTTTATTGTGGTTTTAAAACGTACTTTGGTGAATCTTTTGGTCTCTAGGTAAATTTATCTATTTATTTCTTTGTTTGCTTTTTCCTTCTTAGTTTGTGAAAAAAAGAAAAAAGTCAACAGCAAGCAATTGTTGCAGGAAGGTCTTATGGAAGATGTAGAGGAAAATTCTGTTAAGAGAAACACATTGTTTGTGTTCTCACCTTTCTTTTAGACATGTGAACACAAGTAACTGTAAGCAACAGAAGATCCAACATAATTTTGTCTCTTAATTCAAATGAAAATTGAACCAACAATTAGATAGGCAATTCATCTTTTCATAGAAATTTTAAAAACAGAAATAGAAGATGCTGATTTTTTCCTTTTTTTCCAAAAAATAAGTCCTCTAAGGACAAAGTGTACTGATGTTGAAATATTATGTTTCCACTTTCTGATAATAGTTTGACTTCACATTTGAAACAGTGTTTTGTTGAGAAAATAATTAGATTTTACATAAGAGATAGAAATATT
The DNA here is from genome assembly GCF_034315485.1 of Pezoporus occidentalis. NCBI lineage: Eukaryota > Metazoa > Chordata > Aves > Psittaciformes > Psittacidae > Pezoporus > Pezoporus occidentalis. The sequence continues at coordinate 99,105 of NW_026916325.1, forward strand.
GCAGATAAAGAGAAAGCCACACAAAAATACAGAACTGAATAAAGAAATAAAAATATTTTAAAGATTTTCTTTGTGTAAAATCTTGGAATTTATTCCAAGGCAGAATCAAACCAAATTCCTGAATTACCATATTTGCTATTAAAAGAAAAATAATAATAATCTATTCAAATCTATCTATAGAACACAGATGTCTGCTAAAATGTCTGCTGAAAACCCAGGAGTTACTTAAATTTCTAAAATTGTTATAACAGCAGTGTGTTAGTTTACAACATGCAAGCAATTGAAGATATATAGAGAAAGCTTCTTGTCTAATATGCAATTCTAAATTTTGAATCTTCCAATTCTCCCTTAAAACAAATAGATAGATATCTCTGGGATCACAACTATGAAATCTAAAGAAAACATCTTTGTCAGATGTACGTAGAAATATACTCATCAGATAATTAGGCAACAATAGTCTTATGCCATCTTGTTCTATGGCTTTGGTCAAGGTCACCACTGTAGGCTGAAACACTTTCTAAAAGAAGGATGTCCAACGCCAGGTTGGACAGAGCCCTGGATGACGTGGTTCAGTGTGAGATGTCCCTGCCCATGGCAGGGGGTTTGGAACTAGATGATCTTAAGGTCCTTTCCAACCCTACCTATTCTATGATTCTACGATTCACATTTAATGCTGATATGTGCAAATATTTGCATGCTCTGGTAGTGATGTGTATAATATATGCATGTGTATATGAGTGTGCAACTCTGTCAAATATGTGTTAAATCTACTATTATTTCTCCATCAAGTATGGGTTGTGATGAATCCTATGCTGTGACATCATAACTATTCTGCCTCTATTTGGGATGCCAAATAGCCATTATACCCAAGCCAAACTCAATGAGGCAATTTCATGGTGAAATTATTGTATTAATACCATGGTCTTCTCAGGACAACTGAAGCCTACTCACATTTAAAGATATAACTAATAAAGCTATTGGTAAGTAAGAAAGCTATTGCCAGCAGTATGAGAGCAATGGAGTTATTGAATGCTGAACACATGAATGTAATGGCCGTGGGCAAGAGAAGGCTTGTGACCTCTCTGCCTTCACAGTGCCATGTGCGTAGGAAAACCTACTCAAAGGGCTTCTGATGCAAAGACGTAATTCTGGAGCATCTCTGTGAATGCCATTTAGCTAACTTTTAATGAGTATGAACTCCAGTGTGACTCTTTGCACTTTCAGTGGACTCTTCGGTGCAAAAGACTCCTTTGAGGGACTAAAATAACAGAGGTTTTTTATCTTCTGTGCCTACGGATGAGGAAACAGTTTGTGATCCTACTAATGAGACCATAAACATTCTTTCTAGCTTCAATAATAGTGGTATTTGGTCTGTTGGAATGAAATTCCTCATTGTAATCACATTGCAACTTATAGATGCTCAGATTTCCTGCTTGGACCTCATCTTACATGACACTGGTCTCTTTTTCTCTTCAGGCTCCTTGTTGCCCAAAGCCATCAGGTTCCCAAGAAGAGGTGATGGCATGCAGTGATGGTAACGCACAATCATGTGCCTCTACACATGCCTCCACTGCTGTCTTCAGTGGAGATTTTACACTATTTCTTACATCTAGAAATACTGCGCAGGATTTTGTTTTTATCTTGAAAAGCAATCTTTTCAAAGGGTATCAACCTCTTGGACTTAACTCAGTATAAAATTGCACTGTTTCCTCATGTGAGAAATTTTAGATTTTTTTTTAGGGCAATATTTTGTTAGCAGACCTGTGGAAATGACTCAGAGGTCGACAGGAGCTACGTGCAACCAAGGATAGAATCAGTTTCTTAATGCAAAAATGATAATGGGTTATTTTATTTTTCTTCCTTTAACTTCCTTTAACTTTGAACATTATTAGTTTAAAAGAGATCTCCTTTACCTTTTAAGCTCTTAGGACAAACATCTCACATTTCCTTGGTGATTTCTTAGCTTGGCTGGCATAATACCTTTGCATAGAATAATCATTCAGAAAGAAATCTTCAATTAAGAGATCTCCCTTAATGTTTTTACTTTAGCCAGTGTTACATTTCCCTTCTTCTGTTCACCTCTACTGTATGTTTGTCTAGACCTACCCAGAACATGCTCAACTGTTTGTACAGTAACAGAAGTCCATCTTTCCAATAAAGAAAAAAGAGCAGAAGATGTTAGAAGAAAACAGCTGGTAAAGCTAACTTCTCATGAAGGTCACTCATAGAAGATTTCTTCAAAGCAGACCAAAGCTCTCAGTTTAATCCTGAAGATGTGTTCTTTGCACAGTACTTAAATAGAAAAAAAGAAATGCAGCATGTTGCAAGACATCAACAGTTACAACAAAGGAAAACTTACACAATATTTGCCCTGTACAGGGGCATATTCCAACACAGACTTCACAGTATCACAGTATCACAGTATGCTAGAGATTGGAAGGGACCTCAAAAGATCATCTAGTCCAATCCCCCTGCCGGAGCAGGAACACCTAAATAATGTTACACAGGAATGTGTCCAGGCGGGTTTTGAATGTCTCCAGAGAAGGAGACTCCACAACCTCCCTGGGCAGCCTGTTCCAGTGTTCCGTCACCCTCACTGAGAAGAAGTTTCTTCTCAAGTTTAAGTGGAACCTCTTGTGTTCCAGTTTGTACCCGTTGCCCCTTGTCCTATCATTGTTTGCCACTGAGTAGAGCCTGGCTCCATCCTCGTGACACTCCCCCTTTATATATTTATATACACTTATAAGGTCACCCCTCAGTCTCCTCTTCTCCAAACTATAGAGACCCAGCTCCCTCAGTCTTTCCTCATAAGGGAGATGCTCCACTCCCTTAATCATCTTCGTTGCCCTGCACTGGACTCTCTCCAGCAGGTCCCTGTCCTTCTTGAACTGAGGGGCCCAGAACTGAACACAATATTCCAGATGCGGTCTCACCAGGGCAGATAGAGGGGAAGGAGGACCTCTCTCGACCTACTAACCACCCAGACTTGCTCTGCTATGTCATTTAAACCTACAGCTAACACTAGAAAGCAGCAAAAAAAGAGTCTGCAATGATGTAGGAAAGCCAAATCCAGACCCAAGGAATAAAGATCACCATGTGAAGACTGAAAAGCTGAACTTTCATCCTACAAACCTTGAAAACTGAATTATAACCTACAAGCCAGAACAAGTAACTGGGCTCAGACCCCCAGCCTGGATTTACTTTTATTTTCTATTTTTATGTAATATAAAATGCATAAGCGGTACAGAGTAAAGTATCCAGTGCTAGATTTTGCTTCTTGGATGACAGTAAGACCATCACACATGCTGAGTGTATTCTATTATCTTTGTCAGGGTTTGTTTTACTTTTTTGCAGAAAAATTGCCCAACCTGAAAATAAGGAGGATGGTGCTCCATCAAGACTGAGTTATAGCTTTTATAACTGGAGATGACTTTGAATCCATTCAGACTAAGGAAGAAGCAGAACGTGGGTCTTCTATTCTGAGATCAGTACGCCAACTTTCAGTATTTTTTCGCTATCAGCTCTTCCCTGAGGAAAAAAGTCTGTTTTGCCTATATAAATGCCCAGCCGAGGTGTGTAATGACCAGTAGTTTCACTTTCTATATCTCAACTTGACAGGGCACTCAGTTCAAGGATGTGTTTACAGACCTCAACTTATGAGGTAAATTTTAGATATATCGAGTTGGTGATGTTTCTGGTTGATTGTTGTATCCTTTTTTCAGACTTTTAACTTGCTCCTCTTAGACCTATTTAGTCATCAACTAAATCAAGAAACTGAAAGATAATTAAAGCAATTTAAAGCACAGAACTGATGAGCAAGGTGCTGGCAGGAGCACAGGTGTGTCTATGAGAGAAAGGCATCCTGCTGTACCAAAGACTTCTAGTCCTCCTTGTTCCATAAGATATTGTGTCTCACTCTCAGTTATGATGCAAACTGAAATAATTTGATGCATTTTTAAGAGTGATATTATTACTGGACTGCTTTGTGGTGACGAAAGGGCATGGAGCCATAGCCTGAGAGGCAAGGTTAAATGTTGTATTAGCAGCAAGTAGATTTACTCAGACTTATAACAATCTAGACCTTTGTCTGTCTGCTTGAAAATTAATTGCTATAAAATAGCACACACAGGCATCATTGCTTGGGGCCATAAATAGAATAAGAGATTATTCTTCAGTATTCTTTAACATTTACTCTTTAGAATTTATTAAATTCTTTATATTTAGTGTTCTAAGAAGTTTAAATATAACTTTATTATTCCTTAGATTTTTTTGTCTTGTAAATTATTAGTAGCACTTATGTGATGGTTTTTGTTAATAAAAGGAATTTGCTGATTAGTTCATGTGATGCTGACTATCATCGTTTTCAGTTTTACAAAGCTTTATTTTAACACACTGACTGAGCACATTTTGGAGGAATTCTACTGCTTTAACCTATTATTTCTTTCATGGGTTCCAGATGATATAAAAGATCTGTACTAAGCTGTTCAGTCCATTGAGGAATGTGGTGAATATCTACCTGGAGGGTACAAAACCTACACTCAGCTTGGTGGTATGGCTCTTGGTTTAATATCCTTTGTATTTCCAGGGTGGGCATGTCTCTCCCAGCTTGTTGTCTGTTCTGTGCCACCTGGTGAACTGTGCTCTGATTACTGGCAGCTCTGCTCGGGAGAGCATCAGGAAGTGAGTTGCTGGTGCTGATGGGTATTACCCTGTCATCTGTCTCCCAGCCTACATGTTTGATGGTGACTGGGACAGAGGGAAGGAACTATATCTTCCATCTGTGTAAATGTGAGGTTTCTGAGTGAGATTTCTGTGTCTTCTGTTCTCATGTTGAATTTCAGTGGCTTATACAAATTCATTATACTTTTTGTGGCATCAATAATAAGTGACAAAAATGAAAACACTTTTCAAGAAAGTGTTTTTCCCTCATCACCAAACACATGTCAGAAGGAGGGCTGAAGGATGGCATCTCCACAGACTAACTAATTGAACAGGAAAAGATTTCAAGATATATCAGATGAACCTCACTCCCTTCTACTGATTATAAAAGAAGCCTAGAGTGATCAGTCCAAACCTAAAGACATTACTTTTAATTTGTTCAGTTAGGGCAGATGAATCTCATCGTTTTATAGATAAAATAGCTCACAGATGATTAACTACTTCACTGGGCTGAAAAACAGCCTTGCAGCAAGTAAAAGAATGCTTATTTTTAAAATTGTGATTTACCTACCTATTGTCATCTACAAGGACCAGTTCTCAGATATAATTAGCAAGATGCTACCATGACAATTAATTCGATACAACTCATCGCTTCTCCCCTTGACTGTGAAAGGTCTGAACTAACAAGGTTTCAGAGGGCTAAACTTACTCCTGTGCATATTAGTGAAACACGCTGCCTGTTATCAACGTTGGGAAAAGGCAGCACTATCACCATTTTTGTGCATGCACTAAACCACAAACATCACTGTTCTTAAATGTCAAGGCCTTCAACAACTTGTGGATTCTGACACAGCTGTAGGAACATTAAAGCCAGGCTGTCAGGCTTCATCACTCCAGATGTGCCAGAGCAAATACATGGATAACAGGCAAAGGGCAAACACACGTCAGGTAACTCTATGGCACAGTCCTCCTTTGTAAGCACAGCCACTTGGTTTGCATTCACACTGAAGGGACATACACAGGCAACTCAGTTCTGGAAGGAAATTGATGTTTCTTAGTGGGAGGTGTCCCTGCCCTTGGCAGTGGGGTTGGAACTAGATGGTCTTAAGGTCCTTTCCAACCCTAACTATTCTATGATTCTATGAACTATGTAAGTGTCAGACCTTTCCCTTCTAATCACACCCAAAAGAGTTTGCCCCATGTAAAAAAAAAAAAAAGCTCTGTTCATTAGTAAATAAAGTGGTATTAGAGGGATTGCCTGTGAAAGGAACAGTATCAGAACGGGACTTTCGAATGCTAAATCAAATTAACAGTCCTTTCAGGACATGGCTTATCACTGCAAGGATTTTTAAGATTGTGTTTCAGTGAGATAATAAAACCGTTTGAAGAAAAACAAGCTAGTGGCTTTGAAATAGCTTAATATTTGCATTTATGTTTTGGGTAAGTTAAGACTGGAAAATCAGCTCCCTAGTTGCACATATCATTTTTTAGAACTTGTTACAACTGTAACAATAATTGCTCATAATTTTTTGGTTGTAAAAATGTGTGCTTCTAATGTTTCTAAGCTGTGAGCATCAGCTCATATTTACTGGGAGTAATGTTGATTTTGTCATGTCAGGACACTGAGATTAATGGCAGCTGATATTCAATCTTCCCCATTTATGTCTGTGAAAATACCTTGAAGCTAGAACATGCATTTCAGCTTTTAACTCACAGGAACTAGCAAAAACCCCTGCTAGGGTTGTGATCTGCAACTGGTGATTTTTTCTGTCTTCTCCTAGGACTTATCTCTGCTTTGAATAATAACTTCACACGGTTGGCTCCTTTATATAGCAAATATTTTGTAAGACATGTGTAATGTCTTTATAAATGTTCCACATATGTATCTCATTAGAATTTATAAGACCTACTGGTCTTAACAAGATTTTGTAAAAGAGCTGAAACAAGCACCTCTGAACATGGAGCAAGCACAGTGCTTGCTTTCTCAAGCGTTCCTGGTTCATTTTATATGCATGGGGGGAAAAGGTAGTGTTGAGCAAATCACATCTTTGAGATCTAACTTTCCATGGAAAGCAATGGTATGGCACCTGATTTATTACTTTTCAGCAAAGGCATTAAACATACCAGTATTAAGCCCAAATGTTCCAAAATCAGACATTGGGCCTCACATCCTCAGCAACCTAAAAGTGCTGTAATTTATTTAAAAAAGGAAGCAGTGATATTCAGAGTTTGTGTTCTTTGTCTTCTGTCTGGGCTTCCAAGGTCCCTGTTGGCCATATTTTCACAACCATACTGACCAGGAAAGGAGATAATCTCTTAGGCATATGATATGTGTGCGCCGAGTCATGTGGTGGGGGATCAGTTGTGCCTTCCCCTTCATTCACAACTCCCTCCCAATGCATTGCCATTGAAGCTAGCTCTGGCTAAAAATATACTTTACTTTAACAAATGAAAGCTCTGATTGTCCTAAAATAACATGAATTCCCATCAAGATCAGGGCACCATTGTGCTAAGTGCTGTACAAACACAAGGAGATAATGGACCTGATTCATCCCTGAATTACTCTGGTTTCCATGGATTTACAGCTGTGCAAGTCAAAGGCAAATGTGATAATGAGCATGCTGCAAGAATGCACAGCTTAGGGCAAGTTTCCTTCTGGCCTAAATCCTTTGAAATCTGTGGAATTAAGGCAACAGATGACTTGATGTATACTTAGAGGCTACATCTACCCTACTGAACTAAATAGGACCAGACTGTGGGCCCTGGTTCAGCATTGCCGGTGGTTGCCCAACACTCTCTCAAAGCACTTCAAGAGAAAGCTGAGGCTGGGAACCTGCCCAGTAACCAGTCTGGGTGAAACCAGACTGCTCTGGAGACTTAACTACTAGAGTAGTTTAACAGGATGAAAATGGGCAGATGATGCCAACTGGCCTCAAGGGCAGAGTATCAGGTCCTGGTACCGGTTACTGATAGATGCTGATAAGTTTTGTTTCTACTTGTGAGCTTCTGCTTAACAACTATTATGCAGATTTTCCCAAAGCATAGCCTTAAAAAACAAACAAAAACAAACAAAGAACCATAACTTATGTCTATTTCTCTTACATTTCTCCTTAAATCACTGCTTGTCTCCCTTGTTCTTCTGAAAGATGTGTTTTACACAGGACCAGAGCATCTGAATCCTGGCAAAGGGGAGAGTGCACGGCTACACAGATGCTCTGACAGACACAACTCAGAGCATGCAGGCAGCACCAGGAAGCACCATGGCTGCTGCGGCTCTCCCTGGAAAACACAGACTGGTTTGCTATGCTTTGGGGATCTGTTGCTGTTGTTTACCCTCTTGCCCCAGCATCCATCCACAGCTTGGCAATCACTGGCAGCTTCTTACCCTGGACCACTCTCGTGGCTTTTTGCCTTACACATCATATCTCATCCCAGTGTTGTCAGATCATCATGTAGCATAGGTTTAGAGGGCACTTAAGTAGTGAAGCCCTGGCACTGGATCAAGTGATATTAAATCTTAACTCTCAACATCTATTTGTGCCGTTACTTTTACTTACTTTTCCACCTCTCTGTCTCTCTTAAACCATGCCCCTATGTTGTTTGACCAAATATCTCCCATGGAATGAGTTTATCAACATCAGGTGCAGGTTTCTTTAACAGCTTCACCAGATGGTTTTGTACTTTCCTCCATCATATAAACAGTGAATGGGAAGACACTCTCTGTGCACCAGAAAAAATGCCCAACCTGTCCATGGCACTATTGATTTTAAAGCATAGAAAACAGTGAAAAGAGAAGTCTTAAATCTGATTTCACTTTGATGATTCAATCATTAATATTGCCTTTCAGAGTTATGATGTCTGTAAGCATTTAGAATGAATTTTTAGAAAGGCTTACTAGTAAAATCACAAGCTTTTTGACAATTAATACTATTAAGATGCTTTGAAACAATTTTATACTTGGAAAAATGCCCGAAGTTAATTCCTTTTGGTTTCATGGATAAAGAAATAAAGTGTCAAATAAATAAATAAATAAAGAAAAGGACCTAGGGACTAATTTCTGATGAAGGCAAACTGATATAACACAGGGCATACCTGTATGGTTAAATGTTCCCCAGAGGGGCTGGCTGAATCCAAACTGTCTGATGTGAATGTCTTGTGTCCCTGTGCCATGTCTGTGCCCTCTCTGTGAAAGCAGGAAGACAACATTTCTTCAGGGAATGTGCCAAATATTTAGCAGCATGAATAGTAACAAGTCAGTGCTGTTCTGTTTAATTTACTAGTATAGGTACAGCCAGTGAAAGCAGAACTGATCCTACACAAGCCTTTGTGAAAACCCCTGATAGATCGGAGAGAGGTTTCCAGTTCTGAATGAGCTGGTCAGGCACTGCTCATGCTGCTGTTTCTCAGGCTGGAAACTAGAACCTCTCAGGCATCTGAGATTTTTTTCTGTAGTTTTGCTGCAGGAATTTTGTGTTGTTTCAGAAATTCATGGCCCAGTTTTGCTGTTATTCCTGCTGCAGTGAGCAAAGTGGCACAGATCCAAGCAGAAGGCTCATGCAGCATGTAAGTAAATTCTTCCCACCTAAAAGGGTACTTGGAAAATGTAGGCTACCAAAGGGGATGCAAATATTTCTTTCAAAGCTCTTTGGTACCGTATTTCTACCACTACCCCCAGAATCAATGTTCACCTCCTGTTTGCCTTTCTAATGGCTTTGCTGTCACTGTAAGTTGCTTTTGGTTCTCAGTGGTCACAAAAAAAATTCTGATATACAGCTGTGCAAATGAAGGGTTGGTTTAATTCATTCTTCTGAAATAAAAAATAAAAAGAATAAGGAGGAAAAGACAGTTCATATTGAAATAGAGCACTTTTTTTTTTTTCCTGTGACAAAATGAAGGAACGTTACTACAGTCAAATTTAAGTATTCTGTTTGGTCCAAATCGTTTTGGTTGTTATATTATTAATTAAAAACATTTTTAGTGTACTTTGAAGTAAAGATTCATTGCTTGAACTTTTTCAGTTCCTCTCTCATTTTTTGAAAAAAAAAAATTGAAATTGTGTAAATACAAAGTACATGGTTCAAGAAACCAGTTGTTGCTGAAAAACTCTGAACCTGACTACATACTTGTCAGACACCTGGCCTGTTTTACAAGCTTATAATTCTATTGTAAGCATAGCACCAGTGTGCCCCTCCCAGCAGAGCTTACTGCTTAGTCCGAAGTCCAAGGACCAAGTCATGGTTTTCAATGCAATTTTCACAGTCAGTGCTTTACAACAGATTCAGCTGCTGATAATTCTTGGACCTCTTCACAGCACTTGTATTTAATGGCCACATATACTGAAACAGTATACTGTCTTTAACTTCTTATTTGTTCATAAAAACTGTATGTGGTATGGATGAAGGAAACAAGCTCTTGCTCCTCCTAACACTTTGGTCTAGCTTTTTCCTGTTCATCCACCCCAGTGAATCCAGGTAGGTATGCCAACAGGTAGGTATCAGGCTAGAGACATGAATGCTGATGAGATGTTAGACAACTTTTACAAATTCCTGCACTTTTACTAAATTTAACTATTGCCTATTAATATAATCAGTTTAACTAGAACAATGTAAACTCCTGTGAGGATGCTCTCATTTTGGTAACCTCAAGGTTGTCTCTAATTGACTTATTCCAAACCAAAGAGATTGGGTTTAGAGGAAAATAAGAGATTATTCAACTAAATTTACCTTTAAGGTCATAGTTTTCATTAAATTGAACCTCCCCTGTGTTAAAAAATTCTTGTATTTGTAAACAGTTACAGATAGATTGAAATTATCTGCAGTTACACCACAGAAACCCTTTGAAATGAATTGACCACTAGTGCACTTAATCAGAACAAACAGAGTTTGAAAGGGGCTATAACCACAACATCGTATGACTATATTCCTTCTTTAGACAAGGACATGAAAAATCAGATAAACCAAATAATTCCAAGAAGGCAGGAAGCATCAGAACTGAATTTGCCACAGATCTCAGGCTAAGGTAGTAGAATTTTCCACACATCCCCTGTCAACCGGTCATTTTTTTCCTGGCCATAAGCACAGAACTAGAAAAGCTTTGTAGAGAAGATTCACCTTCTCTATCAGCCTTTACGTTGGGTGGGCCTTTTCCTAAGCACTTTCTTCATTCATTTTGCACAATCAATATACAACAGTATCTCAACTTGGTTTTCTTTGTATACTTAGGATAAGCTTTATCTCTGGTGTAAAACTACTGCAACTGAGGGACCAACTCCCTTGTCTTTCACTTAAATTATCTAAAATAAATAAAACTATCCTTCTTAGAAAAAGTAGGTGCCTAGATGATAGGCAAAATAAAGAAAAAAACCTCCACCTGTTCTTAGCTGAAAACAAACCCCAGTTAAATTAGAGTAGCACCTTGGGTGGTTTGCTATCTGCATTACTGATTTCAGAGCTTCCTGGCTATTTCCCTTGGATAAATGATGCATGTGAAGGTGAATCCACCACCAAAGGAATCATCCTTCCCCAGAAAAACACTTGTGAAGTGCAAAATTGAACAACTCCAATTGTGTGGGACTACTTTAAGGGATGGGCTTGTACTGGAAGTCCAAAGATAACAAAGTAAATTTTTTTTTCCCTTTATATCCAGATTTATCCGTTTTTCTCAGACACTCTATATGCACAATAGCAGGACCAGATACTACTTATTCTGCTTAGTTATCTATGAGCAACAAGCACTGGCTACTCACATAGTCAAGATCTCTAATGCTGAAACAGAAATGCTAGTGTAAAAACGTTGTGGTTTCAGCCCAGATGATAAATCAAAACCACACAGCCGTTCACTCACTCTTCCTTTCCCCCCCTGCTCCCAGAGGAATGGAGATGTATACCAAAAGAATGTAAACCCATAGGTTGAGATAAGAACACTCTGATAACTAAAGTATAATACAAAAAAAAAAAAAAGCTACTACCACTAATAATAATGATAAGGAAAATAATGAGGGGAGAGAATATAAAACTAAAAATGGAAGGGGAAACAAAAAAAACAATAAACACAAGTGATGCACGATACAATTGCTCACCACCTGCCAACCAATACCCAGCCCAACCTGAGCAGCAATCGGGGCCTTGTGGGTAACTCCCCCCAGTTTATACACCAGGCATGATGTGCTGTGGTATGGAATATCTCTTTGGGTAGTTTGGGCCAGGTGTCCTGTCTCTGCTTCTTTCCAGCTTCCTGTGCCCCTCCTCACTAGCAGACCATGAAAGACTGAGAAGTCGCTGATCAGAATAAGCATTACTTAGCAACAACTAAAACCTCAGTGTGTTATCAGCATTGCTGTCAGACAGAAGCCAAAACACAGCACTGCACCAGCTACTAAGCAGGAGAAAATAACTGCTACAGCTGAACCCAGGACAAAAAACTTGCTCATGTGGATAACTTTGTATACCAGAGTATTCCCATTAAGTACAAAATAAGGTCACTTAAATGCAGGAAATGTAAGATCTGGAGCTGCTTAACTGTATAGTATGTTCCTTTACAAATCAGACATCTAAGGATACAAGCCAACAGTTCTTTCACAACCTGTAATAAATCGTACAATTATTGTTTTACACTTCCTCATGTATTTCTGAATTTGCTAAAATTAGCAGCAAGAGATGGCTATTTGATAATGTAGGACAGGTGTTGCAATGTTTCGTGAAAGCAGTGTAGATTAGGTATATAGTTAGATGTTTGTAGAAGGGAAGAATAGGCCTTTCTTAAAGGATGTATCTGTCCTAACAAAAATAGCTGTGTTCCTTTTTCCGGCAAGTACCAAATTAACACAAACCAGATACTTTATTAAAGTCAGTGTAAAATGATGAGGTCCAACCTTCCTATTGTCATGTTATAAATGTTAGAACATTGTAAACAATAAAAAGTAGGTGTTGAACTCTATGCAAATAATCCAAATATCTCAAGAGTCTCTATCTAACTAGTCTTTTTTCCTGGATGTACAAATTCACTGTATGCTGGATGAAAATCATTAGCCCTTTCAGCAAATGAAAGAGAGGTTCTGTTTTTTCTTATGCAATATAAATCAGGAGTAAAGTTAGAGAGTCCCAACAGGCCCAAACAGGAAGAACCGAGAAAATAAATCATTATTCAATAACTGAAAAGGACAAAGGATTACGTTGACATAAGCAGAGATGATTGAATTCATTTTGCCATTTTCAAATCAATCAATGTAATTCAGCCATCCTGATCTTCCTGTAGAGTGGACATCTCCTGAAGACGCCTGATTCTGCTATCATCTCCCTCTATCGACTATTTAGGAATGAGGATGACTGATTTAATCTCACCGCATAAATCTTTAACCGGCAATACCTTTGTTACAATCACAATTTCAGTCTGATTCACGCTACCTTTTTGGAACATCTGAAGCATTGCAAGACTAAGAATTTGCACACCCTTAGGTCTCCAATGGTTAAATTATTCTCACTATTATATTCTCCCCAAAACAAACCCCAAACTCTCTCTAATTTAAACTTCTTTTTAATTCAGCAGGAGTACTGAGTTCATTCAGCCTTACAGAAATTGGCCTTTTGAGATTTGCTGATGTTTTCTCTCAGAAAATTTCATTATGATTTCAGCCTTCTTTAGAGCTGGCAGCTTTCTGTATCCCACTATGCATGCTTCAGTACAATTTAATATCTCCAAATTCCACAAGTGTCATCATCCTGCAGTTTGATTCAGGCCTTTTCAGTCAAAGTGAAGGCAGTAAAGAAACTTACTGCTGACAGAGTTGGCCCACCAAAATTAAGGAGGGTTCCTATTGTCCTTAAAGTTCTTAACTTCAGATACTGTTTCTTCAATTTTTTCTTTCGTTCTTTTGGATTTCTGTCCTATCCAGTGTTTTTCTCTGTAATTTTTATTTGCTTTGCAGAAGTAAAAGGCCTATCAAAATAATGGCTTAGAAGGGATCATACTGAAGTCTATTAATATATTATGGATATATAAAGACAAATTAAATTAAATATGAATAAGTAGGTTAACACAGACAATTTAATAGCTTGTTCCCATGTCCTGAAATTACTCTTAAACTTCCATGCTTATAGCCATTCCTTTCCTATGGAGAGGAAGTTAAAGCCTTGAATGCAGGAGACCAGTTAATTGACTAGCAAGTGGACATCAGGCTCAAAGCATTCTATTATCTTTCTTCTTGTTTAGATTCCTCGGTTAAAAAACTGAACTTAGATTTTAGGTAAGTGCTCTTCAGTTCTTTTATAGCTACATATTATTACCTAATGTACACAGCACTGATCATCCTGCAATAGAAAATTCAGTTATGTCAGAAATTAATGTAGTCAGTCACAATGTAAAATAATAATAATACAGTAATATAAATGTTATAAAAGATGAACTTTTAATCTTCCATTTGGCAGTCTGCTAACTCATTTTGCTAATGAAAATTAGAACTAAGATTACTCTTAATGTCAGTGTTAAAGTTGGATCTTCAGCTAATGGTGCTAACAGTTGTTGAAGTACGTAACAGTACACAATCTAGTCCTGCAAAGTTGTGGAGTAGTATTATAACTTCTGAGAGACTGAGGATGCCTGTAGGCTTCACCCTACCTAGGGTGTCCCAAGTAGTATTAGAAGTTTCCATAGCTCAGTTTACACAGGTGCTCAAATTGGAGTGTAAGGCTTTCAGTAATTTTAATGAGAAACAGGATAAACCCCACTGATCTGATTTTGATTTGACATTTAGTGTAAATGCATCTGAAACTACTTACACAAAGTAAAGAAGCTGGTGCCAGAGCAGAAGACATGCCTCAAATCTTATCAGTATATCAGGCTATCATTTTTAAAACATGACACAAGTTTACTTTGTCACTTCCTCAGCAGGAAGACTGAGCTTTTTTTATTGTTTTAAGTTAGGAGTTGTCCCATTGCGTTTTGCAGTGGGTTGCTTCTGCCATGGAGGAGAGGTCATACTCACCTATGAAGAGGAAGCCAACTGTGCGGTTATGAAACACCTCTGATTTGCTTCACAGCTAAACGAACCTACAATGGCACTTGCTTCATGATGTAGCACAGCAGTCATGAATATTGAGCTTAAAGTAAGTGACTCATGTTGTTGTAAAGGAATTTCAAACCTCTTGCGCTGCTCCTGACCCTCCTTCCAACTTTAACACTTCCATGATTGTATGGAATTTTCTCTCCTATCGGCAAAGATGAGAGGCCTCCCTTTCTATTGCTTCTCACCAGGCAGAAACCAAATTAAAACTGAACCTTTAAAGACTCATATTCTGAATACCATCTAAATAAATTAAAAGAGAGTCAGAAACGCTATGTTTAAGGAATGTGAGTTCATCCTTAATTTTATTCAAATAAAACTTTATAATTTTTATTTTTAACTAAATGAAGGTGGGCATAGTCATTTGCCTACAGTAGAGCAATCCTGGAGAGATCAGCAGTAATACTAAAAGGTCTTTCATGTCCTTTATCCTAGGCTTGTATCACTGTCTTCAAAAGAAATCTTTCCCTACCTTTCAAATCCTCCTGCTGAAGACTGGCTCCCCTGAATTAAATAGACATTTATTTTCCTTAGTTGATGATTTGTTGCAAATTATAACAAACTAACCAGGCCATCTTTTCTTCAGCTTTAAAAAAAAATAAAAAAAAAAATAAAAAGAAGAATGTCTATACTGAAGCCATTACTGTGCTTGTGGCACAGGGAGTAATATGTAAAACACATTAGAGCTACTCTGGGTGTAGCAGGCAACGTAGCTGCAGTAACACCGTGTTCAGATGGGCTGCAAAAATCAGGCTGTAAAACTTTAATGCCATGCACCCAGACAACACTCCATGTCTCTGTAGCTGCTCAGTGATAGTTAGCTAGGTGGCTTAAAATTTGCTAACATACAAGTGTCTGTGTGACTCTCATGGCACAGAAAGCAAGATCTACTCATGATACGCCTGAGTTTTCTTCAAAGTGGAAAATCTTGGAATCTATCGTAAATCCAGTGGTTATTACTGAAGAAGCAGGGAGGTTCCTAGGCAATCCATCTCTATAAAACAATTAAAGTCAGACAGAGGAAGTCACTTTCATGTAAGCTGTAGTTCTTATTACCCACATGTAATTTACGTCTGGGTCAAGACAGTCTGGGAGCCACAATTGCATTCTTGTCATCAGTGTGCCCTGCAACGTATTGTTGTAGGTCTTCTGGGTGTTCCTCAAAAGCACTGTTTAGGCTGACTGAGCATTAGGGACGACGGTTTATGGTTAGACTCATGAATAGACCTCAGAACTGCAGGGTTACAGTTTGCAATGCCTGCACTCTGCTGGAATTTATAACTCTGAATTAGCAAGGCTACGTAACCTAATGCATGAGCCAAGAGAGAGGTGTGAAGGATGGAGCTCACAGTCTGTGCATTCTAGAAGTTGGCAGGACAGAGACTACATTAAAACAGCTGTTCCACCTTCCCAATATGACACAAATCTGGCAATAGGATGTCTTTAACTCATCTGTCTATACAGCCTATAGCATCTTGTTACACACGAAATCAGGACTTCTATGATGAAACCTAGTAGATTTGTCTGTGTACATATGGGCTGAGGCATTCCTGGCTATTCGAAAAGAGTCAAGAGCAGGATTGTGTACATCATAACATTTCTACCTTCTTGTTATCTGGAGTTTTTCTTCAACCCATGCCTTCAAACAGTTTGAAGTGAAGTGAATCTGGGCACCCGGAAGGACACTTGTGAGGTACAGTGTATATTCAGTCCTCAGAAGGTAGCATGCTGAGCAGGGAAAACGCCATAGACACCATGAAGAGATTCTGAGCGTAAGCACAAGAAAATTCAGCACTTTGTTCAGTGGAGAGGGGATAGAAGACAACTCTGTCCACATGAGATGTCCAGAAGTCTGTCAGCTTCTGAAGTTAGGTTTTTCTGGGAAGGAATTCCTAGTAAACCTATGGAGCAGGAATTTAAACCCACATCTGGTATCTATGTATAGATACATTTACTCTGGGCTTTAGGATATCATGAGATAAAGATCAGCACTTTGGCTGATTTGCCCGCCTCCCTCCCTCATTTTATATAAAGTATTTAAGCATCCCTTTAGAACAGAATAGTACTTTGGCTTATCTCAACTGAATGTGTTGAGTAATTTTTCATTCTTCCATTAAAGAAATATGATTGTTTTGGTCTTTAAAAAGGACTATCTAAAGTATGTAGGCAATATTTTGTATTTGGCACTGCTATGATGGCTGCTGAAATACTGTGTGCAGTTCTACTGCATGAATAATACAGAGATTCGGGATTTTCCCTGTTAAATAGCAATGGGGAGTGTTAAAAAAATAATGAAAGGATTAGAAAAACTGACACATAGTAAGGAGATTAACTTGGTCTGTGTATCTGGTAAAAGATGGAGGGGACCTGAAGTACCTGCTTGAAGGATAAAAATTTGTTCATAGAGATCTTCAACCTAGCAGATGTAAGGGCTGGAAGCCAAAGCTTGAAAAGCTCTGACTAAAATTAAATGTCCATTTCTCACTTTGAGGGTACAGAAAAAGAACTGCAGCGAGAAATAATGGATTCTAAACCATTAGAAATTTTTAAATGAGGATTATGCCAAAGACAATGTTCCTTTTGGTTTGAGCTGGAAATTAGTTAAGGGGTCCTATGGCTTTTATTATGCAGGGTGTAAGACCAGGTGATATGTAAGGCCTCTTAAACCTTGTAACTCTCTATTAAATGGTATCCTTGGTAGCACCACTTAATCTAACGGAACTAAAGCATGGAATAATTTGGCTCAAGCAGTAGGAAATAAAGATTAGTTAGTCTGAGTCAGAACTAGAGAATAATGAAAACATGCTTTTTCTTTTGGGTTGTCTCAAGTCCTGCTCATCAAGTAACAATTGAGATGTGGTGGAGATTTAGTGGCTATGAAAAATTACCTGGGTTAATTTTATTCAGCTCCTTATGGAAAGATAGAATTCATCCCTGAAAGGCTCCCCATTAACACACAGAACTAACTAGACTCAGTCCAAATTGTCGTTTCACCTTGGACACTGAGCACTGTAGCACATCAACATGGCCCTTCAGAACCAGAAAACAAATATACAGAAACTGTTGGATGTTTCTCTGCTTTGAGGGAAAATTTATCCCTTCTCTACATCCCAGATTTGTGCTTTTCATTTTTAGTCACTGCTTGCTTCATCTCGTGTGCAATCATTATTACATATTAATAAATATTCTACCATATATTCAACTGTATTTCAGTACATCAGGATTTCAGTTGAGGAGTAGCCCTCTGGTTTTGTGAGCTACAAAGGCCCAATTTTGCACTGAGCAAATTCTAAAATATATCTCAGCAACAAAGTTAGTCTGTCCTTCTTTGCATAAGGAAGCTGTGACTGCTCATCTGATTTACTGTTAGGCTCATAGAATTTTAGTGTAATCTGTTAGAAGGGTCTTCTGAAGGTCATCAAGTCCAATGCCCTGATGCAAGCAAAGCTGTCTAAAGCAAGTTGTTTGTAAACTTGCTCAGTCAAATTTTGAGTATCTCCAAGGATGGAGATACTCCATATCTTTTCTGGACAAACCATTCCATCATTTAACCACCCTAAGGAAAAATAAACTAACCAAAACAAAACAACCCACAGAAAACCCCCAGACCCTTCCCTGGTGATTTACTGCATTTATTCATGAAAGCAAGTAAACAAAGTGGAGGTGAGGAGGCAGCTTTCATCCTTGCAAGGAGACAGAGCTAAATAATGCTCCATCACATCAGAATAAAAGGAATTTTGTCTTGAAAGCACATGTCATGTTTTAAAGAACAGAAAGACCAGCTTTGGGTCACTTGGTGCAAATGTAATGAGAAAAGGATCTTTAGTTTGCCGATGACACCAAGCTGTGTGGTTCAGTTGATATGCTGGAGGGAAGGAATGCCATCCAGAGGGACCTTGACATACTTGTGAGGTGGGCTGATGTCAACCTCATGAAGCTTAACCATGCCAAGTGCAAGGTCCTACACCTGGGTCAGGGCAATCCCAGGCACAGCTACAGGTTGGACAGAGAAGAGATTCAGAGCAGCCCTGCAGAGAAGGACTTGGGGGCGTTGGTCCATGAGAAAATGAACATGAGCCAGCTTCAGTGTGTGCCCGCAGGCCAGAAAGCCAACTGTATCCCGGGCTGCATAAAAAGCAGCGTGACCAGCAGGTCGAAGGAGGTGATCCTGCCCCTCTACTCTGCTCTTGTGAGACCTCATCTGGAGTATTGTGTGCAGTTCTGGTGTCCTCAACATAAAAAGGACATGGAACTGTTGGAACAAGTGCAGAGGAGGGCCACGAGGATGATCAGGGGACTGGAGCACCTCCCATATGAAGACAGGCTGAGGAAGTTGGGGCTGTTCAGCCTGGAGAAGAGAAGGCTGCGTGGAGACCTCCTAGCAGCCTTCCAGTATCTGAAGGGGGCCTATAAGGATGCTGGGGAAGGACTCTTCATTAGGAACTGTAGTGACAGGACAAGGGGTAACGGGCTGAAACTTAAACAGGGGAAGTTTAGATTGGATATAAGGAGGAAATTCTTTCCTGTGAGGGTGGTGAGGCACTGGAATAGGTTGCCCAGGGATGTTGTGAATGCTCCATCCCTGGCGGTGTTCAAGGCCAGGCTGGACGAGGCCTTGGGTGAGATGGTTTAGTGTGGGGTGTCCCTGCCCATGGCAGGGAGGATGGAACTAGATGATCTTAAGGTCCTTTCTAACCCTAACTATTCTATGATTCTATGATTCTAACATTTGCTGTATTTTTAGCTAAAAGTTTATTGATTCTATAAGATTCTATAAGAGAAACTTCTGTGTTCTTGGGGATTTAGTTTCACCCTGAAGAATCAGCTGCTTCTGCAAATGACACAGCTGGTTTTTGTTTTATATAAATAATACACAGCCCCAGATAGCAGTTCAGCAGTGCAAACTCCAGTACAAAAATCAGCAAGAAATTCTATCCTTTCTTATACCCAAATAGCCAAAATAAAGCATAAGCAGGTGGAGATACAATAAATAATGTAATTTGTTCATAACAGGTTAATATCCAAGAGTGAGACAGATGCAAGTCACCATCTTGTTCTAGCCAAACCCTGTGCCCATGAAGGACTTTTCAGCAGTGTCCCATGGACAGCACCTCTGAAATTCAGTCCTCTGCTCCTGAGCTAACATAATTTCTGTTAGTGGAAAAAGATAGAGGAATGAAAGTAACGCAATTAGGTCTGAGGCAAAGACTTCAATTTGCTTTTCATTTTATAATAGGAATTTTATCATGGTTTGATAATGACCAGAATGTTTTACTGTAATGTCTATTCAGTAGGTGGTCATAAATGCTGGCACAGCATCCCAACACACATTTTTGTTTCACAAAAATGCAAACAAACAAATAGTGTGTCTCTTGAGAGCAGCTTCACATTTCTTAAAAGCTCTGGTTTAGAAAGAGTGATCATAAGGAGGTGTGAAAATTTAGCACTAAGGTCTTAATTCTGCCATCATTCCCATGGCCGCACCAGCTGTTCAGGCTGCGAGAACTGCACCCTGGAGAATGGGAGCAGGACAGGATTAATGGAGCACTACCGCTTTGCACCAACCAAGGAGCACATCTGATGTGCCTAGCACACTAATGGCACCACATAAATAAGTAACAATGATACCACCTCCTCTGGGGAGGGGAGTGGTGTGATTAAGGGTGAAATCCTGGCCTTTTACAGCCAATGCCAGACTTCTGCTTGACATCAACCAGGCCGGAATTTCACCACAGAGGGATTTATTTCACTCTGGACTTTCTCCTCAGTAACTGTGTGCTATTCTGAGAAAGCATCCTTGATGGTCAGAACAGTGAACTCACTTGAATAGACCCATTGATTTAATGCCCCAGTTTGCTACAGGGAATGTAACTTTAAAGGCAGCTTTGTGGCTTTAAATTCTGGTAGCATATTTCAACAGGTTTCAAGGGGCTGAAAGTGAAATTTCCAAGGAGAAGCAACATCTTTTTTGATAGCAGAATTCCACCATGGGAGTCCTCAGGTTAAACACACTGTGAAC
Source organism: Pezoporus occidentalis (assembly GCF_034315485.1). Taxonomy (NCBI): domain Eukaryota; kingdom Metazoa; phylum Chordata; class Aves; order Psittaciformes; family Psittacidae; genus Pezoporus; species Pezoporus occidentalis. The sequence goes on from NW_026916325.1 coordinate 119,840, forward strand.
GTGGTAAGGACAGAATCTTAGGTATAGATTTGAATACTGTTGGACCTGTTTTTTGAAGCTGTTCCCTCATTATAAATAAATTTTTTGGGTTTTGAATACCTCCCTGCATAAACCCAGAGTAGAAATGATCCATGAAAATTATCATGCTTGAAAAAAATATAATTCCTTTAACCAGGACCAGTGAAAAGAAAGTGATGGCTAACCTCATACTCACCTGTCTTTCGTTTCCTTACAAAACCATAGAATCATAGACCTAGTTTCCGCTGGGAGTTTTATGCTCCCATAATGGGGGGAGCTGATTGTGAGAAAATATTATCAGTATTATAGAAGGCATAATGCATAATACTAATGACTATAATTATAATTAGTTTGCTTAAAATTATTGCAATATAAATTAAACTCAGGTGTCCTGAAGTTCCAGAGAAGTAGTGAGCTTCATTTCTGTAATTTATCCACCCCAGAAGTTGCAAGTATGATCTGAGGTAATTGTCTGGGGTCCAATTTTAGATTCTGGAAGGACCTGGTCTTACAAGAGATTATGAAAAGGCACAGATTTGTCTGTGATAAGGTTTTGTTTCCAACCCTATGGCAGGGTCCTCATCGGTCCCACACTGCTCCTGTAGCTGAAGACACCAGTGAGGTTTACAGGGCTACAAGGGCAGGACTGGAGATGGGGACTGCAAAACATCTGTGGGACAAACTTTCCACTGGGAATAAAAGCAAACTTCCTGATCAACATGGACAAAACAGTACAGCTTGCAGTAAAGAGGATCAGTGTTAAATGAACTATTATTGTGTCACTGAATGGGAGGCTCTATTTGATTCTTTGTATATGTTGTGCTGGTCTGCTTTCCTGGGTTCATGACTGCTCCTTCTCCTGAAGAAAGATTTCCTTGTTCACATGCAGTCTCAGAGAGCTGGTGACTGGAGGAAGTTCAGTCTTTTAAGGGAACATAGAGACTTCCTGTTTCAGTTTTTCCCAGTTTCTAGCTGGGGGCTGAGACCAATAAAATTATTTCTCAGGAGGGACTATATAGGGGTTGAATACTGCCCCTTTAGTTGCTGTTAACTACCTGACAATAGGGTTACATATATGAACATACATATATAAATAAGAATTACTGATTTGTAACCAGTGTGTGAACCATCATGTATATTTCTACTGAACAATAAAAAATATTCTAGAGTCTTAGTTTTCAATAGAACTTGAACTTATATGTGAAAAATTTATTATACAGTGGTACTATCTAGACAGCAAAAAACAAATGTCACAATTTTTCATGCAATCTAGTAATCATAAAGAAAACCAGAAAAAAACTATGATAATGATACAAAAAGAATTCTGATAAGAATTTCTTTTATGTTGACAGATTCTGCTGAAGTTCTCAGCCTGTGCAGTACTGAATTATAGATATACACAAAATTTCTAAGAAGACCTTTAATATATTCTATAGTGTCCATATTACATATAAGCAGTAATAAGCAGCAAATTACAGTGTAAAAATAGGAATATTCACAATATATCATTGACTTTTCCAAGAAAGGAATAAGAATTCAGCAAAGTATTTCAAAGACAATTTAGGACTAGTATGTGAAGACATGTATCTCAGATTATTCTTGAAATTCTTAAATTCCTGATTTTCTTTCCTATAATCGAATATCCTATTCCCCAGAATACATGATTTTTTTTAAAAAGCTGTGTTTTTCTTAGATTTCACAGATTCACACTTCTTGAATTACTTTTTTTTAAAGAATGATATGCTCTAAAATACTACGTTTCTGAGTACATCATAAAAAAATATCTCCCCTTCCTAATGAAGCCGCTTAAAGCATGGAAAGCAAGCAGTAAATTTTAACGGTTTAGAGTATAAGATAAGCATGGTCCCGGTTTCTGGTTCAAAAGTCTGTCAGGGCAGTATTCTGTTTCCAACAGCAACTGCCTTAGGCATGCACTACAATTTACATGAGAAGCCAATAAGATATCTGACCAAATGGTTATTGCTGTGAAATAAATCTCATCAATGAAAAACATCTAGCTGGTCCTATTTGTAATAATACAAATCAATTTTTGCATGAATATGAAAAGCCAAAAATGCATTTTATGCAACTTCTATTGATTCAAAAATACTACACAATGCTCTTTGAAGTGGCTAAAACTGGGAGACCCCCAGGAGACTCTGTGAGTCAGGCTTGTATACAGATGGGGTGAAGAATTCAACACAGCTTTTTCTTATGTTTCCGCAGATGGGTCTATTTCTCTTTAGTTGTTTAGGCTTCACACCTACACCATTGATGGCTAAAATGGCATGGGAGTTTAACAAGTTTTTGTCAGATTAAAGTGATATGCTTTAGTTCCTTTTCTTCAAAATACAAGTATTTCTTTTCACCACCACCCCCAAATTTGCAACTTCATCTTTTCTTAAAATTATTTTCTGAGAAACATTTCAACATCAAGCACAAAAATTATCTTTAAGTTCAAGTATTAACACTGAGATGAAGAGAGGTAGACATTGTCTCTTCAGATGTAACATACTTTTTTCCCCTGACGTTTAAAAAAAGACAACTACCAGCTTTTACTTCACCAGCTTCTACTCAGAGCATATTCAGAAGCTCTTTTTCAGGAGCATAAAAACTTGAAACATGTCTTTTAGAAAATGAAAGCATGTGTGGTGCAAAATCTGATATCTGTCACAGGAACTAGATAAATAGCTCAAATGGGCCAGACCTAGCCAATGAACAGAGTGTTTGACATCAGTGATTTATACTATTTCCCTTTCATGTTATAATAATTGTCACGAATTGAATTTATGTTGTGCCATTTCCTGTTCTAGCTGCAATCTTTGCTTCAAGAAAAAGGGTTTCAGAACTTTAATGCCTTCACTGTTCTTGGAAAGATAACAGTAAACGGGACTATTTTATGATTTCATGGCTTGGTTATTCATGTTCTTTCTTCCTATAGCCTTCAGGGAGAACTAGAAGGAAAGGGCAAGACAAAGAATTGGCTTCCCATTGAAAACACAAAGAATTGGATTGTTGCTGCTGGAGACAAAAAGGGAGCAGGGGAAAATGATGCTCCCTACATTACTCCAAAACAGGAAACCCTATAAATGTCTCCCATGCTTCTGCTAGAACTGCATCAATTTGCAGTGTGAGCAGCAGAGAGGGCAGATGTCGGATCAAAGAGGAAACATTTACCTAAACAATGAAAAAGCACTCCCAGCTTCTTTATACCCAACACATGCCAGATTGCACATAGCCATTACTTGTTAACAGGAAGGCAGAAGATTTCTATTAAGCATGGTGTTGCCTGACAGCAGCAGAAGCAAATAGACAGCAAGCATGAGGATAGAAATGAATGTCTGATAGGAATTCAGTCAGGAAGCCAGCAAGAAATCATTAAGAACATATATGCATTTCATCGCAATATCTAACGTGATAATATTGTCTTTATTGATGTGATGCATACCTTTCAGCTCTAAAATGAAGTTTTTTCTACTGAAGTGCACATTTCTGGAAATGAAACGTATTGACTCATAAAATTCAGCAATATTGAAACTGAAACAAACAGTAAACAAGCTGTCCTATACTTTCTCTTGTCACCATGTCAGGAAAGAAATATCAAAGAGTGAATTTAGTCTGTATTCAGCAGATACGAATTAAAACAGAGGCCTACCCTGGCCAAAATCATATTATAATTCTCAGTTAATAAGACCATAATATCCCAGCAAGAAATGAAATTACTATTTAGCCAAACAGGAACTGGGCTACTTTTTGGCTGCAACTCTCCCCCTTCCTGGGAGGAGCTCATTTCTTCTCCATCAAAAATGAGTCACAAAAATATCTCTAGCAGTGTATTTACCTAGATGGATTATTCCAGGCTAGGAAAAGGAGAAGAGCCTTTAAGGCACCCAGAGCCTTTAAGCAGCACATTCTGTTGCATTGCTCTCTTTTCCATAATGTAAGCAGGAACTGGTCATTGAATGACTGTGATGATTATGGACTCCTCAGGCTGCTGATGGTGGGGTAGAGCCAGTAACCAGGAGGAACCTATGCAGAAGAGCTGGAGCCACATGGCTGCAGGGACACACAAACACAGTCTCTTCCCCACAGAAGACTGGGGGACATAAATGGTTTGGGGGACACATGGGCACCCACAGTCTGCAGAACCAAGGTGAAGCCAGAAAAAATGCAAGCAGCATTATCACCCCCAGCTCTGTTTTTGCTGCTGTCATTGTCTGCTTCCACAGGACAAACACCTTTCTAAAAAAATACTGTCTACCCTTCATTACTTGGATGAAAGGAGAAGGAAGACTGCTGGATTTTTGGCAGGGACTTCCCAGGCAGCAGCATGTGCTGTAGCACTCACAAGCAGGGATCATCCCCGGAAGCACTGGCCCTGTCAGCTGTGCTTTGCAGAGCTGCTCTGCATATGGGTAGTAAATCTGATGCATCAGGAGGACTTCAGATTTACCGTGTGGTGAGGGCCATCTGCACGGTGTATACGTGGTATGTGTGATGTGTTCCAGATACACACGTATTGCTGGTCTGCCTGAATTCACCATTTCTGTAGAATTTGGGGGGTGTTCAGAAAGAAACTTGGTTAGATTTGCTGCTCCAGGGAAACCACCGAACATCTGGAAATTTGGGATGAATGGGCAAAGTTAAATACCAACAACAGAAAGCTTCCAGAAAGAATATAATTAATATTCTGACACATTGTAATTTCTCTACCCATAAAACCTTATTTCTTTCCTCTTGAATTCTTTCAGTTTATCTAGAAAATAGAGATCAGTGAATCACAATACCCACCTTCTTCTACCTGAGAAAATGACAAGGATGCTGGAAAGACTGAAGGACATTTAGATAGCTTGGACTTTCTACCCCATCCAGCTTCAAACAGATCACATTGTGCCTATGGTGCTGGATGTTGTATCAAAGGTCTGTAATGATACAGCTTAGCCCTAGAGCCATGGCACTGTATTTATGTGGATGCTTTCATATACCTTATTATTTCAATCCAAATAAGGTTTCCTTAGCCTAATGCTCACAACTCCTGTTCTGACCATTCTCCTGACTTTTTTTAGATCTCTGCTGCACTGAGAATAGTAAGAGCAAGAAGCAGAGGATTCAGTCCTAGCCAGATTGTGACTACATATCCCAGATTCACACACTGATAAATCTAGTCACTTCCACTAGAATTAGTTCAAAATTATACTGAAACAGAGTTGGGATACAAAGGCCAGAGGTTTAGAGTTCAGCTTCCACTTCACCAGCTAAGTCAATTGCCCCTTTTTAGTGAGGATGTGGAAAATGACAGGCTCTCTGCTAGGGATTGCTTTTGTAAGGCTCCTATGGCACCACTTGCATACTCCTAATGCTGCTCTGGAGGAATATCACAGCACAGAAAGAGTCCCTTGCTCCTGCACAAAGTTAAAAACCTCCCTCGATTTTGAATGCACAGCTTAATAAAATAGCTAGGTTTTCAGACACATATTAGCAGCTCTCATTAAGGGAAACAAAATCTAGTTGCTGAATCCTTTTCCAGGCATAGTCCATTTTTATAGATGCTTAAGACATCCATGCAGGGCAGAGTTGTAAGTGATCTAATTTGCTCTCTTCTTCATTCAAACCTAAATTGGTCAAACCTAAACTGGAAGTGCTTTTCTCTTAGAATGCAAAGCAGAGCTAAGAAGAGGAAAGGTATTTGTGATTATGCTCACTTGCAGTACAGTGACTGATACACTTTTTACCTGCTTTGTGTTTCATAGCATGGACAAATAAATTGATTTTTTTCTAAAGTTTGCAGCATAACCTCCTCATTATCACATTTGTTGAAACAGATGGGAAAGCATTTGGAAGGGCTGTTTAGAGAGTGGTGCTTTCTACAAAAAGAAAGTTGTATTTAAACACTGTTATTCAAGTTGCTGGGGAGGCAACAATCTCAGCTTCCCAAATCTGATACATTTGCATAATTTCTCTTTTGTTCTTCATTTTTCTGCTTGCTGTTCACATTCCCTCCTAAGCCCCCTACAATTCCACTGTGCAGGATATGTTTGAGATAATAGGACTCACTTACATTACTTTCATGTATTTCACAACCAAGTCTTAATTCCCAACACCCATTTTACAATTTTTGTGGTTTCATTTGGGCTGGATTTCCATTTTCTGAAAGATAACTGTTCAGCTGAATAACCTCTTGAGTTTTACAATTATCCCATACTGTTCTATGTTCCTTTTGCTTTCCTGCATCTTTTCTTTTTTTTTTTTTTTTTTACTTTATTCTTTTTACATGCCTTCTGTGACTGTTAAGAGATATTCTAAGACTTTTAATTTTGCTTCTTGATTTAAAGCTTTTTTTTTATTATTATTTGAATGGGTAGGCAGCTGGTGTTCTGTGACAAGAGCAGTAATTTTCTTTCTGATGAATAGTTTATTTGAGGAAAAACGCAATTCTGGTTGTCCTAAAACTATTAACGAATTTAGGTCAAATTCATGAAATAGTTTTGGCTGGAAAACCAACAACTGATATGTTACATTAGCAAAACTGCTGGATAAAGAATCAGCTACCTTTTATCTGATGGTTTTGAAGACCTCTCAACTTTAATTCTCTGAATTTCCTCTTTTTGAGGGATGCTGAATGTACCTCTCAACAGAAGGCTTTAGTGGGTATCATCTTGCACTCTGGTGCAGTGTCTTTGGCAAGCCCCCAGACACACTCTTGTACACAAAGCATCCGTGTTGACCCAGAGCATATTTAAATTCTTAATGGAAAATGAATCTGCTTCAACAGGTGGGACTGAGGAAAACCCAGATCAGAATTAAGTACAACCAGGTGGCAGACAGCTCCATATTGAAGGGGGAGATACAAGGTCAAAAATTCGTTGGGGAGGGAAGTCACTCCAGGACAGCAGAACTCCTCCTATGACAGTTTTGAGACTTTTAAACTTTAGTTTTTGCTTGTATTTTGGACTAATTAATTGATAAAAATTACTTTAATAATTCCATTAAATGTCAGATAACTCCAAAGTTGTTTATTGTTTATGGACCCAATTTGAGCACATTTCCTGCAGCATATAGGAATGGTTATGACTTAGACCCTTTATGGTAAGTGATCTTACTGATTAGTCAGTAGCCAGAGTGATAAATACCCATGCATACAGTCTTAGACCTGAAATTCATGAAATATAGTGGGTTAACATGACCTAATTTGGCCCTTGACTGACAAATAGTAACCTGTTTGGACAGCTTTGGCTCATCCCTTGTGCCTTCTTGGGATTTTCCATTTCCTCAATTAGATTTTTAAAAAATGTCAGTTGAATTAGAAAAAGTCCAGCATCCCCATCAGAAAGGGCAGCACTTTGCTCCTTACTTGTTAATACCTAGACAAGAGCATCAATGAAAAAAAGGTTCTTCTTGAGTACGTGACTTTAAGGTCCATATTTTACTAATTAACACATTGGTTAAGTTGGTTCTCATTCTTGTTTAACGTATATTACAGCAGTTTGGCAGAAGCCTGGCATCTTCTGCTGCTCCCTATTTCTGTGACTATTTCTTTCCAGATTAGTACTAAAATTTTACTATCATTAACTTTAGAATTATTATTTTCCTTCAAAATTATAAAACTATTTTTTCATGTAATGCCTCTCTCTGGGTTTGCTGTTTATATTTTACTTTACTGAAGTAGTTGAGCTAAGTTGTGTTCATGACAGAGGCCAAACATGCTGCTATGGAGTTAGGAACCCAAGCTAGCCTGGTACCCTGCAATGCACATTACAAGTGATCCAGCAAAGGAATAAACAAGCATGCAGATGTATACATGGGCATCAGACAGGGCAGCAGACCCATTGCAGCTTATGGGGCAAATTCTGTGCTTAAAACACAAACACACAGAGCGTATGTTTAGTGAACCATGTCACATTCCTGTTACAGGCTAAAAATTCCAAAGTAAAATGTGTAGACAAGCCTGGTGTGAGAACCTATTTAAGGAAATGGTCTCTGAGTCCTGGAGCCATCTGTGATATAAAAGTATACTGCATAGACTCCTTGAATAAAAGGATTCACTGACAAGGCCTGCTGGAAATTTCAGTCAGAGATGTTTTTCATACAGCAAGCATATAGATCTTCCACATGATGAATCAGATTTACTAAGAATGTCTGCCATTTGGAAGTGATTTCAGGCTTGAAGAATGTCTTACTGGAGGCCTGATTTGATCTGGGGAAGGGACCGGGGGTCACATGCTGCTGGTGTAGACCTGATTTTCTTTCGGGCTGACCTCTACGAAAAATAATCATAAGGAAGAACCAGTTCAAGGGCTGTAGGCTAGTACCACTTAGTAACTAATTACAGCCTGGTTGTGCACAGCACTGAAGTTTCCCTCATAGGCTGCAGGCACTGATTTAGTTGGTATGTTAATACGGAAGTCTAAATTAAATCAGGCTTGTGTCAGTGCTATCGAAGAGGCACATTCACTTAGCCCCGCAGTTTTATAAAATGCAAAGAAAGAAAACCATATGGCAGATTAGGGCAAATTGCTTTAAAATTGTGGCTGAGAGCCAACAGAGAGAGAGTAAGCTTGAGAGAGCATTCACGTCTGTTTGAAATATGCCCACTTTCACTCTGTTGCTTCACACGCTTGGAAGTGGAAGGCTCATTCCCTGTGAGCTGAAATGTATTAAACACTCCATGTCTTAAAGAAAGTAATGTGTTCAGTATTTGTGGAAGTTACAATGAAAACATTTTTTTTTTTTAATTGGGATTGGATTTACTGCTGAAGACTGAATAAAAACTTAGTGAAAAAGCAGGAGCATCAAGGGGGGAATTAACGTGTGTAATAAGCAACACCTAGTAGATAGTCATGGCTATTATTACTGCAAGTATAGCGCAGTGACTAAAAGATTTATGCAGGAACTGAGATCATAGAGCACTGAAAATAAATACAATAATGGTCCCTGCCTCAGAGAGCTTTCAGTGTAGTTTTATTTTCTGAGCCATGAGAAGCTACAATAAGGAAATGAAACATAAAGGACAATAAATAAATGGCACTTTGAAAACCTCTTTACTTTTAATAACCTAGAAAGGTGTCATAGCACTTTGTCATTCAGAAAAAGAAGGAAAAATGAAAGATTGCATTTTCTTTGTAGGAATTTGGCTTTGCTCCACAGTTACTCTGAGTCATTCCACCAGCTTTCTGTGGACACTCGATGGATGCCTGGGACCTGGATGAGGCAGGCATCTGAGGAGCTAATACTCTGCAATACAGATCAGCGAATGAGTACTGAAACACACGCTGCTCATGGAGAGCACCTGGGCCCTTTGCAGTGTTCACTGCAGTGGCCAGGGGTACCTTCCAGATTGTCAGAATGGCCTTCCTCACACCATCAGAATGTTCTGGATGATGTGGCGTCTCCTCTCTATCCTGCAGGTCATAAACTCTTCTTATTAGAGGAATGTCAAGGCAGAGGGCTCAGAAGCTGCATCTTCAGGGGTTTGCAAGTCCAGATCTGTGTAGGGCATCTGAATTTTTTTCTGAAACCTCATCTCCTTTAATCACAATCAGGACTGTCCAGCCTGTGGCCAAGAGGACCCTCGCACCTGCCCCTGAACAGTGAGGGTCCTCCTGTGGGTTACAGAAATTACACATAACAGGGTTCAACTCTAGGTTTCTGCTGAGTCAATAAGATGAAAGATAGATTCCTCTATAAAAGTAAGTTTTATTAATAGCACTGCATCTTGAGCTGGGTGCCTCCAAAGAGGGACCTTGAAAAAAGAAATCCCTGGGCAACTATACCCTTACAATCTGCATTCCCCACCCCTCCTGCAACAGCTCTGACCAGCAGTAATATTAGGGTCTGGGTTCTTCCTATTCTTCAGTGGGTCCCTTTATTGTTTCTAGGCAGGAGGTTTCTTATCTCTAAGGTTGCAGCTTCTGTTAATGAATTCTTATCTCCTGGCTTGAACCCGCTCTGGGGACTTTTTTTTACTTGGCTGGGTAAAAATGCCACATGCTTGCAGCCTAAAGCTTCAGCAAGCTTAGCTATTAATGCTAAAGCAAGTTATGCTAAATAAGTTCTATATAAGCAGTATACCTAATATACATGTGCCAGATTACTGGGGGACTCCACGAGCTGCCACCCTACCATCACATCACTGTGGCCAGCCTACAAGCTACCCCCAAACCAGCATCCAGCTTCTCTGCTCACAGCCTCAAAACATCTCCATCTAACTGCTAAAAACACTTTGGGAGGCCTCAGCCCTGACTGCGGGGCGTTACTGGAGCAGGGTACCCAGCTGACACTGCTCCAGTTTCCATGGAAACTCTCTCTGTGCATTTAGAGTCTCTCACTTACAGACTTCATTATATTTAACATTCAAAGAGACATTGATTAAAACATGCCATTCCTAACACACCAAAAATACCGTTTTCCACAAAACCCTATTATGTGGCACCGACAAACTGGTTGATGGCCAAATTAGTTAAGAGAAATTTCGGATGACATTGGAACAGATCACAAAAAGGATGAATTCACATAAAGTTAAATGTCTAAGTGAGCCTTCCACAAACTTAGTGATGCAGACTGGAGAAATGTGGTACATGGGTGTATCAGGGATGCCTCACATAAAGTAAAATTTAACCTGAAGTGACCTCATTTAAACTTTTCCCAGTAGTCATCTTAAAAAGTATTGAGGTACTATTGAACCAAGATGTTTTTCTGACTGGGTAGGCAGCAGTAATATTTTAGAGGGCAATGGGTGTGTCAATCCCCACACTAATTCCCATCCCTCAGACAGCTGAATCTTGTTGGAGATTAGGTCCTGTATATGGTCTACAATGGAAATAGCAGTGCAGAAAGTCTCTTGAGTTTTAAGCTATGATCCATCCACCCTTTCAGAATCTCTCTGCATCAGCTGCTAAGCCAGGATTTTCTGCTCTTCACTTACAATGTAAGAACTATATTCCTGTTCCACTCTTACATTTGGTCTGAAGATGTCCACTGATTACCCCCCTGATCCCACGTTCTGCTCCACAACAGAACTTGTCTGGGGAAGGACAGAAAGGCAGCAAAGACCTCAGAGGCAAGAGTGCCTTAGCATGGGAGCGGGACAGAGGTATGGGTCAGAAACTCAGGGCAAACAGCACAGAATGAGGAGCATGGCTACCATCAAGAGTACCAAAGCTGAAATAGTAATTAATAAAATGCAGGGCTTTGACACAGTAGGTACTTAGAGCAGTAGAACTACCATGCTACCAGTGCACTGTTCATTCCCAGTTCAAACTCCTAATGACACTCATTTCCATCTGTCTCCTGCTCCTGCCTCAGTCTACACCTAAGTAGAGGGGAGATGTACCTGGATTTCATGGAATCACAAAACCAGATCCCACCCAAGGTGATACATCTGCACATCCTTTCAAGCAGAAGACACTCATGGGTCTGGCTGGACACCGAGGGGTCACATAGTCTGCTGTTCCTCAACTCTTTTTAACCCTGTTTCCAGATAACCTTTCTGAAATTATGCCAAGGATCATCAAGTACAACACTGCCATGATGGTTTTCATTTACATTGGAATAAAATTCAACTACCTTGAGAAAAGTCTAGAGTGACTTTTCCCCATTTTGTTTTCCTGTTTGCATGCCTGGAAATATATGTGTGTGCATTAATATTTAAAAGCTTTTGAAGCTGTTTCAAAACAATTGTGAAATCACAATGTGATATGATGTCTTGCAGATCACCAAATGGTACACGGATCACAGCTTAAGAAGCATTCATCTACATTTGATGTCTATATTGGGAGGGGATGAATTGCACCTTAAGGCTGTTTCTACACTAACAAATTAAACATGGCCAGGAAAGAGTGCTGGGCACTGGCACTCAATCAATAATTCCTACCTACCAAAAAATTGCTAGAGCAGTTTCTGGCACAGCTTTGGCCTGAACCAGTTATTGCTATACCAAATAACTGCTGGGCACAGCTCAGAGGTCAGTATGGTGAGGAACCATTCCCAGATTTAATTCTCTGCACAGCTATTCTGTTTTGGAGAGTAAGAGAAACTGAACACACAGACCTACTCAGAGTAACCCAGTTTGGCTTGGAATAAACCTGGTGCCATTTGGTTTACTCATATATGTTTTAGTTGACATAGAAAACACTTAAACGTGGTCAGATGAAATATAGACTGTCTGTCCTCCATCTCAGAAGGTCTTGACACATTTTATCCTGTCAATGCAGAATCAGAATATTTCCTAATAGCTCAATAGGGGTGATGGAGTCTCTACCAGATTTCACGGTCTGTAGGATCAAACTGTTTGGCATAGTGCTTTCATAAGGCATTGCCTTCCCTTTAATGGGTTTAATTAAGCATTTATTTAATGAGATTTAGGAAATGAAAGGGACACCAGAAAAGCTAGTAACACCTTTATGGAAATTAATTTGCCTTCATTTTAGGTCTCTAGAAATAATCATTGCAGTCTAGGCTAGTAAAACAGTCATTCACTGTACCATGGCAGTCTCCTCCAGAGGGTCATTCCTTCCAGAAAAAGTAGACATTTTTGATATATAGAATTACTCTAGGGAGAATTTACAGACACTTCCCATGGTCATAAAAAGACATAATACCAAATTTTGAGGTGTAAAAATTTTCAGTCATGCAGCATGCATTTCAAACAAACCTAGTGAAAAAGATTTTCAGAAAAGAAGTGAATAATTGAAACAGAACAGGCTATTTAGGAAGGCAATGCTAGCAAAGCTAGAGTGATTTCCCCCTTATTTTGCTTTGAAAAGCTGTACATTTGTATCTCCATAGCAATTAAAGATAACCTTATCTAAAAAAGTGAGAAACAATGGGTTTGAATCTCGACTGTGCTTCAACATTCTGCATTAAAAATGTACGTTTATGTACATGTATATACTTTTATACTTTGTATGATACATTCTTTCAAGCATCAGTTGTTTACAGCAAGGAGTCTGTTTGTGTATTTGTTCAGTGAACAGTGCAATAGCGTCTCCACAGTCAGTTGCTCCTCAAGGTGCTACTACAAATAGCTAAAAGTAAATAATAACCTGTGTCTTTTCTTTCCATTTTGTCTAGCTAATGAAGCAGTCACTGCTTAACTTCAATCTTTCCTCAGATGGATTTTGCATGATCATACAAAACATTCAGGGAGAAAAAAAAATAAAGTCCCTAACCCAATACTTGCTCAGATTTCCATCTGCTCCCAAATCACGGTTTTATATCTTGAATACATCTCCTGTGTTGCTCTTATTTTGTAATTGGGCAGAAAATGAGATTTATCCAATTGCCTGATTAGTCCTGTGTGTAGCATGAACATAGTTCAAGAGCCCTTATCAAGTTTTGAAGCACTTTATCTCAGAGTTCAAATGGTTACCATTCATTATGCTGCAGCTGTACTCTCCCAGATTACAAAGGACCCATGAGTGTAAGTACATGACACCACATGGTCTTTCTTGGTAAAGAAAAAAACACTTTCTGTTGATATTTTCCAACGGTACTGAATGAGGAAAAGAAAACAGGAGTTGGGCAGATGGTAGGGAGAGGCTGAATGCTGCTTATTCTACTTCAGAATATCCATCAGAGTCAATGCCAGAAGCAGTACTCACAGTAAAAATGGTGTTTCTGTGATATTTTTCAAACATAATTTTTCAACCATTAGAATTCTTGATCTAGCCTGTGAAAACCCAAGCTACACCTTGAGCCATTGTAAGTCTTCTCACCCATAGCTATGTTCAGCGGATGGAGGCTGCACTGCCTCTCCGTGGAGGGGAGGAGCAGATAACACCATGGACAAGAAGAGATGCTCCCATTAGCAGGAGACAGATCCAAAAAGATGCTGAATGTTCTATTGAGTTCAGTGGGAGTCAAAATAATTCAGTATCTCAGCCAATTACATCCTAGGAGCTTGATACTTACAGCCTTTATTTTGCACAGCACCCAAAAAGTGTTTAGTCTTGTTCCTTCCAGCAGGACTCCACGCATGAGCAAGCTCCACTCAGGACAATGTGAAAATGGGCTCAGCTGTGAAGCACTGACTCCCTGTTATTGCGATGAATGTCACCGGTGGGAAATCATTGTTGTAGGAGTCTGTAAGCCATGTCCCTCCATTATAGCTACTTTGAATATATTTGAATAAATTTAGGAAACAATTCGTGTCAGCAGTAGAAGGGACAACATAGACAATAAACAATAACATTATGCTTCCAGACATATTAATTGTACTCAAAGACTGAAGTGAAACATGAGGATTTCCAGTCCTAGCAGTACTGAGTTGTTTCCATTTTCACAGGGCCTGCCCATGGGTGTGAAGGTGTTGGACATGCTGTGCTAAACCTCTTCTCCCCCAGTTTTTCTCTGAAAGCGATTGCTTTTTCTTTTTGCATTCCCACTCTTTCTTTCATGCCTGCTTCACGCTGTCAATGAGGTACTTGACCTCTCTTTGAGGGTCCAGGTATTCTCAGCTTCCTGTGCAGCTGGTGCCAACGCTGCTTCATGGATCACTTGACAGGTGAAATCTTAAGAGCCAGCCAGCTAGCACCATCTTTGCTGAAACATAAAAACGTTGTTGTCTCAAACTTATAAGCCCCTATCCAGAGGCTCATAAATCCTACACTCTTGTCCAGGCTAAGATAGCATGTGTAACAACATGCAGCATGCTTGATTTTGCTGGTGTATGAAGGGGCGAATGCTTTCCAGGGAAGTGTGCCACAGAGGTAAAAGGCTGTGCACCATGTATTTTCATTGAAGCAACCTGGATGTACCAGCAACATTTCAGTAAGAACTATTTTGGCATATGGTTGTTATGAGAGAAGATCCACTTTAAAAGAGATTTGGGAAAAGAAAATGTTGCTTTTCTGTTTATTTCAGCCTGCTTATTTCCTGAATTTGGCAGCATTTTCTATATAGTCAGCAGCATAGTTTCCTAAACCCTGGCAGAATTATTTTACCCTATTGTCTGAGTCTTTCACACAGAAACAGGAAAGAGAAAAAAGTTGGTTTTTTTTTAAGTTTTTCAAAGCTTGTGAAATACAAACAACAAATTATTGTTGTTATTCTCATCCTTCCGCCTCTCCATGCTATAGCTTATTGCATTTTTATCACAGTACATCTGCAGACTTTGTCTACATTTTACCCACCATGCTGATATAGCTGTCTAGGTGAAGCTATGCTGGTATAATCCCAAATGTAAACAGCTTTGCTCTGCTTTAAGCACAGCTTTTCAGTTTAACCTAAACCTCTTCTTAAGAGGCATAAACAGACAAAAAAATCCACTCTGATATTGGATTAAGACTGATCAGTTTGAGGTTTATTTGCATCCTACCCACAAAACCTTTTGCATATAGACCAGACCATATCTGAAGATATTTTGAGAGAAACTGTGTAAGCTTATACCACATTTGTAGCAAATATAAGGCTGCCTTTGTCCACTCCCAGACTGAGAAGAAACTATCTGACAGTATTATATGATGTTTAGCCCAAGCTAATAAACCTCATTGTGGCCTGGTGCTTAATTGCTTCTAAGTGCAAAAACAGAGATACGTCTTTTTGTTATTCCACTTGGAATAGACACAATGACTTAATGTTCACAGTATAAAATGTTGACATATCTGCAATAGCTTTAACTGCATCATAGGTGGCTAGATAATTCCTTTAAATGTTCTTCAAGGGAACATCGTCACATCAACTATCATTAATGGCAGAAAATCCTATGTCGAGCAGTAATTTATAGCTACAGCTCTTCAGACTTTTATCTGCTAGAAATCCTGGACAAAAAGCCACTGCATACAAGTACAGTACTGTACCTGATTTGAGCTCTGTGCATGTGGGATGCTTCTGACTTCTTGGATTTGCTATGCTCAAGTGTGTCTAATAAGTCCAGCATCAAGTAGGACAGAACCGATCTTTTGCAGTAGCTAACATTGTGATGTTACTTCTGGGATGCTGCTTCTGGGATGCTGGCAGCTTTGGGTAACTGAGCAAAAGGACCAGCTCTGACTTCTGTCCACTCTTCACTCTTACTTTTCTCAAGTGTCAATGATTATGCAAACATATTTACAGCTCTGCTGGATAGATTCACCAGCAAACTCCGCCTGCTTTGTGCTGAGCTGAAATAAAACTATATAGGACATCCCCATGAAAACAAAAGTACAGCTCTGTTTAATAGTGACAAAGGATCCAGAAAATGAAGAACTTTATATATATATATATATATATATATATATATGCATACATATATATATAGCAGGACACTGTTCCAATAACTAAGTAGCAGTTAACAGCAGTCTCCTTGACAGACCTGCAAGGAACAGCTACTGACTGTTTTCTGCCTCCTGCAAACCTACTTAAGAATAAGTGGCTTTCATCTGTCTTTCCTTTGACAACCCTGTTAGAGTGGGACACCAGTTCTTGCAAGAGAGGTGTACCACTGAAAATATTCCAGACATTAAAGTCTGAAGAATTTTTTATTTTTTCTCACTCAAACCTGGCAAAGATTGGAACATATATGTTAAAACATATTCAAGATCACAGCTTCTCTGCGTGTGACAAAGATTGGAAATTGAAATGCAAATAATGCCTAGCTGTACATATATACATTCATGTATACACTATACGTGAAAATCTCTCTATATGTATGTATATATAAATGTGTGTGTGTATAATCATGAATATGGGTTGTAGTCAGAGATGAAACTTTCATAGGTGGGCTTGGAGCTGGCAAGTTAATTCAGTGTGTTATGGTACCACAGTCCTATGAAAGGTCTTTTCTAACAGTGCTACCCTGCTAGTCGACACACTTTTTAGCCTTGATGCCTCTGAAGAAATATGTCCCCAAATGGATTCCTTGTCCTGTGCACAGCAAAGAAAGCATTTTTCAGTTATATCAGGTCTGTCTCCTCAGCTGGGATTTAGCAGTCAGGCATGTTGATCCCAAGCCTGGGTGACTAATCCAATTTTCAACCAATACATTGTGTTGTGTATTAGGAAAATTTTCCTTCAGAGATCTGCTCCCGCTTTTGTTGACAGGAAACTTTCATTCATTTCAAGAAGACTGGGTTCTGATTTCAGTCCTGTGAGATAACTAAAATGGGAACAAGGTATCTTACTGCTGAAGTATAATTATCATATCATGATATGAACTGGCATACAATATCTTGGACCTTGAAACAAAACTAGCCATCACTTCTTCATTGTGCATTGTCTAACAGGAAATAGAGATATACAAATTTTAGGCATCAGTGATGTGGACAGGTAACCTTTAATTAGGTTTCCCTTTTTTCACCTCATGTCTAATGAAGCAGCAAATTCACAGTTCAGCAGCAAATGAGAGGTAATCAAAAGAAAGATACTCATTTGTTTAACTTCTGCTCATTTCTGTTTCAGATGAAAATCTATTATTGTTTGCTTTTCACTTGTTTCACAGGAAGAAGAATAGATCTTGTAGATAAAAAAAGTCCCAAAACAAGTAGAACTGGCACCCTGTCAAAACTTTCAGATTGAGAAAATCTCATGTTAAATGTTGGAAACTCTTTGGGTCTTCAGATTCTGTAAGAAAAAGAAAGAGTCGTTACCTCCTCCCGTTATAAATCAAATGTTTGCTTCCCATAAGACAACTGATTTGGATGCCATGTCCAGTGCAAGGTGACATAAAGAGAGAACACCTCTTTACATGGCCAAGTGCAACCTCTGCGTGTTAGGGACCATCTCATAGAAAGTGTACATGGCACTGTTAGGAGAAAGAAAGACATTACCTCCTCCCTCAGGAAAGACAACTTTTCCACATCCTGGAAATATCGAGACACTTTGAAGGCCCTCTCAGGATGATAGCAACAAGCCTATGAGAGACTGCATCCAGCATTCAAACCATTCTGGACATTTCTTGGTATTCAGGTGGTACTAAACAGAGCTACAAAATGACTTTTGCTCTACTCTATGTCTGCCCCTAACTATAGCTGTGTATTTGAATGAAGGCTTTTCACAGCTCTGCACATATTTCCAAAACCTGTTCTTTCAGTTACTGATTCTTAATAAATATGCTTATTCAGCTTCTCTGTAAGAAATAAAAAGAATTATATTTAGAATATTCTTATGCATATTGTGTCTAGTTACCTCAATAGCTAAAATTCATATTTGTTTTCAAGTTTGGGATGCTCTTCTTAGCCCTCTTGATGTTTGGTAAATAGCCTGCCAAACTATGTCTTCATGTATGCAAAACCATGGTAAGCCATGTTAAATTTGTGAAGAGTTTATGATGGTATAACTGAAAGAAGCATCTGTTCCTTTATATATAGTATTATTAAAATAAAAATAAAGAAAATCTCTTAGAAATTGCTTTCTAGCTCAAAATATCTATTGCAAAGTTGCTTCTTGTTCAGTAATGCAAGGTTCATAGTGTAATGGATAGGAATAGGAAGAAAAACAGTGTGTACAGTGGTAGTTGTTTTACAAGAGCTGCTTTCAAAGTAGTTCTTAGTATGTGTATTGCCAGTACAAATTGCTGCTTTGAGCCAGCTCTGCAGACCTTTAAGTGGTGATTGCATAGTTTTCTGAGCTCCATAGGTCTCTTTGAGCATAAATATTCTTTTGTAGGGTCTAAACATGTGCCTGTGCTCTT
The DNA here is from genome assembly GCF_034315485.1 of Pezoporus occidentalis. NCBI lineage: Eukaryota > Metazoa > Chordata > Aves > Psittaciformes > Psittacidae > Pezoporus > Pezoporus occidentalis. The sequence continues at coordinate 138,462 of NW_026916325.1, forward strand.
ATTGGTTCATTAGGCTTAGTTTTTGACTGGGGAAAAATATTCAGTGATGGCATCATTTAAATACTGTAGGCTGTAGAGCTTCAAAAAGAGAATTCATCACAGTAGATGACACAGATTTGTAACCTTTCTTATGCCCTTTTTATAGAAATGAAATGCAAGACTGACTTAAAATCATTAACACTAGAAAGTGAGGGCTGGTTTGCAGTTAAGAGGAATGTGTTGTTTCAGCCTGCTTTTCTTTCTTTTTTTTTTTTTTTGTTTTTCTCTTTCAGGACCTCTTAGATTCACACTTACACCATTATAACTGTTATACTTAAGCTGTACTGTTTGTGGCTTGTTTCCTAAAGCTGGATATTTTCTTTAAAAAAGATAATAAACAGAGCTGAGATTGCTAAATATTGCATTTTAAGAGACATGTTCCTCAACAATGTTGCATGAATTTAAGCTCTGAATATGAAAGAATGGAACTGAATTTTGGGAAACTCCATATATATTCTCCCCCTCAGTCTTCCCTCTATGACCCTTAAAATAGTCCCTCAAGAATTCTCTCTGCCATGAGGAACAAGGGCTTGCAGTGTCAGTGCTATCAACGAAATGGAGTTATGAGAAATGTTTAAGCTCACTGAGCCAGCAGGTGACAACCAGAAGACCTCAAAAGGCATCTGCTATATGGCACCAGTTCATTTGAAAACAAGCCACTTCATTACTGACCATTGAGTGGACCTGCTTGCTACCCAGGCCAATGGGCACAAACTCATAATTAGTGTGGTGGTGCCCATGGCCCATGAGGAACTTTTGTTCCCTGACATTATAAGAGGGTATCACCAACATCAGTTTGAGCAAGCTGCATTGTCTTCAAAGATTAATCTAGGTCTCAACAAAAAAAAAAGTATAAGATAATACATATTCCACAAAAAATTCCCTCTTCACCAACAGTAGCTGGTTTAGTTTGTTTGCACAGCCCAGTCTAAAAAGAAGCACTCACCACCATCCCCCACCACCAAACACAAACAAATTTTCTGTTGCATTTTATGTCCTTTGTGCTGCTTCAGGGTAGGTTTTTATTGTAAGAAACTAATGAAACAATATGTTTGTAGATAGTAACTTCCCATTGCTACAACCTGCGTGACCCATCAACCTGGGTGAAAGGAGTGAGGTGAGCTAGGCAGAGCTAGACAGAGCTCCTGCTGCTTTTTAGAGACACTTCAGCAGTGTAATACAAAATGTGGGGTGCATAGCTAGTTCTCTCACATCCTTTTTGCATCCCAGGTACAACAGAGCCACACTTCACCCTGTGGCAACTACAAAAACTGGAATAAACAAGGTCCACCTTATTTATAAAATATTCAAGGATACTCTAAGGTGGAAGTGTGGCATGAGGGTAAAAAGTTGAATCTGCTTCGTCCTGTATGTATGCATAAATGTAAAGATAATTGGAGGACAGACAGTTTTGGTCTTTACCAGCATTAGACTAGACTTATATAAGGGTATAAAAACTTATTTCTTTCTTCTGCCCAGCAGAAGAAGATCCAGTGAAGACAGGAAAGCCAGTGACAGAGGGCTGTATAAGCCACTAATGAGTGCTCTTCCTAAACCAATGTACTTCTGTGCAATGCTTTCTCCCCACCTACAAAGCCAGCTTCAGCAATCCCTCTTCCCGTCAGCTCTCCACAATGGCAGAGGTATAGACAAGCAACCTAGCACCAGGTAACACTGCTAGCATGGTTACTGTACATGATAATAAAATCCTTTAGTCCTAGACAAAGACTTACACTGGACTGATTTTCCTAGCTTGTACACCCAAACTATGCCCTGTACCCTTTAGAGCCAAGACAAAATTGCTTTGGCTGTTTTATGAACTGCAACTTACTTTGTCACACCTCTGGCTCTGCAATAGGACTGTCATACCAGGCACTGTTATAACAAGTAGAGTTTGAAATAGGATGTTTCTTCCAGGCCAGGTGTGTAGCTAAAGAGATGTTTGCCCTGGAGACAAATCTGAATAGCAAAAGGGAAAAAGTCAATGAAGTAGTTCCATTTTCTGATGAATGAGCAATTTTAAAAGTAATTTATTAATTAATGCAATGAAAACTTCATTTTTAAATCTGGTTGGTTTTTATTTCAACCTCTTTTACAATAAAAAGATAAAAATAGTAATCATATGGATATTTCATTTCTTAACTAAAAATATGCAGTTCATGTCAATCACCCATCTCTGCTTAACTCTTGAGACTGCAAGCCATGTCTGACAGCTGTTTGTAACTGAGCTGTCTTTATTTACAATTCCACGTACACTGTCAGAGAATTAGCCAAGCTGTAGAATTTCCAGACTTAAATCTCAGCAATTAAAGACTCAGGCTTTACCTGATCTACTTAGCTTCTGAGTTTAAAAGGTATTGACTTTTATTGGAGAAATCATATATGTTTGATTCCACTAATACCCTTTTTCGGTATTGGTGGAAACCTTTTGCGCTAATGCTGACATTGTGTGACCCCATCTAGCTCACACATTTTCATAATGTCATAAACACAGTTTAGCACATCTATTGGCACATGGGGTCACAATAAAAGTGCTGCCAGACCCTTTTACAGAGCTACCTACACAACACAGTGTCATGTTAGTATGTGTCCAAAAGCAGTATGTGGTGGCAGTAACTACACTAACACTTTTTTTTACTGAAACAAAATCTGAAAAAGCTGATACCAGTTTCTACAAATTAAGCTGGCAAGGAAAATCTCTTGGTGGGTTCACTTCAAGAATCCTGCTTACAGAAAAAGGGCATAGATTGTATCTCCCCAAACCAACAGTGTGTGTTTCCTTGTAAATGCTTACCATATCAAAAGTACATCATGTCACATAAAGATGGGGTCATCTGGTCAGCCATTAACTCCTTAAATGAAAGGAGTTATGGAGAGGTGTGACTCTGCGTTCACAAAAGAAATACCTTTTCTTTCATCATCACTAATGTAACAATGCAGCCATCCACTTTTTTAAAAAACAGAAAATAAAAAAAAAGCCCACTCAATTTGAGGCATCAGGAAATGATTCATCTTGTAAAATATCTAATCTCTACACATCAAAGTATTACATGCATGCATTGCACTGCTTGTCTTCCCCAGTCGTTTACACTCTGCTAAAACTGACATTTAGAAAATAACTAACCTCTGTTATCCAGCTACAGGCACTTCACTAATCATGAAAGAAGGAAGTTCACTAATATTGAAATTATTGAGACTGGGAGTGATACATGTGACAGGAAGTTTATGAAAGACCAAGAACAAAGTTTTCTTCACTTGGCTGCAATGCAGATCCCATATCTGTGGTACAAATCTCACTTTCTTCTCAAATGTCACTACATTTGTATGATGTGAAGATACTTTGCCTTTTAATGTCCTAGTGACGTCAGCAGGAGCGCCATGAACACAATGTAAGCATGACATGAGTTTCAAATTTGAAACAATTAATACTCTTCCTTTAAGTGAATCCTGTACAAGCAAGAAAAGCCATAAAATGCATGCTATCCTTTTGCAACTTTACCTTTTTTAAAGTGGTAAGTTTTATGTCATGAATAACATCTCAGCCTTTCTACTGGACACTTTAGTATTACATTATGTTTACTTGAGTAATGCAAATAAATCCCATATCTAGCATTATTCAAACTTGGGTTCTTGATCTATGGTTTGGCATTTATTGTGAAGTGGATGTATTTCAGTTCTTACACCGCTTGTTAACATCTTCATCTGGGGAAAACAGTTTTCACTAGCCTTGTCCTTTGTAGAGGCAGGTCTATCTGTCACAGTAAACTCACTTTGACTTCATTTAGCATGAAGAGTTCCTCTTTAACTACAGAGCTGACAGTGCTTTAGTTCTCATGATCCAGCTTTATTATTTCTCTTTCTGAGTTGTCATCTGCAGGCTAACTGCTTATGATTTTTTTTTCCTCAAAAGCATTTTTAATAGATTAAAATATTTCTTCCTATACTTGGTTTATCTTTCTACGCTTATTCTCCCTAGAATGGGCTATGTACCTCAGGGTCTGCCATAAGAAACCCAGTAATACTTCTTTGTGCTTGATTACGAAAGATTTGGAAAGCATTGTAATAATACAGAAGGTAAATTTAGGAACTTAATCAAAGATAATAAGGAACAAAAATAATAATGTGACACATTCAAAGCCAGGTGACATTCTATAAAGCAATGTTGCTGTTCTGATGGAACTGTACAGTTTTGTTTTGTCTTTTTTAATTCCTAGTTGTCTTCATTCTCCTGCTATTTGTGGATAAGACACATGGTAAGAAGCCTGCTAGTGATCAGATGTATAATCTCCAGTATTTTATTCTCAGAGATTGAAGGATAAGAATTTGCAAGACTGAGCTATTTGACTTAATGTCCCTAGTTACAGGTTATCTGGTGTGATTACAGCTTCAGTGTACTTGCTGCCTGTCTGACTACATTCTGGACTAGCTGCAGACTATCCTATGTTTTGTGTTATGCTAAAGCAGAAGAGCTACCTTATATTCCTCTCCTCCTTTCCCTTCACAGCTATTCTACCTACATAAAAATGATGGGAAAACGACGAGCCAGTTGCAGTTTTCTTATGTTGTGACCAGCAGTGCTGGTAGAAAGAAAATCCAGAGTATGGATCCTATTGACAAAGGGTACATTTTGTTTTGTAATACAGCCAGTTTGCTGTCAGCCTTTGCATTAGGAATCTGTTTATGAATATCTGGGTATAGCCTGCTCACAGAAACTAAAAATAATTGCTTTAAGAGAGAGGACAGAATTTGCAAATATTTCTCTTTGACATCTGTGGTCTTGGATGCTACTCTAGCCAAATGGGGGCTGTCAATCACTATTTCAAAAGATCCAATAAATAGCAGAGTTAAAACAGCTCCTTTTTTTTTTCCTGCTGAAAAGCAGTATCATAGCTGGCTAAATAAGGACTATAATGGAGGAGAGGAGAAGGGAAGAGGGAGCATGTGCTTGTGTTGCAATATGACTCCTTACTCATCAGATGGCACCCATCATCATCACAACCACAGGCTTTCAGTGTGCTGGAATAAACTAATTATCTCACTGACAGCTCAGGTTTTAATCCCCATTTGTAAGCATTTGTCATGAGCCTTGGTCAGCCAAAAGATTGCCATGAATTATATATTTCTCCCTTTTTAAGACTGACTAAATAAGGACAATTACAATGCCCTGGAATGGTTTTCAATAAATACATTTGTGCTTGCTGCAGCCAGACAATGTGAATAGGACAGAGCTTTTTACAGTGCTGATTGCAAATTAGAGTTCTAATATTCAGTCCTTCCAGAGCTGAAGCTTACTCAATGCCAATGACAATATGCAAGGAGAGATCCTCATCATTCTGCAAATCAAAGAAGCCACACTTTTAAAAGGGTAAGACATTGGCTCCATAGAATTTACTGACTTCGGTAGCGTGCATCCAAGTTCACATCTCCCTTCATTCTTCCAGTCTGAATGTGCATGACATACACCTACTGGAGAGCAAACGAAAGCCAGGCTTCATCCCCCTTATCTGTAGGCACTTTACCGGGAGGCTGTTAAGGCTCTGCCTGCCCTTCATCTATCCTCAGTAACGAAGTAGGGGATATTTGTCCCTCAAATACCTGTGAAGGTGGTAAAAAGAGCAGAACCCATGAATAAAATTAGGCAGAACTTTTCTTTCTTTCTTTTTTTTTTTTTTTTTTTTTTTTGAGGAAAACCCAGCCTTGCAGTGAAATTTATTGTGGAATATAGATACTTGATGGAGTGATGACTATGTAATATTATTCAGTATTATTGCACTCATTATCATGATGCAGGGCCTCTCTCAAACAAAACAATCTCATACTGAAGTAACTAAATGAAACAGCAAAAGATCACTCATTTTTGTAGGTAGTATCTGCTCACAGGGCACTGTTCTATAAGGTCTTAATGAATCAGTGAGGCAGTTTTCTGTATGGTATGCACTGATATTTAATATATAGCTTCAAGAAATGATTTCGGGAAAAGAGCTAATTTCTCTCTTCTCCGTGTTGTTTAGCAAATTAACAGTTTGAGCCAGATTAATCACTGGTGAAATTTTGTTTAGCTCGATTTCATTAAACGGAGTTACAACACAAAGGAATTGGCTTAGGGGCTTTACATTCTAGATCTTCAGCAATTTTTCAGCATAGCACATGGTTTCCATGTGTTCTACACACATTATTGGACACCTGGAGGATAAACAAATAGTAGACATAAGCTGCAGGTCGAGGTAATGTACCACATTAAAGTTATATTAGTTATTTAGGCACTACTTCCAACAAATCATCAATACTCAGAAACAAAGGCTGTTCTGTATTTATGCTGTAATTTTGCATGACTATTTCAGTATAAAAGTAACATTACTTTTTGGTTGCCTACCCAAGCAACCTATGTGACACTAAGTGCTTTGAGTGAAAAAATATTCTAGGGTATAAAAACAGTAACAGTTAAATACAAAAGATGCAAAAATCTTAACATTCCTTTCCATTCTAACAGTTTTTCAGGTTGGAACAAGTTCTTCCTATTCGCCTCTTAGCTGTTGTCAAGGCTAAGTGCATTTTTCATTCAGTATCAGGTAACATAAAGGTATTTACGTGTTTTTATCCAGTCAGCTTTGCTAAACAGTCTGGTTATAGTATTCTCTTAAGTCCTTGGATATTATTATGATTCTTTTCTACACTGCTTCCAATTGTTCACCCTCTTTTTGCAAATGTGAACATAAAACCAAAATACATGCATTACTTTTTTCTTGAAGGGAAAAGAAATGGGTGGGTAGTTACATCTAATGATCAGGGTCACTTGCAAAGATAAAGTCAATTCCCTTCCTGTATTCCCTGGCTATCTATCTATATATCTTTCTAAAAGTTCATGTTTAACTGTATGTTAGGTATGGTTTTTAAATCCATACCATGCTTTCAATTATATGACCCTCCCTGTGCTCCAAATCCCTTCCTCACTTTGAAGGTGCACTTCAAATTCCTTGCTCCCAGATAAGTTTATCCTTATTATTCATTCTTGGTTGCGTTATTTTTTGTACTATGAGTGTAAGCTGTGTAGGGCTATAGACAGGCCAAGGCAGGACACAAGGCTTAATGAAGAGTCTTGGGTTGAGGGACATGTTCAGATTATCATTCTACATGACAGAATGTTAGAGATCAGGAAAAGCAGTAGCTTTGAGTACATATTTGTCAGAAGCAGTGATCGCAGGCAGGGAAATACATGTTTCACTTCATCCATGCTGAATTTGATTTGTCAGATGAGTATACACTACAAGATGTCAGAGAGAGAAGGCAAGACTTTCATTTCCAGAGAAAGGTTGTATCCGCACTAATATATAGTGCAGACCCAGGCACAAGTTCCATCCCTGGAACTCATCCACATACACTGTCAAACCACTCAGCAGTCTCTGCCATCATTTTGACCTTGCCACTACTCCAGAAAACAGCCTGGGAACCAGCAAAAGTCAGGGACCATTCCCAAAGTGCAATTTAGATGAGACCATCCTGAAGTGAAAGGAAAGAAAATGTAACACTGGAAGAGGCCAGGCTGTGACAGTTGCCCTCAAAAGCAGAGAGTCATTAGCTATTTTTTGTAGGGACGTAGCCAAGTAATCATGTCTGGAGTAGACTGGTGTATTTGTGAATACAGAGAACTCGTAAGACATCTAGCAGCTGAACTGCTCCGTGTCAATGAGAGCACCTAAAGATGAGATGCAAGAGGAAACAAAGAAACTGAAGTAAAATGAGAAAATCTTCAGAGGTCATCAAACCAAGTGCTTGGCATTAGAAATATTTTGCCAGGGGCCAGCTTCCTAAGCAGTTTCAGTTACTTTTTCTGACTGTGCGGTTCACATCAGTAGTTTGCAGAACACCCTTTACGACACTTGACAGAAATCTCATTAGTAGTGGTTTTATCAACATCCAAGACATTGATGAAAATGTTGAAAAAGATGATATCTACTGCAGAAATACAGATACCTGCATGATGATACTCTACTGAGAGCTACTTTTATGATCTGTCAGTTAGCCATCTCTTAACTTGGTATTATGCTTTATTGTTAGTGTACTGTGTTGCATTTTAAATAATAGCGTCAGGCAATAGGAATTCATTCACCCTACAGGAGTCCAAATATAGCTACACAACTGTTTTCTCAATCAATCATAATCTTGCCAAAGTATCACATTTTTCTTTGAGAAAAACTAATTTTCAGAAATCAATTATGTTCTTCACCCTTCAATCCTTTTTAGCTGAATCTCATGTCAGTCCTCTTGAGCACTCCCTCCTAGGATTTATATCACACTACCCAGCCTGTAGTTACTCCAGCATTCCTTATTTGCTTTTAATGAACAGTGTTACTGCACTAACACTTCAGCAGTTTCATGAAATTGTCAATTTTTTTTCTGGAAGTTACCAGTCAATAACATCAGGCAAGGTATATGAGGAATCTTTAAGGACTCTTTGATGTAAAAAAAGATTTTAAAGTACTATCTATAGGAGATGTTTTTTCACATCCTTTCTGTTTTCAGTTGCCAGGTGGATGACAAACTGAATATTTCTCAAATTCTACAAACTCATAGAACATCTTTCCAAATGCAGAAAAATATACGTACACTGATTAATTCTGTATTTCCTTATCATTACAGAAAAATATACATACACTGATTAATTCTGTATTTCCTTATCATTAATACTTTGGTCATATCCAAGTGCTTTACCATTCGAAATTCCAATTCCTATGGCTTTTCAACTGGGTTCCTAGCATTAGTACCCTTCCCTTTAACTCCTCATTTTCCTTATCACACCAGTTTAGTGCGTTCACATCCCCTTCAGTTTGAGTGTACATTGTATTTGCATTCTAGTGAGGAGATCTGACCCGCTAGATGTGACTCAGAGCATCCTGTTTTTGCAACTCTCGCTCCCACTGGAAAACAGCCCAATGCTCTGCTAAAATAAAAACTACTGCACAAAGTTTTCTGCCTTCTCCATGTACTAGCTCATTTTCCAAAGTCCTAGCAGTCTTCCATTGCACTTCCTATAGATTAACAAGCTTGAAAATATCTACTGTCAAAAAAGGCAGTAAGAGATGTTTAGAATTTTTGACATTGTCCTAATTGGGAACTGAAGCAGGGTTATATCTTAATACATGGGTTCAGAGTGTTATTCCCATGCCCAAGCTCATTCAGCTTCTTGCAGCTGTGAGAAAATTGCAAATAAACATTTCTCCTACAGAGAAAAAGAAGGAGATGATAGCTGCTGAACAGTAAGCAAGGAGACTGATCTACATGCTATACTAATGTTGTGACCTTCCTGGTATCTGCAATAGTTCTGCAAATGTTTTCAGGAATCTGATATGAGGTGCCAGCAAAATTGGCTCTGCTGGCAGTTAAGTGTTTATAATTGACAAAGGTCAGCTAGATTGCATAAGTTTCAGTGATGGAAGAACAAAACTTGACCTATATATATTAAGGGTGTTCAAAAGTTATAGAACATTTAAAATCCATTTGCTAAAATTATCTTTACAGATAATTTCAACAGGCATAAACAGTAAGTAGATATTTTTAAGAGAATTTGTGCTTTCAGACTGTCTTAATGTTGCAAAATTAAAAAAACTGTAATTGTTGGGGGGTGCTGATACATTCCAGATTGTGAACTGCCGGTGCCCCTGAAGGCAAAGTTGTTTCATAAACTTTAGCATCTTTAAGACCTGTTTCCCACACACAAAAATGCCAGAGACATCAAAGCATGACATTGTAAAGGTGACAAATTTGATCTTATCTGAATTGCCAGGAAACTGTGTTAAGAATGTGCAGATCTTTACAAGGTATAGGTGTCTCAGCTTTACATTGCTATACTTGTTGCATGAATCATTAGGATATAATATAATAATAAGCACTTACTAATTTAAAGGCTTATTCAAACACAGTATCTTGATCCTGAAAGCTGGGTGGATGTCTCATCAAATTTCCTCTGCTTCTTGTTCCGAAATTATTGAAATGAGAACAGCATATTGTGGTGAGTTGAAGATCTGATCACAGCAGATTACTTGATGTTAAGAGAAGCAAAAACCAATTTTTATTTTTTTTTTTCTGTTTTGGGGGGCTTTTTTAGCACTTGTATTTTGGTTAGGGACAAGACATAATCCAATCTGGAAAACGGGACTCATATTTTCCTTTAATTATGCTCATGCTACTCATCTCTACTTCCCCTCCCCATGTTAGAAATATCTATGATGATCTGATTAGACATTTTGTGAATAAAAATGTCTGCAAATGACCGGAATCACTCTCAGCCACACAACTCTATATCCAACATGGAAAGCAGGGTGAGTGTAAGCATTTGGCATGTAAACAAGCCTGCTCTGTTTATACACATATTGTAAGTATTAGGTGCTAGTGAGTTGTGTCTAGCAGATGTAGAACATCCGGATACTATTATATGTGAGAAAAAAAAAAGAGTTGATGGCTCACTTGGAATTAACGCTCACCCTTTTTCTCATCTATACAGGAGAATACAAATCTTTTGTAGCTTGGTAAAGGTTGCTGAGTCTATTTCAAATCCAGAAGACAGATACAACTTCACAAATGCAAGATCAGCCAGACAAGAATGTCCACTGACCAAATACACCTCAGTTAGGCTTCATATTGTGTAGCACAGCCATACATTTCTATACATGCTCAGAATATAAGCATTGCCTTTGGATTGTGTGGACAAATTTGGGCACCCACCTGAACTTTGGAAGTGTTACCACTGTCTTAAAAGTGGCAATTGAGTGAGATCATAAAACAATTCTTCAGACACTTTAGACACAAAATTAACTAAAATGTGCAGCACTTGCACTCTCAGTCTTGTCTGATTTGGCTTGTATGGCCACCAGAAAAAGAAGGATGTTGACTGGTCTGGAAACAGAGAAATAGTAATTAGTAACTGAATTAAGCACAGAAAGTTTATCAATTGGTGTATCTCTAGAGCCAGGCAGAAAACAAAAGCCAAGAAAGAAATAATGAAGAGACACATTTATAAAATTGTTAGAAAGTGAAACTTCTATATACTAGCTTCCATTGGTCTATAGTGCAGTAAGCGTCAAAATATGCTTCTATTATAACTTATTATCTACATGCATCTATGTAACTTATAATTGAATGAAGCTAACCTGATTTTACTACATTTTCTTTTAAGTGGCTCTTTTTTCTTGTCAGGGTGATCACTACCATAAAGTTTCAGAATAATCTCCTCTGTGGCTTCAGTAGCACTTTGTTGTTAAAACACAGTTAAAACACAGTCATCTTCAAGACAGAAAAGGCCAGCCACCTTCAAAAAAAGTCTGCTGAGACTGTCCAGACTGATCTGTACAGTAGCTCCAACAGCAGCCAGCAAGCTCAGAATAAAACCAGGCAAGACAGCTGGAAAACAGCCAGGTGGCAGTCCTAATTTACACATACACAGCAGCTCTTACATTTAATAAACCCACATAGCTTCATGGCACTGTGCCGACTTACATTAGCTGAAAGCCCTCATATCCATTTTGTTTCAGCGCTCTCTTTTTCATGCCTCCTGGCTTCCAAAGTGCATATGTGGTGTCTACCAGCTTGACAGAAGCACACCTTTTGCATAAGCAGTGCAGCTGTACTTGTTGCAGAGCAATGCGCACCCTTCCACATGGGATTACCCGGCTTCTCCACACCATAATTAGAGTTTTCATAGTGGTATTGCAATGCTTGTCTGCTTTTTGAGGGAAGACCCATTGAGAAGCTAATAATTCTAATCCAAACTCACTCAAAGATTAGGCAACTAAACCTTTTCCAGACTGACCTCAGACTTCTTACAATTTTATGTTCAAAAATGGTGAAATACTGTAGTGGAAATAGATATTACTGCTGAAGGTCACCACACACCAAATAAGCTGTAGGAAATACCACAGATAATAAAATAAGATCAAATGCAAAGCTGTGATTTGGATTTTTCCTGGAGTAAGAAAACAAGACACTAATATGATTTCTAATGACTTACAGAATACTACCAGAATGCTGCCCAGATGCATCTTACATTTTGTCTGTGCTCTTCTTCTTATACTTTTATTTGCCTGCTGTCTTCTCCTATTGCTGCTCCCCAAAACCCCACAGCAATGGAGAAAAAAGCAAACAAAATATTTTATGAACTAAGCCACTGAATAATCACTGTTTAAATGATTTTCTCAGCATTAGCAAAAGTCTGTCTGAAAGACTAGGAAGCTCAACAGTATAGCATTACAGCAGACTGTGGTTCCTATTTTGTAAAGGTACCTTTTGTGGCCACATCACATTGATTTAGCCAGCTAAGGAGAAATTGAGGTTAGAGGAATAATGACAATTTGTTCTATCTGTGGCAGGAAATACTGATGAAACAATTTGCCAGAAGACAATTACAGGGGTGATACTAAGTGTCTTCTTGTTGTGTGAGAAGAGATAAGAAAACAAGGGATAAGTTTTATGGATTTTGTTTTCTAAGCATTCTTCGCATCCTTTACCTGGCACTGACAGTGACTAGTAGCTGACCAGCATTCCTTTAAGGAGCAAACAGATGGTTGGTATTTAAAAATCTCCACCCTTCTGTGTTTGGATAAGGACCAGATTCAGTCCTGACACAGTGAGTTATACATTGAATGAAAGAATACAATGGTCAACAGGATAATGGGAACAGAAATAATGTTTTCTAACAATACCATTTATTCTCTGAAAGGCTGTTCTTCTTTAAGTAGTCACAATGTTTGACATCAGAAGTTGTTATGTGATGACAGTGAGCTTAGACTTAATTATCATTAAAGTGGTATGGCTCTGGGAAATGTCCCTTGCATTGGTCTGCTTTCTTGGTAGACCAAAAATTTATATGAGACTGTGCCATGACTCCTTCACAAATAGTAGGATTGTACCTGGTGACTAACCCAATCTTTGTATTTACCCATAGGGTAAACACTACCACTCATTTATCTTACCTGTACAGATGAGTTACTGACACCAAGAAATAGCAATAGCATGTGGTAAAAATTTGTGTATATTTAATCAGTGACATTTTATGGCATAGGGACATGCTCTTGGATGGCAAAAACTACACATTTAAATGCTGCTTCAGTGCATGGAAACCATGCACTATGTCTCCACCTCCCTTTTAATTTAGCTGAGCTGAAGTCCTCACTCACAGGGGAATGCTGTTGTGTAGGTCTTCCTGTATCAAAATACTCCATTCACTCCTCAGTCTGTCCTTTTGGGAATGCTGTAACAAATCAGGAGAAATAGTGATTTAGAAATACTGCTTATTTTTTAGAATAAACATAAATTTATTCTAAAGTAAGCAACTACTTCTGCGATCTCTTTGGACAGTGATGATGGGCTGATATCAAAGACCTTGGGTCTATTCCTTTCTCTAGCAGTTATTAGGTGTACTGAGCAACCATGTAGATCAGACCAGACGCTTTTCCTCTTTCTCTCTGCAGAGGTACTAGACTGAAGAATCCCAGTTTGAGTTCTCTATACTAGCCGCTATTACATATTGAAAGCAAAACAGTAATTTCTTTTGTACCCGTTTCTGCTGGTTTTCATTCTTTGTGTCCCAACCTGCTCAGATCCCCAGTTCTTCGATTCTGGGCTGAACTGAGCTCTATATGGACTGTGATGAGATTTCAGGCTTCTTCAGACATACAACCTAAAGCTAAGTTCTAAGGCTGTAGCACATTTCAAATGAAACAAGTTCACATAAATGCAGAGCAACTCAACCTACCTACAGTCTTGTTTCAGTACAAGCCAGCTTGTGTCCAGAGGATGTTGCCTTTGATGATAGCCCAAAAAAAACACAACCCCACAAAAAACAAACAAAAAAGCCACAAACAAACAAAACCACAAAAAAACAAAAAACCCAAAAGCAAACCACAAAAAAAGAAAAACAAAACGCAAAACACAAAAACAACAAAACCACAAAACATTCATGATAAATTTGTGCCTATAAGGTCAATAATGTCATATCTACTATTTCTTTAGGTTAAAACTGAAGATGGAATGGATTAAGAATACCTGGTAGCTGGCGTCACTAAGGGATGTTTTCAGTCATCTGACTGATGATTTCAGTCAACCCAGGCCATACATACATCAAGGTGACTGGAAAGTTCAACAGTCTATTCTCAATTATTCGTTTAATATTGCTCATTTAAAAAATACATGTAGCTGTGCATCCAGCTATGTGACAATCACAGGAAATCACTGCCTCTTCTGGCTAAGGCATGACACTCTTTACATATCAAAGTTCAGATGAATAAGTAAACAAAATGCCAAAAAATTCTGAATGCCCTATTGAAAAGATGCACTAATATGACATGTATGAGGACCTAACACTCATAGCGATATGTTTTGTGTTTGCAAGTGAAGAATTTTTTTGTTGTATTGGTTCATATCAATATGAAATAGAAAACCTTGTTAAAGGACTCAGATGATTTTAGCATCACATAATATGATTTTTTACAATATAACTTTGGGCTTATTCCTCTTTGTCTTATTCAGACAATAGGGAAACTATAATCAAAATAGGTTAAATAAAGGATTATGAAATCAGACCCCAAATGTTGGTTTATTTTATGATAAAAAGTGGCTAACAAGTCCTGAACACTATAAAATATGGATCAGTTAAGGCATGTAATACTAATGAATTTGAAGAAAGCCTTTTGTTCACCCAAGCAAATATATAATTAAGCAGGTTTTATTTACCCAGGAGATAAGAAGAGGTTGCAGAAACTGTTAAAGCAAACAAACTTTTCTGTCTGTTGTCTGTCTACTCTGGATATAGCTCTTTATGTAGTGCAGGTAAAGGCACTATGTAACAGCAACCACAGCTACAGTGGTATGTGGATCAAAAGGTAACCTGAAAGGCTTTTTGATCTGCCAAAATCTCACCTAAATTGATTATGCCCTGATTTAGCAATCTATTATACATGTTGTCTTATGGTTCTTCTTCTTGTTCTCAACCTAGTATTTTCCAAGACAGGTAGGTAACATGAACTGACATGGCTATGAAGACTGAGGCAGTTCTCTTGTAACTTTGGTTCGATTTCACAATAAAATCCTACAAATTCAGTTTGAACTTCACTGTGAGATGTACAGGAGCCCTTAACTAAGCAGAGGGATACTCTGGGTTGCTACACCTAACAAATCAATGCTTTCCTAGGGTGCACAGTTCATTCCAAATGTCGTCCTGCAATTCAGATGCTCTTTGAGTCCTAAGTCCATAGATCACTTGCAATTCAGGCTTTTCTGTTTTGTTGTTTTGTGGGTTTTTTCACATTTATAGTTCAAATTGGCTAGAATATTTTTTTTTTCATTCCGTCCTACAGAAACCATTTTGGTCAAGCTGTGGGCTACATCTGTGGCTTCCACAATCGTCAACAACAGAAATAGCGAATATTAACATTGGTTAACTCAGCCTTTAGTATCTGTGATGTATCTACCTGCTAGTTATTTTAAACTATAAAACATGTTATTAAAAACAATCCAGATGATGGATTCTACAGGATACAGCCTGCCAGGCAGCAGCAAGCACAGGACTGGTGCATGAGGAAGATGAGCCAGGAGCTGGCAGCAATCACAACACTGGCAGGGCAGTGACCACCCTGAGAGGACATAGTGCTGCAGTATCTGAGCAGGACCAGGTTGGTCACAGTGACAGGCACCATCAGAAGTCCCAGACACAGCGAGGAAATGACCCTTGTCAGGGTCCATCCGGTCAGGAACAGTAAGGCAGGACCAGAGACAGGACTGGAGACAGGGTAAACTACAGTGCAGGTCCAGGCTCCATCTAGTAAGTCAGCCAGTAAGTCAGGAATGGGACTGGGCTGGGCACTGGTTGGTCTGAACATTCACTGTTCCTAAGCCAGCCATTTATGCCCTTGTGAGCTAGTTTTGCTCCCTAGCTAATGTCTTTCAACCCACAAACTGCCCCTAGGACATCTCTGACTCTTGGCATAAGTACTCATAGCTCACACAATGTATATTATTAACCAGTCCTGTGAATGATCAAAAGACATGATCACTGCTTTTTTAAGACATTTTGTACCAAGAACTTGTTCAGCACTTGCTCTGACATGTACAGCTTTCTAATGAGTTCAGAACAACTTAGTATATTCACAAACCAGACTGTGATGAGCATCTTCTCTACCCATTTACCACCAGCATGGATGTAAAACAATCTTTCTTTTACCTGTCACGAACTTTCAGCCTTAGATTCACTGTTCTTTGCAGATTAACTTCCCCTGAGATTCTGAACCAACAGCTAGTTGCAGAACTATTATAATATCCTGGGCCAACTTAACTTCCTTTATTCTCAGCATCTGAGATTGCTGACATATTGATGGAGTAACAATACGACCATTTTTTGCCCCAGGCACGATGTCTTACAATAGTACAACCATCTCCTGTTTTCTGGCTGGCTTCAGTAGCATATTCACGCAATCCATTACACAACTAAGTTCCAAATCCAATTTGTTCTTTAATAAAGCATTCTACTGCTACCCATCAATATTGTATCTGGTGATTTTCCAGGGAGAATAAAAACCTATAGCAAGGTCCTTGGTGGATTTAAGGAAATATCTAACTGCACTGAAGTGTTCCTAGACGTGAAACAGGAGAGCACAGAATCTTTAGAAACTGAAATAGGGAGAAATACATCAAGGTGCAAAACAGAGAAGAATTAAAATGCTTAAGCATTTGTCTATTAGTAGGTGTTTCCAATGTTTAAAACAAAAATGAGAATTAAATCCAACAATGGTAAGAGAGGGAGAGGATGGTAAAACAAGATTTTTTTTCCTCATTATTTCTAAATGTTTCTAGTCTGCAAATTATACTTGGAAAGCTACACTTATTTGAATCACTAGGCTGTAACTGCAAATGCAGCTGTTGAAAACTGAATTGTTTATTCTATTGCTGTGCTTTGCTGGCTGTGACCAGATGCAACCAGCTGTTAACCAGTTGCTTCCCTTTGCTCATCTCCTGGCAACATGATGATCAACAAGCCTTACAGAATGGTTATAACTAACTAGGAATAGGAAACAGTTTAGACATTTACCTCCAATCCAGTGATACAGTGATGCAGTATTTATTTATTTAAGATTATGAATCTGTTCATAGATTGATTTTAGTATGACTAAATTTGTATTTAAAGTTATAGTATGCTTAAAAATTAGCTTAAACACATGCTCAACTAAACATCTGCAAAAGCAAAACACAGGCAAAAGATACAGACAGCATGTTTTGGTGTATAGTATTGCAGTAAATACTTCAGGGTATGACCAAAAACTTTCAAGCTTCTGATTACATTCCCATAGGTAATGCAATATTTGTTCCTCTGTCCTCTTCCATATGGCACACAACTGAGTTTCCCTAGCCCATATTTAATGTGCACACCATTTAAACACTGTATTATTATGGGCTCCTCCTAAGCTTTTCAACACCATAATAGCACCTCAGAAATTTACAAAAGGTAATGAATTATCTCACACCCCTTTCTGAGCGTAAGAATTATAATTCCCTCTTCTTACGGAAGAATGCCAAAACAATCCAAATATTGTTAATTCTGAATGTTCATTTTGGTTCATGCGCACCCTATTTTCTATCACATTTTACATGGAACAAGTACAGACTCCAGTTGCAGCTGCAGTGCTTAGTTGTTCTTTTTTTTAAGTCTAGGCCCAAAAACATAGTGGCACCTTGAAAATAAAGAACATGTAAATCCCCCCTATCTTTGAAAATCTGATTAAAACTGACTTGCCAAGCTGAAAGAGGACTAGCATTAAATTATTTTTTTGCAGCGCATTTTCTTACGTATTTTATCTTGAGAACTTTCTCTTTCTTCCAGCAATATTCTGCCTATTTTAACTTCTGCAATCATTCTGAGCAACATTTTGGATTTTATAACACTGATACTGGTTCTGGAGGAGGACATCCCTTGCACTGTGTAAGCTTGAGACTCAAGTAAAAATAGGATACGTTGCCATCAAGAGAGACCGTAACATAAACAGACAACAGCTGAACTAAGAATGCAGTTATTTTTCAATGTGAAGTTTCCTTGAAAATTTAATGTTCATTTAAGATGGATTTTTGGGCGAAAGATCAAATGCTCAATTATCACTCAAAACTGATATAGGTTATCTCTTCGAGGAACTGCTGTTACTACAAATGAAACATGTGAATGCAAGCAGAATAATGGATTCTGGACTATCTGAGGAACTCAAGAGATAATTCCATATGACCCCTCCTCAATTTACACTTCATGGTGAGGTAATCTGCTTGTGCAAATTAAGCTTAGATATCACCAATTTAAAACATCTTCTGTATTTATTAACGTTTTCACTGATTCATGAAAGAATCATGAACAGAAGACCTTGTCTACAGAAATTACAAATACAGCTTTCAAAGAAACTCTTATCTTTCAAACCCAAACTAGTTTGACTAGCAATGAAGGTTGACTCTGCAGTCATTAATGCTTTCAAACCAACCAAATCTCTCCTTCCTGAACTACCTCATTCAGAAGCTAGCCCAACCCCATAAATGTTCATCTCAGCAAAGGTAAGCAAGTAGACCTGACATTTGCTGGATTTGTACCAAGACTCAGAAGTGAACATACCTTAGTAGTACTGGAAATTGTCTACTACAAATGCACAGGAAGCAGATACTCAGTTCTTATTTTAGATCTCTTTCCAGCTTAACTTTGCCAACCATAAAATCTTCTTGTCTTCTTAAGAAGAAATGATATGATACCACCACCTTTGTAAGAGGCTCTTGCCCTTCTCTGGAATTACATACCCACCCATAGTGGTAGGTAGGCAAATATCTCTCATTGCTAGAATAGCAATAAGTAGATAAAACCCAGCTGTAACTTTTCCTCTATAACACTTGACTACCTCATTATTATCAACATAGCCCAGCCCTTAAATAAAATCTGTTGCTAGGTAAAGAACCGCAGACTGAAGTCAAAGCTCAGAAAAGGTATAATGATACATTTGACAGGTATAATGATAAAAAGCATTTAATTTCAGTGGAAAACATTTCAAAATTTTATAGCTAAGTTAGAGGAGATTTAATAATAATATATATGCCCAATTAACCAATTACATCTGCACCATGAGTAAAGCCCGCTATCATCTCAGGTTGGACAGGATGATTTCTTTTCAGATGACTATAATCTATGTCATTTCACCACTCATCACAAACCCCAGGCATCTTATGGGGTTTTTTTTGTCTTTTATTTTGTCTTTTTTTTCTCTCTCTGATCACAGAAAGCATGAGCATGGGCTCAAGTTTACTATGCTCTGTATCACTATGAATCTACCTGCACATTGTTTCCAGCATCTTAAGGTTTGGAAGCTGTGATCTACTCCTAATGACACCAAGAAATACATTAGAATTCAGTGAATGCCAGTGAGAGAAGATTTTGTATGTTTTCAAACCCCAAACCAGTGTGCTCACATACATATTAACATTTTAAGGACTAATTTCAGAAATCTACAGCTGACTTATGATACCTAGATGCTTAGAAGCAGCAACTGTAATGTGGCAATTCTCGCTCCAGATTTGTATCATCTTTAGCTGCTTTCATTTAGATTCCACTTTCATAACTCATTTGCAATGAGCAAGGGGTCTCCATGCCTCTCCAGACCGGTTCCTACAGAACCCTCTTCTGATTCCTACAGAGTAAAGTTGTGGTCTCTTTTTTTTTTTTTTTTTTTAAACCCAAGGCAATCTATATTCAAGGCATTCCATTTCCTGAATGCCTTAAATATTCTGGATGAAGAACTGGCAAATATGCTCTTATACAGTGAATTCTCACAACAAGGACAACACTTATTTCTATAGGACATTCTGTTCTGTTAGAATTTCCATGGAACATGAACTTGATGTGGTCAAGTGCCTTTAGGAAGTAATTTCTCAATATTCTTATCCAGTACTTTTTCAGCTGTCTTCTATGGTATAAATATAAACCAAATACATATGAAAAAATAAATACATCCTTAAACCTTACCAAAACAGAACATTTCACTGTACATTACTTTTCTCACTGTAGAATTTCAGTTTTCAAACTGAGTCAAAAGCCACTTCAGAGACTGTAAAAATTGTATCCCAGAACAGCGCTTATCACAGTATTATGAACTTTCACAGGTCTATGGAATTTCATGATATTTTGTAATCTGCTTTAACTTCATGCTTCTGACAACCTGTGAGTATCTGAAAAATCTCTGCATCAGTTTCTCGATCTCATAAAGATGACAGGAAAATCCTAAAGCGCACCTCAAAGAATAAACACAGTGGGCAAATAAAAAACAACCTGAGGTATATTTTAATGATTTTAGAGTATCTCAGGACTATGCTGGGGTCTGGCATTACCCACAGTGATATTCCTCTACATGGCAGTTAAGCTAACTGCTTTCATCTCCATCCTACTTTTATAATCCAATGCCAAAGACCAATGTTATTCTTCTACATCTGGCATTCGTAAGCTTCATTGTTGGGACATACACTGCTAAAACAGTTCTTAATTTTCTAAAGCAAATGCTTTTTCTAAAGATTCAGAAGCCACGCTATTAATTTCCTAATTTATTTCTAGTATGCTCATAAAGAAAGATTTGATCTATGTCTGCAACTACTGATACAAGAAGAGGCCATGAAATATGATAATGATGGCTAATAAAATATAAAAGCAAGGCTTTGCTTTCCTGTTGCTTTGCACACACAGTAATAAAAATACTTCCCTGGTAGGATATAAAGTTAACATCTCTTTCTAAATTGCTTCAGCACTTGTGCTTACAAATGGTATGATATTAAGCCTAAAGGAACATAAACATTATTTTATGGCATAATATACCCTTAGTATAGAAATACTGGGCACTATCCAAGTAAGAGGCTCTCTGAAACACTTTTGAAGACTATGGTTCTCATTTGATTGATTGAGTTAGGAGATCCCAGTGAGCGTTATCACATACAAAAAGTCAGGGCTGATAAGCCCACAGGACACACATTTAATCCTCAGGAGGAAGAAAGAAAAACTAACAGAGCAATACTGAAAGGCAAAAGGCAAGAAACAGCTGGCTTTAAATTAATACCTATTTAAATGGTGTAGATGGAGATAGGCCAACTTTTAAAGTAAGATTCCTATTCTTACCATATCGTGAATTACTGAACTTCGCAAACGCCATTAGGCATATCTGCTTGAGAAAAAAAGAATCATACATTAGTTCTTCAACACAGCAAATTATACTACAGTTGTATTTCAGGGTGGAATGTCACCACTATGAAGCTTCTAAACTGTAAAGCTCTACAAAGTACTTGTGAGAAAGAGCAAGCACTCAGAGGAGGAATTTCAATCTGACTGTACCATGAGTGCAATTCAACAAGGGTGCTGTTGTTAATTATTACAGAATCACCATATGACAATGGAACCATATTCCCTCCTGAGGTGCCTGTCTTACCCTTCCTCTGTAGGGGCAGATGAGGCAGTATATAAATTGCACAGGATGCATAAAAATGGCCACACTAAAGCAGTTCTAAATTGATTTCCAACTTTAGCCTCAAACTGTTCAAGTGGTAGCTAATGTTGCATAACTCACAAATTCTGCATGGTCATCTAGGAAATGAAACAACTGCAGCTTACTATTCGAGGAAACTTGAGTTATACTTTCACATTTGCATTCATTCGCTTGGGAAGAATCAGAATCTGAATCACGCTCCTTGACTGCTCACCTAAACATACTGTACTGCTAAAAATCATTCTGGCTTGCCAATGGTTTGCATTCACATTATTTCAATATTTGAAGTAATGTCTCTTCACCAGAGAAGATGCTGAATGACACAGTTTAGCTTAACTCCAAATAATTACTACTTCTTTGAATTGAAGCAATTCTTAGAAATTCCACCCTAAATCAACATCACATTGTGCTATGTACTTTACAGACACTAAAGTTTAGAACAGCGCAGAAGAGTCTACTACCCAAATGCACTGAAAGTGAGACATAGGAGTGAGTAATTTGATCAAGGCTGCACAACAAAGCTCTGGCAAAATTTACAGGAAAATCTACATATCCTAATATAAAGTTTAAACATTAGAGCATAAATTATCATGAAAAATAGATGCTCTTGAAAGTGAAAAAAATCCCCAAACTTTCAGACACAATAATTAAAGAAAAAAATTATTCTTTTTAGAATAAAAGATTAAGTGTTTTCTTTTCCAGTGACAGAACCCAGAATCCTTTTAACTAATTTGTTAAGGAAATATGCCACAGTGGAATTTAGTATGACTGATTAAACCATCTTAATACATTTTCCAGCTTTGGGTCCCCAGTCCCATTGCCCCATCTATGACCTTTGCTAACTTAGGAATTATGTTACTTGTTCTACTAACAAGCATCCATCCATGCCACAGGGTATCATGGTTGAATAGAAATTACTTGAAGGGCAAGCACAAAACAAAGAGTACATGACATTATGAAGCATACATGTATGTGTGTATGTGGTGAATATACTGTCTCTGATGATATTACTGCTGCTATATATAATCATGATCTAAAGTGATTTTTAGAGGATTGATTCCTCTCATTTTGACTAGGTATAACCTGTAAATCAACCCTGCACATATCACAATCCCAGTATCTTTCCATGCAAAAGTTCTGTGTAGAGGAAAATCATTTACAAGTTACTTGTATGGAAAACTCAGTATGTCACTTTTCACCTTTGTTTCTTCTCATGTGTATCGCACTACCACAAAACCACATATACATGACAAATATACATATTCAAATACACGCATACATACAAGTATATATGTTCTGCTTGGTGTTTTCATGACTTTCCTTGGAACTGTTACTAATGGTCCGACCAATTCATTGCCAATATCTATGTGTTGGAGAATGGTGAGCTGAACATCTGATCCTGAAAGTACCAGCAATTCTCCGCTCCTTCCTTCTTCAGGCTGACACTCAACTGTAAGCTCCAATTTAGTCTGTGCAGCTGTATCATGAATCTTTTTACCAGATTCAAGCCTCAGGTACCAACCCAGCAAAACATGTAAGCACATAAAATAGCTAAGCCCGTGAGCAAGAGCAGGACAAAGCAATCCTAATGCAGATTCACACGTGGTGATACAGATTTTCTTACAAAAAATAATGTAATCTAATTCCAATTGAAGCCTGACCAGACTTCCTAAACTAAATATGGCTTTCCTAATAATATATACTGAGAAAAATGTATTTCTCTTCTCAGTGTCCTGTTATTTCATCCCTTTGTTATCCCTTGATCACTTGCTCCTGCCTTTTATTTCATCAGACCTTGTAAAGCTGCACCACTCCAGCAAGTACACTACAAGCTGCCTTTAGTGTTCAACAAAACATCTCTTGATCCCCTGTGGTAGTAGTTGCATTGATTACCAAAACTTAGAGGAAATTATACCCATTATCACTTGTTTTAAGGTCCCTTTATGGCTAAAGCCCTGTGAGCTGATCAGTACAAAAAAAGGCTCATTAAGTTTAATGCTGATGATGTCTGGCCAGTGTTAGTGTAAGGAGAAGCTTTGCTTGCCCTTTCACTACCATTTCTACTGCAGCACCTTCTGTTTCCTTCCTCAGATTAAGGCAATTTTTAGCTATTTATGCACAAATAGTGCAAACTTAGCATCATCCTTTCTCATTGTTATTGCTAAGGGCAAATTATACTGAAGGGGGTTGGGGGGGTGAGGAATTTACTTCTTTCCCATCACATTTTTTTTGCATTACATCAAGCTATCCTGGGGGAAAAAAAAAATAAAAATAAAAAAATGTAGAATTTCTACTGTAAAGTGTCTGTGGTAACAAGAGTTTTTTCATTCAAAATGTAAATGCTGGTAGTATCAGTATCTGGAGGACTGTAGCCTTAGGCACCATGACAAGAAGCAAGAGATTTGGACAGGATACATTCAATCTTGCTTTAATAGTATGATGTTCTGCCAAGACAAACTTCTAAGCTTGGACGTATTTTGTTTTGAAAAATGTTATCGTCAGGTGTAAAGGAAATTCCTCTTCACTGAGGAGAGTTTTGTAGCAGTATATCTGATGACACAATTACTATGTGACTACATATTTCATGAACATCTTTCCTGACCTGAATAAACAAGAAGCAACAAACATTTTTTCTGATTACAACCCTCTGTACCAGTAGATTTAAATAATAACAAAAGGAAAGGACTCAGATTCTCACTAAGAGCTCTGTAAGGGAAATATTTTGCATCAGTGTGCTGAACTTTAAATCCATTGCTCCTAATTAAAGTAAGTCAGCTGCTCAAAAGCTTCTTACACCAAGCCTCTCTGCCTTCAGCCTTACTCAAAATCTCAAGTCTTCATACCATTCCAAAGCCCTCACTTTTGCCATGCCTCGCTTCCCACTTTGATTAAAAACCAGCTGCCTACTCTTGCTGTGACTGCTCTGATGCTATGGGTGCCAGTTTTCTTTCCCAAACTGTCATTATACATACCCTATGGACTGTTCAAAACTGCTGCAGACACTGCTTAGGCTTCTCTGTCCATCTTTGTCCACTTGGTTCAGTTGCAGCTTCGATGAGCCTTCAGAAAATCTATGATGAGGATGCACTCACCACCGTACCCTGCATGGGGCTCTAATGGCAGAATAAGAGGGTCATGTTTGGGAGAAGTAAACGCATAATATAGACTTATATGTTTACCTTATGAGCCTTTAACCACCAAGCAGACAGCTCTACGAAGGAGTGGGAAAAAAATATGTGAAATTCAAGCAAAATTACAGGAAGCATACAGCTCACCCAATCCCAAAGTTTCCAAAAGGCAACAACTAAATTCAGTTCTGCAATGCCTAACTACTAAAATACATTCTCAAATTGGGATAGTTGCTGCTGGATACTGCTACTTAGGGGCAAACATCTGCTTCCAAAGATACCTGAAACCACTTTTCTTAGGACTTTGGAGCTTCCTGCCTCACAGAGCTTATAGTACAGGAGCATGCTTCAAGTGAATAATACTGTGATGACTGTGGAAAAAATTCTCAGCTGGTTTAAATCAGTAGAAGTTTACTGAAATCAACCAGCTAAAAGTCAGCGATGATGATGTCAATTAAATCTTAGAAACATGTTCAAGTATCAGTGTTTTATAGTAAATCCATCACAAACACTAATAAGTCCCCACCTTTTTCTTGGACTAAAACTGGACATTTCACTGATGACCACATTTCATCACCCCCCAATCCTGTGTACTCAGCAGCAGCTGTTCCTCGGATGTCATTCCAAAATCTGCCTTTCAACAACTCAGACACATAGCTTCCACTTTCTTGGTCATCTTTACCTCCATTATCCACATGCATCACAGATGTAAAAAGTCATCTCTTTTATATCTAATTCAGTTTGTACTTTTTCACTGTAGCATTAATGTAACATGAGCATTTCCCAGAAGAAATATTTGTCGTTATAACACAGGGCTCAATTCATTCACTAAAGGAAAAGTTTGCAGAGCTCCTGGAAGTGGACAGCTTCAGATAATGAGACCATTGGATTAAATATAGGTTTAGACTTCTTTCTTTTAATCTTCCCCTTTATCTCCATCCAAACCCCCACTCCCTTTTGGCTGCTGTCACTACAGCACTTTAGATTCTGGCACAGAACCAGTAAAGCAGGTATTTCAAGAGATGGTAAATCAACTTCTTCAACACTTTCCCTGGCTTCCTTTCTTAGAGGTCAAATATGTTTTCAAACCAGTAAAAGAAGTCTCACTTCTCACAAGGCAGAACAAGCAGAGGGGGGTTTTCCAATATTCACTGCTAACAACACACAAATCTCAGAAGAGCCTCTTTTTCTTCTCTGAGCCATGGGATATGCACAAAGGCTTACTCATTATCTTTTCATATTTTCTCCAAAATGCCAGATACAGGGCTATCAGCATAATGGGACAAGAAATGTACACATACATCGTGTTTCATTATGCACCTTTATTTTTAACTCAGATTCCTAAGCCAGCTCCAAGAAAAAAATGCCAGCATTTTTGCATATATGGGGAACTCTCTCAGTGGTAATTTCTTGAGAACAAGCTTGCACAAATAACAAGGGCTTAACATGTAGTTACTCTCTGTATATAATATCCCAATTCCAAAGAGATCAAAACATACATTTTTGTAAATATAATGAAAAACCTTGTATTCACATTAAAACTAACAAATAAATGACTGCAATGGCATGTTTCACAGACCAGGTAGAAATGTCATTGCATTTCAAAAAGGAGATGCAGAAACAGAGCACACATTTTTATAACCATGTTAAACTGTGACATATTTTTCTACATAATTACCCTGACTTCAAATACAAAAGTAATGCAATCGGAATAATACAGCAAAATGTGTATACAACCATCCTGACAGCTGGCCAAGCCAGATTCATCTATTTGTCAGGAGACTAATCACCACTTCAGCATTTCACTGTAGCATCGCAAATTTACCCTTCAGTTTTTACAGCTGTTGCTGACCAACACTCAGCACTTATTTTCAAACATGGCGATACGCTATGAGAAGCAGTTTCAATTGCTATTTATATGCTTCATTAGCTATTTTGAAAGGTTAATGTAAGATATGGGTGAGAAGGGAAAAAAAATTAACATCACCACAACAGATACTGGATTGTTTGGCCAAACTAGTCTTAAGAAAAGGACTTTATAAAAGTGCTGCTTTAATCAAAGACAAGCAGCCACAAGCAATACAGAGCAGCTGGAAGCACCTTTATGGCAGGAGGTAAGATTAAATCATATAATGAGCATTATCCATAAGGCATTATTTATCTCACCTTAAATCAGACATCTAAAGAAAGTCAAATAGATTATGGCAAATGCTCTCCATTGACTAGAAAGGCAGCCTATAATGACTACCTCAGATGTACATGTCTGCACTGTTGCCATCCCTTAAGATGAAATTAATTCCTCTGTTTCATTCCAGCATTTAGCTTCAGTTTTTACACAGCAGAGCAATTCTACCTTCATTGCAGAGTATTGTTCCCCCTTCACATAAGTAGAAACATACCACAAAGCAAAAACCTAGTAGTTTTTTTTTCTAGCTTAATTAGCAACATTCAGTTTTCCTGAAGTTCTCAAAATACTTCACAGAGGTGTTAACCATCAGTACCCCTGCTTTACAAGTGAGGAAAACTGAAAGTTAACGTGACCTTGCCCATTCTCTGCTACAGGTCAAAAGGTTAAACTAAACCTAGAATTAAAATCCCAGGATATGCTTTTCCAAACACTACATTTCATCCTACCTTGGAATTACCATCATCTACCATCAGTCCAACTCTGCTGCATACTATTCGACAAATTCATAGATCTGACAGGCGAGTATGAAGATTAGTAAGAAAAATGAAGTATACAGGGAACAAGATGAAATATCTATCTTCTTTTAACAGCTTAAAATAAATAGTATCCCAGTTTATCACACAGTGAATCCACACAGCACACTGGAGCATGATGCAGTTGTCTGGCTGGTATTGGTCAAGCTAGTGCCAGAATGAAACATACTACAGCAATTTCAAAGTGACATTGAGCCCAAGTTGAAGGGGCTTGTGCCTTGTGAAGGAAAAAAAATCTTACTATTCTGAGCCATGGACCAGGCAAATACAGTTTATATATCTTTTAGCACTTGAGCTATCAACAGTGAAGTGTGCTTTGTAGATTTATCAGCCCAGTCTAGGAGACTGGGGATGGTCTTCATGCTCTACTGCCCCATGTAGACATATTCTAAATTCTGCGTAAGAGCAGCTAACCAAATACTGCAGAGCGTCCCATTAAAAAAACAGTTAAGACAAGGATTCAATGTCCTTTTTTTTTTTTTAACATTTCTGAAACAGATAAACAGTTTTAAACATTTCCAATAGAGTAAGTTGGAGTACAAAAACACACCTGTACACGTGCACACACATGTACATCAACATATATACAGATACATGCTTCCATACAAATACAACACTCTTCTCCCACTGACATGTTTACCTATATTCACTTTGTTGTTAATTCTTGTAAATACATTAATCTACCAAAAAACGGTTGATCCCTAATTGCTTATATAAGAATCATTTCAGTAATATATTTTCTAGAGTAGGCAGAAAACTAGTCCTCAACTCCATGTCGTGCTGGAAGGATGCCTTCCAACCTTGTATCCGTACTGCTATACTGCCAAGAGCAAGTACTCACCAGTAGTCTAAACCGTGGCACACAAATGTGATTTTCTGCACTGATGAATGCTGATCTAGCTGTCTGCACCCAGAATATAAGTCAAAGGAGTGGGAATAATAACACAGTACTAGTATGTTTGAGGCAATGATCTTGCCAAAACGCTACATATTTAGCACCCTGGAACTGACGCAATGAGAATTGTTGTTATAAAACATGAGTAATGTCAGGATAGAAACAAAATGTAATAAATTTTCACTATTATTTTCTTCCTTTAATATAGATTTCATCTCTTTTGAAATAATATAAATTTCTGTATTCCTTTGCTAATGTGGCCCACCTATTGTAAACATCAATATTATACAGAATTACATTTGCAGATATCAAGAACATTTCAGTTCTGCTAAACAGAAATTGTTCTTAACAATGAAATTATGTCACTGAAAAACAAATATATGTATTATCAGCAAAGAAAACCTCTTTCATCTTACTGATGAAAAAACATTTAACATGTAAAGTCTGATCACATGAACATAGCTCTGCACTACCAAACCAGGGTGACAGTTCTGAATATTTCAGTTAACAGTAAGACAAGGAAGTCCCTCCTACATAAGGATTAAAAGAGAAATTAACAGTTACACTGTTAAACACTAAATACATTTTTCATTTACTTCAGCTCAAAATTAAACAGCAAGATTTTTAAACTCCTTTAACTAAGGGGTGCAAGGACATTCTGTCTTTAACTGTTTCTTTTACCTTGACATTTCAAGTTACTCAAATCCAAAGTCACTAAAGACCACCAAACAATTCATTTTGATAAAAGCAAAACCAAAACAGGCAAGAAGTTTTAAAGAAAAAGTGGTTTGTTATGATGCGTTACAGTACCCTTCAGCCAAAACTGCATGCAATTTTTTCTTCTCTCATTCATACCCTCTTCTGGGTAGCTGCAAGCCTAACATGATGTCTTGTCTCCTGTCTTGTACCATCTTTTTTATGACTGCACTTTGGCTTGCCAAATATTGGATGTTTCTCATTCAGACTTTCTCTTTTTTCCTGTCACTCTATGTACTGAGGAGTGAGGCAGCAGAACTGCTATGAAAGACAGGTATAGAGGAAAGATGACAGGTCTAAATCTTAAAGCTTGTATTCATATTCTTCAGCAATATGTGGCAACACAAAATCTTTAAGACACATGGACAGACAAGACCAAAGTTACAATATTGATGAGCCCTAAAACATTCAAAACAGAACACCTCAAGCAACAGAAATCCAATGTTAAATATGACCACTTTAATAAATGGTTTGTTATTCACTGAAGAGAAAAAAAAAATAACCCACATTCACTGTGGCACTTGCTACTAAAACCCTCTGCTTCTGAAAGTCTGTAAACTGTCAAACAATTTTACTATCATTATGTACAATGATCAGAATGAGACACCTCCTTCAGCCTCCTACTGATCATGGATCACTTCAAAGCAATTTTTTGACTTACAGACTGTGGTTCATATTTTTTTGCATTTGCCTGGATAAACATATGAATACGATAAACATATGAACAGATTGTAGGAGTTGCCAAAACAGATGCAAACCTGGGTCTGCTGAGTCTGGTTTCGCATATCTAGCAATCATTTGTATACCAAGAGGCAAATACATTTGTCAAGGCTTGGGTGTTTGTGATTTAGCAAGGGGGCCAAGAAGCCCATGAAAATTAGCAGCAGTGACACTAACAGACACAGCCAGCTCTCTCTCGGAGTCATGCAGAAGAAGGAAGAAATGGTAAGACATTGAAAGAGTGTGGCACAGCCCTTCATGCAGCCCTGCTTACATCCAGAGATACATCAGTAATCTCCGTGACACATAAATAAACAAAACTTCGACACACTGATTTACTAAAGCAGGAGTGGCAATAGTAATAAAACCATCAAAACTCCATAAAGGCCTTTAATGTGGCTGAAGATATTTTCATTACTGCAATAAGTGTTAAGTGTTTCCTTTGCTATTAATAGTTCTTATGGCAAAGCTTTGAAGAATGTCCCACAGGTTATCAGTAAAAGCTCTATCTGTTGTATACAAAATAAGAACAAACTAAACAATCCAGAAAACTATTTAAAAGCCGTGGCCCAGGACTAAAGCTGGAATCATGACAGGAGAGATCTGTTGCTGGTGTCATCTGGCACAGACCCAGTGGAAGGAAGTTGTATCAATTGACACCAGCTGAGAATATAGTTTGATGTATCCCCTTATTCACTCACTTCAGTCTGTATTTTTCTTTTTTTTCCCTTTTATGTTATAGTCACCAACACCATTCTAGCTGGTCACTAGTAGTCCTTAAAGGCTAATCTTCCTGTTAGCTTGCATTTAAAGATGAATCTCGGATGCAGGAAATGAAAGCCTTCCTCTCAAACATAAAGCAGATTCCAACTGAAAACTAAAGAATTCACGCTTCAAATCACTCTTTGAGGATGTTTTTCGCTATTGGTAACATTTGGAGATGTTTGAAAGGGAACTAATGAAGACAGGTTTATGTGACTGGTTATAATTTTACCTTCCCAACTGCACATTTCACATTTGTCTCAGTGAATTATCTGGTAAAATATTTCACAATAATGAAGTCTTTAAAAGACTTTGTAACAGGTGAAATATTTTGAGCTAAAGTTTCAAAAACAATCAGTAAAGTGAGCTTGCATAAAAATGAATAAATGGCTAATTGCTTTAAAAAAAAAGTTAAAACATTTAAGCACATATAAACAATGCTGTAATGCCTTAAACCACTAAATGATTGACTATATGACGACAAAGTAGAGGGAGACGGGTAGAAAAGGAACTGGGCAAGAGCCAGGGGCAAACTATGTAAGTAGCCCATTTTACACGCTGTGTGAACAACTCCAAAAGATCTTCCACTGTTCACTGCCTGATCTTTCTTGCTGTGGCATTAAGAAGATTTTAACTAAACTAAGCTTTTCAGAGAATTAAACTAATTGAGATCAACAAGTCTTCCTGGCAAAGTGGTGTTGTGGCATTACCACTCACCTCTGTGAGGACAAAAACTTACCTGACGAAGCTGTCGGACCTCACCAGTCGTCTTCTCTTCTGCTTGTTACCTGCGGAAGTTCAGAAGCAGGAAGCTGCCCTTCAGTGTTGTTCACTCCTTTCTGTGCTTACAAACTGCAAAATACAAGGATGACTCTCCAGGCTTCACTAAATTAATTTTCCAAAGTTTTTCCCTAGCTTTAACAAGCAGTGGAGTCACTATTGACTGAATAGGTTCAAACCCTTGACTTACAAAGAAAAACTGAAGGCCTGTGGTGGGATTATTTTATAAAGACATCCAACATGATCTACCATACTTGCTGTAGCTGAAGGACACAGTATACATCTGCATCATTTATACCTTCAAAATTACTGATAGATGACAGCTACTGTTTATTTGCAGCATGGTAATACAGATAACAGTCTCGTGCTGAAGGGGGCTTTAAGCAACCTGTCTAGTGGAAGGTGTCCCAACTCAAACCAGTCTGTGATTTTTACCTGGCCTACTCACCTGTTACAGAAAAAATATTTTGCCAGAGCTGTTGTCCTGAAATGCACATGCATATCAAATGTATTCATTGTGTCACAGGTATTTGTAAAAACGGGACCATAATATATAACCCGACTCTACCGTTATGTCACTGATGCTGCATGTCACTAAGCAGCAGAAACTTCTGCAGCGATTAAATTCAGGAAAGTTATACCTTCCTACTCATAAAGCAATACTTGCAAGAATGATAAATGCTTGTAACTGACTTTACAATTAGGATGTTTCTCCATGCACTAGGTACACATTTAGGAGGAAGAAATTACTGTAATAATATGTGGGGGTTACAATATTGTGCAAGCAAATTTATCTACAGATTTTATAATGTTTCCCATAGCAGTCTAAGAGGAGCAGTGAGGTATTTTTCTCTATAATAAAATATTTGAATGATGAAACTTAATAAATTCATATTTTTTTAATCTAGGTATTTTATTTCCTCTTGGCCTAGCTCCCTAAGGAAAGGAAGTACATTCAACAGAGTTACTGGTAATGCCCTGGAATGAATTTTGAAATCACTAGACAGTTTTAACCAAACTTTACTGAGGGGAAAAGCTATAAAAATCCTGAAACTCTTACAGTTTTCTTTAAAATTGGAAACTGGAGAGAGAAAAGAGATCCTATTAATATTTCAACCAATGAAAGTTAATAAGCTCATACTTAATGAGATCAAGAATTCCCTTAAAAGAGACATCAGAAACCAGGCTCTCAAAATTCCTCATTTCTATTACATTTCACTCAGTGGTCTTATCTGTAACTTTTTGAAGTTCTTGTCATTTTGGTTTGTTTTGCTTTAGAATACAATTGTAAGATACCAAATGCTTAGATGCTTATCTAGCCATATATAGGATTTGAAAAATCTGTTGCAAGTAGGATGTTTTCCTGAGCAACAGCTATCAGCTTCTGCCAAATCTAAATAATACATTTCTGGTCCCTTCTGGTTTTAATGAGTATCTTCCAGTGCTCTCTGAGCAGCTAGGAAAGAGGCTGACGGAGAGGACTAGTACACAAATGCTGGTCTGACCAATAGCTTTTGAAGAAACAATGTGCACAAAAGGCACAGAAGGAAGAAAGCTCTTTCTACTGGAAGATGGTTTCTGATGTATCTAGGAACACTTAGCAGTGGAGCGTTCAGCCAGTTACCCAATTAAGAGGCTGCACTATTCTTTCACTTTAATGGATAATGAAGATGCAGTCTGCCAGAGCTTGTGGGAAAGCAATAGCTACCTCAGATTGTTACAGGCAGTGTAGTGGGAAAATCTGCTTCAATTTCCATGTGTGACACTGGGCAAGTCCCTTATCCTGTGTCACCTAAATAAGGGTAAAAGTAATACCACACTACCTTCAGGAAGAGTGTCAAGAGAAATATTTTAGATAATTCACACTCAGCAGCTACACAGCAGTGAACCGTGCAGCTACCTACGAAGTTTAATGAAAGGTATGCTGGAATAAATCTGCTGCTCTGAATCTGGCAGCTTCTGTAACTGTTAACTTTAACGGCTACCTCCAAACATTTAATCCACCTGAAAATGTTACTACTGCTAATAGGTAGTGTATCAGGTCCTTGTTTAAGACAAAGATATAAAAATCCCAGGTCTATGAGTGTTCATACTTACATCCTTTCTAGCCCTATGCAGAGAGTTTCACGTCGTTTCTGCTGGTTGAGACAGAACAAGGATAAATCATTCTGATTCTGTCATGCTTTTGCCAAGCGTACTCAGAACATGCACCTCCGGCCTGACTGATTAAGGAAAGCCTTTATAAACCTTTTCTACAATTTAACATGGAATCATGAGAGTATATACATTACTTCTGACTAGCAAAGAAAACTCAAAATTGTGCTAAAGTTTGGGTGCCTCTGAGGAAGACAACTGCACATGGATTAAATAATACTGTCCTGTTTCTTTTGATCTCAGTAGTTGCAGGCTGTAAGGGCAAAAGGGAGATATGTGTGGCCACAGAAATTTGCCTTACACAGCATTCCTTAATGAATCAATAAAGACAAAGGGGAAAAAGTTCAGTAGCCCTGAACACCAGTAACTCACCCATGTATTATGTCCAGGTGTGTACATCCAAGCTCAGCACAGTGCTTTGTCAGGCTCATCGTTAGGCCAAATTAAAAACCACAGGATCTAGTTAGGCTCTACGAGTGTATACGCAAAAAGTATCTTTTAACCTTTTATACCTCTTTTTCTGGTTTTCCAGATAGCAAATTCTTAACAATACTTTAAAATATTTACTACAAAACTGGTGTATATTGGGATCCAGTTATGTATGTTAAGTATTAGCACATCTTAAGTCCCATATATTGGGACCCAGTTATATATGTTAAGTATTAGCACATCTTAATTCCCAATTTTTTTCAGTGAAATGACATAATAACAAATTCACAATAACCCCAAGTAATTTCAGGCTTCCATTTGCCTTGCTGCTTCTTGATATATGTCATTTCAGGGACAGAAGGGATCAGAACAAAAAAAAAACAAATGCTGATAAAATAGCCCGAAGTAAGTGTCTGCACAAAGATTGGTGCAGTCTTGCCAAAGCTTTGCACAATGTTTTCTATGTCTTTCTCAACCATACAAGACAAAGCAATAGATCTGGGGTTTTAACAGATCTTTTTACCTAAACAGAGCTAGTGCTCATAAACAGCAATGTTTCTCAGCATACTGTACTTCATTTCCTCTTTAATGGGGCTTTTGGTTTTTGTTTGGCAGAAAATTACTTTAAACACTTTGTCTTGAATGTGTTACCCCTCGTTAATATTCTCATCCAAGGTACTACAAAAGATGTGACACAACACAGCAGAACTTCCACAGAAGCTGAGAGCTTTATCTCCACACATATACATATGAAATAAAAAGGAAAATTTTTAAAGAGGCTGCTGAGAAAATCTAGTTGATAATTTATAATGAATTAACAATAAATCAGATAGCAGCCATGGTCAAAGTATGGACGTATCAATATTTGCATGTATAAAGACATTAAAGGAAATGTGAAAGACAAAAAGGATTGCTTTAAAGGAGCAAAACTTATATAATTGCTTAATTTGAGGAAGGTCCTCGATTGATGAGTATAAATAAGTTGTTCACACGTTCAGCAAGACACATACTAACTGTTCATGTCTGTTCACAAGCTGCAACCTGTTCAAGGCTACTGAAATGCAAGGGGAAAAAAATCCCAGCCACCCACATCTTTTTTGTCCAGTCAAATAATCCAAACAGAAATTAATAAAGCTTAGGGCTTTCATAAGATCTCCTATCTTCAAAGTACCGAGCACACATTAGCTAATCAATGAATTCCCCTGTCTTGAATCCAAAGTGCATTAGAGGAGTGAAGGCCAATCACAAACTTCAGGCAAGCCTGGCCTCACAAATCTCTCCAGCTTTCTGCCATAAAGGATGGCTGCATCCCCAGCAGGAACTGCCCCTTCCTCAGCTGACTACTGCCAGCTATTGCCCCCCAGCCAAGTTTTAACTCATAGCAGGCTACCTAGAAGTCTCTTTCAGTGTGCCCTGCTCGAGTCGTGCTTGCCCAGAACCGCTGGTACAGTGGATCTGCCTTCCAGGTCCCTTTCCCGCTCCTCAGCAAAACTGCAACCAGTTACCTCCATGCCGGTAGGCAGGAGCAAGCTGCGGGAGCAGTCTAGCAGAAGCTCACTACCTTGGCTAAGGCGATTTCAAACCAGTTGTCTCATTTGGTAAGCCAGCCCAACCTCCACAGCCTGCAGAGGGAGGCCAACTACTGCCTCCAGCAGCCTCATGCCACAAGCCAGCCTGCTCCGAAGTGCCCAGCCCAGTGCTCCTGCTGCCGTAGACACTAGCCAGCATCAGGACCACACCAGGCACCGAGGCCACCTCAGGACACTGTAAAGCTGGAGGAACCTCCACATTTTGGCCACCCAGGTGTGACATGGAGGCGAGGGGGGATCACCACATGCGAGAAGCATGGCTTTCCGGCACAGCCGGCCCAAAACCCGGCGAAGGGACTAGGTGAACCGGCCTTCAGACTACCCCTGCTGCCCTGAGGGCTTATTGCCCCCTCTCGGGAGGCACTTCCACCTCTTCTAACACTACCACCGGTCGTGCCTTCCAAGGCCACCAATTTCGAAGGCCGCAGGCTCGCCCCCACCGCCGGCCGAGGCAGGCCAAAAGGCGGCACCCCACCCGCAACAACCCCTCCGCCGCACACAAAGCGTCGGCCCGCCGCTACTAGCTTTCCTGCGAGCGACGCCCAAGTCCCCGCCTCAACCTGCAGCCTATGAGCGAGTAGGCACCGCCCCGCGCGGCGCCCTGATCGGGATCGGGATCGCACCCGCCGCCACGCACCGCCGAGGACAGCGTCGCACTCCCGTCCCGTTGTGTCGCGTTCCGCGACCGACCCCGCCGCGGCGGGGAAAGGAGGCGAGAGAGCGGTGGGTGCCCCGCCGCCGGGGGGATGCGTAGGGGCGCCGGGAGAGCGCCGCTCCCGCCGGCCCTCCGCAAGGTGTCGCCATCGGCAGCGGAACAGCGGAGCCCCGCAGTGTGGCTGTGCTGTGCCGCGGGACGGGCCGCGCCGTGCCGTGCCGTGCCGTGCCGTGCCGTGCCGGGCGGCGGAGAGGGGGGAACGGGGGGGCGCTTGGGCACGGCGTGCAAGCCCGCTCGCCTGAGGGAAAGCGACGGCTGCAGGGTTATTTATTTACAAAGCCCCGAGTGGAAGCGACTGTCTCGCCCGGCCGCTTCCTTTATCCCTTTTTTTAATCATTTTTATGTTTTTATTGCCCCGAGTGTTTCCGCGGGAGATGGTGGCCGCGGGGTCACCGCTCTCCTAGAGGGGACGTTTACCCCCAGGCCCAGGGGCAGGGTCGGCGCGGGGCGGGGGTGACACAAAGGGAGCGCGGCAGCGGCGGGCTCCGCGGGTCGGGGGGTGGCCTCGGCCCCCTCTGGCAGGCGGGTGGGCGCCCTCCCGTCCCGTCCCGTCCCGTCCCGTCTCCTCTCTTCTCCCCGCCCCGGGCCGGGCGGGTTTGCACTGGGAGCGGGACTTCGCTGTGATCGCCGAGAATAAAGAGCGAATGGGGCTTTTGGCGCCAAATGCCAGGCACCTCCCTGCTTGTATGGAAATTAGGGGGTGGGGTTAGCCGCGCTCGCTGGGCACTGGGTTTTTTTAATGCTCCCGTCCCCGGGTGTGTCAGCTTTATTTTTTTTCTCCCTTTTTATTTATTTATTTTTAATGCTTTTTTGGGGGGTTAATAATATCCAGCAGCTTCAAAGCGCGGCAGGGACAGTCATCTGTCTGCAAGCACGGGGTGAATGCGGAGGCTTGGGCCAGCCACGGGGGCCGGGCAGGCTGACGCTTAGGAAAGTGTAACATACAAGATCATCTGCGCTTTTTTTTTTTTTATTTTTTTTAATTATTTTTTTTCCTCCCCTCTCCCCTCCCCCCTGCCACTCCTCCCCCGTTTGCAACACCCACCACCATCACCAAGGAGGTAAGAAGAGGAAGCTGCAGGGTATGGGCTGCAGGACAAAAACCCTAATCAAATAAATACAATTCCCTATCGCGTTCGAGTTGCCGGACTGGGGAGGATGGGAAGGGGAAGGAGGCGCAGGGGCACTGCGGGGCGCGAATGGGGCGTTCAGTGAGCAGAAAAAAATCCTGGAGAATATTCGTGTTTTGTTTTGGAGCTGTCGCGCTGAGATCGCCTCTGTTTTGTAGGTGCCTCTTTTACTGCTTTGCATTTTAACCGGTTTAATGTATTTCCCGAGTAGAAAAATGTACAATAACTGGCGGCGCTCAGGGGGCGGGGCAGGGAGCGCAGCTGAGCCGGGCTGGTTTCTGTGCTTTTCATCATAAGGCTTTTAATGGATTTTTTTTTTTCCCCTCCCGTTTTTGGTCTCCGGTTCACCGTCAGCTGTTGCTAACCCAGCAGAGCCCTTTCTGTTTGCTGTACCGTAACCGAGCGGAAGGGAGACGCTGAATGTCTTTTTCGGACTTTCAGTCATTTTTATTTTTTTAATGTCTGATGCAACTGAGGTCTCAGAGGAGGAATGGAGCTGTGGTTGAGCGGCCGTGGCTAGCGAGGGGGGTCCGGCCGAGGTAAGGGTAAGCAGCGTGTGTGCAGGGGCGGCGAGGGGGCTAGAGAGCTGGGGCTATGCGTGAGCTGCTAGTGCCCGGAGCGGCAGAACGCTCAAAGTTGCTGTCCTTGCAGCCTTCCCGCTGCTCTTGGCTTGCACAGGGAAAAGGGGCAGAAAAACTTCCCGTACCTTCTTAGCAATTCAGGAGGCTTTGTTGGTGGCTCCAGGCTGGTTTTAATGCATTTTTGTGCGTGAGATTATTACATAAGGTTGATAATTTCTGTTGCTGCTAAATTTCCCCTCCTCCTGTCCCCCCCCCCCCCCCCCCCCCCCGCCTTGTGTTTTGTGCGGATTGCTCTGGCTCGCTTTGAGTGAATGAACTGGCGATTTGCGAAGTTGCAAAGAGCCCCTCCGCCCCCTTTTTTGCATCCTTCCCTCTCCCCTTTGCACCGCTCCGCAGACGACAAAAGGAGGAAACTTCCTCCACTTTAGTTGGCATATTAAAAGAGCTCTCTGGAGAGATTACGGTATCAACGCCTCGCATCTGCCTGCAGTTACTCCGCCGTTGTGAGCGTCTGCAGCAACTCGGGGAGAGCAGGCGAGTGCTATGCGCGGCAGGAAGCCCGGAGGTGCTCTGCACCCCGCCGTACCCAGCGGTTCCCCGCAGCCGGGCATGCGGCCTGACGGAGTGGCGGGAAGCCCCGCTTGCGGGAGTGCTCCCTGACTGCCCTGCTCCGAGTGTCTTAAACCGGGAGGAAAGGTGTGTGAGAGGCGGTTTTAACTCAACTTGCAAAAGGCTCCCCCTTTCTTGCTGTTAATGACGGGATATTTTTTTTTTCCTTCGGTTAAGAGGGAGTCGCATTCATGTCTGTGTTTTCCTTCGTGGTTTAATTTTTTGTACTTTTGTATTTTTGGTTTAGTTTCAGATCTTGGGAGAACCTCTCTTCTTCCCTTTGGAAATACCCATAAAACCTGTCTCTGAAACTGTTGCCCGACCCAAGGATCAGCAAAGAGAGACCCGTAATGCCAGGAATGGTCAGTAAAAACCCAGACCTCGAGTTCGACTCTTTGCAGCCCTGTTTCTACCCGGACGAAGATGATTTTTATTTGTGCGGGCCGGACTCCGCTCCCCCCGGGGAGGACATCTGGAAGAAGTTTGAACTGCTGCCCACCCCTCCGCTGTCTCCCAGCCGGGCCGGGCTCCAGGAGCAACCCCCCGGGGGGGGGCCGGGGCAGTGGGGAGGGGCGGCCCTGGGTGGCTGCCGTCCCGCCGACCCCCTGGACTGGGCGTCCGAGCTGCTTCTGCTGCCCCCCGAGGCCGACCTGTGGGGCAGCTCGGACGGCGGGGACTTCTTCGAGACGGGCCTCGGTGTGACCAACAACCTCAACTCCATCATCATCCAGGACTGCATGTGGAGCGGCTTCTCCGCCCGCGAGAAGCTGGAGCGGGCAGTCAGCGAGAAGCTGCAGGGCAAGGCGCCCACCGCTGCTGCCGCCGCCCCGCCGCCTCCTCCGGGGGCCGCAGCTACGGGCAGCCCCACCGCCAGCGGCCGCGCGGAGCTAGGAGGCACCGTGCCCGAGTGCGTGGACCCCGCCGTGGTCTTCCCCTTCCCCGTCAACAAGCGGGAGGCGGCGGTAGGCCGCGCCGCGGCGGTAGCGGTGGGTGGCGGGACTCCGCGGAGCGGCCGCCCTCCGCGCCCCGCCGGGGACAGCCGAGCCAGCAGCAGCTCCGGGGACGACACACTCAGCGATTCGGGTAAGCGCTCCCGTACGCGGCAGGGGCGGAGAGGGGAGGGGTGGGAGTGGTGGCGCTGCCTCCGGGCTGCGCCCCGATTCGGTCCCCGCCGGCGGCACCTTCGTGAAGGGCCGGGCCGGGCGGGGCGGCCGGCAGGCGGCAGCAGGAGAGGCGGCAGCAGGAGAGGCGGCAGCGGCGGGGCCTGGCGAGCGGGTGCCGCGCCCCTGACCTGGCGGCAGCAGCGCCGTGGGACTGCCGTGCCTCCTCTTGCTCCTTGTGGTAGCCAGCCCCGCACCAGCCCAGCGGCGGTGTCGGGGCTGTTAATCAGAGCGGGCTGCCACTGTCACCCGGGGGACGTGTGTGCCTTTAGGAGGGATTTGGGAAGTCTGGAAGAGGCTAGTGAGACATTAATGCTTCCATTGACAGACGCTAAAATACCCCACATCTCTCGTGTGCGTGTCTGCGGAGAAGCCCACTTGGGCTGAAACGCGTTTTCGTGTGTGTGGATCAGCTGGTCTTTATGACCATATCTCCATAAACTTGGTGATCGTACCGGTTTCAAAGCCTACTGTCCCTTTAATGTTGGGTTTGACAGCTTTTGGTGAGGAAGCACTTCCAACAGCTGTCTTCTTGGCAGTGCACCAAGCGCCGGCTTAAAGGGTCCCCGGCTGGAGCAGCTTCACCTTCTGCCTCAGAACAAACCCAGCGATTGTTTCTTTTTCCGGCTGCTTTTCTAGCAAGCAGGGGCTGTGTTGTGGCACAGGGCATGCCTTTTGTACCACAGCTGTACAAGTCCATCCGAAATACATACATTCTGCCTAACATCTCTTTTCTGCTACTGTAATTATGTGGGTGGTAGCTCCACTTCGACTGAATCAAAGTGTTCATGATAAACTTGGGGAAAACACTTTTTCAGTCATTCGTGTATATTACATACTTCACCAGATCTATATCTGACTACAGATGGTAGGCACGCCCTGGTTTTGCCATCAGTTATTGCATTCCTCCTTTTACTGTAC
The DNA here is from genome assembly GCF_034315485.1 of Pezoporus occidentalis. Classification (NCBI taxonomy): domain Eukaryota; kingdom Metazoa; phylum Chordata; class Aves; order Psittaciformes; family Psittacidae; genus Pezoporus; species Pezoporus occidentalis. The sequence continues at coordinate 179,075 of NW_026916325.1, forward strand.
ATACTTTGTCAATAAATACACCTGGGTTGATACTTGTTTGGAGTATTTTCTGTGAGAAATAACGTTTATTTTCCATTACCAAAAGATGATGAAGATGAGGAGGAAGAGGATGAAGAAGAAGAAATAGATGTTGTGACAGTGGAGAAAAGACGCTCCTCCTCCAACAAGGCTGTTACCACCCTTACTATCACAGTGCGTCCTAAAAATACCACTTTTCCATCAGTCAGGACACAGCAGAATGAACTGATTTTAAAGCGTTGTGCACCAATTCACCAGCAGCATAATTATGCCGCTCCTTCTCCATACATGGACAGTGAAGAGGCTCCACCACAGAAAAAGTTAAAAACTGAGGTGCCCCGTCCAGTAAAACCCACAGTCCCACCAAAGTCTAAGAGTTCAAGTCCTCGAAACTCTGATTCAGAGGATAGCGAACGTCGACGCAACCATAACATCCTGGAGCGGCAGCGGCGTAATGATCTAAGGTCAAGCTTCCTCACACTAAGGGACCATGTTCCAGAACTGGTTAAAAATGAGAAAGCTGCAAAAGTTGTGATCTTGAAAAAAGCCACTGAATACGTTCATTCCCTTCAGGCAGAGGAGCAGAAGTTATTGCTAGAAAAGGAAAAATTGCGAGCCAGACAAGAACAATTACTAAAGAAAATAGAATACAAGCGGACTTGCTAAACTGTTTTTTGTTTTGGCTGACCAGGACAGTCATTGCCACTTTGCACATTTTTGATTCTTTAAAAAAAAATTGTGTTTTTTGACGTTAAGAATGTTGGTTTTACTTTCAATCCAGTCCCTGAAGTAATCGACAAACTATATTATCCGGGTACGGAGCAAACGGATGTTCTTGCAAGGAGTTTATTGCAAGACTACCAAACAACAACGGGCTGCCTTTGTTTTTCCTCTTAAGAACTGTAGATGGTGGGGATTTTTTTTTTTTTAATTGTTGTGAGCATTTGGAGCTGCTGATGACATCTAGTTGAGTTTTAAAATGTTCATTCCTAAGTTTTATGGTGCTTATGTTCTAACAGATGTTACTTTAGGGGTTGCCATTTTGTGCCCCTGTGGGAATTTTCTGTAAATACCATCTACACACTTGCCTTTTGTACATGTCTTGGGTTATGAGAGGTGGCTTTTGCTGCCAGTATTAGACTGGAAGTTCATACCTAAGTACTGTAATACCTCAATGTTTGAGGAGCATGTTTTTGTATACAAATATATTGTTAATCTCTGTTATGTACTGTACTAATTCTTACATTGCCTGTATACTTTAGTATGATGCTGATACATAACTAAATTTGATACTTATATTTTCGTATGAAAATGAGTTGTGAAAGTTTTGAGTAGATATTACTTTATCACTTTTTTGGACTAAGAAACTTTTGTAAAGAAATTTACTATATATGCCTTTTCCTAGCCTGTTTCTTCCAGTTAATGTATTTGTTAATGTTTGGTGCATAGAACTGGGTAACTGCAAAGTTCTGTGTTTAATTTCTTCCAACGATGTACATTTAGTGCTGCATCTTATAGCACTTTGAAATACCTCATGTTTATGAAAATAAATAGCAATTACATGATGTGCCATTTACTATTTTTCTTTTAAATGAAGTTCTTCTAAATAAAGTCTTTAACTTTGCAATGTTCATGAAATACAAAAACGTGGTCCCTTATCCTGGGCACTTAAACTCTCCAACTATAGATTATGCTCTATGAAAAAGTCAGCTAGGCAGGACATTCCCATTTCTGATTATAAAGTAGTTGTCGTAAGAATGATTTTGATGTTTTTTCATACTTGGTGGCTCTTGTGATGTCAGGATAATCCCAGAGGACTGAACATATCACAGCCAATGGAAAGACCCCTATATCTTGTGAAGACTTCTGGATTATCTGCTGTATGCAGAGGGATCCAAAACATGGCTAGCATCCTTCTGCTGTAAGGGACTGTCCTCAGTGTTGTAGAGAGGTGGAGAAGAAAATGATGGAGGTACACTTGATACAGTGCAAAAACCAAAATATTTGTAGTAAACAAGGATCTTCACTGGTTCTTACTTGCATTATAAAAGGTTTATCTTTAAAGCAGTCCATCATTGCATAGGAGAATTAATGTTCTTGTTTGTACTGAAGGTCCTGTTTATTACTACCTGGTCTAAGTTAGTAAAACTAAAAATCCCAGGGAAGATGCAGAACTATGAAGCATGTGTCAAAAGAACAATGAAACTTAGCAGGTAGTTGCCTCTCAAGAGGTGTCATGGAATTTGGTGTGACCAGAGCAAGACATGCCAGTGGGAAACATTTGCTCATCTTGTTAAGCTCCTGGAGACCAAGGATTTGTTTTATTTTCTAGTCTGTAAAGGTATTTCTGATACTGTCTTTTTGCCACACTGAACCTGAAAAAGTATGGATTAATGACCAAATGGCCAGTAATTAGTTTAAAGATCAACTTGCAAGGAGCTAGCTTGGAACATCTGCTCCTACTTCAGCCACAAAGGAAGTAGGTTGCCTGGTGATGGAGGTACAGAACATCTCTTATTTGCCTTGGAAATAGCAAGAGTGGGCAAAACCACCGTAGCAGTGAATGTGCCATATGTCTGCCCTCCAGTAGCTTCGTGGTGGACCTGTAACCTGTGTGTTCATGGGCTCCAGCCAGCTTCTGTACCAAGAACACAGAACTGCACTTACTGCTATATCAGTGCAATAAATCCAGATCCTTGACATGCACAAATTGGTGTAACACCATTTTGATTCAGCTAGGCCTACACAAGTTTATGCCATGTGAAGAACTGATTAGAATAGACTTAGTAGCTTTGTCCTGATTTTGGCTGGGATAGAGTTAATTTTCTTCTGAATAATCTAAATTCAGACTTGAGGACCACAATCATACCATAAATAGAATTTTTGGTTTCATTCCTTTGATGTGGACTTGATCTTGCTTCTACTTCCCCAGTACAGTAAAAAAAAAAAACCACAGTAGAACACAAGACCTAAGCAGAGATAATTGGTGTGGACAATCACAGGGTACATTTAATTTTACTAGCTATAACAACAAAAATATTTTTAAACCCCATTTTATTAGCAAGTTTTGTTGCACTGTTGTGCTGTTTTCAAACAAGATTCAAGTCACATAAGTTATCGAAGTAGAAAAGCAAAAATGAACAGATTCGTTTCCCTTCCCTGGCTCAGATCAGGTTGCTCTGGGTCATATACAGCCAAGGTTTGATCATCCCCAAGGGTAGAGATTCCACAGCCTCCTCGGACAAGTTTCATTTTTTGACTGCCGTGACCGACACAAATTTTCCTACTAGCTGTTTGGAATTCCCCTTGTTCCAACCCCTGTCCATTGCCTCCTGTCTAGTGTTTAACCTCCCTGAAGTCTGTCTCCCATCTTCTCTGACCTCCCATTCGGTAGTTGAAGACAGCAATTACTTCTTTCTCTTCTGGAGACAACCCAGTTCTGGTTTGTATTGTTGTAGTGTTCAAGTATAACAAAGGTGTCAAATACTCAGGTTTGTTTGGATATTCATCACAAATCCCATCTAAAAGCCTCTTTCAGTCTGGGAGCGGTGGCCTGATGCTTTTGAATTCAGTGATAAACATCCAGCTGCTGCCAATGGAGATGGAATCTGGCCCCCTTGGGTTCAGAAATGCTCCCACATACTGTACTGTTTGCTGCTATAGGCTCTGCTACCAGTCACTTGGGGTTTTCTTTTTTTTTTTTTTTTTTCTTCTTTTAAATAACTTTCAGGAGTTAATAGCTTTATTTTCATGTTGTTGCTGTAGGGAGCAAGTTATCAAGGACAAATGTTTTTGTAAACAAAAATCTCAGTTGTAGGAAGTTATTGTTACCATTGTTAAACAGATTCTTTTGTATTTACATCATAAAAGAACAGACATGTAGGAATGATAGCTTTTGAAAAGAAGAGGTAAACAACTCATTTAGTAATATTTTCTGAAGAATCAGTACCCTAAAGTGTCCATAGAAAAGGACATAGAGACATAGCCACATAGCCACAACAGTAGCAAAGGGTCCTTGTGCATGCATATGAAGAATCCATGGGACTCAGTCAAATAAGGAAATGGGACACTTTTTTCTTTTTTTTCTTTTTTTTTTTAATATAAATACCTACATTTGCATAAGAAAAGCAAACATCTGTCTGGAGAATCTGTTAAAAATGTGGCAAGTACCCAATAACTTCTTATTAAAAAGTGGGTATTACCAGTTCCTGAAGGGAAAAATGAAATAGATTGATTGCAATCTTATCTGGTCTGTTATAAAAATTCCCAAGTTCTTCTTAAAAGACTGAATCTGCTAATGGAATCAGATGGTTTCCTTCCAAATCATATATCCCAGAAGATGGTATCCTTCCACTTTTCTGTTTATTTTCTTAAACATACCACTAAGAACTCAAGAGACCTGAAACACCAAAATGAAATGATTCCTCCATAAACTAGTATAAGTAAAACACCAGAGGGAGAGCTTAAAAAGGTGAAATGTGTTAATGATGTCATTACCACTAGGTCACCTGTTGCCATGAGTGTGAAGGAAAGTGCTTTTCTCAAACCCCAAGCTGCTGTTATAGCAACTTATCACCAGGTCTTGGCAGGACTACTTGGGATTTCATGATGTGAATAATTTGCAGAGGGCACATTTGCTCCTCGTAAGTATACTGATAAACCAAACTTGAATAAAATGCCTTTAAAAGGATCCCATTCTTAAGCCTTCATTTCCTAGCTTGTGACTGATTTAAATCAGAAGATTTAATTTTGTTTAAAGTTTTAAGTGTGAGATCAGGAATTTAATGACTTTCTAATGTACCATTAGGGTACGATGTTATCACACTCTCAGCAAATGCTTCATGATTTATACCTGGGTTCCTTTATTTTCCTTGTGTCCATTTCCTCTTTCATTTTTTCTCTTCCTCCTTCTTTTCCCCTCTATGCCTAAACCACATGTGGTGGCTCTTCTCTCAGGAGCCCAAACACATCGAAGTTAAAGGGCTATGTGGTGTCACAAGGACCCCTTTAAAATAAGCCGGGATTGCTGTAGAAACAGGAGAAATGCAGCACTTACAGGTACCTCACAAGAAATTAATGGTGAAAAACATGGAAGAGAAACTGATGTTAGGGCTGGGACGGTGGTTTTCGCCCCAGCACTTCTGGCTACAACTGGTAAGCAATGGAGCAACTGGCCTGAGCAACTGCCTGAAATGAGAACCCCTGCAAGCTTTCACTTCTGCTGGGCTACTGTTTCCAGTCTGCTACCATACTAGTTTTAGCTGCCCATCTGTTTGTGCTGACCCTGGAAGGCTGCTTGGCCACAGCAGAACTTGCATTTTGCTGTTGGGTTGCATGATGTGACAATTTCCCCTGCCTGCAGATCTGTGCTTCTCATCCAGCTTTGTGCTCCTACCTTTTGTCAGTGTGATTAATTAGATGTATATTTGAGCAACAGTCAGCTCAGAGAAGATAAAATGAATTCTTGATCTCTGAGCTGTGAAGATTCCTTATACTTATGCTGTATGTATAGATCAACATACGTGCTGCATGCACACAAGGGATTCCGTGTGTGTTGATTCATGAACCTGGCTAAATAAAGCTAAGTGTATATTTTAACAGAGCAAGTCATAAGACTGTCCACTTGGTCCTTTGAATAAAAAGCAAACAAAGATATTTTGTTTCCCATATTTATGATCTTAATATGACATGCCTAAATAATTCAGAAATTAAAAAAAAAAAATGCACCTACAAAGTAAATACTATTGATTCCAAGTATTTTTTAACTCCATGATGCGTGTGTACATTTATCAGACTTAAAATTTATCTGACTTACAACTAAATTATGGCCTATTTGTTACTGATCTCTTATGTTGTTTACTGTGAAGGTGGTGAGGTGCTGGAACAGGTTGCCCAAGGATGGTGTGAATGCTCCATCCCTGGAAGTTTTCAAGGCCAGGTTGGACAGAGCATTGGGTGTCATGGTTTAGTGGGAGGTGTCCCTGCCCATTGCAGGGGTGTTGCCACTAGATGATCTTAAGGTCCTTTCCAACACTAAATGTTCTATGATTCTAGACCAGGTTGCTCAAAGCCCAATCCAGCCTGACCTTGAACACTTCCAGGGATGGAACATCCACAACTTCCCTGAGCAACCTGTTCCAGTGGCTCACCAGCCTCACAGTGAAGAACTTCCTAACAGCTAGTCTAAATCTCCCCTCTTTCAGTTTTAAGCCATTCACCCTTGTCCTACCACTACATGTCTTGTAGAATGTCCCTCTCCAGATTTCCTGTAGGCTTCCTTTAGGTACTGGAAGGCTGCTGTAAGGTCTCCTGGATTATCTTCATGACCTTGTCAAACAGGTCCACATCCTTCTCATGCTGGGGACACCAGAACTGTATGCAGTACTGCAGGTGGGGTGCACAAGAGCAGAGTACAGACGGAGAATCACCTCCCTTGACCTGCTGGGAATGTGGTTGGTTGATTCCTTTGGAATTGCATGTACTCTTAAGTAAGAGCAAATTCCTGTGTAAAACAAAATCTAAGAGACATGCTCAGTTTTATCTAGTAATCTGTTAATCAAAAATGTATTGTAAACAGTGTTTCTGAAGGCTTTTTTTTTTTTTTCTAATTTTTTCCTACAATCATTAGTTGTGTTTCGCAGGCACCATTCTGGAGTTACACCCTCAATAATTATGATTAGAAACATTTCTCTAAAAGCTCTACTTCTAGCCAGACAAGCCTGGTTAAACCACAGTGTGCTTCAGTTCCATTGTATTATTTCTTGCATTAGTGGAAGAGGTACACAGATTACAAATAACACAGGACATACCATAGTGAACCCATATATTTATGAACACTTCTTTCAAACATACCTTAATGCTGCTAATGAAGCTATGCAATGATGTAATGTACTTCAATAATCTCTATCATCTTTCTTCAGCCTTTAATCATTTTTATTCTTGTCTTTCCTTTTGTGTGCCTCAGCTAAGTAGCCATGAAGAAGGCAAGGGGGATTCATCTGACCAGATACCAACTCTTTTTAGTCAATAAAGAAAGCAGGTATTTTTTTGTGCACAGTTAATTTCATCCTTAAATAAATATTAAAATAACACAAATTAATCTCACCCTAGAAATACTAATTTTTCTGTGTTACTTATAGAGAAGCCTTAGGTGACCAACACTGTAGATGTCTAATGTGGGGGTCAGCTTAAGACACCTGAATCTGGATGTCTGTTTGATAGAATCACACAATAGCTTGGGTTGGAAGGGGCCTTCAAAGGTCATCCAGTCCAATCCCCCTGCAATGAGTTTGTAGATATCTAACTGAAAGCTTGATATCTAAGTGCTGTTATAGTCTGTGGAGTCTGAAGAGTGATTTCAGTGTAGGTATCTATTTTAGGATGAACTGTATTGTTTCTTTAGGTGCAGTTCACTGCATCTATTAGCTCTCTATTGGCTATAAAAGGAAGTCTAGGTATATAGTGAACATGTAAACACCTATACATTAACGCCTAACTTCAGATTTCAGTGCATTGTTACAAGTTGAGTCCTACTAGTCCTGACTTCCACTCATTTTATTTGACTTAAACATCTTAAAGTTTTTTCTTGAACTAGTCAAGTAATCTTAAACCCAGTTCCATCTAGGTCATCTTTTCTGCAACACTCATCTTTTTTTGGTTTTGGTCCTCTATAGCAGCATTTCCATAATTTTATCATCTTTGGACATTGTCTATCCTCTCACATGTCTTGTATACTGGTCAATGTATGCTGTATACCAATATTCATCATTGCCAGAAAATTCCTTGCATTACTGATAAAATTTCCTAAAACATCTTTTGTGTTATGATATTGCATGGTGGGCAGGCCCTTATTTTCTCCTTCTGACACCTGTACAAAGTTCATTTATAGGGCATGTTGATACATTTCAGATATTGATATACTGACATTTTAAACTAAATTAAATGATAGCACATATCACATTCTTTTCAATGTAAAAAAAAAAAAAAAACAACCAAAAAAAAAACCAACCAAACCAAAACAGAACAAAAAAAAAAAAAAAGCCAGAAGAAAAACAAAGTAGATGAACATTCAGAAAAACTACTATTAACTTTTACAGCTTGTTGTTGGACCTTTTATAGTTCGAAGTATTTCAGTGTTTCCCTTCACTTTTTTTCTATAACCTTACTCCAGTAGTCCTTATAACTTTATCTTTCTGTTTTTTAAAAAACACTTATTTCTTTTCACAGTTCCTGGGGTCTGCAGGAATTGTTTTATATCACCCTATGTCAATTCCTCTTTTCATTCAAACACTTAAATAAGTAAAATCTTTTTTGCTTTGCAGTTTCACCTTTTCTAACAGTTATATTATGTCACAATGTATTTAAGTCTAAAATACAGGTTCCCATTCTGTGAGCTGATGAATGTTTTCTGAGTGGCTATAGGTCTGTTGCCTTCAGTAGGAGTGTATGAAGTAGGAACTCAAGACTTTCCAAGACTTCTAAATGAAAACTGTAAAAATGCCAAGTTAAATTGTGCTGTATTTTATATTTTCTCAATTTTGAGTTCTTAATTTCTTACTGACATTTGTTTCTGAAAGGCTATGAAAACACAAGCATGCAATTAGAATAAAATAGAATAATGCTACTAAATAATACCGTTTCACTTTTGTCAGTAGTACATTTTAAAGACTGAACATTATTTTCTGGAGTAATTTAAGCATATGCATTCACTATTAACCTAGCTACAGTTAAGTTACTATGAACTCCTTTGGTAAAGAAAATCATACCTTTATTTTCTGCTGCTGGTGCTGACAATACACAGTGATTGGATGCTTTAATCATGTAAGCACCAGTGAAAATAAATAGCAATTCAGAGTGGTCAACAGTAAGGCACAGTAAGCCATCTGTTCAACTGATTAAAAAAATTAATGTTTTTCCTCACTATTAATAAAAAATGGCAATTAAAAAAATCTTGGATACCTAGTTTATTTCTTATCAGATCTCTTTAATTTTGAAATTTCAGGCATCAGTCTAGTAGCAAGTGTCAGAGTAAACAAATACTTTCTATACTGATCCATGTCATTCTACAACTTTATAAGAATGTCTTTGGCCTATAATCATATAATCATAGAATCAGCTCGGTTGGAAAAGACCTTTAAAATCATCAAGTCCAACAATTACCCCAGGACCACCACTAAGCCGTATCACTGAGGGCCTCATCTACATTTTAACACTTCCAGGGATGGTGATATCACCACTTTCCTGGGCAGCTCGTTCCAATTCCTAATTACTTTCTCTGTGAAGAAATTTTTCCTAATATCCAATCTAAACCTCCCCCAGCACAGCTTGAGGCCATTACCTCTTGTCCTATCACTTATTACTTGGGAGAAGAGACTGACCCCCACCTCACTACAGCCTCCTTTCAGATAGTTGTACCGAGCGATAAGGTCCCCCCTGAGCCTTCTCTTCTCAAACTAAACAACCCCAGTTCTCTCAGCTGTTCCTTATAAGTCTCATTTTCAAGACCCTTCACCAGCTCTGTTGCCCTTTTCTGGAGCCTCTCCAGCACCTCAATGTCTGTCTTGTAGTGAGGGGCCCAGAACTCAACACAGTATTTGAAGTGTGGCCTTACCAGTGCTGAGTACAGGGGGATGATAACTTCCTTGACCCTGCTGGCTACGCTGTTTCTTATATGGCCCAGGATGTTGTTGGCTTTCTTGGCTGCCTGGGCACAAGCTGGCTTATGTTCAGCTAGCTATCAATCAGCATGCCCAGGTCATTTTCTGCTGAGCAGCTTTCCAGCCACTCTTCCCCAAGCCTGTAGTATAGCATGGGGATAATTATTATGCATGTATTATCACTTCTGTATTTCCCTCAAAGAAGACTCAGCTTTTGAACACTTGAGAGCTTGGTCTTAGAAGTATCAACTGAAAATCAAGCTGTATATTAACAGGCATGAAGAAATAAAAGGAACACAGATTAAATGACTCTCCAATAGCTGAAGAAAAGATTAGTAACTACTGAAGACTGACTTCCTATCACTTGGACCTGTTTGATGACCTATGCACCTGAAAATGAAGCATACTTTTGGAGTGGGAAGTTCTAACTAATAACGTTCCAATTAAACCCCAAGTCTCAAGGATAAAAGTTCAGTGCATATTTATATTCTACACTGGACAGGGGTTCCTAAATTTACTTACTTTGTGCACAATCACACTGCAGCAACATCTGACCATATGTATTTTCAGGGGGATGCATTCACCTTACTATTGCTGCTGATGGGATGAGTTCACAGTTTTGGAGTCCCAGACAGGAGATCCAAGCTCACTCCAGAAGAAAAGTCCTTGATTTTTATTTCATTTTCTGGGGAACAATGACCCAAGAAGGGATTTTACTTGTACATTTGATCTGGTTCCCCAGTAAACTGAGCTGATATAAAGTAGTGTAGCACCTTAGGAGTCAATGGCATTATGACAGATTACGTCAGCTGAGGAGGTGGAGTTGAAAGAAATTGAGAAACCTGATTATAACTGTGCCATTGTATGCGTGTATTTGAACTTCTTCAGTGTTTCATTGTGACCACATGTAGATATGATTTTTAATGCCCTAAACCTCCTTAATCAAGATCGTAGTTTTAAAAATTACTATTAAACATCTTTGCCCAAAGTATTTTTATATTTGATATACCACAAATGTTGCCTACATCTCAGCAAATATGCACTGTGATTAAAGGGTATAATCACTCAAGAAAGGTTTATAATAATTTTAATTACCCTGGACTTAATAAAAGGAGTTAAGGGATTTAATAAAAGGGCATTAAGAGATTGCCAAAGGGTTAAATATATATATTTTTATAAGAAAAATTGTAAAGCTTCTGTGGCTTTGAGGTGGGAAGGCTTAGTGAGAAAAGAGGAGGAGGTGAGCAAAAGTGGAGATGAGGATTAGTGCCAATTAAACTTCCCTTTGAACCTCCTAACTTACAGATGCAGAGCCTGACACAGCTGAAAATATTTGTAATTTCCTGGGCCACACCGGACCAGAGAGGTTGGTAGAGAGCTCACTGACCTACAGGAAACTGCAAGGGAGTGAAAGAATGATATAAACCCAGACAGTTTCTTCTAGGTCAAGATGTTTTAGCACTAGTTCAGGAGAAAAGATCTGGAGTGCATGGGGTAATTTTGGGATCAGTAGATTAATTTCTTAGGTGTCCTGGGTTCAGCAGTAGCAGTCATTTTTCTCCTTCTTGGTAGCTGGTGCAGTGCTGTGTTTTGACTTTTGCCCTGGGAACAGAGCTGATAACAGTGATGTTTTGGTTTGGACAAGGACTTTGTGAGCCTCATGCTCTGCCAGGGAGGAGGGGAAGCCGGGAGGAATCACAGACAGGACACCTGACCCAAACTAGCCAAAGAGGTATTCCATACCACAGCACGTCATGCCCGGGAGGTAACTGTGAGTTACCCGGAAGGGCTGGGAGACTGCAGGGTTGGAGGAGGTATCGGTTGGTGCTTGGTCGGGCTGGGGGGGGGGCGAGTTATTGGTCGGCTGGTGGTGAGGTGTTGTATTCTCTTCCCTTGTTATTTCCTTTATCATTATTATTATTGGTGGTAGCAGTAGTGATTTGTGTTATACCTTAGTTACTAAACTGTTCTTATCTCAACCCGTGGGAGTTGCATTCTTTTCGATTCTCCTCTCTGTCCCTCCGGGAGTAGGGGGAGGGTAAGAAGTGGGGGAAGTGAGTGAACAAGCTGTCTGGCTGGGTTTAAACCACGACATTAGGCCCCACAGATTTTGTTTGGTTTTGATCTACCTTAGATCAAACCTAAACAAATCTTCTGCCATAATCCACATCCTGTGCTCTTAAGTGTCAGGTTAGCATAGAATTCAGTTTATTTCTAGTCTTCTGGAATATAATAAATGTAATTAGAGATGAGAAGATAAAAGTGAACTGAGAATCTTCAGACAGAAAATTCTATAGCTCTTACAAAGCAAGGCAAAATCCAGCATACAAACACCTAGAACATTGCCTCACTTCACCCTTATGCTAAATCAAACTTGAAGCCTTATCCAAAGCCGTAAGGTGGAGGTCCAAATGTAGATATGTGAAAGTAAAGCAGCACAAGTTCTTTCAAAGGTTTTGTTAGCTGGAAGTAAAATGAGTTGCTTAGGTTTTCCAGTTAGGGTTAACACACATTTCTAATGTGTTTTCCATTTCCTAACACTGCAGTCTTTCAGTGCTGGTCTAAATCCTTTCTCCTGGTTCTGGGCGTTCCTGTAAGCCTCAGGGATAGACATTCTGCACAAGGAGCCACAGAGGAGTGCCTTGGGGCTTATAATGCCTGTTTTCTTCTGTTCAGAATCCTGGATAGGAATAGACTCCTTGGACAATTCTATATGATCATGTATTTAATATCCACATTTTATAACCCTTTCCCCTTTCCTCTGTCCCCAGAGACTAGACCTCTGGTGTGCAGGGGAACCTGGTGCTGAAGTCAGCATTCAGAAATGAAATTTAAACAGGAGAGAATGCAAGAGAAGCAAATCTGTGCCCAGTTTTATAATTCAAAATACCAAGAAACCTTCAGATAAATGGGGTAGTGTAACATTATTTAAAAAAATCAAGGCCAACATCTGCTCATACGTACCTGTGCATGTCTGTGCTTTCTTCCCACCTTTTCATTAGTGAGTGAAATCTACAGAAACTGGGCCAAAGGCACTCAAATCCTTCTATATTGTGTAAAATGCATGACAATGTTCTTTAAGTCTATACTAAGCAAGTGACAAGTTTGAAAAAGACATTTTCTCTAGCATGAGGGTAGTTGAGAGAATATATATATGACTAGCTCATGCTCTGTTCTTTGATCAAAAGCATAATCGTTTCCTCCCTTCTTTGAGATGTGCTAGAAATGCAAAACAATAGCCATTTACATTTTTTTTTTTGGCCAGCAGTGACTAGAGATGGCAAGAAAGATGGAGCAGCAGAAAAACTAGTACATTTTAGATAACTGGTATGCTTAATCAGGTCCTGTAGCAGAAGCAAGCTAAAATGGAATTTTGAGAATTTTGAGCAGGTCCGTGCAGCCACAGTAGCTTTGTTCTGAATTCCATGCAGTTGTAATTCAAACAAATACTACCAAGCAAAATATATGTATTATTGTACTAATGAATAAAACCTAGAGGTTTTTAATGCTTCTGTTGCAAAGAGACTGATTCACTGCAGACTAATTCGAGAAGGTTGTTTCTGCTCTTGGCAGAAACAAACAAACAAACAAACATACAAGTAAATAAATCCCTAGGCATCTAAACTGCAAAACAAAACAGCCTGGGTTTTTTGTTTTTTTTTTCTTTCTTCATCGGCTAAGAGTTTAGGGCCTTAACAGTGGAAATATAACATACAGATTGTAAATCTGAGAAAGGAACAGCGTTTTCCTTTATTGTGGACAATGGTCAGGTTTACTGAGTTTCTGTGTCTTTGAAAAGGTTCTCCAGGTCTGTCTACATTGCAAAAACCTCATAAAAATTAATATCTTTACACAGACAGGTTAAAGCAGTTGGGGCTTTAAGCACTGTTAGCATTTCATGTTCCCTATTAGTTAACTCGAGTTACCTTGCCTACCTTGGCTGCTGGTTAAAGGTGGGTCTGTGGCTGATGCACATCTAACTGTTGGCTGACAAAGTTTCACCCCCCATTGGCAGCCAGTAGTTAGAGTGGTTTAAATTGCTATGCAACCACATCTTAAATTATCTACCTGGATTAGGTAACCCAAGTTAAGAACACACCTTTCTTTGTGGTGTGTTTCAGCATGACTTTCATGTTGGTTTTATGTTTCTCACTAAAACAGAGATTGGTATGGAAAGCAAACATACTCAGAGGAACACTACTGAGTTCCACCACAAATTTAGCCTTTGGCTACAACAGGCACAGTTCTAAATCCTGAGAAAATTCCATATACTCCCTGAGACTCATTTCTGCATACCTTGCTCAGGCAAAGCTTCCACTTAATTTTATAGGATATTTTTAAAAAGGGCCAGACTAGCAGTTACACAGGATAGAGCTGTCAGATTGTCAGATCAGGAAAAGTTAGTTCGCTTTTGTTGGGGGGGGGGCAGGAACAACGGATGGACAGACACACACTACACAGTGTTTTCGTAGCATAGGCAGTGGAAAATATTCCTTTTAACAGTATTAGTGGTTTAAAAGTTGAGTGTGTAAAAATGCATGGGCCTTGTTTTTATGCTTTTTCATGATCCTGGTCCTGTTCTGTATAAAGCACTTAAGCCCAAGCTGTATGTTAAATACATAGGCAGTACTATGAACTTAAGTTTCATTCCATTACATTTAAGCACACGCTTAAATGATTTTTTGGACTGAGGCCAGAATGTTTGCTGAATCAAACTGAAATACAGCAATGTCTGTTCTACCCCCTTAAACAAACAAGCACTAAATGAAATACAATAAAATAACATTCCCAGAGAAATCCTGTGCCATAGAAAGAACTGCTGCATTGTTGCATTAGTAATTTGTCTAATGTTCAGTATCTGCATTGTTCATACAAGTGTAATGCAGTAGTAATTAGGTAAGCCTTTCGATTTTTTCCTCTCGTTATATTGGGCATAGTTTTGCAGAGGAAGAAAGTAAAATGAAATTAAGTAAGAAAACAAAAGCTGGAAATGTCATTCCAAATTGCATGACTTAAGTAATGATATTGCAGTCTTTACAGCAGCACTGGAACCTTGGAAAAATCTGGATTCACTTCCCTCAGTGCAGGATACATAGCCCAGTACTTGTAAATTGAGACTTACCTCACAGAGCTACAGATGCTTCATCAAGGCTAGTGAGTTAATGTCTATTTCTGGTATAACCTGTAAAATGACAATAATGCTAGTTATTAGATATTACCAGGGAAATATGCTGATTCTTCAAACTTGCTGAAAAATATCCCATCTGTTTTCTATTGTAAGTAGAGCCAAATCAGTGTGTTTTGTTACCAGGAACATTACATATAATGTATTGACAAATGAGCCAGAGTAAGAGAGTAGAAAGATGTAAAAGAAGGAATAACAACTGGACAATAACAAAAATAATACCAAATACCTGTGAAACAACCAGTGAAACAGGAGGAATATTTTTTACTTCATTGGATTATGAATCAGGACCTAAACTGCAGTGAGCTGTTTCTTTGTGGAAGGCAGTTTTATTATTTTACTCCACCTAAATATGCAATGTAGTGCAGGGTTTACCAAAAATTTTTACATGTACATCCCCATACCCAAGCAGAACAATATTTTTAAGGCCTTTCACACTAGGCTTTAGGTGCTTAGTAAATCTTTGATGCTCCACTGACTGCACTGGAGTTATGAGTAGTCTTCCATAGACAAGGTTCCTTGGTATTTCAGACTACTAAATGCTCCACAAAGCTTTCTGCTCCCTGCTGCACTGAGGTGGGCAGGCAAGGCAGAAGGCCCTAATGACTTGTGCAGAGCTATTGCAGAATAAGGTATCCTATTCTGGCTTTAAGTGGAAGCTCTCAATCCTGTGCCCAAACCTTCCATCCTCCTCTCTTGCTTTCTTCCCCAATTGTCATTCAAAAAAACAAAATAGCTTTTAAAAATCTTCTTCGGATTATGACCCATCATCAATTTTCTGTACTAAAGTTGTGAGTGTACCAGTAGTCTCTTCAGTTGCTCAGCTGAGCTGTGAAGCCCAGATGTATTTCCATAGACTCAGCCCTGGATACGATAGTCTTGCTGTCTAGACCAAACTGTAGCAGCAGGATTGGGCCCCAACAGAAAGGTCTGTTTTACACATATTCGGAAATGCAAGATTTTTCTGTTTTTTTTTTTTTTAACTTCTTAATTCCATTTCTTTTTTTTTATTTTTCTTAGTAATGTTGTTATTGTAATATAAATAATTAGACCTGCAGAATTAAGAGTGTAATTAGAAAAATTAAACAGGGAAAGACCAGCTGAGCCTGTCCCAGTTCCCACCAAATCATATTGATTTAGTGCTTGGATCTGTCAGATTATCTATGAGCTAGGAAGTGAAATAGGCCCAGGGCACAGATGTTGGCAGTGGTCTGTGATTGTCCCCAATGTTACATGGTCAGTATATGTCCCGGCAGGGCTTTGACACAACCAGTGGTCAGGGAGAGCTTGGGGTTAGCACAGGCCAGGGAGCACTCCTGACAAGAAGGATGGATGTGGCAACCTTGTACTGGAAGGTAAGGGGATTTAGCTGATCAATGCAAACAGCTATGCATAACTGTATATTATGCCCCATGCCATGCTAGTTTGATTTAGGTCCAAAGACAGCTCACTGAAATGATTGTAATAAATATAACCAATAAATTTTCATGCCCTAATGGACAAAGGAACTTTCAGTTTCAGCGTTTTGGTTACTTTTACAGCAACCAGACCCACCCAAGTTTAGATGTCTTCTAACAGAGCCTTTGGTTTTATACTGAGTAACTTAATTAATTGCAGCTCATATTCATGTCTGGGGCCAATAAGAGTTTTCCAGGGTCGAAGCATCTCTCCTACTCTCCTGCCTTTTGAACATTAACAGATCCCAGTGAACATGCAGAGCCAGGTATAAAATCTAGCCTCCAGTTTTGCTTTGTCTCTTTCCCCTGCATTGCTCCAGGACTCTCTTCCTCATTCTTTTTGGTTCTTTTATGCAAAAGGAATGCAGTCAGACAAGGTAACATCTTACCTTCCTTTTTTTTTTTTTTTTTTTCAGAACTGGGTCTCAGATGCAAAATGCACATACAGTCAATGAATTACTTTCCCAATTGAAAGCTTCCCTGCAGTGACATGTGTATGGTATCTCTTAATTAGCACGCTCTTTCTGCACACAGTGAACTTTCTTCAGTTCAGTACATTCCTAAGAGCATTACTATATTGTATAAATCATGGCATAATAAATATTCATTGGACATGCATTACATCAAACTCAAAACCTCTAACTCTCATTTGGATCTTCACAGGACTTACACATGACATATGACCAGTAGAGATGACATACCTAGCATTTGGACACATTTTTCTTAATTACTTCCACCCATGCCTTAGGTTAGACTCTTTGTCATCTTGCACACACACATACACACACTCCTGCAGAAAAAAAGTAAAAAATTCCATACAGTCCTTTATCATCACATGAGGATACTTGTCCTTTATGACATGCAATTCCTTTAGTGATACTTGGTAAGTCAACATAATTATACAATGATACCAATTTCTGCTGGGGAACAGATTCCCAATAGGTTTTGAGGAAAGCATGATTGTTTCTCAGTTGTGTAATAAGAACCAATTACTCCTAAAAATTCTAAGATATTCCACAGAAGACTTGTACAACAAGAGACATTGCTCCCAAAGGCCTAATTTTGTATGGAGAAAGGGCTGTATTGCAAGAAACTGTGCTTTCTGAAGATTTTGTAGCTGATAGGGGACAGGAGACTTGAATATATTCCAGGGAAGTGCTGCTTTTCTCTATAAAGCTTCCTCCAAATACAGGCTTGCTGTCTGAATGGCAAGTGGGGTTTGTCATCTGGGTGCAGTGACACAGGAAAACGTTTCAGCTTGGTAGAAAAATACTTCAGTAAATTAAAAGTGGACTTACTAGGAGATGATTTTTCTTTTATTTGCGTATAGACACTGCTGCTGTGTTTTGCCAAGTTTACGACTGTGTCCACTCCTCTTATAAAGATTTCCTTGTTTGTGCACAGCTGTAGAGGTCTTACAAGTGGGTGAAACTATTCCTGCTGCAAGTGCATGAGGGAGGCTGCCTTTGCCTTCCCCAGGTGAGCAACCTCAGGACAGCTCAGTTACTTGTCCAGAGGGTTTCAAGACGCATTAAATCCACACCTTTTTTTTTTTTTTTTTGTTGCCTATAGGGAGAAGGAACTGGAAGCTGAAAGCTGGAATTTTTGTTGTAAAACTGAGTGTCTCCAGAAGCCCCTCCGTCTCCCAGAGTGATAAGGTACAAACTGCAGTATGGTCTCTGCCACACAGACACAGGTCTAATACTGTGATAGGAGAGAGAAAGCCCAACAAATTCCTATTGAAACCTAATGCCCTTTGTGTTAACACTGTGCCATCCAACCTTTAATCCTGCCCCTCTGCCTGGGTGGCCAGGGAGGGACAATGAAGATGGAGCCAGAACACCTGGATGGCGAGGGGGAATGTGCCTGAAGGGATGCTGGGGTGATAACACAGCCCGACGCCGTTTTGTGTGCCTTTTTGTGTATTTCAGGGTGTTCTCCTTCTGGGGTGCGCAGCAGGCTGCGACCAGGCTGGGCAGCAGGCCCTCTCCCTTCATAGGGCCCTCTCCATACAGCCCGCCGACAGCATTTCCAGCCCATTGTTCGCGCCGTTGCCGGGAGACGGTCGCAGCTGCTGGGTGAGGGACGGGCACTGGCGGGCTCCGCGGAGCCCTGCGCGCCGCCAGCCGTTCACCCAGGCTGTCCGGGATGATGTTTACCAACATCGGCCACATGGCTCCCCCTCTGCCCAAAATGTGTCCGTCCAAGGAGACTGCCAGGCACCCGGCCAACCGGCCTGCGACGTGCCGAAAATTCTGTCAGCGTGGGCCATTGCCCACCAGCCCGCCAGGGATCCGTCCCCACACGAACGGAAGACATGGCATATGCATGCTCACAGATGCACTCCTGTGTAGTGTGTGCGTATGTGTGTGGGGGGGAGGTGTTGAGGGTGGCCGGGCCCTGCTGTGGCTGTGCTGAGGGGTCTCTCTGACACAAGGGGTTCCCCCAATGTCGGGTTCCACGCTATCCTTATCACCAGCAGGGCTGGAGTGTCCCCAGTGCCAACGATATTGTTTAATGTGTACTTTTACTGGCATGTTGTTTCTCTAGCAAATTTACAGCAGGAGATTACAGCTGGAGCTGACCTTTTTTCCTTCAGCAGGAGTAATGAATGTTGCTATTTAAATGCTCTGCCTCGGCAACTTGTGTGCTTTAAAAGAGTAGCATAGTACCCAGGGGAAGCCTTTTGTTGCTGGGCTGTGAAACCTGAATACAAGCTCTCCTACTGGAAGCTTGAGAGGCAGAAAATAACAACTGAGAATAGATTTATAGGGTGTAACTTAGCCTAAATCAAGGCACAGAGAATGAAAATACGGATCAGATCCTGAGCTGGTGTAAATTAGTATAATCCCATGGAGCAATGATGCTTACACTGTCCCAGGAGCTGGCTCTTGCTTCTTGAAATGTAGACAAGCACCATCCAGCAATAGTGAAGTGTGGTTTAAAGTGAGCAAAATGTCAGTGAAGCTTCCGGATAGGCAGAGTGAAATTACTTAAATTAAAATATGCTAAATATAGGAATGTCAGTAAAAATGCTTTGGAATCATAGAATCATTGAATCAAAGAATGGTTAGCATTGGAAAGGACCTTAAGATCATCTATTCCAATCCTCATGCCATGGGCAGGGACACCTCACACTAGACCAGGTTGCTCAAAGGAATCCTTAAATATACCCAACCACTTTAGGACCAATATATTCCTTATCCTATATATTCCTTCACAGTGTGAATGGCCAGGTCCAGGAATATAAGGCCTTCTAGTGTAAAATGGATATATTACACAAAAAGTGGAAAATAGTGGTATCACCTAATTATCAGTAGCACATCATGGAGCTTGTCCCTAGAAAGAATGCTTTTCAGAAATAGTGTGTTGCAAATAGGTCAAAAATATAAAATAAGAAATTGTAGAGTTAAATACAGTTATTATTAGGTTTCAGTTTCCACTAAAACATCTCATGAAAAATTCATGATTCATCCCATCTCTCTGTCTCTAAACTGACAGAGAATTATAGTCATTTTTTGTAACTATAATAAATTATACCAAGAAACATTCCAAGAAAGAATCAAAAGGTTGCAATAACTTTTTTCGAAAGTTTTAGGAATTCTAGTAGCAAGTTATTAAACACTTTTGAAATGTGACAAGAATAATAGGAAATTAAAAACTGAAAACCTGGATTAATTTCCACTGCCTGTGCTGTATCCCTATCCTACTTCTTTTGTCTCCTACTGGGGGGAAAAGTGTTGTTTTAGAAGTGAATGTGAATTCAAATGCTATTTTGAATGTAGAGTCACTTGTTTATCACCTTAATCTGATGGTACATACAGTATTCTCCAGTTGCCAGACAGATCATTAGACAAGATGATTCACGCTTTGATCAAATGTAGGGAAATTTTGATGTCACTATCCAAAGTTTCAATAATCCTTCTAAAAATTCAAATTGAGTCTTTTTTGCAATACAATAAAGCAGTGTGTGTGCATCTGGCAGGTGAGGTCTTAAGGATTTATCCTTAAGAAATAAATTACTTTGTTTTTAGCAGAATGTTAATTTTCTGTGATTTCTCCTACATCACATAGAGTCATAGAATCATAGAAGCTTTAGGTTGGAAAGATCTTTAAGATAATCAGCTCCAACCATTAACCCAGCACTGCCAAGTCCACCACTAAACCATGTCACTAAGCACATCTACATGTCTTTTAAGTACCTCCAGGGATGGTCACTCCACCACTTCCCTGGGCAGCTGGTTCCAGTGCTTGACAACTATCGGTGAAGAAAGTTTTCCTAATACCCAATCTAAACCTTCCCTGGCGCAACTTGAGGCCATTTCCTCTTGTCCTATTGTCTCTTAAGAGAAGAAACCAACCCTCACTTCACTACCTTTAAGGTAATCATAGAGAATGATAAGGTGCCCCCTGAGCCTTCTCTTCTTCAGATTAAACAAACCCAGTTCCCTCAGCTGTTCTTCATCAGGGTTGTCCTCCAGACCCTTCACCAGGTTTATTGCACTTCTCTGGTCATGCTCCAGCACCTCGGTGTCTCTCTTGTAGCAAGGGATCCAGAACCGAACACAGTATTTGAGGTGTGGCCTTACCAGTGCTGAGTACAGGGGACGGTCCCCTGCTTCTGCTGGCCAAGCTATTTCTGATACAAATACCAATTAAAATAATTGCTTAACTACAACAAACTCTCACTGTACAGAAATACCTCACCTACTGGTGAGCCAGTACACCATTCAGCACAGGGTAGTGCTATGTAAAGGATATACCTTTAAACTTGGATTAGAGAAAACTATTTAGTTGCATCATTACCACCATTCAGATTATAATTTTTAGAGCTCCAGTGTATGTTAGGCAATCAGCAGGCAAAAAATGAAGCAAAAATAAACCAAAGATACCAATTTAATGCCCAAAAGACTTCACAGTCTTCTAATATTTCAGTTATTGCAACACATTTCATTTACTATTGCTGAATGTGGGGCAGATATTAGACACAGGTTATCAGCAATGCTCCAGTATCTTCCAGAAACCTCTACAGCACCGCTAAAAAACTCATTCCTAATGACCCAGAAGAAACTAGGCAGATTTAAGGAAATGCAGCCTTCATCTGATATTTTCTTGTTTTGGTTTCCTTGGGTTTTGTACTTTTGACTAATAAATTCCGATCCCAGAAGAAGGTGAACAAATAATGATGGATGTATATATTGAAGGAGCGGCCAGGAAGCTTTCAATATTTTTCATGCCAGGGATATTGTCAAGCTCCCATTAAGACTTTTTTTTTTAATGATGCCTATATTATGAAATAAAATATTATTCCAAACAGAGACCAATATAATGTGAAAAATTTGAAGGCATTGTATTCTTTGTGTTAATAGAAAGAAATCAGCACAGGGAAAAGGCTTTCATGGTAACTTACAAAAAAAATTGTGTTTTAGCTTGGTCAGTGTGAGGCATCCCTGGCCATGGCAGGGGGGATGGAACTAGATGAACTTAAGGTCCTTTCCAACCCTAACCATTCTATGATTCTCTAACTAATTTTGAATCAGAACCTTTTAAAAAAAAATCTCTTTAATGCTGCTCCTTAGAGCAAACACTCCTTTGTGAAAACAAACCAAAAAATCCCCAAACCCAACAACAACAACAAAAGACAGAATATTGGTTCATAATGTTTTTGGTTTGAATGGAGCCAAAACTTGCACAGCTGCTCTTTTAACAATTTTAGTATAAACCCTTCATACATGAAAAATGGACTTAAAATAATCCCAATATATACTTGGAGCTAGAACAGTTGATCTGTGCTGTTTAGAGGAGTTCAGCTGTAAAGTGAAGTTTTACAACAGTCATTAGAAAATAAATTGCTGTGGTTCTTTCATTCTACACTGAAAAATAAAAATCCCCTCTGAATTCTTTCCCTCCCTTTTTTATTTGTTTTCTCTGATAGGTGTTTTGCATGTTGGTGATCAGTTTTAGTGGTGTGGGAAGAGCACTGCTAGCCTCTGTAAAAACCTGTCTTTGTAGGGGCTGGAGAGTCATGTAATAATATAGCATTGGAGAGCATAGTATAGAGTGAGGCTGCTGTAGAAGCAGAGCAGGCACCAGATGGTGACCGCCGTTTCACATTCTGGTTCTGTGTCCTTGTTCCAGCAGGACTTTGATGTGATGGGCTTTTCTGCTGCAAAAATTTATGTCCCACATCTGCACCAGCACCAGGAGGCAAACTGATGCAGAAGGATGGCAGCCAAAGAGATTTTTGCTCCATTCCTCTTCTTTGCTACCAGAGGAGGAATGGACATTAATACATGCCTCCTCACATATACACTCCAGTATTGTAAGGCGGCTCTGTACCAAAGCTTGTTAGGCCTTGATATGCCCTTTATGATTACATCACACAGTAACTACTGAGATCTGGGTTTTAGAATTGCTTATCCTTGCATCGACCTTGTTAAAAATCTTTTATAATTTCTATTCTACCCTTTTCTATCCTTCTTTTGCAATGCTATGCTATTCAATGCAATGCTATGCTATGTCAGAATATGTTATAATATTCTATGCCATTCCATTCCATTCCATTCTTTCTTACACCATGGCTATCAGTGGTGTCTGTTGCTTATTTTACTGCAACATTTTTCCTTGTACAAAACAAAAAGAGACATTTTCATTCCTTGCCCTCACTCAAAATCTCTGCCTGTGAAAGAGTAAAGTGAATGAAAGAAGCTGCCCAAGGTAGTTTCACCAAGACTGCAAGAACCCTGGATAAGCCTGAGCTCATAAATTTGTCATATGAGACTTCAGATTTAGTCTTGACACATAGATGAAGTTGTATTTGGTATATTACCAAATACAACAATAACAGCAGTTATTATATGAATTACAAAATTATATAATATTATTTTTACTTCAGAAGGTAGTTGAACTGCTTCTGTGAAGCCAATTTTCCTGCCCTTCCCATTGCACATAACTAGTAAAACCACCAAATGTAGACTTTATGTTTGATTAGGGTGGGTCTTTTGTTTGCATGTTTTTTTTCTTTTCTTCTCTTCTAGCATAAAACTTCCTGCAGAAACTTCTGAAGGGATATTTCTTCTTTGAAGCCAATCATTCAAAATCCTGATATAAGCCTAACAGGTGAACCAGTGCTTGTAAACCCTGAGTATTTTAAGAGAAGCTTCTTTATCAGTGTTTGAGTCTCTGGTGAATAGCTCACTGAAGCTCTGTTTATATAGACATATGGTGTGAAGAACACTAATACAGTTGTCTGTGCACAACTGTAACAAACAATCTGCTTATTGTGTATTTTTTTAGGCAACACTTCATGAAGTCTAACAGGTGGCCCCAAGTTACAATAGGCACACTGTCGGAGTAGAACAAACCCCATTTACACAAGAGCCTTGACTGGAGATAGTGACTAAGGCAGCCTGCAAAATCAACCTTAGAACATGATTGTTTAAAACACTTAAACGCCATGAACCTCGAATTAATATGAGCCTTGCCTTTTTTACCATCCTTCTGTTGCTCTCAATCTATCTCAAGGCCAGTAGAGTTAATTCCTCCCAATGAATGAATGCTAAGCAACATTAAAAAATCTCTTGCATATTATATGTCTCAAGTTTACAGATATAATGCAGTATGATTTATGTAAAAATTGAAGCTATTTTAATTTTAATTAGCCTATCAAGTTTCATTACAGGCTTTCAGTTTCTTAGGATCATGGTTTCACCTGTAATCTTGGAGGTTTTTTGTGTTGCACACTATGAGTATTTAGGAGCACAAAGTTTGTTCATGTTCACTGCAAAGGAGGTAAAGTGAATAATTCAGCTCTTTCTCTAAAGATAAACCTGTTACATTCCTCATTTAATTCTCCTTTGTAACCTTTTCCCCAGAAATCTCATCATTCACTGCTTTTGGTTGCTAAAATTTTCTTCCTGAATATGCAGTCCTGGAGCATTATGTTTTCACTTATTGTGTAGGAAGTTGATGTTTATGGTTGTGGAGTTGAGGGTTTTGGTTGTTTTTTTTTTGTTGTGCTTTTTGTTGTTGTTGTTTTAAATAATATATTTATTCAGTGGAAATCCCCTGGCAGAGAAGGAGATTCCCAGAACAGGACTTCTTTAAAGTTCCTGGAGTTATGTTTTTGATGCAATACTTGATTCAGCTTTCATTGATTTTATAGAGGTGGACCAGGTCCCATGTGAAAATCACAAATGGTAGTGAGGTGGAAATGGACAGTAATATCAAACCTATAAAGCAGGAGCACAAATGATCACATCTGTATAGTAAAGTGGGCGGTAATTTACATAACATGCAGAAAAATGCCAATATTCTTAGGCTGTGTCCATCTCAATTAACTTCAGTTATAAGTATATTCCAAGCAAAACTTCTAGGGTCTCCCAGAAGCCAATGGTAAGACATGGGCACTCCCAGGAGGCAGTTCATCTTGTACCAAGGCAGATGTCTACAAGAGCTGCAAGAAAATTCTTCTGAAATGCCCATCTCACCTTTGACAAAAGGGAGTTCCAGGTGAATAATGTCTAGCTTCTCAGTGCTTACAGTAAGATGAGACAATCCCCACCCATTTCAACCAGATGTGTGAAAATGAAAATAATCCTTTTCTTTCTAGCAGGATTAGGGAAGTGGTTGTGCCGCTGTACTTGGCACTGGTGAGGCCACACCTCAAATACTGTGTTCAGTTTTGGACCCCTCACTACAAGACATTGAGGTGCTGGAGTTTGTCCAAAGAAGGGCAATGAAACTGGTGAAAGGTCTAGAGCACAATTCTTATGAGGAATGGCTGAGGGAACTGGTGTTGTTTAGTCTGGAGAAAAGAAGGTTAATGGGAGATCTTATTGCTCCCTAAACTATCTGAAAGGAGGTTATAGAGAGGTGGGTATTGGTCTTTTCTCCCAAGTAACAAGTGATAGGACAAGAGGAAATGGCCTTAAGCTGTGCCATGGATGGTTTAGATTGGATATTAGGGAAAAATTTCTTCACCAAAAGCATTGTCAATGCACTGGAACAGGCTGCCCAGGGAAGTGGTGGAGTGACCATCTCTGGAGGTATTTAAAAGATGTGTAGGTGTGCTGACATGGTTTAGTGGTGGACTTGGCAGTGCTGGGTTAATGGTTGGAGTTGATGACCTTGAAGGTCCTTTCCAATCTAAACTATTTATGATTCCCTAAGAGTATTTTTGAGATGGTGTCTTCCCTCAAAAGGTGTTTTCGTTCAGTTCTGTGTGGTACTGAGTGCTTTTTGAATTCTTGATTTCAGCAAGATTTGACAGTGCTGACTATTTTATAATAGAATGAATCATCTTGGTAGCCTGGCTAAAAAGTTATTCAATCAAGATTTGGATAGGTTTCATTTTTTTTGTGAGATACTGGCTTTTATCCTATAATGATCAGTTTCGAAGGTTGCTTAGGCAGATAAGTGTTCCCATTATTTTTTCCTGCATTTTTTCATCCCACTCCCATTCTTTTTGCAAAGTGTGGAAGCCTTTTGAGGCATGCACGTTTTCTCATGAGACAATAACTGGATGAGATTAGATAGAGCCTGAACCAAGCCTCACAAAGTCATAGAAAAATTCCACTGATTTTAATGGTATTTGGGTGAGGCTACTGTTAATCTAATTCGTGAGGATGCCTTGCTTGATTTAAAAGAAGAGCTACCTTAGATATCACATCTGGAGCACTTCAGATAATTTGCTGGGAAAGTCTGGTGTAACCTAAGTCTATTGAATACCACTGTACACAATGCACATCTCACAGAGGTTCTAAACACTTTCTTCACCTGTCTTTAGGAGGTAAGCTCCAGGCCATAGAAATAAAAATCCAGGTTGATGCAGACAGATCCACCGTCAGTGAAGGAGGAGTTGGTATATGAACTATTACAGGAGCTTGAACCCTACAAATCGATGGGCCCTGACAATATCCACCCAAGGGCATTAAGGGAGCTGGCTGATGTCATTGTGAGGCTGCTCTCCATAACCATTGAGAAGTCATAGAGACTGAGGCAGAAGAATGGAAGAAGGCAAATGTCACCCCCATCTACCAGAAGGACTCAAAGAGGATCCAGGAAATTATAGGCACATCAGTCTTACTTCAGTCCCTGAGGAAGTTATGGAGTGAATCCTGAGGACTATCACTAGTCAAATGAAGCATGTGATTGGGAAAAGGTAGCATGGATTCACCAGGGTCAAATCATGCTTGACAAACCTGATTGCCTTCCACAATAAACTTCTCAGTTGATGCAGGGTGAGAAGTGGGCATTGTCTACCTGGATTTCTCCAAGGCTTTCAATACAGTTTCCCACAGCCTCCTCTTAGAGAAACCATCGCATTATGGTCTAGACAAGTGGTCTGCGCCAGGTTGAACCACATGATCCTTGAGGTCACTTCCAACTTGGTATTCTATGTTTCTATGTATTTTTTTAAAAAACAAATTTTCTAGAATATGGACAGACTTTCTGAACACCAGTATTGTTGCATGGGATAAGATCTAATAAGATTTAAAGTCCATGAAGTCCAGGATCTTATCTTCAGCAATGGCCAATATGATCTGAAGATACTCTGCCCCAATATTGTATCTTTTCTAATGGATTGAGATTGGCTTCCAAGTGTAAAATTAAATTCCAGATTTTTTGTTACAAATACATATACATAAATTAATATAGCTGTATCTACATATTGTTATGTATGTGTATATATATATATGAGCCTATACTGTTATCTAAAAAGGTCATATTCACATCATTCTATTGAGCACTTATATCTAATACATGACATGGTGTCCTTATGACATGAAAAGACAAAAGTGCATGGTAAGATCAATCTTTATTCTATTCTTGTTGGTTATATCTATCCTAGTGACTAACAGGAGCCAGAGCCATTACTGAAACTCAATAATTTATTCTGCTGAAAAACATTCCCTAGCACAACTTTGATCAAGGCCAATTAACAGTGTCCCAGAAAATTCCCAGGCAAAGTTCAGGAGTTTGAATAGGCCAAGGACCACTCCCAATAGGTAGTTTGGATGTGGCCATCTTGTTTTGGAAACTAAGAAAGTTTAATAGCATAGACTTGACCAGACCACACCACCTGGCCCTCTCCCTTGAGTATTCTGCTACTGTGTGACCTCAGTGTGCATGATGTAAGAAAAAGTTTCCTTGGCTCCAGACTACAAATATTATAATACTTGGGTCCAAGGATTTTGGATTCTTATTTCTCCTGGTGCAGAGGAGGACAATAAAAATACAATCATTGCAAAAGTTGAGGAGTTTATATAGGACAGTCTATGTAAATTTATGTATTTCCAGTTTAAAAAAGGTACTTTCATTTGTAGTGGTATATTTCAAATGATCTAATAATCTGGGTGCAATGATATTTTTTACCTGAAATTAGGGGTTTGTACTGATTTAAAATTCAGTCCAGCATTCTGAAGGTTTCTGTAGTACCAGCAGCTTCGAATCGTAGAATCATAGAATAGTTAGGGTTGGAAAGGACTTTAAGATTATCAAGTTCCAAACCCCTGCCATGGGCAGGGGCACCTCACAGTAGACCATGTCACTCAAGGTTCTGGCCCCCCTGGCCTTGAACACTGCCAGAGATGGAGCATTCACAGCTTCCTTGGGCAACCCATTCCAGTGCCTCACCACATTCACAGTAAAGAGCTTCTTCCTTATATCTAACTTGAACTTTCTCTGTTTAAGTTGAACCCATTATCCCTTGTCCTACAGTCCCTGATGAAGAGTCCCTCTTCAGTATCCTTGTAGGCCCCCTTCAGATACTGGAAGGCTGCTATGAGGTCTCCATGCAGCCTTCTCTTCTCCAGGCTCAACAGCCCCAACTTTCTCAGCCTGTCTTCATACGGGAGGTGCTCCAGTCCCCTGATCATCCTCGTGGCCCTCCTCTGGATTTAATCCAACAATTCCATATCCTTTTTATGTTGAGGACACCAGAACTGCACACAATACTCCAAGGGAGGTCTCACGAGAGTAGAGGGCAGGATCACCTCCTTCGACCTGCTGGTCCCGCTCCTTTTGATGCAGCCCAGGATACGGTTGGCTTTCTGGGTTGCAAGCGCACACTG
Organism: Pezoporus occidentalis; assembly: GCF_034315485.1. Lineage (NCBI taxonomy): Eukaryota > Metazoa > Chordata > Aves > Psittaciformes > Psittacidae > Pezoporus > Pezoporus occidentalis. Next base: position 207,465 of record NW_026916325.1, read on the forward strand.
AAGCTGGCTCATGTTCAGTTTCTTGTCGACCAACACCCCCAAGTCCTTCTCTGCAGGGCTGCTCTGAGTCTCCTCTCTGCCCTACCTGTAGTTTCCAGGGATTAATTCAGAAAAAAGAATGTGCTTTTCAGTACAGCCTCATACATTTCAGATTAGGGGGCAAAACTGCAAAGCTGACCTCCGCAGATGACATCACCAGCTGTTGCCTTTGTGTAGGAGTGAGTGTTCAGCTCAGATGCCTCCACAATCTGGTGGACAAAGGAGGTGAGGGAGGTGAGCAAAGGGAAAACAGAGCCTTTGGATTGGCCTATGTGGGATATCAAACATGGCGTGTTGTTTCAAATGGTAATTTTAATAAGTGCCACGTGGTTTTGCAAAATGATACTTCTTCTGTAACTACAAGTTACAGAAACTATAGGTTCATCAGATAGATCAAAGCAGAAGAGGAAGCAGTCATGCAACAGAACTACAGATATCCTTTGAAATTATACCAAAGTGATGTCAACCAACATATTGAGCAGTTTCCCAGGAGAACTAGCAGAATTAAGTTCCTTTATCTTTGGATAAAAAAAACCCAAACCTTGACATTGAAGTGACATTTGAGTACCCATTGAATGTCTTTGAGCTTGCTTTGAATTGTCACCTTACAGTTTAAATGCTTGGTAGACCACAGAAGGGGTTAGGTGCCCTGTTATCCATGGGAGACAGGCAGATGCCTATTGAATCTTCCAAAGGAGACCGTCTGCCTGCTTTTTTATTAACTTTTAGAGCATCACACTCATATAACAATGGTGAGCGCTGGTCTTTAGTGAACACAGTTCTGTGTTCTGTAAAATCACTTTACCCTCTTACCACTGAAAAATAATTAAATGGAAACAGAAAATTCTTCTATTTTCAATCCTGCTGTGTTTTTTGACAGCTGTATAGGACAACTGCTATTGGAAGGGAGAATTAATACAAAACTCAGAAATTTTTCAGATGGTGTAAGCTCAAAGTCTCTGCCATATGTCTGAGGAAGAATGATGCACCTGAGGCACTTCTGAGTCTGGTCATCTGCTTTACAGTATGTTACATTCTTAGTAGCTCCATCTAGCTGAGGTCACAAGCTCTTCAATTTATACTGGTGCCTTAGGGCTGTCATTTGTAAAGTTCTTCAACTAAATTCCTTTTAAATGTTACACAAAAAGGCCTTTTTATAAGCATATATGTGTGTGTATGTATATATATACATACACACACATATATATGTATACTTACCGAGTCTTCTGTTTACTAGTTCTAAAATACAACCAAAATAACTTTTATTCCAAAAATAATGATAAGTACTTCTCTGAGTTAAAAAACCCAGTGTCAGCAGTTACTGTCCCATCTGCCCTGGAGGGGATTCTGTATCTTTAAGAATGAACTGGACTGCAATAAAATCAACACTTTCTTTCTGCAAGATGGATAGCTTCCTTTTATAAGCTTTACACTACTGCCTGATGTCCTTAAAATAAATACTGCATTCTAAAATACATGCTTTAATTTAGCTGCTGGAAAACGTTTTATTGCCTGTACATGGGAAATCAAAGTAATTGCTCAAGTTATTGTACAATATATCTCACTGTAGCAGGGAGGATGAATCTATGAATCTCTCTCCTTTTAGTCTAATTGCAAATATGTTCATTTTTTTCTCACTTCTTCGCCTTTACTATAATTAACATAGCTGGAATATTGCCTCAGTGTTTTCAAGACCATCTCACTTCCCATAGCCAGACAGATATTTTGAAAGATAAATTAACAGGTTTAAACTGTACTGTTAGAGCCCTGTGGTTTGTGGAGGGATGGAAGTAGCAGAAAGAAAAGATGGGTACTGTGCCTTTGTGGTGGGTCCATCCCTGCATTTGCTGCACTATATGTCTACAGAAAGGTAATATGAAACATACAGCAACATACAGGAGGGTGCCCTGCACTGGATAATACTGATAGGTATTGGACTTCCTTGTCCCTTCCAAAGGTCAGACCAGTTAAAAGTTACTATCTCCAGAGGTTTTTATGAAGGTAGACAGTGTCTATGGTTATACTATTCTAATAACAATTGTTCCCACTCTTCTGGGGGGCGAGTCCCATTATTCTTTTCTATGCCTGGGTACAACATCATCAGTCTGTGTTTCACTCTGTCTGTTTTCCCTTAATTCCTTTTTTGTCTCTGCATGTTTTTTTACATCTTGGGGTATGGTGATTTTTGTTTGTTTGTTTGCTTTGTTTTGTAAGGTGTGGGTTTTTTTCTAAATGTATATGTGTTTGTTTTGTTTTATTATTTTTGTCATTTAATATCTTGATCTTTTATTTTCCATTTCCCCTTCTGTGCACCTTCTTTTTTCTCCCCATCCTTTTCTCTATTTTATGTGCCTTGCTTCCTTTCCATGTATTTTTCCTATATCTTTGCTCTAAAAAGGCCACCTAAGGTTGCACTGCCATGGTACAGTCTCCCTGGCTTAACTTGGAATGAGACAGTATTTTCCCTCAGGTCTGTGGTTTAAACACTCTCTTTTGCCCACCTGATGGGGTGAGAACTGCTCTGTCCATAGCAGACTATTTCTCCCTGGAGTATTTTGCTTCTGTGTGATCTTCTGAGAAGTCTGAACACTGAACATACTCAAAGAGAATGATAGCATTTATTAAAAATAATTTAAAAGGCAGAAATCATGTACCATGAAAACATACTATAAAAAATGAAACATACTATAAAAATGAAACATACAGAAAAAAAGCTCTTTTAAGATGCTGTTTGTAGTCCTGGAAACATGGTTACTGCAGAAGATGATATAAGCCATAGAAACACCCATTCTTAGAAATTACAGCTGGCCTTCTACCTCAGGATCTGACAGAGTTAGGAGGAGGACCAAGAACAACTTCCCAGATCCTCATCCTTCCAGCTATTTCTTTCTGTAGGAATCATTGTCTTCTGTTTTACTGGGACCACCATTCCTAGCTCATACTCATCAATAATGTATGCCCTTTTTTAGCATCTAGAAGGTTTAGATGCACTTCATTGATTTCTTGGTTCCTTAGTGCCTAATTTCAGGCAGAAACCACTGCTGCCGTTAAACATTCACAAGTAAATGTTATTGGCCAACATTTCTCTTTTCCACCCATGCCGTGCAGCATCCTGAGCAGCAGTGGCTGATTTAATGGCTTTTCCATATCCCAGAGCCAGCTACATTTTGATTCTCTGTGTGTTATCTGATTGTTGGACACCTTGTGATCCTTTATGATCACAGACACTTTATCAATAATGTAGCAGTCATCTTAAACTTCACATAAATACACGAGCAAAACATAGTGAATATTCCATAAACATGAATTTAGCAGCAAGGCATCCATTTTTTACCCTTGTTAGAAAGGTAAAATTGTAAATGTCTCTGTGTAAGAGACTGAATCAATACATAGATATCTGTTGGTGATTTTTAATGCAAGTTATTGCTATACAGTCTCTTTGTTTTCTCCCTGTTTCTTTTTCAAAACATTCACTAGATTTCCCTCCCTTTTTTCTCTCCTTTTCTTTTTTTTTTTTTTTTTTTGTTAAATACCTTGATAGGCTCCTGGTAATCTACCACTAATCCTTTCTCCTCAGTACACGCTAAAGAAATAAAAGATGCCAGTTTGTGGCTTAGCTGCATTCAGGAAAACTTCCGTATTGCTGCCAAGAACTGCCATCTGCCACCTACAAGCGCAGGTGCCAGGGAGTCTCCTCTGCACACAAAGCATAATAATATAACACAAAGGACCAATGTGCACTAATAATTGCTAAACACACAGAAAGAGAGGCCAGAACATTTTTATGAAAGTTTACTTAGTCTGTGGAGATTTGCATACAGATGGCTAGGTCAGGGTGCTGTGTATGCCGCCTGGGCCACTGTGGGGTAGGGCTGCCTTCAAGCAGCCTTTATAAGCACACACGGCTTTTACTATAGCATAGTGTTGTGGAGAGACCTCATTCTGCACACACTGAATAGTCATTCAAGTAGCTTGCTTTGAAATGAGAAAAGACCTTGGATAGGGGGGAAAAAAAGCAAATTCTTTTCTTTGTGAGACAGAGGAGGAGTGTTGGGAAAGAGGCCAGAGGACTTAAAGAATGTGGGTTAGCAACCAGGAATTAGAGGAAAGTTTCTGTGGAGACACACAATTAGATATGTGGCATTCACCCCTCTCCTTCTAGTGGGCAACAAGAGCAAGCACATTTCAAAGGGTGCATCATCTGCATGAAACAAGGATAGGGGGAAGAAAAAGCACCCTAATTTTTAAAGTATAAAGAAAACTGTAACTGTCTTAAAATAAAAGAAACCCAAAGGTTAAGCAGCAAGAAATTTCCCTTCAACTAAGCGTGAAGATACATACCCTGAATTTAGTGCATTTCCTTTTCGTTTGTGTAGGCCTGAAAGTGTACATATGTCTGCATACATACATGTGTAGGGACCTTCTAATACATTTAGATACTTTAAATTTGAAAACATTGCTGTAAGAGTTTGTCATGAATTAATGAAACATGCTGTTTTATTTATTTATTTTTTTTATTCTCCAGAAAGCATCCAGGATTTACTGATGACTAAATCCAGCTGTCAATATACAGCTACCACTATCGTAGGTACCTTTACAAACATCACATGTGTATAGAGGGTAATTTTCAAAGCTGCTTATCTTGTATGGATTTTCAAGTACAACTATCATTTTTACCTTTGAAACAGTTCACTATCCTAGGTGAGTGGTTCAGTTTTATCCTTGCTGCTTGCACCCTGGAAATTTCATCAACACCTATGAATCAGCTCCTGATTCTGAAATTAAAAAGGATTAGTTTTCTGGGCTGCTCACCTGTCTCAAAGAAAAAGAAAAAGGAAATATCTATTTATTTTCTTCCTGTCCCTTATCAGAGATTATTGAAGAAAATGTAATTATTGTGCCCACCTTATTTCACTGCATCTTTAACTGTTTCTTTTTAAAATAGATTATTTTAGAAATAGTAATACAGCTCCAAAGAGTCTGCAATTAGCTCAGTGTGTCTAGAGAAGAAAATCACACAACCTTACATTTTCAAATCTCTGTATAGATTCATGAAGTATAGAATTTGAGTACTTTGCAACCAAAGGATTCAAAACCTTGAAAAAGCTCTATGGGGTAAAAATATATAAAACATGATTTAGAGGAAAAGAGCAACAGATAGGTTTGCCCAAGGTCACAGAGGAAGTCTAAGAGAGGTAAGAATTGAATCCTAGTCCCCTGAGTAGCAAGGCAATTCCGTATCCATTATCATTCATCCTACTTCGAGAGTGCTAATTGATTTTGACTGCTTAGCGTGAGCTCTTTAAAGGGGCCTGATTTTCAGGGCTGTTTGTCTCCGGCAGAATGTGGGGCTGAGGTCTGGGGCAGGATGAAGAGGGCAGCACCGGAGAGGCTTTTCCAGAGTTTTGATTGCTTCAGGGGTGGGTGCTTCCTCCTTGCCTGCTCTTGGGCTCACCTTGGGACTACATGGCTGTTTCTTTAGCCTTTACACTGCACCGGCTTCTCCTGAGGCAAAACACAAAGCTTGGAGTGATCATTTCCTTCACTGTGCTTTCAGTAGCCAGGGACTGAGATTTGCATTGCTGCCTTTAATACTATTTTTTGTCTCAAGTATTACTTCCTTTAGGTTTCCAAAAGCTAGTAGTAGTAGAAACTGTAACCATATGTGGGACTGCAGGGAGAAGCAAGAGATTTTCCTGTCTCAAACACCCAGATTTTGTATGTCATGACAAGGATTCCCTGAGATGACACTTGGTTACTATATAAGTATGTTCATCCTCTGGAATCAATAAAGTATCAAAATAATGCAACTTTAAAAGCAAAATAATCTGAAATATTTACATGCACTAAACACAATACTTTAGTTTTCTTATTTGCCTGGTGTAAGGGATTTTCATGTGATCAGTACTCAAGATACTGTGCTTTTTTAAGCTATTGTGCCTGCACAGCAAGTCATATAGTCCTTTCCCAAAGCAAACCTCCACCTCTCCCCTCTTAGCACTGGAATTCCCCTTTCATGACACTTCATGTACAATTAGGGTGTAGAGGTAGATGCAACAGAGAGAGAGTAACGAAGTGGGAGGTCTCCAATAACTCAGCAGCCGTCTGCAGCTGCTCACCAGGTATGTTCTAGCAGTTGATTTAGGATCTAACCCATTGAATGCCACCTGGAGGCTGAGCTACACATTTAACTTGATCATGTCTTTGAACATGTTATTCCTTTAGTATAGGATTATCTCATAAATCCTGTCTAGAACACGGATGGGTACAACTGCAGAGATAGTTTTGGGATCCATATACTTAACTAACTGCGGGAGAACACAATAGTGTTCTCTTTTCTCAAATGTAGGATTTATAATGCCTTTCATAAACTTTCTGGGTAAATTAGGAAAAAAATAATAAGCTAGCAATGGATAGAATCCAGCTTCCTAAATACCAAACACTGCAAAATTTCCATATAAATTATCCCTTCAGGAGCTGGGTTTTGCTTTGAATGCCTTCTTGGTCTCTGAGGTCTGAAATTATGCCAGTCTGAGGGAGTTCCAGATATTTTCCATAAAGGCTGCTTTCCAAAATCTTTCAAAGCAATCACAGGATCTCCAAGAATGTCCTAACCACTGTCCTCCTGAGCAGGAGGAGAGCAGTGGTTGGGAGGAGTGTCCAGGAGCACACTCCCACAGCATTACATCTGAGTTGCTTTGGTCAACTGCAGTGTCTCTAGCAAGTATCACAGAGCTCATGTGGAAATTATTTTAGAGTAAATATTTATCACAAGCAATTAAATTTAAAAAAAAAAAAATTAAGTCTCAGCTCCCCAGAAAGTCTTATGTCACTGGTAAAATCTAGAATCAGAAGTTAAATGTTGAGGCTTAGAGCTTAGAAATTAAATTAGTGAAATTGAAATGGAATTAAATGAAAGTTTCTATTCAAAGTGAAACTTTGACCTCACTCAAAGCAGTAAGGTGACCTCTGAAGGTTAAGCATTAGTATTTCTACTTCCATGCTTACTTCTTTTTCTCTAAAGCAGAAATAATGTAACTTCCTTACTTCAGGATAGATGCATTAACATTTATGAGACACTGCTATACAGCTCAGTGCTTGCTCTCCTAGCTTCTCTGGAAAAACACCTGCTTTCCTTTTTTTTTTTTTTTTCTGTTAATGTAGAAAGTCTATGGTAATTCTAGTATGTGCATATACACTTTGTAGTTCAGAGCATCTTTTGATGTCGTCCGTTGATGTTGAATTTGGTCTATCCTCCCAGTGGAAGCAGACTGTAAAAGCAAATTTTCTTGGAGATGACTTCTGTTTTCACAAATTGTTCTAGAATTCATAGATATTTAAAGTACACATATCTGCTGCTTAAAATGAAGTTAGGAAATGTTTAACATACAGGAGAAAGCTTTGTTTTTCTCACTTTTCTTGCATCCTAATGAAACTGTATTACAAATAAATAATTTTCTTGAATAAAGTATAAGATATCTAAAAAGCATTTAATATCTGAGTCCAGACTTACTACATTTTCACTTATTCTTTATTCTATAACTTTCCTCCAAATTTCCATTTTGATCTGTAAACCTGTAATTCTCACAGAGAAATGACTTGAGAAATGCCAATTTGGAATGCATACTTATAATAAGCGAGACTGTCCAACTAGTAAAATATCTATTTGGACAGTATTTCTAATAAGGAGTCTTTAATAAAAAATCCCACAGGCACATGACCATTAATAGTCATTGCTTGTATGTGAGCATGTATAGAAATTAAAGCAACTGGTCAGTAGACAGGATCTGTCTTTTGAACTAGATATTTAGACTGCCTCTATATAGCAATCACTTCTGGATAAAAGGCATAGGTTTGTTGGGGTTCTAACTACCTTTTCAAGAGTAATCTGAACGCATTATTACCCTTTGATAAATCATGCCCCTTTTCTCAGTGCTCTTTTCAGTTACAAATATGACTTGGAAAATGCTTTTCTCAGTTGCAGTAGGCAAGCACAGATGTAGTTGTCTACAAAATGTGCACAAAAATTATGCTGAATGACATCTGGGAGATATAAAGATACAGTCCTTATCTGAATTTGGCAGGTCTTTTTTTTTTTTTAACTGTATTAAAACCATAAGAAGATAGTTTATCAACTAAGTGGTAACAAAATCATATGAAATTTGTTTAGATTTTTGAGATTTCCATGTCAAAGGGCTGGGTTTGAATTAGAAAGCCAAGGAGTCAGAACCTTGAACCTTTAACTGATAGGATTTTCTGAAGGACAACAGGTCACTTGGAGATGTAGAGAGAATGAGGTTCTAGATCATTCACTGAAACATTAGAAAATTATATAAGGTTTCAGGATTAAGTTGCAGAAAACAAGAATACAGTGGAGGAAGAACTGCAGGGTTCCCAGGTGTTCCTAAATGGTATCTGGGTTTTTGCGTCTAAATCTGCTCCCTCTTTTTCTGAACAACTCGTTCTAACTTGAAACAGCTTCCAAATAGTCAAGAAGGCAATGTAATACTCAGAAGTGATGGATTTATTTATTTTTTTTGAATGCTTTGGTTGCACTAATTTTCCTTACCTGTGAGAGTGAGAAGGAGAACTGAAGTTTACACTGAAGCAATTTCTTCTTGTAAAATAATTGAAAAAACTCTGAAGAGGCAGGAACATGAAAAATTTGGTGGCTACTGGCACGTCATTAAGGGCCACACCTTTTTCCTAAGCATGGATTGAGGTGCCTGATTCTCGTAGGTGAAGGTTTTAATTCCAGCTTTTCATCATCTTGTAAATACAATGTGTGTCCACCTCTCATACTTCAGAATTAAAAAAAACACTATAGAAGTATGATCTGTTGACATGGTAGGACACTATATGCATTTGTAAAAATGTGCCTTTTTAGCCCTTCTCTCTGCATGGCACCATATTTGCAATCAAAACAACGAATTTACTTTCTCATACATTTAAAATGTTATGGAATAAAAACAGCAAAAGAGGCCTAGTTACTTGGTAAAATAAACTAGGTAACTTCTTTCAAAGAGTGATGTTAACTTCTCTGAAACTATTAAGTAGCTTTTCCATTGACTGCAGTGTGCCCTTGATCAGGCATTTATGTTATAGGAGGAATTAGTATCATCCTTAAGAAAACACATTCCACACATTTGCTTTTCTGTAGTGGATGCACCTTCTCTTTTCAAATTACAAAGAGCTTGTCATGAATTATATTTTCTGCTTCGTACAGACAATATCTACCTGCAAAGGTAACTAAAAGAATAACCATGGAGATGCCAATTTTACGGTAATTAAAAAAAGAAAAAAAGCAACTTTGCTAATCAGCAAACCCTTTGATCTGGTTAACCCTAAAGGTCAAAATACCCTGACCCCATCTGTGTTCTTGCTCTAATGTTGCCCTGCTTGGATCATTTCTCCCATTGTTTTATTCATCCCATATTAACTTCAAAACGAAGCTGCAGTGTTCCTGTGTACCTAGCAAATCTTCCTGATCTTACAATGAGGTGAAGGCCCATTGTTTCACTCCAAATCAGTTACCATTGTGCCCATTCAGCAAAATCGTTCATTTCCCCAGTCTAATGATTACATCCTATTCGAGGCTGTAAGCATTTTGTCATTCTGACCACAGAGGCTATTTAAGTCCTTTGATCTTACCTGTTATTGCCCCACTCTTCAGCTGCTGAGCTGACCTAATAGGCACTATTTTAGCTACTAGCATAAGTGACTGTATTCGCATTTGCAAGACATATATGTGAATGGAAGAATATGAATGTGTTGAAAGAAATGCCTCAAATCTTTAGTTTTACAGGTTTTTTTTTCTGTGTAATTACAGTAGTCTGGGTTTTTGAAGCATGCAGTGTTTGCCCTTGCTGAAGAGGTTGTTGTTTCTCCTTGATGTCAGTGAGAGTTTTAGCTTTCATTTCAGTGGAAGCAGAACTGAGCCAAGTCCTTTGTGCTTTCAGAAGTGAACCCTAATTTTATAATGCCTCTCATGAGGAGTCATCCGTTTTAAGCAGTGTTTTTGAGGGGGAAGAAGCATGAGGTGAGCCAGAGGCAGTATCCCTAGCAGACTCGAGAAACTGGAGAATTTGTGGTAGAAGTGGGCAGCTCTGGTCCCCTCCCCTCTGCCATTTGTAGCCCTCCACAAGTTAGCTAGGAGTGGTTGCTTAGAGGAAATCTTTCTGGTGGTAGTGGTTTAGAACAAGAGAACAAGGACCCGTGGCATGCAGCTTTTGAATATACCAGGTAGGAAAAGTGTGATAAAAGCACAAACCCCCACCACAATGTGCCTATAGGCTGGCCCTTAATTAGTAAAATAATATGAATAATTATGAACATTTGAAAATGACTGTAAGATTATGTATTTTACTACTTGGGATGGGTGGAGAAGGAAACTACTTTCCAAATACTATTGTTTGAAACCATTAATACTGTTTAAATCCCCCTGTCTACAGCTAGAGTTTTACTTCTTCATAGGTTGCAGCAGATCTGTAAAAAGGTTGTCATATCTCACAATTTTGTACAAGCTTCTTTTTTTCCAAAGTCATGAACTCAGGTCACAGTATGGTAGTCTGAGGAGGAATAAATTAATCCCTGGGAGAAGAGAAGGTCCCTCTCCTCAAGCCAAACACATTTGTCCTTTTCCTCCTGCTATAGGATAGTTTTCTGTTAAGAAAAATTCCCATTGCAGGTCAGATTGGGAAGGTGGTCCTAGAGGATGTGCCATTTTTCTGTTGGATCGTTTTTTCCTGAAGTGGAAGCATACCTTTAAAAAGTGGCATATAAGAACTAAGCAGCATATTGCAGAATTAGCAGATGCCTTCGTCTCTTAGCAGAGCAGAACCTCTTGATCACAAGGAAAGTACCAGGTTGGACGAAGCCTTGGGTGCTATGGTTTAGTGTGAGGTGTCCCTGCCCATGGCAGGGGGGTTGGAACTTGATGATCTTAAGGTCCTTTCCAACCCTAACTATTCTATGATGTTATGATTCTATGATTCTAAGTACTTTTGTTTCAGTAAAGTAAGAGATGTGTGTTTCTAGTCCAAATCCCTTTTGTTTTGTTTTGTTTTGTTTTTTTTTTAATGGAATGCTTAAAAATAATCCTTCTTTATGTCAGAAAAAGATTCAACTTCTACACTCGTGCATAACAGACTGGAATGTCTAGCTTACATATTCTATCTAAGGTGCATGATTCACAAAGTAGTCTAGTAACATAAGGGAGCAGGAATTACAATTCCTATAAGGCTCCTTTGTAGCTCATAGAAATTCATAAATTAGTGCTAACTTAATTATAAAAGTATACACTTCCAGAAAATAACTAATGCCACTGGAGAAAGGACAACCTGAAAGGATGAGCTGTGTTTTGCAAATTATAATGAAGGTATTTGGTGGTTTTTTTTTCTAGAAGTCAGCAATATAACAGCAACCCATGTGTTTCAGGATTCTGTAAAGTACTTTATTTCCTGATTTCTCATCAAAAATTATACTGACATACACTAACTACCACAGGAAAGAGCTTTGCTCAGTTATTACACTTCTGAGAGGAAAGGTTTTATAATAGATACAAGTTGCAATAATAAGAGAAAGCTAACGTGACCTGTTTATTAGACAGTTAAATAATTCATGGCTTTAATTAGTCCCAGAAAATATTACCAGTGCTGTCGATCTAACTACATTGCTGCTGTGACTAAGATGTCAAGAACTGGTAATCAAACCTATATTTTATGCTTAAAATTTCCTTCATTCATAGGTGCTTTTATATGAAGTGATTAATTTCTGCTGGAGGACCACACAGGGGGGACCAGAGGATTTATGACCTGAGGGAGTTCAATATTCTTTTCTAAATATGTTTTTAAAAGAGATCCATTTTTGAATGTTTAGCATTTGTTGGCTAATAGCCCTGTACAACCATTTACCTCATACCTTTCTGGTATAAGTATGGCAAATCTTTTGCCTATTTTAATGGTGACTGTAAGACTTGAATTAATAATAACAGGCTGTGGTCCAGAATCTTAACCCTTAGCTGTGGCTGCTAATAGTAAATCAGATGGACTGAAATAAAAACTGCTTTATATTCTGCTTCCTATGCTGAGTACCTCAGCAAACAATATGAGTCTGGAATGCAAGGGAACCAAATAATATATGAACCATGCTAGAGAACATGGAAGAACAAGTTTGTAAGTCTGTTTCAGTAAGATAATCACACAACTGCTGTTCATTAAACCTGTGGTTCCACTGTGACATTTGTTTTCATTTGGAAGCATTAGCTTGACATTAATTTATAAAATCTCTCAGTGGCATCCAACTACGGTTAGAAACAGAAAAGTACCAAACCTTGTTCTTCAAAGGCTGGTTTGGTGATATTTGTTCCTATCATTCTTAAGTTACTATCATAATTTCTTATTTGCAGTGTGGTAGTATGCCTGAGTCCTCAGATGCAAGTAGAGGACCTACATCTCCTAGATATCCTGGAAATGGGTGGATAAACACAGTTTCTTTCTATATGTGACTGTGATTTGGTTTGCCATTAATATCTTAGTACTATTTGCCATCATACCAGTAAAGTGAGAAAATTTAAAGTGCCATTTGAGCTTAAAAAGATACATATACCAAATTTGTAGTCAGGAGGTGAGATCCTCAGTGATAACTCATAAAACATTTTGGAAAATCTTGTGAGGTTTTCAGCTTTCTTTGTCCAGTCTGGGAAGGCCAGCATAGCCTCTGACAGGCAGGATGATAGGAAGCTTTGACTGGATTTAGAAGATTCAGTTCTGTAGAACAAGTCTGGGACAAGCACCCATGATACTGACAGCCACTTATTGTCTCAAAAATGTAAACAAATTTCATCTGATGGGTTTAGAATGTCAGTTTGAAAGGGTATAAAACAGTGCACAGTATTAGTTATACTTAGGAAAAATCTAAAAACCTGCAGCAAACTCGCCTGTGGTGCTGCTAAAAGGGAGCAGAAGAATCTGACTAATGTGATTATTTTAAATTAAACTGGAAAAAACATATAATTTTAGTAAAGAAAATGAGTATAGACTCCTCTAAAATGAAAATGTCTCTGTAATTTGAGACTATAAAATTTTAGAGCAAAAGATTGAGTTTGCTAAGGCTGTCTTTCACAAGGTGATTTAATTGCTCAGAACTTATTTAAATTTGGCAGGTATCCTCCATAATAACATTGCAGAGGGCAGACCAAGTATTCTGGACTTGTTTATCACAGCTAAGAGATTCTGAAGAAAACAGCAGGAATTCTCTAGGGGTTCATAGGAAATAGCTCCCCACTCCCACCCCTCCCAATATTTAGAAAAAAGTGGGACACAGACAGGAAAAACTCTGAAGGAAAGGATTTGGTTTGATTTGGTGACTGGAAATACCTGATAAAAAGCCTTTTTATGTATATAAGCATAATTAACCTTTTATTTCTGTCTGAAAGATACTTCAAGAGATCATGGTAGATTTGTTTCAAGGGCAGTAGGGACCCTAGGAATTTGTGGGCATAAAGTCTGTGTAATTTAAGTGAAGGAACAAGGAAACAGATTATTGTTTACAAAGATCTGACAAAACAATTATGTCCTAAGCAAAACCTGCATGGCAGAGCTGAACAGAAGACAAGGTAAGCACAGAGAGAGAAAGTATACAGCTAAATAAATTTGTTTGCAAAAAGCAAGGACAAATGCCAGCAATGTGAAGCAGAAGATCTTTGAGCACATGCCTAGATCATATGTGCTTTATTGTTATAAAGCAGTCCATGAACTGATCTGGCCCTGATGCTAATCTGGGCATGGCATAGTTCTTACCCATACAGCTAAAGTCCCATGCCTCCCCAGAATGTGTTGACTGTACCAAAGTTCTCTACTGGGAATATTCCCTGGGCTATGCTAACTCCTGAACTGTGTCCCAGTGTTGGCTGGGAGCATGCTGGTTGTCACAAGCTAAACTGTGAAGACAATGCTATGGCTGTGATGTGGACCACTGCAACCCTGCACCCTGGTCTTGCTGAATTTTCTAGTGCAGGCACAGCTGGTGAGTGCAGCTAATGGCCTACAGAAAATTTCAGGTAGCCCCTCAAACATGTGTTGGCCACAAAATGGGCTTTGACATTTGGTAAGTGGTTTGTAGTTTGATTCATTGGTGCTCAAGGAAAGAAGGCTCTACACATTGGCGATAAAACCAGGTACTGCATTAAAGTAACACTTCACAGTTTCCTTTGTTAGTGGCAAACCCAGCAGAACTCAACTTTTCGTTAGGTATGATGGGGTGAAGGTATAATACAGAACTGTATGTATGGTAGGACTGGAGGCATGTGGAAGTGCTGTGTTCTGTGATGAGATGTCTGTGCATGCTGTGCCAAACTGCAGCATTTTCATGGCTTTTTGTAATGAAATTTCACATAGAATTGCTGTTCACTAGCTTGTTGACAGGATTATTCCCACTGAATATTTCGTATTTCTGTTTCTTTTTCTTGAGAAGTGCTAACATGCATTTATCAAAGTTGCTCATTTTTGTTAGTTTCTGTAGATCTTGTGCATTGTTCCTCTGTGCTAACAGGTACATCCTGATGTGAAATCAACATGCTGTTTTCATTTGAGAGCATTAATGAAGATTTTTAATGACACAGTGGCTAAAACAAATCCTTGTCAGGTATCACTAAAAAGCTACCTCCAATTGGCTGGCATTCATAATTTTCTTAGTAGCACAAATGAATCATCTTACATATTACACTTTTTTTTACTGTAGTGAAGGAGCACAGTAGAAAAGCATCAGGGAAATCTGGGTTTATTGTGTTTGTTTCTACATATATGCATATTTCTTCTCCTGTAGCAAGTTACAGATTTGTATGCCTATTCTTTGAAAGAACATCACTGAAAGACTACTTTGTCTATTCTGAAAACTAAAATAATCATAGTGGTGAAAAAGCATACACTAATTATTAAAAATATTTCTAGCACCTTTTTTTAATTAATATATCTTGATTCTTTGTGATACCTTTGTCTCCCCTCTGCATTCTAGTCAGTTGTCAATAATTTTTTTTTACTATATCTTTGTCTTTCAGTAAAAATGCTACTCTAGGCAAGAACACAAGGAAAACAAATCACTGGTTATACTGTGATGTAGCTTGTCTGTAGTTTAAGCATAGATGCTCTGAGCAAAGCAGAAAACTGGACCAGATTCTGCTGCTGACATGTACGTTGAATCAAATCTAAACTTGTATCCAACTTATGTCTCTGAAGTTAGATATGAAACAAAGTTCTACTTGGCTCGTGGAAGTCAAGTGTTAAAATGTATGTGGTACTGGATGAACTGCACAGAACAGACTTAGAAACCAAGGAGCAAACCTCTGTCGTAGTGGGATACAGATGTTTTGGGATGAAACCTCTGCAGTTCTGCACATGCAATACTGTGAAAATCGTTGGGAAAATTTATCAAACTGTCCCTTAAGGGCATTTGTTATTTTCATTTTCATCTAAAAAACCTGTGTATTAGAAGGATTTTGGCACTGCTCTCAATTAGTCATTGGCCAGGGTCAGAATGACGTAAATATCACAGGCATTCACTCTGCACCCAAGGAGAGTGCCCCTTCATTCTTGAGGCTATTTCTAGCCTCACTCACCATTCCTAGCATGGGTGGTAGTCTCAAGCCACAGGTCTCAGTTCTAGCATTTGTGGGTGCCACCTATTGTGGCATTTTTTACACATGTGCAGAATTAGAAGTCAGTGTGAAGTACAACTCACACTGAAAGACAGCACCAGCTCATTTAAACCAGACCTCATAGTATGTAGAAAGGACACAGACAAGATGCAGAGGCAGAGGAAGGAAGTCCCGTTAAGAACAGCATATACTCATGTAACCTTAGTCTTTATAGGCTGAAAGTGTACTTAAAATAAACTAAAAATAACATATGATAATGATAAATTTGATTTTTTTTTTTGCACTTAGTAAAACCTTTCTACATAAAAAATCACATTGATGTTAGAAAGACTTTCATAGAGGGCCAAACTCAAAGCCCATTCAAAGCCATTAAGACGTTAACACCGATTTACCACTTTTAATTTGCAGAGGAGAAGGCACTACTCAGTCTGAAGATGTGTGGTAAAATCCAGATTTATTTTCAAACTAAAATTTCTGTCTAAAAGCCATAAGGAAAACAGTTCTAAAACATGCTGGTGATAACAACTAGCATCCACAATTAAATGGTCACAAATAGCCAGGCAGGCAACCTTTGCACATGGTTATGAACAAAACTTCTATGAATATTTGTCAAATTATTTTTGGTTTTATTTAAAATGTTTCTATAGCATATACACTGTTCTAAAATGTTATGTACAAGCAATACAGTGTCTTTTTGATTGTTTCCCCTTTGCATATGTGTGAAAAGAAATTGATCAGCTTTGTCAATGACATGGTGTTATAGTGTTCATTGCTTGAGAACACTGAGTTAGCTCAGGACTTTGGTCTTCTGATCTGCCATACAGATATAGAAATGAATGAGACCAGTCTTCCTTCCTTGTTTCCTTCCTTCCTTGTTTCCACCCAACTGCCCACCCCCCTTCCTCCTTTTCTCCCTCCCTTTATTCTTTCATTCATCTATTTCTTTTCTCAAAATGTTTGGGTTTCAATTGTTTGTGGGGTTTAGTTTTTGTTTAAAGTGAACACCCCCATCCACACTGATTCTATGCAGCTGCGTAAAAATGTATTTTTGAATGGAGGCATCTAACATCACTACATATTGTTTTAATTTTGAGCTTGATCTGGTTGACTGCTGTGGAAATTTACTGCAGCTTTTCTAACACGGCATTATAGCTTTAGAGCTTCAGTAACTGACTTGATAATGAAGAGTAATCTTAGGTAAAAGTGTTGCAAAAACGTCATGCTTTAATGGTCAATTATGGACTAATGAAATCTTATCTCCAGATATGAGTCATGTGGTAAGGCTCACATGCACCACGCTTTGTCACTAATTACCATTTCACTGATTTACATAATTGCACTGAATAGTATAGGCTGGGTATACCAGAAATAGCTTAATGGCTTAGTATCCCTTGGCATAATTAGCATCATAGGTTCTTATTTCTTTGGTGCTTGCAGGCAAAACATTGTCTGCTGCAGCTATGGTAGTAAGTAGGAATGGCCATTTTTGTAGGGTACATAATATGCTAACATGATGTGTATATTTACTCAAGTGGTTTTGTGAACAGGATGCGGGTATTGTGTGTTGCACAGCTACTTTAAAATAAACTAATTCTAATTCTAATAATTATTCTATAATATTACATACCACATAGTGTCTCAGTTTCAAATGTATTTAACTCACAGCCATTTCCCCAGCAATTTTCAAAGTCTTTAGCACATTTTTCACTTTCTTACTGGTTGTTATCAGTGCAAGATCTGATAGCACTGATGTTTGATATTGCTAAAAGGTGTAAAACATTCTTCATCTAGTCAGAGCCTAGGGGAAATGGAAGTAGTCACTGTAACTGTGACCTTTGAAGAAGAGCTGTTTTTTCCTGAGATAGAAATACAAAACTGATTAATTAAGTACAGATAATTCAAGGAAGCTGCTGGGAGGCAAGAGATTAATATCTTCTGAAGCCTAAGAGCATACTAAAGGATCAAGAGTTGCCCATGAGCTTTTGCAGCTGAAGAGGTGGGTTAGTAATTAGCCTTATGATGAAAGTCATGCTACCTATCCTTTAAAACTAAGAGCTGTTTACCAGGTACTTCTCTACTTAAAGTCTACCACCTACAACCTCTGTGATTGAATATCTTTAGTGTTTAAAGCATATCCTGCAAAACTTACTCTGAGCAGGACCAAAATGATTAACGTCTGATATGGTAAATTCATTGAAGCATCAGGCTAACGTGCTGAAATTAATGATTTTATCTTCTGACAGTCATATCATGTGAGTACTTTCTAGAGTGAAAATAAGGTTTTCTATCCCAGGATACTGCCATCTGTACACAGTCTTCTGCTCGCCTTCTGTCCTGGTTTAAGCCCAGCTGAGCCCAGGGCACCTTGTTACAGAAATGCCAAGTGATCCAAATGCCATGCAGAGCACTCATGATTTACCCCTTTGTAGGTTAGGCACATGGAGCATGGGATGGGATGAAGCAGAATACAATTGCCTTGTTTGGTAAGTTCTGTATTTTTCTGTCCAAGGTCTGAACTCTGAGTGTGTCTGAGAGCTTTGCAGACTGTAGTTCATCAATATGGCAGAGAGGTAAGGAAGTATTTTATTGCAAAACTTGCAAATAAAGCAGTGGTGACTGATTTTCAGGTTTATAAATAGCAACCAGAAATTTAATTCCCAGAGACTTCAGTATGAAAAAAGACTCTATTTGTGCCAGTGAATGGATCTGCTAGAAGTTTTGCCAGATCACATGGATGTATGAGAGACAAAATCTGGGACTTACAGCTGTTGTATCTTACTGCACTGTACATTCATAAACAGTGGTCATTCTAAATCAGTCTAAAGCCTAAAGTTCTCCTGCAGAGACCAAAAATGGTTGTCTTGGAAAAAGCTTAAGGAACAGAATAAACAGATAGTGATATTTCCTCAGGATATTCTTCAACTTTCCATCACTTTTATAGTCAGGAGTTTCTGAAGGAAAAAATGTGGGGATTCTATATGTGTGTGTAGTGGTCATTCCTGAAAGACTTTTTGCCCATTCAGTTATACTTTAAAATGTCATGTGTTTTCTTTAACATCCATCACATGCTGTTCAAATGAGATGCAACCTTATTTATGAACCACTTTAAGAAATATTTTATTTCAATTGTCAGGATGCATATTTCTTCTTTTGGAAGGAACACAGTAGAAAAATTCTGACCTTCTACAGCTACTCTGGACTTTTAGGCCTCCATCATGTTTCCTGTTTAGTCTTTTTCAGGTGGTAGGGCTCTAGGCCATTCAACCTTTCTTTTGTGTAACCAACTTATCTACTAAACCACCATGTTTTTCTCAGAATGTGCTTTACCTCTTCCTTGTTATGTATAGTGGCTTTTCTTCCTTTCTCATTTTGTGCCTCATGAAAAGGGCATGATCTAGGCCAAAGTAGTAGGGAATGGTTTATAGCATTATATAACACAAATAGCTGTATTGATGTGAACAGTTATATTTGGCCAGTGCTGTATTAATGCTCTAATGTGATATGAAAATAATGTTCATACCATGTCAGCAAAAGCAAATGCAAATGGAGAATAAGAGTATGATGTGATAAGCTGTTGATTTTTCATGGGTACAGCAAAGCTGTTAGCAGCTGCTTAGCTTACCATCAGCCTCAGCTGCTGTCGTGCTCGCTTTTCAAGGAGCATAACTTGCAAAAATAAATGTGAAGTACCCCCATTATTTCCACCAAGATTGCCAGGGATTCCTTTTGTAAGGAAACACTGATGTTTCCTATTTTAAAGACTAACTTGGACAAGCTTGAACAAACCATTCACAAGACTTGAATATGTCTCATTTTTCTGCCTGCAGTTTTGGGGAAGAGACTAGATGGAGGCAGAAGAGGCAGAAGCACTGAGACAAACCTTTGCCAGAAGGTATATTATGGAGGAGCAGCTGTCTTTTTAAACCCTGCTCAGAAACACAGCCTCACTAGCTGCATTTGGGACTATCACTTATCAGGATCTTCCTGGTCATATTATCTTTTTCTGTACAGAAAATATTTGTCTTGCCAGTTCCATGAAAGTATCCAGAAGTCCTAGCAAACTGCCTGCTGCATCTATTGTTACCTGTTGGTATTAAGCCTGGTGTATCCAGGACATGCATCTTGTTGCCTAGAGATAACAGATTCATTGCCCACATGTTGTGCAGCAGAAGTGCCCATATTTCCCAGCTGATAAAAGAAATCCCCAACTGTGTGCATGTTGCTCTAGTAGTGTGTCAAATACAGACTTCTGTATTTGAAAGACAAGGTGGATTAAAGGATAGACTGAGCACCATACTGGGAAAGATTCATCTCACTTAATTTGCAGTCTCCGGAAGTCAGTATACACTCCTTAGCTAATCACCTTTGGATTTTCTTATTGTCAGTGGAGATCTAGTGAGTACAGCCCATGACATACGCACCTACTTTAAGATGTACTGAATTACGCTGTCTAGTATGTAGCCTGTAATGACTAGCCCTCCACTGTCTATAAAAGGAACTTGGAGAGAAGAGCTAAGATATGTACTGCACATAAATACATTTAATGAGAAGCACTACACTTTTTCAAAGTATCAGTTCAGTTCTGGGTTTTTTTTTTTACCCCGAGTTCCTCAGTGATACACTGAATATGCCATTCTCTTTTCTTTGTCTTTCCCATGCTCCTTTCTTTTATCTGACTTGTTTTGCAGTATGTAAACACTGTGGGACAGGGACTGATCCTTGCTTGTGACCACTTCTGAGTGGCAAGATGGTTTTGTATCTTGGTTTTGGACTAGGGGGCAGGAGACCTACATTTACTTCTATTGCAGCACAGACTTGTTCTGTGAGGTACTAATTATTTCCTATAGGGTCATTTATTTTTTAAGAAGTGCTTCCTTACTTAACAGGTGCACAATAGTCATGGTAAAAGTTATTAAAAATGCCGTGCTACACTATATAAGCACAGGCAAAGTAAAAAAAGGCAATCTTATTTGACAAATTATGAATATCTTTGGGAAAAAATTTTAAAAAGCTACCCAAATCCTTTTCTATTCAGAAATTTTAAAAATAAGCTTGCAATTTCATCAAGAGGACTTGATAGAATTAACACTGAAAATTCTATTTTTCAGTTAGCAGATCCATTTCTAGAAGCTTGTTTTCTTGATTCTAAATTTTCAGTGTCTGGGATTTGGAGCTGAATTTATTTTATATAAATGAAAGAGTGGATGTGTGATGCTTATCCTTATGGGGTGAACATAACTTCCAAACCTGTTTCCAATGAATTCTTGCATTTAAAAATGTAATTCCTTTAAACTCTTGATATTGCCTGACAAGTCATTCATTTTAATATTCACAGAAACCAAACACAAAATATTCATGAACTCATTGAAAATGAATGTCTTTAAACTTAATGACATTCATTTTAATTTTAAAAATTAATTTGAAGGGTTATGCAATATTTGCTTAATTAAATAATTTGAAATATTTACTTAATAAATAATTTGAAATATTTGCTTAATTAAATAATTTGAAAAGTTATGCAATATTTGCTTTGAATTAAAATCCTTGAGATTAAGAAATTTAAGTCACTTAACTCCTACATACTTAAATTTAGTAACTGTTGGAGAAAGGAAGAATGATTTTATCATAAATGAAATAGTTTCTGTAGGGGCTTCACTAGAAGCACAGTAGTACAAATTTAATGCTGATTCCTGAGTATCAAACCAATTTCTTAAAATGATTGCGCCTTTTCCAGGCAGGAGTACCTGTATTGCTTGTGGTCCTACAGAACAGTGGATTCTGTAGTATAGATTTAGCTGAAGGTTTGCTTGGCTGAGTGTCTCACATTGTTATTACTGCTGTAAATGACCTTAAGGCATGGCAAAAGGGCCAGGAAAGGTTGAATGTTAATGTGATGATAATCCTTAGTTTTTTCAGTGAGGCATTTCAGGTTTCATAATGAAAGCATAAGCCATCTTTTGATTGATGTGTCAGGTCTCTGAAATGGGAATTAGCCTGTGCTGCTTCATCTGTGTTGGTGTGTTCATGTGAATTGTTACATGTGTTAAC
Organism: Pezoporus occidentalis; assembly: GCF_034315485.1. Lineage (NCBI taxonomy): Eukaryota > Metazoa > Chordata > Aves > Psittaciformes > Psittacidae > Pezoporus > Pezoporus occidentalis. Next base: position 229,204 of record NW_026916325.1, read on the forward strand.
AGTAAACAAAAGAATTTTCCTGGGGAACACTGAAGTGAGGTACACGACTGCTGCAATAAGCTTCAGTCTTCCTACTGCAGATTCTGTTTTCATTTTTGTACTGTAGTAAATAAATACATTATTTCAAGGAAGTGGAAAATGTACCTGCACTGGTAGGATGTGGTTGGTCTCAGTGTTTTTATAGAGAGGGTATTTGTTTCTTTGGTCTATTGCTGATGGGGAATTGAGGGTGTATGTTATATTCTGTGTCTGAAAAAATAGTGTGATATTTTGATTTGATTAAGTATGAGAGCTGATAGACTAATTCATGTTATGGCTGAGAGCTGTGCTAGTCATCTTACTACTGTGATTAACTGGATATTTTAACATGTGCCTGAGGCCATGCTCTCTCAGTTACACATTTGCTTTATCTACATCTACAATGCTACAATAGTTTAAGTTAAATTATAATTTTCAACTAGTTTGGTTATTCCACTGTGAAAAGACTGTTTAAATTCCTTTTACTTAGGCTAAGCTTACAATGTTTGAATCTAAATCAGTGTGGAACAGGGCTAAGCTAAGCCAAAATAAAAAAAAAATGTTTAAATGCATGATTTTAACCCAACAAGCTGAATAAAACTGGGGGCTGTGTTTGCACAAAAATGTTCCACAGATCCATTTCACTGCCTCCTCCCTCCATCTCCCATTCTTTTGGGTCTACATGGAAGTGATAAAACCCTGAGCTACTTCTAAGCTAAATGCATTAAGTAATTTTGTAACCTCCCTGAAAGATGCAGCCTCTCCATTTCAGATATGTCAGGTCTCAAAGAGCCACTAAACCATTGATGGTTGAAAGCTTTTGCTGTGACAAATGAGATATTTGCACTGCTGCATCTTTTGCTGTTGGCCACTGGTGGGAAGGGGATGCTGGACAAAATAAAATTTTGATTTGACATGACATGGCCACTCTTACGCTCTATGTAGACTAGATGACCTTTGGCCACAGGAGAGCATCAGGGAGATTATTTCTCTTGAAATGAGCCATCCTTTTACAAAGATTTCCTAAACCTGGTAGAACTCCAGTGGGAAGAGAATACTGAGGATGCATTTCCTGAAAGGAGGCAGAGTCAGTTTCAACCTGAGTGTGCTCTGGAGCAGCTACTAAAACATTCTGGTTTTGGACTAGTCATCCATGGGGGCACCTGGGTGTTGAACACCTCCTTGGGGTCAGGTGGATGAGGATCAGGGCCGGTGGGAGTAGGGGGATCAAACAGCCCCAAGATAGCCAGGCAGGGTGATGGGAGCAGAAATGAGACAGGATATCGTGGTCAGGGCCTGGTCTGAGCCTTGTCCAAAAGCTGTTCCTGTGGGAAAGTGGAGAGCCTGGAGGCTCCTCAGCAGGGCTGCCTGGGGGAGTCTCCTCACAAGCTTCTTCCAGCTTTTTCTCAGGGAGTTTCAGTGCTGCCATCACTTCTCCAAATGTTCTCTCCTCTCAGTGCCTGTCTTTGAGTTGCCAGCTCAGTTTTTAGTGCAGCGTATTAACCAGTCAGAAACCACAACAGGGGTTCTGGAGGGATATCATGGCCTATAAGTTACAGACTACTGTCTAACAAGAGGAGTATGCTTGTTTCTGGGACATTAGAGGGGCAATCATGAAAAAAAGAAAAGGAAAAAAATAAAGAAGACACACAAGTGGAAAATTAAAACACATTTCATTATCTCTAGACAGCCACATCTCAAGAGTTTCCTGAAGATTTTTATTTTATTTTTTTTTTGACCTGGATAACATACTTGTTCTTTGGAAGCTGGAAAAACACAAATAATTAGACACTATTTAGGTCTAAGGGTCTTTAAACTTTATGGTGCCAAAAAATACCTGCCAGTTTCAAGATCTTTTCACGTAGGACATATAGATGCACACAAGCTAAATCTACAATATCAAATTAAACACTGCCAGTGCTCAGGCCCAAGCACTGGGATTTACTAATCTCTGATGTCAAGTCAGCTGAACCACTGCCAGCACAGACACAGACCCAGAGAACAGTCTGGGAGTCAGCAGAGGCCAGAGACTGCTGCAGCGCCCACTGCCAGGGAGTGGTGCTGCCATGGTTGTCCCCATCATCTGGTCAACATCACTCAAGGCAATCAAAGTGTCTGTCTCGATTGCTCTCAGCCCAGCAATACTCACTGGGAGTGAGTGAACAAGCTGTCTGGCTAGGGTTTAAACCACGACAGTTCTTTTGGCGCCCAATGTGGGGCACGAGGGGTTGAGATAACGAGAGATCTGGCCGGATTAATAGTCACTCGTCACAATGCTGATTTATTGGCTTTCAAGGTTGTTCCTCTTGATCTCACAGTTTCAGTATATCATACCTTACTTCGAGCCGGTATTTGCTGTGTTAGTGTTTTTCAAGTGTGGGGCTTGGGCTAAGGTTTTTGTCCCATTGTACTTTATGGTAATGACTTGTAATACAATAGAATCATTGATCATGAAACTGATCTGGCTTATGTCCCAGTGTGGTCACCACCTTTATATTTTGGGAGGTATATAATAGAAGTGCTTAGCAATTACACATCTTTTTTCTCCTTCGCAGGTGCTCAACCTGTGAAGGAGACATCCTTTTACCCTCCCAGTCCTCCCCCGAGACCATTTACATTTGAGAGTTTTGAAGTTTTTGAATGGCCTTTTAATGCTGTTGAGACTTGTTTGCTGATTGTGATGGGAATCACGATGCTGGCACGCATACAGAGTGTGTTTTGCCCACTACTGATTTCAAGAGTTAAGCAGAGTCAGGTTTGGGTCTTGTCTGGGGTCAAATGGCGATGTAGGAGGACCAAGAGATTTTCCCTGAGGCTGGACAGCCATGAGTGGCAGGGTGTCTGGGATAGTATGGGCAAGTATCTAGGTCAGTGGGCCCCTCCAGTACTTTGGAATTTCACTACCGAACAACTGCAAAATCCAGAAGAATTAGTAAAACACTTAAATGAGGTGTGTGGTCATTCTGGCCATACCAGAGATGGACAAATCATGGCAACGTGCTGGGGCTTGGCCTATGCTTACAGGGCCTTGTTCAACACTATCCAGCACCTTCAACAGGAAAAGAATGTCAGCGGATCTCAGGGCAAAGCAACAGTCAGCGCAGCTACTCCAGCTCCAGGCACAGCAGCTTCACCACCCCCAGCGACAAGTACAGTTGCTAGTCAAACTTTGGCTGCAATGAACAGCGCAGCTACCCCAGTGGCAAGTACAGCAGCTGCTCAAACTTCAACTGCAACAGACAGCGCGGCTACCCCAGCTCCAAGCACAGCAGCTGCACCACCCCCAGCAACAAGTACAGTTGCTACTCAAACCACAGTGATAATCAGTGCAGCCAAACCAGAGGACCAATTCGTACCAATATCGGTTGCCCCTGTACGCAAGAGAACAAACAAAAAGGCGGCAAGAAGGGTGAAGAGAGATGAAGAAACAATGAATTCACCACCCGGTCCAGCATCTGATCAGGAGTCATCATCACATGATGAAGAAGAAGAAGAAGAGGTAACTTCTCAACCTCAGACCTTAACCAAGCTACGGAATATGCGAAAAGATTTTACCCGTCAACCAGGGGAGCACATCATCACCTGGTTACTCCGATGCTGGGACAATGGGGCCGATGGTCACGAACTAGAGGGTACAGAAGCCAAGCAGCTGGGATCACTTGCTAGAGAAGGGGGAATTGACAAAGCAATTGCAAGAGAGAAAAAGTCCCTCAGTCTTTGGAGGCGGCTCTCGGCAGCTGTGAAAGAAAGGTTTCCATACAAGGACGATGTTACGAGTCGTTCATCCAAGTGGACTACTACAGACAAAGGCATCCAGTCTCTGAGGGAATCAGCCATCGTAGAGATGATCTATCACATCAAGCCGGATAACGGGGATACACCCATAGATCCAGATGAAGTGGCGAAAACTTACAAGGAATGCACCGTCATCATATGCCCATCCATTGGCAACAGTAACCTGGAATGACATAGTACCACTAACAGAGGATCAAATGGTTCATAAACTCCGAGAGTTCGAAGACAACCTCACCCCTTCCATCATCTCAGCTGTGAAAAAACTGTCCCAGGGCCTCGAACAATTGAGGGATGATCTATCTGATTTATCCAGCTCCTCACGTGTACCAACACACGTCTCAGCTATTAACAAAAGGCGTCCTATTGTTCAAGAGAGGAGATACAGGAGGTATACGCCACGGGGTACCCTATGGTTTTACCTGCTGGATCACGGAGAAGACATGACAAAGTGGGATGTAAAACCTACTTCAGCTTTGGAGGAACGGGTGAGTGAACTGAAGAGGGGAGCAAGGGCCAAGACTGATCGTCCCATGAGAGCTACGGCTTCAGTCTCTGGTGTGAAGTTTCCCAGATGGAGTGGAAGAGCTGATTTTACTCCAGCTCCTGTGATAACGAAGAATAATCCCTTTCACCACGACTTAAGTGTCCAAAGCTGTGATGACCATTAGAGGGGCCCTGCCTCCAGCCAGGTGGAGGTAGGGGACAATCGGATTTACTGGACTGTGTGGATCAGATAGCCAGGCACATCAGTCCCACAGAAGTGTAAGGCTCTAGTAGATACCGGTGCACAGTGTACCCTGATGCCATCAAGCTGTCAAGGGGTGGAACCCATCTATATTTCTGGAGTGACAGGAGGATCCCAAGAGTTGACTGTGCTGGAGGCTGAAATCAGCCTGACTGGGAGGGAATGGCAAAAGCACCCTATTGTGACTGGTCCAAAGGCTCCATGCATCCTCGGCATAGACTACCACAAGAGAGGGTACTTCAAAGACCCAAAAGGGTACCAATGGGCTTTTGGTATTGCTGCTTTGGAGAATGAGGAAATTGAGCAGCTGTCCACCTTGCCTGGTCTCTCAGAGGATCCTTCTGTTGTGGGGTTGCTGAAAGTTGAAGAACAACAAGTGCCAATTGCGACCACAACAGTGAACCGGCGGCAATATCGCACCAACCGAGACTCCCTGATTCCCATCCATCAGCTGATCCGTAGACTGGAGAGTCAGGGAGTGATCAGCAGGACCTGCTCGCCCTTTAATAGCCCCATATGGCCAGTGCGAAAGTCTGATGGAGAATGGAGACTAACAGTAGACTATCGTGGCCTGAATGAAGTCACACCACCATTGAGTGCTGCCGTACCGGACATGCTAGAATTTCAGTATGAACTAGAGTCAAAGGCAGCCAAGTGGTATGCCACGATTGATATTGCCAATGCATTTTTCTCAATTCCTTTGGCAGCAGAGTGCAGGCCACAGTTTGCTTTTACTTGGAGGGGTGTCCAGTTCACTTGGAACCGACTGCCCCAGGGGTGGAAACACAGCCCTACCATTTGCCACAGACTGATCCAGACTGCACTGGAAGCTCCAGAACACCTGCAATACATTGATGACATTATTGTGTGGGGCGATAGAGTGGAAGAAGTCTTTGAGAAAGGGAGGAAAATAATCCAAATCCTGCTGAAAGCTGGTTTTGCCATAAAACGGAGTAAGGTCAAGGGACCTGCACAGGAGATTCAATTTTTGGGAATAAAATGGCAAGATGGACGTAGACAGATCCCCACAGATGTGATCAACAAGATAACAGCAATGTCTCCACCAACTAATAAGAAAGAAACGCAAGCTTTCTTGGGTGCTGTGGGGTTCTGGAGAATGCACATCCCAAATTACAGTTCGATTGTAAGCCCTCTCTATCATGTGACCCAGAAGAAGAATGATTTTAAATGGGGCCCTGAGCAGCAACAAGCCTTTGAGCAAATTAAACGCGAGATAGTTCATGCTGTAGCCCTTGGACCAGTCCGGACCGGGCCAGATGTAAAAAATGTACTGTACACTGCAGCTGGGGAGAACGGTCCTACCTGGAGCCTCTGGCAGAAAGCTCCAGGGGAGACTCAAGGTCGACCCCTCGGCTTTTGGAGTCGGGGATATAAAGGATCTGAGGCCAGCTATACCCCAACTGAGAAAGAGATACTGGCAGCCTATGAAGGGGTTCGAGCTGCTTCGGAAGTGATTGGCACTGAAGCACAGCTCCTCCTGGCACCCCGGTTGCCGGTGCTGGGCTGGATGTTCAAAGGCAGGGTCTCCTCTACACATCATGCAACTGATGCTACATGGAGTAAATGTGCTGCACTAATTACACAACGAACTCAAATAGGAAATCTCAGTTGTGCAGGCATTCTAGAAGTCATCATGGACTGGCCAGAGGGCAAAGATTTCGGAATGTCACCAGAGGAGGAGGTGATGCGTGCTGAAGAGGCCCCACCATATAATAAACTGTCAGAAAGTGAAAAGCAGTATGCCTTGTTTACTGATGGGTCCTGCCGTATTGTGTGAAAGCATCGGAGATGGAAGGCAGCTGTATGGAGTCCTGGACGACAAGTTGCAGAAACTGCTGAAGGAGAGGGTGAATCGAGTCAGTTTGCCGAGGTGAAAGCCATCCAGCTGGCCCTGGACATTGCTGAATGAGAAAAGTGGCCAGTACTTTACCTCTATACTGACTCATGGATGGTGGCAAATGCCCTGTGGGGGTGGTTGAAGCAATGGAAGCAGAGCAACTGACAACGCAGAGGTAAACCCATCTGGGCTGCTGCACTGTGGAAAGATATTGCTGCCCGGGTGCAGATCCTGGTGGTGAAGGTACGTCATGTAGATGCCCATGTACCCAAGAGTCGGGCCACTGAGGAACACCAGAACAACCAACAAGTGGATAAAGCGGCTAAGATTGAAGTGGCTCAGATGGACTTAGATTGGCAACATAAAGGTGAATTATTTTTGGCCCGGTGGGCCCATGACACTTCAGGCCATCAGGGCAGAGATGCAACATATAGATGGGCCCGTGACCGAGGGGTGGACTTAACAATGGACACTATTGCCCAGGTTATTCATGAGTGTGAAACATGTGCTGCAATTAAACAAGCCAAGTGGTTAAAGCCTCTTTGGTATGGAGGACGATGGTTGAAGTATAAACATGGGGAGGCCTGGCAGATTGACTATATGACACTGCCGACATCCCGCCAAGGCAAGCACCATGCGCTTACCATGGTGGAAGCAACCACCGGGTGGCTGGAAACATACGCTGTGCCCCATGCCACTGCCCGGAACACTATCCTGGGCCTTGAGAAACAGATTTTGTGGAGACACGGCACCCCAGAGAGAATTGAGTCAGACAATGGGACTCATTTCTGGAATAACCTTATAGATATTTGGGCCAAAGAGCATGGCGTTGAGTGGGTATATCACATCCCCTACCGTGTACCAGCCTCTGGGAAAATCAAACGGTACAATGGGCTGTTAAAAACTACACTGAGAGCAATGGGTGGGGGAACTTTCAAGCATTGGGATACACACTTACCAAAGGCCACCTGGCTGGTCAACACCAGAGGATCTCTCAACAGGGCTGGCCCAGCCCAGTCAGAACTTTTACATATTGTAGAGGGGGACAAAGTTCCTGTGGTGCATATGAAGAATTTGCTGGGGAAGACAGTCTGGGTTATTCCTGCTTCAGGTAAAGGCAAACCCACTCGTGGGATTGCTTTTGCTCAGGGACCTGGATATACTTGGTGGGTAATGCGGGAAGATGGGGAAGTCCAATGTATACCTCAAGGGGATTTGATTTTAGGGGAAAACAGCCAGTGAACTTAATTGTATGCTGTTGCCTGCTGTGTAATACTTTTATAGCCCATCAACTAGATGTCTCCAGGTCACCAGCGACTAGCCCTGACATCCCTCCAGCCATCATCCCAACAGAGAATGAACTTTGATAGAACCGGATGAGTTCCACAGTAAAGGAATGACCAGCATCAGCAGGCACCGATCCAATACTGCACACAGCCTTTCCTGCCCTGAAAGATTGTTACAAGAGATGGAACCTGACATCATGGACCAAATGGACTTGGCAGCATTATAGGTATTGGTCCATGCACTAAGAAAATGATCTTTTTCTCTTGGTCTGTATGTATATGGATGTATATATGTGGGAGAGTGATGGTGTACTGAAAATGTGGGATCTGAGCATGACATGAATGGTATGGAATAAGGGGTGGATAATGTCCTGGGTTCATCAGTAGCAGTCATGTTTTTCCTTTGTGTTAGCTGGTGCAGTGCTGTGTTTTGACTTCCAGCCTGGGAACAATGTTGGTGATACCGATGTTTTCAGTTGTTGCTAAGTGATGTTTACCCTGACCAAGGACTCTGTGAGGCTCATGCTCTGCCAGGGAGGAGGGGAAGCTGTGAGGAAGCAGAGATGGGGCGCCTGACCCGGGCTAGCCAAAGAGGTATTCCATACCACAGCACGTCATGCCCGGGGTGAGGGGTAACTGGGAGTTACCCAGAAGGAAACGGGCTTCCGGGTGGGACTCGTTTCTTGGCCGGTGGTATCGTATTCTCTTCCCTTGTTATTTTCTCTTATCATTGCTGGTGTTGGTGGTAGCGGTGGTGATTTGTGTTGTACATTGGTTGCTGGACTGTTCTTGTCTCAACCCGTAGGAGTTGCACTCTTTTGATCCTCCTCCCCGTTCCTCCGGGAGCGGGGAATGGGGAGAGCCCCGGGGGGGGGGGAGGGGGGGTCTCGATTGCTCTCAGCCCAGCACCACTCACTGGGAGTGAACAAGCTGTCTGGCTAGGGTTTAAACCACAACAATCTCAAAAATATATACACAGGTATAGAAAAATTCTGAACACTGCAGCTCAAAAAAGTGTGATAATTGTATATACAGAAATCTAGATCCTGCCCTGTACACATCACTTATTTTTGGTGCTCTATGCTTCCTCTGAATTTTGATATTGTTGAAACAAATGCATCTTTTGTTTGTGAACTATTCACACTGTGTCTTTCTGCCCAGATATTTGTGTAACACTGTTCACAGAGCAATGTTACATCTGTGGTTAAATAGCCAGAATACCGATGGTTGATTAAGGAAGTTATTGTGGAATTTATTCTAGTTTTTGGCTTGTGGCTTCATCCATTTTGAAGTTTAACTCAAGTTATCCTTCTGATGCAAATGGCTTCAAGTTATCTGCTCTATAAATGCCAGATGCTGCCATTTGAACTCAAATCTTTGCTTAATTCTAGAAAAGATAGCTGTATTTTACCAGCTTCTGTTATTTAAATGAGCTGAACATGTTTTCCTGATCACTTGACTGAAACTGAAGCATTGTGAGTGTCTATGCTTTGTTGTCAGCTACCAGTGAAAGATCAAAGAGCTGGTACTGAACCCTGTCAGAGATTCTAATTAATTTGCACTTATTTGCTTACATCTCAAGTTAGCACATAAGCAGCTTCCTAAATCTGAAATAATTGGTGACTTGTTATATTTTTTAAATCATGTCATTTTATTTTCCAATTCTTTGTATATGTGTGTTATTGTGCTGGTAAGGAATATGGCTTTTAAATCTTCCAATCTAAGTATATTTCTGATCTTAAGGAACAACCTGCAAATAGTATATGGACTCTTTTTTTTGACTGAATTACCCACAAAAGAAATATTCCAACAATTAGCTCTTCATTTATAAGATATACCACACTGAATCTAATGTTGAAACAGAATCTATACTAAACATAAACACAGCACCTCTCAGTTGCAGCTACAGATTCAGTCACCTTTCAAAATCCCCAAAGCAACAAGAGGAGTTCAGCTTTAAAAAAAAAACTTGGTATAAATCTAGAGTCTTCATTTAGAAACTTTTTGAAAATACCAGGTTTAGTCATTAAGGATTAAAACTGTGTATAATTAGCAAGCAAACAGAGATGAGTTTGGGTTTTTCCATTAGTACCAACAGAGAGCTGTTCCAATGACATACAGAACACACCACCAATGGGCAGCATTAAGTTTTCTACACAATTTTCTTGTAAGTCAGTCCAAGGCTGAATGGCTCGAAAGCTGGAACTATGACTTCACCTTTGGCTTGGGAGTTGCTAAGAAAGTTAGTGGAACTAAATGATCTTAAGGTCCTTTCCAACCCTATCTATTCTGTGATTCTATGATATAGTTACAACAAGTTTGAATAGTTATTGAGGGCTGTCAGAGTGGTGGGCTTTATGGTTTGGGGTGTTTTCTTTTGTTTGCTTGTTTTGGTTTATTCCTAATTTGCTTCTACATTCACATTATGTTGCTTCTGATTGTTTTGTGTGAAACCTGATTTATTAAATACAATGAAATGTCAGGAATTAAGGTAAAGTGTGGAAATAGTGACATCTAAGACTGTTAGAGTCCTTTATATGAATGTGTGCAGGTTTTGTGTATGTTTGTAGAAAGAGAGGATCCATCTAATTTTCTAACTAATTAGCCATATAATTTCAAATACAAAAGGTACTTAGTTCATTGGACAGACATTTAAACCACAGCAAAAGACAAGAAGCAACAAGTTTTTGATTTATTTCCCATTGATCTAATTGGAAGTAATTGCCTTTTAAACCAGAGTCTATTATTGCAAAACCCAAACAGAAAAACATAAAAAATTAGTTCCTAGAAAGCTTTCCAGATTACAAAAAAAAAATTTAATACCCTATTTCACCATGTTGAACCAACCAGCAGTTGACCAGGGACTTCATACAGTCATTTAGCTATCATGGGCCCAATGCTATCTTAACGATAAGAAGCGAAACCTTCAGATTTTGGTGGAGTAAAATAAATGACAGGTCTAAGGAGCTTTTGACAACTTGTGATACAGAGTGGAGAGCAATACAGGGGTCCAGATCACCTGGAGTTTGTTCTGAGTTGATAGCTTCATGCCAGTTGTACTGCCATAACCTCAAAGTATGTGAGAATGGTGTGGCCACCTTGGGGCTGAGATTCTGTCCCCTAAGCAACTGGTTTGAGAAAGTTTTTTTCATAGGTGTAATGTGACAACTTGGTGCAAATAAGAAGACCAGGAGCGTTTCTGAGAGATTTCGAATATTATGAAAGGTGGATATGTACTCTTAACCAAGAGTTCCATGTGGCAATGAAATTCAGAATCCTCCTCACCATGATGATAAGTGCTACATTCCCTTCAATCAGCTTAAAACATTCATGAACTGGTTTTGCCTTGGTGGTGGTGGTGTGGTTGTGTATCATGAAGAACAGCTGGATAAATATGTCTGTTGCATCTTGTTAAAAGTTGAATTTTTGTCATTTTTTCATTTTATTTAGTGGCTGCCTGAAGATAAACCTGAGAAAAAGGATCATGGTTTTGGGACTCTTTCTACCTTATATTTGTTAGGACAGCAAAGAGCTTTTTGTGTCTGAAGGTCAACACACTTAAGTAAAAAATATTACAAGGCTGGAGTCAACAGAGGGTATTCTTATGCTTTCATGTTATGGCAGATGAAGTACAATGTTTCTGTCTGAAATTAAGAAAACAACAATTTATCACTTTTTAGAAAGAACCAAATGAATATATGTCCAGAGAACATAATTTGTTTAAATTTGAGTTATTATAGACTGCACAATGCCATAAAGTATGGGTTTAGTTACAGCTAGAAATAATCTGCCATTTACTTTGGGTCTAAAGAAATACGCTTTTTTTTGTGATAAGGTAGAATACATCTTTGCTGTGTATCTCAGTTCTGTCATACTTGGGCCTGTTGCATGAACGTGCATCAAAATGCAGTGAATCAGTTTAAGGTGATCACTTTAAATTAGCCCTCAGGCAGGGTAGTTTTTAAGTTTTTATTTTTTAAAAGAAATCCACTGCAGAATTCCAGTAGGGAAAGACCAGGTCACTTCCAGTAAACAAAGACTGGGTCATTAACAGAAGGATTACAATACAGGGGTGTAGACAATTTTAATGGGCAGACAGCATAGTTTCTGCAGCATTGTTTCTGCTAGCTCTTTGTGATCTGCATAATTATTCCCCCTATTAAGTTTAACTTGTGGACTCAGTCCCAGAGAATGATAGGGAATGGCCAAAGCATGCATTTTTTTTTTTTTGGCAAATCAAGGTTTTTTGTTTAATATATCTTAATCAAATGTGTACTTTAATGTCTTCAGCTCCCTGTCCTTGAGATTTTAATTGGCTGCAGAAGAAACCTCAGAAAGAACCTATTTCCAAATAAAGTTCCTTAAGATCACTTGTTCTTCCTCTTATTAGTTTCCTACCCAGGAACTGAGAAATAACATGAAAAATGTGAAGGGAAAGTATTCAACAGCAAATAATATCCACTGGTAAATTGGAGGAATATCAGTTCTATGGAGTGGTTGTCACATCTTTTTAAACCCACTGATTAATGGGTGGATCTATTACTGAAAGCATGCATGCTTAATTTATTCAAAGAAGTTGAGTGTATGTCACCACTCACAGGCCTGTTTCGCTATCATATCATTTCACATTTACAATGTTATAACTACTGAGCACACAATGGAAGAAAGAGAACTGTAACTCATAGCACAAAGCACTAAAAATACAGTGTGATCTGTAAGTGATATAAACTGACATAAGAAAATATCAGTGGTATAGTTTAAATCCAATAAAAATGAAGCTGTCATCAGTATCTGGATACATGCTCTTAGATTAAACATTTTCAACTGTGACACTTGTTTCCATATTCTTTTCTTCCACCCTGTTTTATGGGCAAACGTGTTATTTGGAGAACAGCATGTGGAAACACTATGGAAATGGCAATTCTGTGAAATACCATTTGAGAACTGAGCCACACTTTTAAACAAGGAATGGAATTCAGGTCAAGCATCACAAATGAAATGGTTATTGTAAAAGCAATGAGAGCTAGCCATCTGCCTCTGCAGCACTCAAAAGGGCTGAGTTGCAGGGCCTCTGCAAAGATATCCCAATTGCAATATCAGTTTAGGCCCACAGAAGTCACAGCTACAGACGTTAATATAGCAACATATTTTCTAAAGTGACAAACATACTACACAATTACAAAAAGCCTTGCTTGTGTCCATATAGTAAAGTCAAGTAAGGATAGGTACAGCCTTTGGTCATTTTAAAAGAAGGCAATTTGTGACTCTAAAGAAACTGATCCTGAATTATTTACTCGGGGGCTGGTTATAGCTCCTTTTTTGGCATGAATAAGATGTTCTGTGTGTTGGTGCCATGCTGAAGATTTAAATGTCCCACGCATTTGATCCAGGCTGGGGCTGTGGCAACTACTGCACAGCTGATGACAACAAAGGCTGGTTTCAAGCTCATTGTCATCACCATGGTGTTACACCAGATGAATGGGTGGCATTGATTCTGATTGGCATATTCATTCACATGCATTCAAAGCTCATGAATTTTACTTAACACGTCCCTTTGCTTATTGGCTGGGATTTAATTGGAGTGATGTATTGCAGCACTGCTAGATGAAGTGGAACAGTTTCTTTTTTTTTTTTCCTTTTTTTTTTTTTAGTTCCTTTTCTTCCAAACCTCCCAACTGGAGACACCACAGCATTATTTTTTACAATCAGCAAGGCATTTCCATGTATGGAATCTAATTCTTGGCTTTGTATTGAAGTTTGCATTTAATATTTGGAGACAGAAAAATAAATAGACATAGGGAGAACTCACACAGATTTAAGTGTTGACTTTCATTACTGGGCTCACAAATTGTTTATTTAGCGTTTTCTTCACATACCAAGAAAGCAAGAGGTCCTTTTTGTGCTTTTTTCTATTATTTTTTTCCCAACTTTCCCATGTTCTAACATCTTTTTCAGCTATCTGAAATGGAGAATCTTGACCTATCAACCAGCAGAATGTTGGTATCTTTCCAAAGAGTGAATAAATATGAGGTAATGTGCATGCATCTAACAGATATACTCTTGTGTATATGTGAATATATGTATAAGCTGTTGATGTGTATTTAAGAGAAACTTTCAGAGAAAAAGCTTCTAAAATTGTGTAGAAGAAAAACATATGTTTTCATTGAAGAGATGCCTATGTTGAATTTCTACTTTTTTGCCATTTTTAACCTGAAAAGCAGAACCTTTCATCTGAAAATCAAATATGTAGGTCAGCAAAGTCGAAATGAAATATTTGGTTTGAGGTCAAATCTATTGAGGTCAAGATATTTTAGTTTGTTGGACAAGACTGAAGTGTTTCATTTCAAGGGAGTTCTGTATAAACTGTGAAACATACTGGCAGAAGCTAACTGTAGCATAGGGTCAATAGAGAGAGTACCCTTTGGAGGCAACAAATAACGCCTATGGCTCATACTCTGGAGGTTTGTCTGGAGCTCAGGGCTTTCTCCATTGTTTCTAGAGCTCAGGCAGACTTGTCTTCTTGGGCAAAAGTTGTCGCTCTAAATAACATCTTCCTGTGTCTGCACAGGGTCTGTTATTTCCCCGCCCCCAGCCTCCTTTGCCTCCATTCTCCTGGAGGAAATCACATCAGCCAGTGCCTCATTCCATGATATGTTATGGTTGTCTCTCCTGTCCGATACAGAAGCTACATACAAGTTATGTCATGGAAACTGACGGATTGCAAACCTAGTCCACATTGTTGTTATGTGAAAATATTTAAAATTTACTGCTGAGATTTATACGTGCTGTAAATGCTGTGAGTACACATGAATTCCATGCATATGCTTAATATTGTTGCTAGCATATATAATCAGTTAAACCAAAATCCCATGACAGTTTTTAATTAATGTGGATATAAAGCTATAAATATGCCAGATAAGACCTAGAGGGGACTTGAACAGCAAAGGAAAAAAGAATGATGTTGCTCTTCTTTGGCCTTAGCTCAGTTCAGCAAATGTATAATTTCTCCACATTTAGTCAAAGCAGCAAAATAATGAAAAAATGAAAAAGACTGTATTGAGCACCTTTATGTGTGGTTTAGTGCTTTTATGTACCACATCTGGTGTGGTCATTCTGAAGTTAAATGATATCCACTGCTTGATGCCTATACCCTTCAGAAAACTGCCAGGCTATACAGTTCTGACTACTCTCTTCTCAGCTACCTAATACACTGATGAACTCAATAACATAATAGAGCTATTGAAACCTAGCCCATGCCATACCACAGCCTGAACACCTCTGAGGTGCAAACCAGGAAAGCCACAGATAATCTAAATCAGAAATGCTTTCCCCGGATTATTGGTGTTTCTTTTTTACCGTTTCATGTGCCATGACATTTCCTGATTTATTGCTTTTCATGCATCAAATCAAACACTGTTGTTTAGAGATAATAAAATTAAGATTATGAACATGCTAGCTGTAAATGGTTCTTTTGGTTTATCTGGCCTTTGCTGTGAATATAGTTGTACATGCAGCATTGTTTATTCTCCTCAGTGATATAATAGAGGAGAAAAAATATCAGTAGCTCTTACAGAAATGCATGCACGTACATGAGTTATGGTAAAACAAACAAAAAAAATCTCTGACATTTGGTATCTCTGAATCAACGGTCCACGATTAATTTGACAGAGGCTATGTCGGAAGACAATTATATTTTCCTTTCTGCAATTTCAAATAGCATTACATGTCCTGAATTGCATTCTATGGATATACCCTAAACCATTCTGGATGGACTAGTGATCTGTAATTGGAAGTGTGAAGCTTCACAGAGACATTTTCCTGAAAGTTTCTAAGCAAATCAGACCTGGCTCCCAGTTCTGACTATTGGTGTGAACATCGGCCAAACTTGTAAGCTGGTAAGAGCCTTTCTATTCACTTTCAGTGTTGGATTAACCTTTCTGTGTTCCAAAGGAGGCTGTAATTGGATGTAAATATGATACTGGAATATAAGCCAAACAGCTTTTCAGAAAAAGCAATAATGGTTTTGCTCAGTGCTCAAATCCTCATTTTCTCAATTAGTTATTTACTTCAAAATAATATACATGCTGAAGTAAAAGTATTTCTTTTGAGAAAATGCCTAAAGGCTAAAACATAGATATAAGTGTGTTGGAAATGGAAAAACATAGATATAAGTAGTCTAAAACTGAGCTGTGTTTTATGTCAGTCACAATGCTTGGAAAGCATATCTCAGGTTCCAGCCAGGGTGAATCAGAGCAGATCATTGCATATACTGAGTTACCAGGTGGAGTTTAGATATGATATTCAGACACAAACAGTGATCTTGCATTGTTTTGGGTTTTTTGTTTTTGTTTTTGTTTTTCTCACAGCTTTTCAATGGTAACAAGGCAAAACTCTGGTAATGACCTCATCAATATACACTTAAGAGTCACAGGTTGAGGGGGGAAAATTCCTTTGTAAATGAGGTGACACCGAGGTGGAATATGAGTCTGGATACAATGTGGATCCAGGCACAGTCTCTGTGGGAGATGTAGCACATGCAGGAGCTAGTGTGTGATCTGCCTCTGCAGGGATTAACAGCGTGTTAGGCATTTCCCCTGTGTCAGACAAGAATGCTGCTCAGCCTTTGCTTTCTCAAAGGGAAAAATCACTATCTCAGTCCTGTTCTTTCTGCTCTTTCCCCAGGAAAAACAACAGCAACCACAACCAAAACGGGGGATAGACCTATCCCACTGGAAGGAGCAAACTCTACAAGAAAGCCTTGTCCTTTGATGCACACGGTAGCACAGAGAGGTGCTGCTACGCAGTGGTGCTCTGTGATGTCCCATAGGCAGTCTTTTGTGCAGCTCGCACATTCCAGCCCTTTAGTAGGGCACTGCTAGCTTAGCAACATTAGTGAGCTGTCAATATTTGTCTGCCAAAATCCGACCATTAAGTATGCTACTTAAGGCCGGGTTTTACAGATACTAATTACTGTCCTACCCTACTTTCTCCTCTCCTACCCTCCCCCTGCCTCCTTCAGAGAAGGGATCACTGAAACCTTTAAAGGAGACTCAGCACTTTCTCTTACCAGCTCTTTTAGGAAGGAGACTAAAGACCTTTTGACACAGTTGTTATAGTTATTCAAGAATTCTCATATTTCTTAAATGATGCATATTTTTGTAGCATTTTATCTGATGTCGTATATCCTCTGTTAAAAGTACATAGGATATCACCTGTTCCTGTATGTTTCATCCTCCCCTCAATCCTGTTTCTCTGGCACTATAAACCCACCATATGGATGACATAGATGTTTCAGCTGGCTAGAAGGAGAAGAAACGAGCAGTTTGGGTAGCAGCAGGGACTGTAAGAAAATAGAAGATAGAAAGGAGCAACTCTCCAGATGTTGCAGGAAACCAAATATGGCTACTCTGCCATAATCAGTAAGCATTGAGTCTATCACAGGCAGCTGCACTTCTGTTCCAGTCATCAAAGTAATGATGTAAAAATAAAATGTCTTTATATACCATCAGAACTTGAGGGGTAATTGAGCCAAGATCTAGACCACTGGTTGCTCTCATAGCTGTGCAAGGAGACGAAATACAAAAGGCAGGGGATGGAATAGGAACAGGAACAACTGGATAAAGGTGAAAGTGGCAAGGACCATTGAAATTATCTTAACTTGGCATTACCAAAGAAAGTTTGGCATGGCCTCAGGACTGTGCTGTCTTAGTTGTCATTTCCATAAGCCTTTATTTCACCTAAATATTTCTGTCCAAAGCATTGGCACACTTGGATGCCTGTACTTTGGACCACTGCATTGAGACAGATGGAGTACACTCAGCCACCCACAAAGAGACTGAGACGTAATTTGAATGATGAGATAGTAAGGGAAGGAAGATAGGTCTGTAGTAAAGTACCAAATAGATTTTCCAAATAAACATGGGTTAGACAAAACAAAAAATTGTCAAGATGTGGTGAAAGCATTTTAGTGGTAGCTCTCTGCAGGTAAAAGAATGCAAGGGCCCAATGCAGTTGCCTGTACATTGGTGCGTTTTGAGGTGAGCTGAGGTGTTAGAGATGTCCAGACAAGACTGCAGGTATGACATGGGATCTGTGTAACCTGTGGCTTATTGGAGTAGCAGCAGGAGGCTAGAAGTCATTCCTTATGGCACCAGATGCCAGATATCACATGACACCAGCTGTTCCTCTATAGACAAATGAATGCAACCTTTGGTGTCCCAAACTGAACATAAATGCTCTTCTAACTAATGCTGTAAAGATTACACTTCTGTGATAAATAATAGGAATAAAACACATTAATTCTTTTAATGAGAGAAGAATGTTTCTTTTTGTTACACAGTGCCATTTAATGAATATACCCTATTCACTATAGAGATATGCACATATTGTAAATATGTTTAAGATGATGCTCACAGGGACATGTCTGCTGCTGAATATACTTTTAAACATATATATAAACATATATGTATATGCATCTTTAGATATATATGCATATACATATAAAAATACACATGTATATATATATTTCTGGGTTTAAAAACAGTGTATACATCTCAATGTACATTATTGTCAAGCACAGACATACTGGCATGTGAACAAGTGGATATACATATTTACATAATAAAATACATGTGTGGGGACACATCTATACCTGCACATACATTTATACAGTCTGTCTCAGTATGACCTGAAGTGCAGATACGGGCATAATGTTAAAGCTTCACCAGTATATATTTTTTGTTAAGGGGATGCCACCTTCCCAGTTTATGGAAGACTGAACACTGATCAGAATCTGAGCCTAAGCCTACAGTAGTACCAGTTTCCTCTTGACTCCAGCCTCTGCTCTGTCTGCTAATGTAGCTGGTAACAGTTAAGAGTTTGCTGGTGTGATAGGTGAGCTCCATCTGTCACGGCTAATATTGTGAGACAGTTGTGCCTCCTTTTGTTTCCGTATTCCCTTGAGGACGCTTTCTGGAGGCATGGCTGTGTTTACCCTGCCATTTTTTTATGTATTTATTTGTGTTTTTTTTGTAAAGTCAGTAATCATGTTTACTTTACTTCCTTCCCTAACACTGTTTACCAGCTTTGGTGTGGTGAGATGACTAAGTCAATATATGTTGAGGAATACATAACAATGTTGTAATGAAAATTAGTGGTACTCTGAAAAGACAGAGACATTGGCTGCTGTGTTTTGTACTGTTTAGTCTGGGGGTAATGAAGAGCTCACAGATGACCTGATTTCATTAAAGTAGGTCAGATTTGACTGAAACATAGCTATGGCTCTCTTCCAGCAGTGCAGTATCTTTCTCTTCCATCCTTGCTTCAGGTCCCCGGCCCCCCCCCCCCCCCCAGCATTTGCAGTCGTTTGGGGTTTTGATACTAACAGTTTTTAAATACATAGCCAAATATATACCAAAATACTTAATTACTTAGCCAAATATTTACCAAAGTACTTAATTTCCACTGCTCCCTGTGTTTTCTCTCAGAAGATGTGTGATGGAAAGCATGACCATATTTCCGTCATTACTGCTGGAAAGATGATGATGTGAAAGCATGGCACACTTGATAAAAAAAAAAAAAGCATTTATGTGCCATAGATATTTCTCAGTAAAATCCCATCTGGACAGAATACCTGACATTTTTACTGTAAGGCAGCTGAATCAGATTAACTCTATGTTCATACACAACTTTCTACTTTCTCTTTATTTGCTGTGTATTATATCCATGAGTTTAAGGCTGGAGTAGACCTTCTGATTTCATAGAATCATAGAATAGTTAGGATTGGAAAGGACCTTAAGATCATCTAGTTCCAACCTCTCTGCCATGGGCAGGGACACCTAGCACTAAACCATGTTGCCCAAGGATATTTGGTAATACCCTACCAGAAAAAGACCTTAAAAAAAGAACTGAGAATGTCTTTACTAGACTTTGTGCTCACAAATAATAATATATTAATAGATATAAGGCTTATTCACAACTTTTGATGGTATAGATGTGGCATGCTGGAAACAAAGAATTCGGTATTGACATCCCACAGGATGCCTGCTAAACCAGTTTCCTTCTAACATCAGTGGGAGTAAGGTGGGATCTATAGACCAGAACTAAACAAAGACATTAGGGAAGCTATTCAGACAGTGCTCAGCTTGAAAAAAAATCAGGCCCTGTTAGGCAAAAAGATACAATAAGAAGGACAGAGAACACAGACTTACTGAAAGAGGTTTTGAAAACACTGGGCTGATAAATATGTTCAGGCTTGCTGTTCAGCTGCTAAATCCACACTGGTCTTCTATCATGAAATATTCTTTTTACCTTTATTACAGCCTTTCTATAGTTATATGATTCCCAGAAAGAGGTAGAATATCCTATCCCTGTTTAACAAAACTATCAAGTTTTTCATGTCAAAATGTCTCCGAAAAGGTATCAGCCAAAGTACATGGCCTTTCTTTTGCAGCATATTACATTTAAACTGAAGCCTATGTAACTGCTGGAATTTGGGATCTCTGCTTTCCCAACTCCCTCCACTTCTCTTTCTTGCCCTTAATTGTTGTTATTGTGCCTCTCATGACTTCGAAAGCAGGTGTTTTGTTCTCCCATTTGCTTCAGGTCATTACAGTAAAATCTTTTCATTCCTGAAATCTTTTTTTTCCCCCCATTAGTCCTGAGACAAATAAATTGATTGTGATTTTCAGAGACAACTGGGGTGGTCAAGCAGTTCCCAGAGAAGTCTGTAATAAGATTACTTGTGTAAGTAATCTGAGGACTGTGGGCTTTTGAAAATCCAAAATCTTCTGGCTACATTTTGGCTTTTTAATATTTTTTCTGTTCACTTTCCCTTTACAAAGAGTATAGTAGCTTTACACAGTTTGCACCATTATAAGTAAACCCAACATTTATCCTAGCATAGAAATATCATGTCTTGTTTAACTTAGAAAAATAGGACCTTCTGGGTCATCAAATCTTGTCATCTGCTGATACTAGAAACTCTGTTATTATTTTGTTCCTATATATATTGGGTTCTGTTGCCAAACTACTTCAATTTTCTGTTCTGATCCAGTATTTTCTTGCAGTTGAAGTTTGTTTGAACTGAAACACTTCCAAGAGTAAAAACCATAACACTGCAACAGCTACTAGGAAGGCAAAAAGCCCCTGTTACAGCTGAAACCAGGACAATATATCAGATAAAAGCAATATTTAAAATAGTCTGTATGATTTGATTTAAAAGAAGTAAGACTGCAATATTTTCAGTAAGAGAATAAGAAAAGCTGTTTCCTTGAGAGGTTTCATCAAGTAAAGCATACTTATTCTTCAGGTCTGTCTGTGACTTGGAGTCCTTGTGTTAATACCTTCTTCACTTTCTTATGACAGAGGGTCTGCTTGTCTGTCTGTGCTGTAGGGATGTACCATTATCACCATTTTATCAATGAGAAAGTAACAGGAAACACCAAAATTTCCTGTGAGCTATGGCAGTACAAAGGACAAGGCAGCAGAAAATTAACCTCACTCAAAGAATACTTGGATACCCTCTTCTGTGTAATACTACAAAGTGTTCCCAGTTTGGGATGTCTGATGATGCTGGTGGGAATTTTGGCTAAAATGAACCTCATGAACCCAGAGTTTGCAGGTTGTGCGACTTGGGTTACGACCTGGGTTACTCCAGGGTGAACTGTAGTGTTGTTACTGACTGCAGTTGTGTTGACAGCTGTATCTGTTGTTTCTTTTCTGACAGAAAGATGCAAAAGATGTGTGCTCACTGATTTTTCTCAATACAGATTAACTGGAAGGATCTTCATTTTCAGCCTCGGATTCATCTTTTATAAGCTTCAACAAAGGCATAATACTTCAGTTTACCACCACCCTCAAATCAAAGCAGAGAGATCAAAAACCCTGTCTTGAAAAGATTATGCAACTCAATAGGACCTGATCTTCTTGTATTATTGCATCCATTACAACAGCACAGCTCAGGCAGGTGTTAGTTTCAATTAACCTGGGATTCAGGTATTCACAACATCTTGTCTGCCAATTACTCACGTAATTACATGGCCCAGGACTGTAGAATAGAATCAGCCATCATGCTAGGCATGTGTGATTACTGAAGAAAAGAGGAATTCAGAGGATGTATGAGTAAAGCACAGCTTCAATGATCATGGACAAAAGTGGTCTTTAGTGAAGAAAGCTTATTTACTCGGCTCTTGCTGATCTCTTGAATGCAGGAACTATGCCAAGAGTGTTTGTGTGACACGCAGATGCCTCACAGCTGTCCTTTGTTCTTGTATTCTTATTCAGCCAGTAGGTAAAGTGAGAACTTATTTAGCATTTTTCAAGGAAGAAATTGATAGGCATTCCAGGGAGCTAATGACACAGCCATGTATTGCAAGAAATCAAAATATGTGAGTCAAGAAAACCTTAAATCCAACTTTCTCAGCCCAGGATGTCAGCTGAAAAAGACAACTGCTGACATTTTGACCTGAAATATCCACTGACTTGGTCAATATGAATACCTTTTTTGTGTGGCTCTGTCACTGTACTGTCAAAAATCAATCCACCATGGGCCTCAACATAAAGATCTTTTAAGGTCAAAGGCCAAAGGTCTTTCTGAGCCATAAATGCAATGTATCTTTGTACTATTTTAAGCTATAATGCCATAGAAAATGTGAAATTATGGATGAATGTTGTGAAAAGTAGCAAGTAGCTTCAAAAACTAAAATTGTATACACTTAATTATATATACTTATTAATGTCATATAAGCTTAATGATAACATTATGAAGGAAACAATAGAAAGGTAAACTGTTTTTTTTTCTACTCACCACATAGATCCAGATTATGTTAACTTAAAAGTCTTTCCACCAAAATAGCTATACATTTCAGTGGAACAAATTGTGAGGAAGAATGCTGCTCAGCACCTATGGCAAAATATGAGTCTGTATTTCATCATCAGGAGTGTGATGTGAATATGTATTTATATATAATATATATATTTTTATATATATGTTTATATTTATGATATAAAGTTATTATCATTTGACAATGTTACAAATGTACGTCTCATTCTAGACGAGAATATAGGCTATTATCGCCTACTTTTTATATGGAATATTTTTATATGCGTAATCATTTGATTTTTGTTGTTTTGGTTGTGGCTCTTTTTTTTTTTTTTTTTAATAAAAGGAACTCATCAAATGTAATGCTTAGTTTGAAATTTCTTTAACATTTTATTATTCAGCACAAATATTTAAACAGGGAAATTCCCAGCAGGCAAACATATCCGCACTTTTTAATTTTTATAGAAACCCTTGGCTCCAAGTAGAATGCATGGGATATGATTAACTGCTATAATATGGCTAAGACATGACTTCATGCCTCTCTCCATATGTGTTTGTCTTCATGTGTGTATTTATTTACATAGATAATTTAAAAAAATCTAAATGTTGTGATTTGTAAATGCTATATTAAATATTTTTTGTGGCTTTCTAGTAAGGGAGCTAACATGGCTTCTACTTGCCAGGATAAAGCAAATCAAATGTATACCAGTTCTCTGGGAATTATAGTACCAAAAGCTCAGGGACATTTGTCCCACAATGCATTTTCTTGATGTCATATCTGTACACCTCATATCAATCACAGAAATAATCTGTTTGACAGCTGTGTGTTTGAGGCATTGTGATACACCAAAGGTCCAGATTAATACATGAGCTCAGAGATATTTGTTGCCATGAAAATAACAGTTTTAATGCAGTTTTAGTGTTTGTTTTCAGAGATCAGGTTTAAGAAAAAAAATCACCTCCCAAACCTATGGGTATCTTTGCTGTTATGTGCTGTTTTAAAGAACAAAATCCTCTTCTGGATGACATGTATATGCTGGTAAACATATTGCTGAAGGGAGACTTACCCACCTCCCACTCAGTGCCACTGGTGAGAAGCAGCAGTCTTATGAAGGTGTCTTCCTGTCTTTTATTTATTACTGTTCTTAATATCACCATTGAAGGACATCTCAAGCTTCTTGGTGCTTCTGCAGAGATTTTGGAGTGTGGCTATTTTGAAGTATCACCTTTTTGTGAGAGTGGAACAGTAGGGCAAAGAAGAAGAAACTGGGTGACTGCAATGAGCCGTTTGACTCCAATAACACAGATGGGTGAGCTGCATCTTGCTTCTGCAGTCTCATAACTTAGTCTTATATAGGCAGGAACATCACCTGAAAGGCACTGCAATTACCCTCCTGTGTTCTTCAGGTTTGCAAAATCTCAGGTGTAACAGTGTCAAAGCCTTTTGGGACTATGTGTTACAGGAAAGATGTAACCGGCGTGGACAGAGTACAAAGAGAATAATAAGATGACCAGAGAATGATCCAGAAGCATGTTTGTCTGGTGTATGGCAGGACCCTGCAAAGAGGAAAAGAATATGGCACATAGGAAGTATGTGAATAGCTTAGGTTAACCATTAAAACTCCATTCTATTGGAAGTTTCTTAAGAAGCACTGGAACGAGCTGCATGTTGAGGCTCTGGAGTCCCTGTTAGAGGAGGCATGTGAAAGTGAGTTAGACAAACAGCTCCCAGAAATTAAGTAGATGTGATCTTCTGGTGTAAGGAGATGGATCAAGCACTCTCTGGAGGTTTTTTTTTTTCAGCTCTATTCTATCTTATTTCTTTAGGCAGGTATAAATCTACCATAGTTGAGCAGATATTGTTACATAGCTTTTAGAAGTGGCACAACCGTCAGGGTAAGCTTTGGGTGAACAGATCACATCTGTAAGCATTGTAAAAGCCATAACCATAACTGGTTCTAATTAGCAGCCTATATGGCAATTTTAGCACTTAGGACAACAACTTGGCTATAAAGAATGAATGATCCTTTCACCCCAGTGGATGTTTCTTCAAGCTTAGTGAAGCTGGTAAGTCAGAGCAAGGAAGCTGACAGTGCTGCTATCCATGATGTATCTTTTTTCCTTCCCTATGCTGCAGAGGATGTGGGTCTCTGGGACTGTGCATTCAATGTCTTTCACAAGCACTGCTTTCATACACAGAATAACCTACTTGTGCCTTGGTGCTCTGTACTGAAAATTGTAGGGGTTTCAGTAGAGAGGATGAACGGAGGGAGAGGGGAGGAGAGATTTATGATAAGCAGGTAGTTGGCTGCTCTTCACCAAAGTCATGTAAATAGAGCAAAATTCTGACATCAGCACGTTTTCAAACTTAAGCACTCTTGTGAGCTCTCCTTTTAGATGTGGGTATGTTTTAGACAGGGTGGAAGGATGACCCAGGAATTCCTCTCAGCCTCATGCATAAATATTTGCATCACAGGCTTCAAGGGCAGAGAAAAAGCAGTCTTTCCTCTTCCTCCCCCAACTGCATGTCTGTCTCTCAGTTTTCTACTATCCCAACGGCAAAAAATATACACTTTCAGCTGTGATGAGTGCTTCTGATTTGTAATGCAGGCCAGTCTGTGTCTTTGCAAACTGCCAGAATTGTGAAGGATGCTGGTCTTTGCCAGATACTCATATCTGGGGTCAGAAAAAGGCTGATCTTTTGAATTCTGTCTGCACTAAAGCCAGAAGGCATATGTGCTGTACCTGCCTGAGGGTTGCTTGAGATTGCAAGCCTGATAAATTTCTGTCTTCTCAACCACCTTCTTTGTTTCCCCCACACTGGAGCTCCATAAATTCACATTGCTTTCTTTGTTATATCTGTTTCATTTAAAATACACAAGAAGCTTTGTACGGAAAGTGAGAGGTTCTGGAGCTTTGGCTCTGATACCTCCCAGTATGAAAAACCCAGACAAATTCGTGACAGAGCATTAAGAAGATCTGTTCAGAGGACACCATTTAGAGAACACATCAGACTAACCCAATCGTTGGGATGTTGATGCAAATGGTGACTGCTTAAACACAAACAAAAGTGAACCACAAGTCTTTGTAAATGTGGAAACAGTGTAATAGTGTGATTTATCTAAAATCACAGTGCATGTAATTTGATGAAATTAGGGGGAAAAATGAATGCTCCCCTAATTTCCACATGCATATCCATCCCTTAAAAATCAGTAGGGTAACTGAAGTGGCATGTAAGCCCTGTGGCAACTGTCAGATAAATTACACAACAGTGAAGAAATCTCCTGAAAGTAATGCAATATCCAGCTAACCGTTTTTCCTCTTTCAGAAAAAGACCTTGAGCTGCTACAGTTGATTCTACTACAGAAATGTTGCAAAATTTCTCACTGAGAAGGCAGATCTGTGTTTTTGTGCATGAATAAGCCTTTTATTTTCTAGACAGAGTGCAAATGGAGGCATAGTGAAAATTATTAAAGGGCACTAACAAGGGAATACCAGTCTTCAGGCTAATTTTTGGTTAACTATTTCTATTTATTTTTTCATTAAACAAAGTCTGCAGTTGCACAGATTGTTGTTCTGAAGTCTCTAAAGCCCTATAAAGCATGGTAATGTGAGTAAGTTTTCAGAATTTAGCAAGTCTAGCTCTGGGATTTTACTATTACCTAATGTTTCCATTCTATGGTACTGTGAAAGCACTATAAATGGCACCTTTCATGAACTAGCTCTTCTGAGACTAGCAGGCTGCTTCTGCAGCGTGCTGGTGGATCTTTCTTAAAAAACACACACAGACACATAGACACAGGCTTACACACACACAGAGCCACACTTGGGCCGCTCCATTATGAAAGCTTTCATAAGAAAGCAGAATTGTCCCACTCATAGCCATTACATCTGATGACATTCTTAATACTGGCTATTGTTTGCAGAAAGAAGCTATTGTCTAAGCTTGCATATCTGCTGACCAAAGCACATGTAATAAGCATAGCTTTGGACAAACTGAGCCTAGCCCCAGGGAACAGCTTAGCGGTGAGTTTGCCTGAATGTCCTGATTCAGTGGTGAGCTCCAAAGAGGAAATGCCCACCATTATGTAAGGATTGCCGTTTATCTAAAGTCTGAAAAAACATCATTTGTCCCTTTGTGTCCATAAAGGAGATAGGCCTTATTGAAACAAGACATAGTGTTAATGAAAAGTTGTCTGAATAAGAAAACATAGTTCTGTATTAGAAAAACCCTAACTCATCTAAGCTATCATTCTACTAAGCGATCAACAGATAGTTTAAAATACAAAACTTTTCAAGAAGGAACAGAGTTGCAACTTCAAAAGAGATGGAAAACATCTTTACATGCATGTGTGCTACCTGTACCTTCGGCAGTTCGGCTTTGACAGTGATCAGGAAACATCACGTGGCACTCAGAAAATAGCAGAAATCATGTGAAAATAACTTCAAAAAGTCACTGGAGCATTTTCTGGTTTTCTCATTTTACTCAGCTCTTAGTTACATTCAGTGGGCATCACTCAGCCTCCAGGTGCAAAATAAATAAATAAATAAATAAAAGGAGTAAATTCAGAGTAGAGCAAAATGATTTATTAAATACTGAATTATTAAAGAATGATTATTATTTTTTTCTGTTTCTGAATAGCTTCTGAAGTAATTCTGGTTCCTGTGAACAGCATACTATTTAAAAGTATTCATAAATTGTTTATTTCTTGACTGTTTTTTTTTTCAGATTTAGTTTTCAGGCTCTGCTCAGATCCATACAGCCTAGATTATGAAGTCACAAGCAATCATTGTAGTCATCTAGACTGACATATATATTTTCAGTTTGAACCTGAGTATGAAATGTTTTGAAAAACATTTTTGTCTTGATTGAAAGCATTTGTTAATTTTTCCACTGGCTAATTACCCTCACTGCTAAAAATTTGTTCTTTATTTCTAGCCTTAGCTTCAGCTTTCAGCCACGGTATTTTGTAATGTCTTGGACCAAAGAGATCGCCATCAGAATTTTATTTTGTGTGCTTTATAAACTTTGCTGTCCGTTGGCCTTCATTTTCAGCCTGAGTTTCTGGGATCTTTTGGTACAAGGAAAGCTTTCTTGGTAGTCCTTCTCTGAATGTCTTCAATCTTTCTAGACCCTTTTAAACAGCGATGCAAGAACTAAACACAATATTGCAGGAGCAGTTGCATGAAGGTCAAATGCTGAGATAACATGAACTTTGAGCCCCTATTCAAGATGCTTTCAACATGGAAAGGTTATATTAGCCCTCCTGGAAACAAGGACACAAGGGAGCTTTGATCAACAAGCCTATTCACACTTGACCACATTAAAAAAAAATTTGCATGCAGTCCTCCAAGCTTTGTACCACTGACCTAAACTCCCCATGATTTATCACTATTGCAATTATCACTTCCAAACTCTAACTGCAGTTATTTTGCGTTTGTTCCATATTTTTAAGAAAACAATAACTAAAATGCAGACAAGAACAATTCTGTAGAAATGGCCTCATTTTATAACAATATTTTGAGGGATGTCTGTTTTCCATTGTTAATCAATAGGTGCATGTCCTGGAAAATCTGCATGTGCCACATGAATTTAGCATCATCTGATTAAATGTAAGGTAATTTAAAGTTGAAATTCTAAGAGGTAAGACAGGGTTAATACAATTTACTTCATCTATCAATCAATCCACAACCCCATAAATATATATTGCTAGTTTGACAGAATTTATTTTCTGTATAGTTTCCTCAGTTGAGATCAGTTATGTTTCCTTCCTTTAGCTCTTTGCAGAGTCCTGTGTTGGCTGGGACCCCATGCTTATTTTGCCTGAGTTCAGTGTCAACATGACAGTTTATTACAGCAATCTTCTTGCTATTTGCATAGCTTTTTTATTTTTCTTGCCCTCTGGGACATCTGTAGAAAAGTGTAAAAAATGACCAAAGGTAGCCTTAGGTAGCACATTTGAAACTCTTGTGCATATTATTGAAACGTGATTTGGAGAGGATTAAGATTCATACTTCTGAGTAAAAATTCCTTAAATTTCTATGGAAGTGCTTCCTTATCACTTCAGAAATCTGCTTGTATAGATTTTATGCAAAAAAGATGGAGATATTTGAAGAAATTTTGGAGTGTTTTGAGCTGTTTTAAGTGTTGCCACCACCTTCACCTAGGAAGAAAAAATCATAGTTAAGCTATTTATTCTCAATGTATGTCCACAAAAGATGGACTTCTCAAAAATACATACTTTTCTGTTTATCCTTTATCCTGATAAAACTTTACTTCTCTTGGTTCCTTTTTGCTTGCAAACATTTTAGGAGAACAGGAAAAGTTAGAAGAAGAACCACAAAAATGATCAATGGTATGGAACCTCTCTAAATGAGAAATGACTCTCTTGACTGGCACTCAGCCTTGTTGAACAGATGCATGAGAGTGCATATGGTGCAGGTCTGCAGAATCGTGTAGGAGACAGAGGTTAATAAGGAACAATCATTCTGCATCTATTTGAGCATAAAACCCAGGCAGTATCAAATCAAATTACCAACTGGCAATTGAAAACAGGGAGGGGATTCTTGATGCAGTGTATGATTAAACTGGGGAATTTTGTGGTGTCGGATGCTTGCAAGTGCTGAAAATTTATGCAGATTAAGAAAATGGTAAATTCACACGGAAGAAAATCCTTTCAGGGCTGTCAAGCAAAGACATTCACATGAGCTCAGGAAGTCTTTGAGCCACAAAGCACTGAAAACTGGATGTGTGTTCTAGGGATGCGTTATCACAGGCGTGCCCTGTCCTGATACTCTTTCCCAAGAGCATCTGCTTTTGGGAAATCTGTTCATTGTTGTAATAAATTAGCTTGTCTTGGCCTAAGATGGTTCTTCCTGTTCGCTACAACTACTTTGCACCAATGTTAACTGTCATGTACAGCTGCTCAGCTATGTCATATGCTGCTGATCATATTCCTTGAGTAGCTGAATATCTTTTTGTAAGCAAAACAAAACCAGCACAAAATAATCGGTGAATAAGTGCATGACAAGCAAAAACCAGCTAATCCACATGCACAAATACCTTTTCTGGCATGTGAACACAGGTATTGTTTGGAGCATCTATCTCTGCAAAGATAGTGTGACCAAAAAGCTTAACGGCAAAAAAATGAGTATGATCAAAGATGAGCTAACAGCTGCTATAAGGCAAAGAAGGACTCACAAACACTGCTTTTGTGCTCTCCTACTGGCTCCAGGCAACAATAAGTGCACTGAAGTTGATGTGTTTAATTCAGAACTACACCACTGTGACATTTAAGTTTTAATCCAGTACAAAATACAGATGGAATGTTTCCTAGGTCCTTAGTTACTGAGGGCTTTTTTAATGATCCTCTGTTGTACCATTACTGCAGTGTGTGTGAGCATGTGGAATGGCATGGGCAGGTATTGTGATATCCTGGTGAAATTTGAGAGTAAGGTGTCAGGCCTGAACAGCGAGAGCCTTTGAAATGACTGATGTGGGGCTCCACTCTTTGACAGATGGGTTACAATGTTATGCTGCATACAGGGATTCAGTGGTTTTAGCCAGTTACCAGAGTTCCCAGTCCTACAGCCTGGCTGAGGCATATTGTGCAGGGTTAGATTCTTTGGGGACACTGAAGGTCATGCAAGGAAGCCTATTTCTCTCCATTGACTGCAGAGCAAGCCTCTGGTGATTAGGTTAGATATAGATATCAAGTTTCTAGAAGG
The DNA here is from genome assembly GCF_034315485.1 of Pezoporus occidentalis. Lineage (NCBI taxonomy): Eukaryota > Metazoa > Chordata > Aves > Psittaciformes > Psittacidae > Pezoporus > Pezoporus occidentalis. Next base: position 259,455 of record NW_026916325.1, read on the forward strand.
CAGTTTATCTCATTTAAAATCCCTAGAGGACTGTTCATCTCATCTTAAAATGTGTACCTAAGAAAGGTCAGCTGAATTGTCATCTGAGATGGCTATTTCTCTCTACTGACCACAGAGGCAGTTTAAGGTCAATAGCTTAGACTGAGACATCTAGCTTTAATATATTTAAAGACGGAAATGAAGAATGCCACCTTTTCACTTCATGTTGAGTGGATTAAATGCCATGACAGATACTCTCCTAGTCAGTAATAAATGTATTGTTGCACTTTTCACAAGTTAGCAAGACATGCAAAGTGTTAATTTTAAATTAGATTTCACTCAAGATAATGTCAGTGAGCAATTAAACTATTTTCAGGAAATTCTATATTGCCCTAGGATCTTTATGACTTGAGAGCAAAGACATCCAAAGCTGGGACAAAAGAAACTATAAATACCAGATATGTCTGTGTGTGTGTCACAGTGAGTCACTTCCAAAGGCAGAACGGAGTCCCAGGCTGTCTGCAGTGTATATAAAATGAGATTTCCCATGAATTTGTGAGTTATCATGATGCATAACCCAGCATTAGCATATGAGACCAAAAATGTTCCAGAGAGTTAGTCAACAGTCTTTTGACATGGAATGCTATTCCGTCAAAATTAGAATGTTTCCAGTGATTGCAACAATGTGGACTTTGAATGGAATCACTTCAAACTGCTGTCATATTAACTTACAGACTAGCATATAGGATTTTATGGGCATTTTCTTTTTAATCAAATCTAATAATTACATTTTGAGTTTGATGTAAGAAAGGTTATTTAATCACTTTAGATTGTGTGATATTTTATTGCTTTTTTGCGCTTCTAAAATGTAACATTATACTGCAATATTTTAATAATTTCAAAAGAGTTCATTTCAACACTACAAAAAAAAGGAAAAATGTTTAATAAAGTCCCTTTGCCATTTATAAACCAAAATATTTTAGTAATTTTGGCTTCTGAAAAATATTTTGAGATGTTAATCTTGATTCTCTACCACATGCCAGAGTTCAACAGGAAACTTACTTTCCCTCCAAGTCTGTTTTTTTGGCTATTTAGAGTCTCAATGACTGACAAACTGAATTGTCAATGGAATGTATTCATTCATTTATATCTACAGTATTGTCCCTGTCTGCTTTGTTTTCCTCTGAGTCCTTATTTTTCATCAGCAGCTTGGAAGTGAATCAGTGTCTGCTTATTTTCTAAGGGAACTGTAAAGGGAAGGGCTGCTAATTGTCTCATAAAAATATTTGTCAGGAAAACATGCTTGTTTTAAAATGTACTTTTATCCACGGATGATCTCATGCCTTAGCATTTTCATCTGTGAGGAACCTTGAATTCTCACAGTGTCCAGAATGTTCCTGTACAGCCAGGTGGGCTGTTAAGCCTAAGTCTGGATTCAGGGTTTGTCCACGCTGACCCTTCTGAGGTCATCAAGCCCAAAAATATTTGTTTAAAGTTTAAAAATATTTGTTTGAATTCTCAGAATTTCTCCTAAAGAGCAGGGATGCAGGCATTTGCATGTTGAAGAGGATCCAAAGTCAACTAGTCTCCAAAAAATGGGTCAGTTTGCTTTCTCATTGATGCTTGTCTATCTCAAAGATAACTTTTTTGAAACATATGAAGTTACAGCACGATAAAAATTGTATGATTTATATATGTTTGATCCACTGCTGTATGGAGAATATGCTAATTGACCTGGTCATCACTGACACTGGGCATCACTGAGCCAGAACTAAGTTTCACAGACCTAGATAATAAGCAGTTTTAAAAGGGACCTCTGCTATTCCTTTTCCCTCTTGTTCTCGAATGTAGCTAAAAATGTACTATTCTGTGAACACTACTCTGTGTTTGGACATCACTACTCAACAGAAGTGGAGGACTAATGGAAATTTCAGAGGTATGTCAATATATTTTCAATACAGAAACTTCTCAGCAAGGTGTAGTTGCTATTTTTAGACATGGAACCCTAAGTTTGTGTTTCTTTGTGAATATAGGTAAAAAAGATGGTGAAGAATGAGGGCTACTACAGCAGTCATAGAACTGTGGGTAGTAGCACCTCCATTTGTTATATACAAAATATAACAAACGCTACTGTCCTGGGTTCAGCAGTAGCAGTCATGTTTTTTCCTTTGTGGTAGCTGGTGCAGTGCTGTGTTTTGGCTTCCAGCCTGAGAACAGTGCTGGTGATACTGATGTTTCAGTTGTTGCTAAGTGATGTTTACCCTGACCAAGGACTTTGTGAGGCTCATGCTCTGCTAGGGAGGAGGGGAAGCCGTGAGGAAGCAGGGACGGGGTGCCTGACCCGGGCTAGCCGGGGAGGTATTCCATACCACAGCACGTCATGCCTGGGGTGGGGGGGTAACTGGGAGTTACCCGGAAGGACACGGGCTTCTGGGTGGAACTTGTTTTCTTGGCTGTGGTAGCAGTGGTGATTTGTTGCTGGACTGTTCTTATCTCAACCCATAGGAGTTGCACCCTTTCAATCCTCCTCCCTGTTCCTCCGGGAGCGGGGAAGGGGAGAGCGCCGGTGCGGGGGGGGGAGGACACGGACCTCGATTGCTGTCAGCTCGGCACCACTCACTGGGAGTGAGTGAACAAGTTACCTGACTGGGTTTAAACCACGACAGCTACATACAAATTTGTTATATACAAAATATTAACATTTGATTAGGAAAAGTCCCTCTAGCTTGATGATGCTTGCATTACATGTACAATCTCACCTTGAGTCATCTTTTTACAAGGCTAGGAAATGCATTGTCTGCTGATGTGATGAATAAAACTGAGTTTTACTTGTATAATTTGAGAAATAAGTAAAACTGAATAATTGGATTGTTTCTAATTCTGCTTAATTCGTTATGTTATTTTTCAAACCAGAACAAATTCTGAATTGAAAGTGGCTCCAGGGTAAGCAGTAGTTCAGAGAAATGCAAACCAATATTTTACAAATTAATAAAATATTTTTTGTCATTCTCTTTTTTTTTTTTTAATTTAAAAAAAAAAGAAACTTACAGAAGTCCTTTATGGCAGGGAAAAATACTTGTCAGAGAGAGAAATTTTGCATGTGTTTACTTAGTGATCTAAGCATGTTTGCAGCTTATACAGTTAGCCTGGCTTTAAGCTTTAAGCTAGAATTTGCCATTGATAGTAGTGTAGTCATAACATCCACAAAAGTGCACCATGAAGTCTCAGCATGATTGGGATCCTTAACACCCATATAGGTCTTTGGACAAACACTTGAGCCACAGTCACAGTGAGCTCTGTGCTCCTTCCAGGTACATGGATAGCTGTCCCTCCCTACTTTAATTGCTTTGAGGTAACACCATTAAGAAGTCTTGTGGATCTCAGCCTTTTTCATACACCAGTGAGAGGGCACTGTGTATATTTTTTTCAGAGAAAATTGTGTTGCTAAAACCAGAAGAAATTATGGCTGGGAGCTGAACATGGAATAAATGAATTTTAGTATTTAGGCAATAAACTTCAGAAGAAAAGCTAACTTGAAGTTTTTTTTCAGATCAAAACTGGGTACCTTTATGTTTTAATCAAGAACACCATACTTGGGCTTAGTATGAAAGCAATTTAATTTAGGTACCTAGGGTGGAGTTTAGGTGCCTTAGGTGTGCAGGATGTAAGATTAGGTCATCTGCCAGTCATAAGAGTGGTCCAAACCTGATTTTATGGTCCTCTGAAAAGAAAGGCCTTTCAGATTTATTTTTTGCTGTTTTTTTCATTACATAGTATTATTTTATCTGTAGTGATTACAGTGGGGTAATATTGAACATAAATTATTATTTATATAAATGATTCTGCAAGGTTTGGCCTGGGAATGGAGATGTTTCCTATTGGAAATTGCAAGCTGTTTAAAACTGAACCTTTGTTTCACTTCCAACCCCTAAAAAGAAACTAAATTATTTAGGGGAAAAAAAAAGCTAAAACCCAAAAGCCACTTACCAAAAATATCTCGGGAATGTAGTGGAATAGCTCTGTGGGGTGTAACATCATGTGTTTATGCCAACTGGAACACTGGAGAAAATATTCAGCAGTGCTGGTGCAAGACCATCACTGAGTACTACCGAAATTTCATCTCTGTGATAAAAGGAATAACATATTAGAACGGATGCAAGCCACCAGTGCTGCTTTACATGTATTAAACTGATATAAGTCTCTACATGAAGTCTGGATCGTCTAATTGAAAAAATTGATTTGAATTATGTCATTTTTTTATGTAGATAAGTCTTTAAAAAGCAATTTTAACTGAAGCAAAAAGCTGAAATTAGGATGCTTCTTGACCAAATGTTGGTAGTCATCACAGCAGTCACAGTATTTACACAGTAGTCACCAGAATTTATTAAAAAATAGTCTATTTTTTGTAATATTCCCCCCACAGTTATCAAACAAGTACAATTAAGACAAACTGAGTAAATTGTGAGAAATAGAACTGAAGGAAAATACCACTGCTTATTCCTGAGGGAAATAATGTGGACTTTCATCCTAAATCGTGAGAGCCAACAATTTAAGCACAAGGTCAAAAGCATGGAAACCCATTCCCAGACTGTTTTGGCTTGTACAAATTCGAAGATCTGAGAGCAGAAGGCTTTGTTGTATTTAATCTTAGGCAGATTTTTCTGGGAGATACACCACCTTGTGTGCAACCCTGTCATATCTTGCAGAATTGGTAGCGTTCCCTTGGAAGAATATCAAGACAAAAACCCCAAACAAGCAAACAAAAGTGACAGAAGGAAGTAATAATGTTGGTGGTTCTTCTTTTTTATTGGAGATGTTACTGAACCTAAGTCCAAGTTGGTGCTTGAGCTGTCAGGTGGCAGAGGGCACAGGATTTTTCCCACGTGAGATGTAAAATTAATCTTAAAGGTCTTTTCCATCCTGGTTAATTCTACAATTCTACAATTATAATGCTGGGGTGGTTAAATAGCTAATAGTTCTTTTTTTCTTTTTTTTTTCTTTTTTAAGATCAAAAGGCTTAACTCCAGCATCCTTGCCAGATTCTGACTCAGCTCATTACATCATAAACTCATAAAGTTCATCCTGTAGAAAGTATTATATTCTTCCTCTCTTCAGCTGTTTGTTAGGTGTCACTGTGCCCTGGCATGCATCTGCTGTATCCCATTAAAGAGATGGTTTCAGTGATACTTTTACAAAACATGGTATTTAATAACATAGCAAGGCTGTTTTGTGGTTCTGGATTAACCCTGAGGGCTTTCCCTTTTATTTTATAACTGATCCTTCATGGTTTTATTTCTCCCTCTTATGCCTCTCCCTAAAGCTTTCAGCTGTTTTTTGTTTTAAGCTACCATCCTGCCTTCATTTCCTCCCTCATTTCCATTTTCCAGTGTTGAATCTTACTGCATTCAGTACTTGTAGACTCTAGCCCCCAGAGACAAATAACGTATAATGTCCAGGGAAGAGCAAACTATTTCTCTCTCTCACAATCTCAGTATTTTTAATTTTCATGCTTTCAGGGAAAACTTGATGATGTGTTCCCAGTGAATCTTAACTGCAAACTCAAACCCAGAATTTCAAAAATCTTGATTTTTAACCACAGGTTGTGATTTTGGAAAGTACCACTTACTCTTTTTGAACTGGAGATTCATTTTATTCTAACATTGCTTACCAAGTCCCTCTGGGGCATGAGCATACCCTCTTTCTCTGGCTTTATAGAAAATTACAGTTTGTCGCCCAGCTGCTTATGAAGAGATGCCAGTTCTTTTTGTCTGTTTTTTTTTTTTGAGCAGACCTCCTCATTAGAGGCACTGCACATCTTTCTGGCTTCTGGATGAAGCATTTGACTCAAAATTTCTCTGCACCAGTCTGCAGATTATAAGATCCTGCTCATAATTTCTAAAACCTTTGGGATATTTAAAGGCAAATGGCATGAAAAAAACTAGGAATTTCAAGTACCGCACTAATGCATTCACTAGTACCCTGTACACACTATGTGCAGTCTGGAACCAAGTTGCCTACCCATCATAGTTTTTGATACATCTCAACCCAGAGCAGCGTTGTTCAGAATTTTATTGAATATGGAAAAGCAGTCAAGCTGGAATTTAGTTTGAGACCAAGATCTCTCACACAAGGGCTCATACATATCTGATGAGGACCCATCAGTACAGCCTGTACTATCTCACTTGTGTTTCCAGTTTGATGCAGCAATGGTCCCTGTGTGTTTTAATGGCACTTTATGGCTCTGCGATGCCAGCTGAATATATCCCCAAGTACCTAAGCAGATTAGCTTTAACACAAGGAATTTCCTTATTTCCCAAAGTATAATAACCTTGATTAGCTCGATCAAAATCCAAGATGATCCCAGAGCAAGACTGATCTGAGTGATTACAATATCAAGCATGGCTAAGTCATTGTAGTCTATCAGGAATTCTTGAAGCAAGAATCAGAAGACATGGATTCCAATTATAACTTTGTCAGATGCATTCTGTGTCCTAGGACCCAACCACTCTTCTGTCTCCTTTACTGTGTTTGCACAGCATATAGAACAGTGGAGCTTGTTTTGAAGGTGGAAAAAAAAAAAAGAGGATAAAAAACTCTACACAGTTTATCACAGGTATCGTAAGTCTAAGAACATGTCTTGTATGCTTTCCTGATCAGAAAAAGGCAAGTAAATATGTTCCCTTCAGCAGTTTTATAATATATTTTCAGAAATGGACATCAAAAATTATATAAAATAAAATAATTTTTAATGTAGGTTCCTATCAAGTTTCTGAGGTAAAATACAATCCTTAAAAGACTTTCTTATAATGCACATTTTGTAGAAATGGACCTTTATTTCTTGTTCCTCTTCAGAAATATTTAACTGTTTTAGCATAGCAGTGCCTTGTAAAGAAATGAAAGGAGCCACCTGTAAATAATCTCATTACATTGAGGTGAGTTTCATTTTCTGAATTCACTGAGTTGTAAATGCCAACCATTCTGATTCCCATATCTGCCACCTAATAATCTAAATTCTTACTGGTGTTAAAGAATTGTTCCCTGTAACATTTTTAATATTGGCCACAGTAATTCATGAGAACTAGAACTAGAAACTGGAAATTTCCTCTTTCTGCCGTAATCCTTGCATCTGCTTCAAGAATACCTAACTTGCTTTACCATTCTCTAGGTTTTGAAACACTGTTGTGTGATATAGTCTCACACAAGGTTCAGTTTGCTACCACCATCAATCATTTGGCATCCTCAGACAGGTGAATAGGGAATAATTCTTGCTGGACACTTTAGTGTGATCCCCTCCTATCCTCTAGGCAAGCTGAGGACTTAACCATTTACGTCTTCCTACACTTCACTAACCAGTGTAAAATCATGGGGACAGGCACTGATAATTTTCTCATGATATAGCATCACAGCCCTCTCTCAACTAATTGCCAGGCATGGTTTGGGGAATAGCAATGCCCAGGGACTGGTCTCAAAAACACTTTGAATGCAGCTTCAGGTGATGAAACAGTTTAGTCATATGGAAGCAGGTGACGGTACATGTGTCCCTCCCAGGATGAGATGACTCCCAGCTTTGTTAACTCATGAGTTTAGACATGGACAATTTAGCCAGATGGCCCCACAAGGCAGCTTTCCACTCCTGCCCTGGAACGCACTCACTTGTGCTCTATTTCTGTGCTGTTAGGAGGCTGGACTGTTCATGGATCCTCTGCACACCACAGCTGTCTTTCAAAGGATGCCAAAGTCCATGGGTCAGCCCCTGCAGACAGTTTTTCTTGGGAAACACAGCCATTTCTCCCCGTTTTAACTGTCCAGGGAATTAGGACCAGGCAGAGACTGGGCAACAGGAACTGTCTGATCTTCTGTCAGACTTTCAGTGTCATGGGAATACTGATGACATTTTAACCAGCTACAGTAGATGGTCTGAAAAGAGCCCTCTGCCACTCTTATCCCATGTATAGAGTGCAATAATATTACTCTTCCTCCTCCTTGAAATGCTGTGATGAAATATTTTCTGATTGTCAGGTGTTGCTATTAGGAGAACACATATATTTTTCAACTACGGGCTAGTACTTGTGCCCACACACAAATACTGAGCAAAGTGAGAGAAATGAAACGCATGAGAATGAGTGGTGAAACCTGCTGTTTTAACAAGTTGGAAATGTAAACACAACATGGTACACAACTCATTAATTAATTTTATTACAACTTTATGCCAATTTTCATTAGATTTTTATTGGATTAGGAATTGCATTTTGAGATTATGTTAAAAATGTGATGGCGCTTGCCTATTCTCATAGTAGATGTAAAATTTCAATGGTCTTATTTTAATATGTATTTCTCCTATAATTTAGCTTTTGCCATTTGGCAAACTCTTTAGAGTCAAACATTTGGCATAAAATCAAGTCTAACTCTTTGCAGTCAGAGATTAATGATCTGTCCATAAAGTTTCTTTACTGTACGGTTAATTCCCTTAGCATGAAGTGCTTCCACTTACTAATGTTACTTTAGCAGTTTGTAAATGACATTAACAAATAGCAGTCATTTTACAGTGGTTCTATGGCACAACTAGCTCCAGTGATGCTATTTCTTCTTCCTTGCAATTAAAAGAAATATTTTAATCCAAATAGTACATCTGTCAAGGAGCTGTCGGAAAAAAAAAAAAAAAGGCTAATAGGAATATCCTTTCATATGCTCTGAAGGAAGCTTATCATATATATGGATTTAGCAAACATGCACTGTCACTTGATGCAAGAAGAAATAGCAGTCATGCAAGGGTTTCCATTGATTTAGACAGTGATCAAGAGAAAACAGTTTACTGTACCACTACTGTTTTCATTTTTTAATTCCAGCCACAAAGAGCTTCTGTTCTCAGAGGAGATCTGTGTGTCAATTCATAAAAAGAGAAACCAACTCTGGTGTCACTGGCTAACGTTCAGTTTTAATAAACCTTTAATTGATCCAAGGCTCTACTGTTGTTAAAATGCATCATAGTATATCACATTGAATACCTGATATTTGATACTTGAAAATTTTAGTTATATGAGCAGTATAGCAATAAATACAGAGAAATTAAATTTAGTGGTTAAAATACAATTTTAACATAGCTAATTTCTGCTATACAAATACAAGTTCTATTGACTTCAACAATTTTTTTTCTAAATGAGAAAATGGTTTCTTGGGCTTAATCTTTAACTTGTCTGATGAAAGCTACCATATTCTAGCTGAAGCATGAAATAGGTTAATTGTATTTAATTTCAAGCCTCTTCTTAATACAATTGGTAAAGGTATTCTTAGCTTCCATTTTTTATGCTATTATAAATTCTTCTACACATTCTCAAACAGTTATGCACCCCCTATGAAGACATATGAGAACAATTCATACTCTGTTTCCCTGAGTCAGTGATGCTCTGCACCAGCCAGGATCAAGTCCAGTGCATGGGTCAGAAGTCATAATTATTTCTTATAGCACTGCAAGTGTGCACAAGCACCCATTCTTGGCAGGACAAGGTAAATGTCTGTGTTTGTTTGACAGAGTCTCTGGAAGCTATGAATAGCAGTGTAATCCCATTGTATTGCAGAGGTAGTTCTTTTGATGCCTGTATTAACACTACTTCAGATTAAAAGATAATTTAATGAATCATTTGAATTATTACTTTTTTAACTTCTTATGCTTCATACATATACTTTAATATTTTGGAATTTTATGGCTTAGATATACAGTAATTAATTTCTAGCTGTCCACTTTGCTACATCCATTTGATTTCACAGGTTTTAAACTGAAGTTAAAGTACATGGCCAGTTTACTGCATTTTAAGACAATATTTACCTCTCTGTGTTGGTCTTACAGGTTTAAATGTCAATACAACTGCTGTTGAACTCTGATTTATGCAGACATTTTTTTACTATTTGTGAAAGGAAACAACTGCCAAAGCCTGAAAGGTTTCCACGTCATGCAGCTCCACTAAAAGAGAAGAAAACATGGAGAGTCTTGAGAAGTGGAGATTCTATGAAGAAAATACAAGTGGACCGCAGAGGACTAAATACAGTTATGGACCATGCTGGTAGAATGAAGCAATTGTTCCTATCAGGGGACAGGCTTGCATACTGATAAGCTTAATTCTGTGTACCTGGAGACAGATTGTGCCTGTGGCTTCACGAGAAGATGGTTTCTCCCTTTCATTCTGCATGGGATATGGGTTTGGGATACGGCTGCATGAATGGAACTGTCCTCAGGCAGAAAAACCGTGCATAAACTTGAAAGTAAGAGCATTGGGGCATTTTTGTGCAACAAGAGTCTTCTCAGAAATCATCTGCTTTTTTTAACAAAAAAATTGCTTTGATTGGGAGCTGGGATAACATTTTGATCTGTATAAGAGATTCAGTTGGCACTGATGGGTTATATGGTCGAATCTCTTTGCCTAAGGACAACTAAGATTTTCCCAGACTACCCTGTTTATAACTATGGCTGAAGAAAGGGCGAAACTTTGAATGACATCTGTAACCTGCTAAAATCTCATCTCTTTAAAATAAGTACAAAATTTGCAATGAAGTCAATCATACCAAGATTTTGACTTCCAGATATACCAGGAAAAATGAATTTGACTGTTAAAGCATAGTCTTCATAATGCACTTCATTTCAGATTTCACTGGACATCATACAAACATGACCAGTGGAATACAAGAGCTTTAATTAGCTGTCAGAAATACATTTCCAGCATGTTTTCAGGAAAATGTGTTTCCAAACAAGCGTATATTTTTCTACATTTTTGTTTTAGACTATATTTGTGCAACAGTGCTTCATCTATCAATATCTAAGCAGGATTTTATTATTGTTTAAGCTACATCACTGAAGGAATGATCTGAAGCTTTCAGAAAACTTGAAATACATTTAAGAGGAAATCCTAGAGTTACTGAAGTCCACAAAAGTTGTACTACTGATCTGTATTGGAGCAGAATATAACTGCTTTTGCTTATGTCTTCTTTCAAAGAACTACAGCAAACCTATTCCACTTTTTCCCTAATCTTTTGTGTTAGCATTTGTATCAAAGAGGGTCTGAAAGCTCATTAACAGAAACAGTTCTGATCTCGATATATATTCCCTATGAGTATATACAGTGAGATGTAGTTCAGGTGCTGAATTTTAAATATTGACTGTAGGTAGGATTTTCAAAAGCGCTTCATAATAGTTATATGTATTTCCCTTGAAATTACAGGGATTTTTCCTTTGACAAAATTCATAGCAGGGTTAGGAAGAAGGCTGAGTGCTTTTGAAGATTCCAGCGTAAGATTAAGTTGGCATAGGGTACAGCCCCATTTCCTTTGAAGTTGATAAAACAATCTTTAATTTAGTTCAGTGAAACTTGGTGGTTATGTCACAAAATTTATTGTGGTGTTAAACTAAATAAGTATTGCAGGCCGAAGCTTTAATGATTTATAAGATCTAAATGAAGGATAAAATGTTGATCCGTTTTCAGTGAGTAACACTTTAAAAGCAATTATGTAGACTTCATTGGAATTAGTTATATGAGTGGATATGAGTATGGTTATTAGAATCTGCTCCAAAGAAGGGAAAGAAAATAATATTTATCTTGTAAAATGTACAGAAGTACTGACTACACCAGGACAAATGACAATAACTTGCTTCCCATTAAATAAATGTACTATTACACACAGGAATGAGTTGCACAAGTGTGAAATTAACATCTGCAAAATTCTGGTTTTACCCAGAAACAGTGAGCCAAATAAACACTTAAAATACATAATGATTACTTTACTCTTCTTAGTGCAGCTGAGAAAAGTGGCAGGTACAACTGCAGCAGTTGTGGGTTATGGCTTGTAAAAATATTATAGAATGAACATAGCCATTTGACCATACAATCATAGAATAATTAGGGTTGGAAAGGACCTTAAGATCATCTAGTTCCAACCCCCTGCCGTGGGCAGGGACACCTCATGCTAAATCATATCACCCAAGGCCTCATCCAACCTGGTCTTGAACACTGCCAGGGATGGAGCATTCACAACATCCCTGGCCAACCTATTCCAGTGCCTCACCACCCTAACAGGAAAGAATTTCCTTCTTATATCCAACTTAAACTTCCCCTGTTTAAGTTTTAACCTGTTACTCCTTGTCCTATCACTAAAGTCTCTAATGAAGAGTCCCTCTCCAGCATCCCTAGAGGCCCCCTTCAGATACTGGAAGGCTGCTAGGAGGTCTCCACGCAGCCTTCTCTTCTCCAGGCTGAACAGCCCCAACTTCCTCAGCCTGTCTTCATATGGGAGGTGCTCCAGTCCCCTGATCATCCTCATGGCCCTCCTCTGGACTTGTTCCAACAGATCCATGTCCTTTTTATGTTGAGGACACCAGAACTGCACACAATACTCCAGGTGAGGTCACACAAGAGCAGAGTAGAGGGGCAGGATCACCTCCTTCAACCTGCTGGTCACGTTCCTTTTGATGCAGCCCAGGATACGGTTGGCTTTCTGGGTTGCAAGCACACACTGCCGGCCCGTGTTCATTTTCTCATCAACCAACACCCCCAAGTCCTTCTCCACAGGGCTGCTCTCAATCTCTTCTCTGCCCAACCTGTAGCTGTGCCTGGGATTGCTCCCACCCAGGTGTAGGACCTTGCACTTGGCATGGTTAAACTTCATGAGGTTGGCATCAGCCCACCTCACAAGTGTGTCAAGGTCCCTCTGGATGGCATTCCTTCCCTCCAGCGTATCAACCAAACCACACAGCTTGGTGTCATCGGCAAACTTGCTGAGGGAGCACTCAATCCCACTGTCCATGTCAGCAATGAAGATGTTGAACAAGACCAGTCCCAACACCGATCCCTGAGGGACACCACTCGTTACTGGTCTCCAGCTGGACACTGAGCCATTGACCACAACACTTTGTGTGCGGACATCCAGCCAGTTCTTTATTTAAAGAGTGGTCCATCCATCAAATTGGTATCTCTCCAATTTAGAGACAAAGATGTGTTGTGTGGGACAGTAAGCTTGCTGCACACTCTTCTCACTGTCCTGAGGCTCTCAAATTCGAGCATCTCACTATCGCTGCACCCAAGGCTGCCCTGGAGCATCACATTTCCAATGAGCCCTTCCCTGTTGGTGAGCACGAGGTCAAGCATGGCACCTCCCCTTGTCAGCTCCTCTATTACTTGCAGAAGGAAGTTGTCTTCTACACAATAGAGGAACCTCCTGGATTGCTTGTGCTAGGCCATACCATCCTTCCAACAGATGTCAGGGTGGTTGAAGTCACCCATGAGAACAAGGGCCTGCAAGCGTGAGGCTTTTCCTATCTGTCTATGGAGTGCTTCATCCACAGGTTCTCCTTGATCAGGCGGTCTGTAACTTTTACTGTTTGTTGTTGCATTATGTATGTTTCATATACATAAGTTTTATATATATAAAATTCATATAAAATTTCCATTACATATTGAACTTTTGAAAACTTTGTCCTATTCAAGATGACTACTTTTGTTTAATTTCTTTTGCTTTTACATATGAATTCTATTTTAGCTGCTTTGGAATTAATTAATTTAGTAGGTATACCCTATTTCTTGTGCCAGTGTATGAAATATAATACTGGTTCTGATGGTTCTCTAATGGTGCTTTGAATGTGAAAGAGTACTGGCTGAATTGACCTTCAGTTAGCCCTCAGATAACTTGCCATTATTTCCTGCCATTTTCTCACCTTTTGTGATACATAAACCAGTACCTCCTCTGAGAAGAGTTGAAAATTAGCCAGTAGATGACTTAAACCTTCAAAATTTATATATATTATTCTTACTACCTTCCGACATAGCCTTTCAAAAGATTGTAGTGAAATGGAGAAGGATTATGCTTACCTTGTAAAAGGGAATTGAGCCACAGATAAATGAAATTCACTGAATTTTTCCGGCAGCTGAGTTGCCCAGGAGGAGAATCAGGTTGTCTGTTACACTGCTTCCTGCCCAAGACAAGATGAATGCAGAATGTAGGTTTCTAAATGTAAACTGGAGCACCACTTGGATGTATGTGTGCCTACATCTACTCAGCCTCGATATTTTTGAACACCCCCCCACCCTCCATTACCCTATTTGCCCCATTGACCCATGTTAACTTTTTCGTGATTAAGAGTCTGCGTGGAAGGACTTTTGCTGGAGAACACAGGGTTAGTATTTTCCCTACTTATTCCTTGCAATAGCTGATTTTCTAACATACCCAGAAAGTAAAACCATCTTGACCTAAGAAGATTTAAATAAGCTACTCCCTGAACACTGCCCTTATAACCAATGTCTAAAGTTATGACTGTCAAATTGTACACGCAACTGTCAGCAGCCACGCATTTTATCATCTCCTCTCAGATCTTGTTGCCAGTCCTGTATCTCTTGTTTCCTAAATAAGTGCTTCATATAGAAATAGTCTTATATGAAAAAAGAACCCATGAATAAGTCTATTGTGTTGACTGATAATATTGCCTTTGTGGTGGCTAATGAATCCCATACCTCTGGTTTAAAGGATAATGATAATAAAGGTATTAGATTGCATATTTCTGTTCATTTTGCACTTCTTATACCATGAAGTTCATGTATCTCTCAGGTACCCAGCACACTAGTAGAGCCAGAATAGTTATAGAAAACACACCAGTGAGGGTGTGAGTTTAGTGGAGGGCATGGATTACTTCATAACATCTGTAGAAGAAGTCTTGCACTGCCTTTGGCTCCTGTTCAGCAAAACCTGCAATCAGATGCTTTTATACACAGTTTAGAAACAAATGCACCAGTATCTTTAATTCCATACCTTATCCCTTTGTTATACACAAGTGAAGGTGAACAGCGCAGTTCCCTTGTAAAGACACATATGCTGTGCAGGTAAAACAGTTTTGCACAGAAGGGGCAACCACTTTACTTCTTCCAAAGTGTAGTTTTGCAGTCTCATGTTTTAATCACACTAGGGCACGGGGCTAGCTAAAGCGGGCTGAACATTCAGATCCCCTGTAAATAATCCTTTGGAATAGAAATTCCTTAACAATCCAAGCAGAATTCAATGGATTTTGTCTTTGATGGGACTATTTACATGATCTAGTTTACTAATGTAGTGCAAGTTAATTCAGTTCTTAACCACTTGTAGCAATTAAATGTTTGAAAGCATTTTCTACTGTTCAAATTGCACAACATACATGTTTCTACTCCCTCTTTTGCTTTTATAAAGCTGGAATTACATGCAGAGGGAAATGCAGGCATGGAGGCAAATACAAGCTCCTATCGGCAATAGTTATCTTGCAGAAAGACTTGTGAATGTGCTGGTTCAGAAAGATTTTAACAAAGCGAGAAACTGATAACACCGGCTAGAGCCAGGCACGACGCAGGCAGGTGCTGAACTGGCTTCCCCAGCTCAGCCTCTGCCAGTGCACGTCCCCCTGACCTGCAGCACTGCAGCTGCTCCTCTCTGTGCCAAGTTGTGTGGTGGTGGTTTGGGGATTTGGAAAAGCACATTCTTTGCACAAATACATTTCAGGTTTCCAAAGGGCAGTGAATTAACTTACTGTATCACTTCCAGGGTAATGAATTTTTAAATTCCTCTTTCTAAGCACAAAAGCCTCCTGTTTTTCTGCAGGGCACAGTGATGAGTGTCCTTTTCTTTCTTCCTCTAACTCACTGTTACATTTTGATCTTTGCAGTTTTGCTGGAATATACTTCTTTAAAATATAAGCATACTTTTTTATACAAAGAATAATTTTCTTTGAACCATATTTATTAAATTAACAAGGTGAGAGAGGAAATATTTTAATAATTCAAAGGCAGATTCTTTACACTTTGAAGCAGTGATGAGCTCTCTGTGGTGTCAGTGATCTAAGTTAGTGCCAACAGCGGGGTGCTAGAAAGAGATATTTGTCTTATCTGGGTGTTAAAAGGGTACTCATCTCATTAACTGGTTTGATATGTGATTTATAGTACTGCATATGAGTCCTGAGCAATTATATTTTGAAAGAGATTCTCAGGTTTTTAAATCTAGGTCACACTTTTCAGTCCTGATTCATAAGCAGCCTCATAAAAGAAATGCAAGATTTCAGCTCATTGGTGGCAATGTTCTACAGGATCAAAGTTGTGAACTGGTTGATGGTAAAAGTGAGTTATGATGATTTAATGAACTATCAGAAAGTATATTGATTACATTGGTGACAGTTCATATTCATGTTCTTGATCCTTTTCAAAGACAGGGTTTTAATTTACTGTGGTTCGTGCCAGAACTGAAGTGGGGTCTCTGTGGGTGCGTCGTAGGTGGCCTGATCTGTGCTGATGTGCAGTAACCAGTTACAAGAAACACTCATCATTTTTTCATATTTATATACATCATGTATCACCCCACCGATGTAGATGATCTCCATTTCCAAATTATTATTATTTTTTTTCATTCTGGGATGAAAGAAAGATGCATTACTTCATAGTACAGTTTTTGCTTACTGCAGTTCCTCACTTTTAGATTTGAACACAATAGCTAACAATGAGACTTTGGATGACAATTTTGTTACTATTCATCGTGTCCCTTAGGTAAGCGATATCAAAGAGTAGAATCACAGAATCACAGAATGGTTTGGGTTGAAAGAGACTTAAAGCTCATCCAGTTCCAACTCCCTCTCCCACAGACAAGGACACCTTCCACTAGACCAGGTTGCTCAAAACCCTGTCAAACCTGCCCTTGAACACGGCCAGGGATGGGGCAGCCACAGCTTCTCTGGGCAACCTGTGCCAGGGCCTCACCACCCTCATAGTAAAGAATTTCTTTCAAATATCTAATCTAAATCTCCCCTCTTTCAGCTTAACACCATCCCATCTTGTCCTATCTCTACATGCACTTCTAAAACGTCCCCCTCCAGCTTTCCTGTAGGGCCCCTTTAGGTACTGAATACTGCTATAAGGAGTAGCAGGAAAGGGATATTTGTTAGTTTCTTGTTGATTTTCTTCAGGAACAGGTCAAGCTGGGTTAAAAAAAATACAACTCTTCTCCTTCCCCTCCCTCAAAAGAAATCCCACTCTGCACAATTTTGCCCTTTTCCTGGAAAGAAAACATTGTTTTTTACCTTGACCATTTGTTTTCACTTCTTTGGGGAATAGTCCATTTTACCATATTAAGAATCTATGTTTCCACTTTGTTCCTTTAAATGAAAGGAAAATGCTAACATGTTAAGAAACAATAAATTTACTTAGAAAAGTGGAGAGTGAGAAGGAATGCCAGGATATTTATTTATTAAACAGTGACATTTTCCAACTGTGGGACACAGGTTCCATCACAGGAATAGTGAGGGGCATCCTCTTTATTCTTCAGAGTTCCTGGTTATGTGAAGATCTTTAGTTACTTGCTACTTATTTTTAAGAATTCTTTCCAGAAGGGGAACTATGCTCAGTGATGTCTGACATCATTTCTTGAAAGTCTGAAACTGTCACTAGGGAAAGCAACAGCCTATGTATATTTTCTATATGTAGTAACTAAAGGAGAAACTTTAAATGATGAAAATAAGTAATAATATTGCAATCTTAAACATGGAAATAGAAAAGGTGAAAAAGAAGAAAATTTTCTGTTCTCCATGCTCCTACCCCAAAATAAAACATGGCTTTTAGTAATAAATAAATAAATGAAAACCCAAACAACATTATTCTTAAATTCTGAAATATAGAGTGTTTTAATAGAAAGGAGCTGAATGATACATCAAAGATCTATGAATTACTGTAAATCAGTCTTTAATAATATGCTGGATGACCCCAGGAGAGATTTTTTCAAAGTGCAAGAAGTTAGACCTTTCACCTTCTCAAGATGTACAAATTTTAGGTTTGAATTGTGCCACAAGGATAAGGATATTCTACTGCATTAGGTACATAATAAGAGGAAAAAAATACTGTGAAACCTTGTGATCTAAGATATATGACAAAGACTGAGAGTAAAATATAAAAGTGGCTTAATCACTGATATCCAACAAGGATGTTTGCCCTCCTGGTCCTGTTCAGTTCTTGGTCCCCTGGATGACTATAGTCAGATTATCCATATGCTGACTGATAACTGTGAAGCAACTGCACTCCCTGGGATGAGCCCCTCTGGTCCAGCACCTTTTCTTGGTGGTGTTGGCTTGCAGTTGGCAGGACAGAGAAGCTGAACAGCTGTTGAATTCCTTCCTGTGCAGCTGTTCATATCTGGGTATTTAGGGGCTTGCTATCGTGTGACTTCAGAGGGCATGGAAGTCTTTGGAAGTGCCCCAAAGCTGGCAACCCATCCACAGCTGTGAAAGAGTTGGACAAATTTAAGCAGGTAATTAGCTCTGCAAGAACATTTATTTTCTGTGTCTAATTTTACAAAGTTAGGGTCTCTGAGCATTGCATTCGAGCACATGGAATGAGCTAAATTCAGTAAACTCATTTATAACACCTCTTTATGTCTAATGTAAGCATCACTTTAGTTATAAAACCTCCATCCAACAAACACCACCTTAGGAGGTCTTGTATATACAGGGTACTAAATAATATTTCAAATCATGTTAGCTTGCTCAGCTTAAATGAACAAACAGAAAAATAACATTATTTACCTTATCTACGTAAGAAGAGCAAGCCCTTTAAGATACCTGTGCTAAAAGATCTTGCTGCAGGGAGCAATGTTGAGTGGTTTCAATCCCTGTGCTTAAAGTATTGGAGAATTATTTTTAACTTCCCACAAAATATTGAACCTCACTGTACTACCTATTGGAGAATCAAAGAAAATTTCTTTCATTATCTAGTAGGGAAACTCACCATTTTAATGGTTACGTTGAATAAAATAGAGTTTGGTAACAGTTTCTCTTTGATGACAAATAGTCTTAAAAGATAAAATATCTCAGAACCTCTTACAAATTCAGAGAATTCTGAATGTTTAGCCAATTGAGCAACAGTGACATCCATAAAGAACATTTGAAAGACAGTAGTGGCCAAAACCAGAGAGTAACTTCCTTTCACTTTAAAAAACTCTCAAGGTGCTTTTAGTATTTTGCCTGATGGCCACTGAAGTAAAAATAGGTTTTACCATTAGTTTCAGTGAAATCAGAAATAGTCTAAAATATCGCATTTACTGAAAATAAAATGAATGCTTGTAATTTACGTTATGCAGCAGATGTCATGGCAATGCTTGTTTGACAAATCTGAAACAGCTTTTAGTCAACATGGGAAAGTTCGTTGTCTTTATAGACTAATGTATATTGCTCCCCCAGTATGCTTACCATGCAAATTAAACTGTTGCATGGCTATAAAATGTTACTAATAGTCAAACATGGAAGACTTCTGGAAGTTCAGGCCTTCTTTCAGCATATGTTAATTAGACGAAGAGTCATTTTAGAGGCTACATGAGGTACTGTCTGGCATACACCTTACACAAAAGTTCACTTACAAAAAAGGCATCTGAAAATGCGTAGTCTTTAATGGCATGAAGGAAGTCAGCAGGAAAGAACAAAGAAGCAAGACATTCCTCACAACTGGACTTCATAGTCTCATTCATTCTCCTGGAAATCAATAATCCTAGATGAAATTCATTTCAACTTCATCTGTCTGTATCTTGTGCAACCAATATAAGATAGCGCTCTAGTTTTCTTCTCTTGTCAAACTGTGCAGGAATTTGGCTTCCTGTGCATTATCTACTTCTTCCCACTGACTGTAGGGAGAATGAAGAAGAGTAATTTAAACTACAAATATAATACTGAGATGGCCAAATATAGGTGAGAGGAATCCTTCCTCTTTGGATTCTGCAAACTGAAAATGCTGGAGCTGAATTTGTGAGATTATTTAACTAATCTAATGCTCACAAAAATCACTAGAAAAATTTCTACTGGTTGCAGTGAGTGCCCTTGGTGTCACTTGATTTCTGCATTCATGTACAGTTGCCAGTAATAGATTTCTTATCTGTTTTAGCAGGAGAATTGCACTGTTACAGCTCTGTTTGTGGTACAGTGCAGCCTTGAATGCATGACCCAACAACACTCCTCATAAGATGAAATCAGCTGCTCTAGGCAATGCAGCAAGCAAACTAAACCATGACATATACACACACTTTAAAAAGTGAGATCAGTGAAGGTTTTACTAATGTATATCATTTCAAACACTTACATGTGAAGAAATAAGCTCGGTATATTGTTATATACTGAACAGGATCAACCCCTCAACACTTAATAAGTTGCTTCAACTTGCCTGTTCAATAGAGCAAAGCCTGTACTTCTTTTGCAGCCTGGACTATAACATTCAGCAGTTGAAGAAGCAGCCTGCAGTGGCCAACATTACTTTGTGACATTTATAACTGAGTTTGGTTTTGGTTTGTTTGGGTTTTTTTTTTTTTGGTTGGTTGGTTGGTCGGTCGTTTTTCTTTTACAAAACCATAGCCATAAAATGTATGCTATTCTTCCAGCTAAAGGACCAGCCCAAACTAGGTAGATAATGCTTCCCTGGTATGTCTCCCTGAGCTGTCTTTAATGATGGAGAATGTTTCTTCAGTTAAAAGCTGTCTCCTATACACCCTGCATACTATGCTAATTATTTTTCTCTCTTTGGTGCAGGACTTTGTCTATTCCCTTTTGCCATTCTTCACCAAGTCCCTGAAAGAAAATGAGCTTTGCTGAGACCACTAGAGCTGTGTTGTTGTGTGCTATTTAGAGTAGATTGACTTGTGTTTCAGAAGCTGAACAGCCAAAGGATTTAATCTCACATTCTCGAGGTACATTTCAGAGTAAAAGTGGTGAAAACATGGCATTAAAGCAGTAAAGAAGGGGACCCAATTTAGAGGCAGGAAGCCAGATGTTAATTAATAAAACCAACATAAGAGGGCTGTTTGGCTTGCCGAGAACATTCTCTCAGCTGCCTGTTTGTAGGCTGTTCCCCAGTTAATCAGTTCTGCTGCATTAAATTTCTTTAAAAGAAATTTTCTTCCCTGGTTGCTTGGAGCCCTGTTGAATCAAGCTGAAAGCTCTGTGAGGGGTGGTGAGCCAGGCCAGTGAAAGTAATTTATGGAACATTACAACTCTACTACTACCTTCAGCACAGTTAAATTTACATCTGCAAATGTCCCTGCCTGTTTCACACAGACGAATAAGCTCATTCTGTGTGCAGTGCTCGCTCAGATGGCTCTATGTCCAGAGCAGTGCGAGTTTTCACTTGTCAGGATGAAGTGGTACCACCACTGGAGCAAGGATGAAGTAGCAGTGATGCGACTGTGCTGCTGCTTTTGTAACTTCTTCCATATATTGACCATTATATCACTGCAAATGTAATTGTTTGAAGCAATATGCCTTAAAGTTATTAAGTTGCCCTTAAGTTCATATCATTTAAATCTCCCAGGAACAGATTTCATACTGTACATTATATCAACAGATTAATGCATTGTTTTCAGCTGTTCATTGAAGAGAAGAGAGGGCCAGCAAGGGAGAATGTAGAAGATTACTCATCAAGAAAATCTTTATTAAGCAATATAAATGGGTTATTTGTCTGTCAAATATACTTTAAGTAATGCTTATATTAGTGTAGTGCCTAAAGACTCTTCCAGCTGTGCCAGAATAAGCAAGCATTAGTATCAGGGAGGCATTCTGCCCCAGAGGTTACAGTCTTAGTACGTGTTTGTTTAAACAAACAGGATACCTGAATGTGGTAAACAATTTCTATATTCTTTATGAATGTCATCAATATTAATAGTGGAATAAAGTAGATGCTTTATTTTTCTTCAAGCAATACTTTAAGAATTTTATGCAGGTGTGTTACTGAAGTCTAGCCTATTGGAAAGAAATGCGTTCTGAAGTATTCAGAGGACTATAGGCAAGAATAATTCAACTGCCATTGAATATTTTTCATGAGTCAGCAGAATGTAGGGCTTCGGTCACTGTATAGAATTAGAAGTCTCAAATTATTCTACCTCACAGGTAGACAACAGAGCATATAGGACTTTCAGATGCAGGTAAGATTACAGTAAACGTGGAAACTGGGAACACATGAGTGTCCCAAAGCAATAGGATTTAAGACACAAATCTTTATGCTCAGGATTTCATACTGGTTATACTGGGCAGTTAGAATCACAGAATAGTTAGGGTTGGAAAGGACCTTAAGATCATCTAGTTCCAACCCCCTGCCATGGACAGGGACACCTCACACTAAACCATCTCACCCGAGGCTTCATCCAACCTGGCCTTGAACACTGCCAGGAATGGAGCATTCACAACCTCCCTGGGCAACCCATTCCAGTGCCTCACCTCACTTACAGTAAAGAATTTCTTCTAATTCCCTGCTTCGTTCCTGGCAAATTCCATTCTGAGGTGCTGCAGTCTCTCTGTAAGTTATTTAAGGCTCCTCCACAATCAGACTTAATTCTGCACTTTGGATTTCATAGGTTGAGCAGGCATTTATGGCCCTTTATGGGACTAGAACTAGGCTGTTCCCTCATATATCAGTCCTGGGATGACATTGTTCTTACTGGGGCAAATCAGCTGATAAACTTTCCGATATTTTATCAGCCTGATGCCTTTGCAAAAATAAAGTTTTTCAAAAGATAAAAAATTACAATGCTAAGGAAAACTGTTTACTGAAAATGGAATAAACCACATTTTCTACATGAAGCTTTGCACAGATGCAGGAAAGTCAGAAATCTCAGTAGAAAGCTCTGTTCTGTGTCACACAGTGAAACAAGGAGGCACAAAAGTACAAAATGTAATCAGTTCTAAGTAATGTTAAGTTTGATGGCTTTGTAATGGAAAATAAATGCGGTGCTTGAAGGTAGTTGACATAGTTTCAGGCCCTCAGGACCTCAGTACAAAAGGTGTGAGAAAAGCAGGATAGAAGGACAGGACCTGGGGATGGGGAGTATCTGGGACTAGCAGATGTCCAGGGTGGGCACAGATAAACTAACTGATAAGTAAAAGGACAGGATTATTGCTATGCTTGAGGTGTTAATAAACCCATTAAGCTGCTGTAAGCATCTACTAGGGAGCATCCCGAACTCCAATTTCCTCGAATTTGAGATCCTCAGGACAGTGAGAAGAGCGTGCAGCAAGCTCACTGTCCTGGACTTCAAAAGAGCAGACTTTGGCCTCTTCAGGAACCTGCTTAGGAAGGTTCCATGGGATACAGCCGTAGAGGGCAGAGGGGCCCAAGACTGTTGGTTGAAATTCAAGGATCACCTGCTACAAGCTCAGGAGTGTTGCATCCCAGACAGAAGGAAGTGCAGCAGGAGGGCCAGGAGACCTCCTTGGATGGATAAGGAGCTCCTGAGGAAAATTCAAATGGAAAAAGAGGCTTATAATAAGTGGAAGCAAGGACAGGTGGCATAGGAAGAGTACAGGGATGTTGTCCAAAAAGCTAGGGACCAGGTTAGGAAAGCTAAGGCTCAGTTAGAATTCAACTTAGCTAGAGGTATTAAAGATAACCGGAAGGGATTCTACAAGTACATAGCAAATAAAAAACAGATTAGGGAGAAAGTACGCCCCCTCAGGAAGCACTCAGGAGAACTGGCTACACAGGATTTGGAGAAGGCTGAGGTTCTGAATGACTTCTTTGCCTCGGTCTTCACTGGCAAAGGCTCTGACTGCACCACCCAAGTCTTGGAAGGCAGATGCAGGGACTGTGAGAATGAAGACCTTGGGCCCACTGTAGGGGAGGAATTGGTTCGAGACCATCTCAAAAATCTGAATGTGCACAAGCCCATGGGACCTGATGAGATCCATCCGCAGGTCCTGAGGGAATGAAGTTGCAAAATTGAGGGAATGAGGCAAATGAAGTTGCTAAGCCACTGGCCATCATATTTGAGAAATCATGGCAGTCAGGTGAAGTTCCCGATGAGTGGAAAAAGGGAAATATAACCCCCATTTTCAGGAAGGGGAAAATGGATGACCCGGGGAATTACAGAACAGTCAGTGTCACCTCTGTGCCTGGCAAAATCTTGGAGCAGATTCTCCTGGAAGGCATGCTAAGGCACATGAAAATCAACAACGTGCTTGGTGACAGCCAGCATGGCTTCACTCAGGGGAAATCCTGACTGACCAATTTGGTGGCCTTCTATGATGGGGCTACAGAACTGATGGACAGGGGTAGAGCAGTTGATGTCATCTACCTGGACTTGTGTGAAGCGTTCGACACTGTCCCACACAACATCCTTGTCTCTAAATTGGAGAGACATCAATTTGATGGATAGACCACTCAGTGGATAACGAACTGGTTGGATGGCTGCACACAAAGAGTTGTGGTCAATGGCTCAATGTCCAGCTGGAGACCAGTAACGAGTGGTGTCCCTCAGGGATCAGTGTTGGGACCGGTCTTGTTTAATATCTTTGTCACTGACGTGGACAGTGGGATTGAGTGCGCCCTCAGCAAGTTTGCTGATGACACCAAGCTGTGTGGTTTGTTTGATACAATGGAGGGAAGGAATGCCATCCAGAGGGACCTTGACACACTTGTGAGGTGGGCTGATGCCAACCTCATGAAGTTTAACCATGCCAAGTGCAAGGTCCTACACCTGTTTTTTTTATTTGCTATGTACTTGTAGAATTCCTTCCTGTTATCCTTAACATCCCTAGCCAAGTTTAATTCTAACTGGGCCTTAGCTTTCCTAACCTGGTCCCTAGCTTCCCTGACAACATCCCTGTAATCTTCCCAGCCTGCCTGTCCTTGCTTCCACTTTTTATAAGCCTCTTTTTTTTCATTTGAATTTTCCTCAGGAGCTCTTTATCCATCCAAGGAGGTCTTCTGACCCTCCTGCTGCACTTCCTTCTAGTTAGGATGAAACACTCTTCTATATAGAATATATATCACCTATAATATAATAAATAAAGCAGGTAAATAGTTCAGATGGATTTAACACAGTCTTCTGAGTTCTCTACTGAGACAAGGAGGCACAAAAGTACAAAATGTAATCAGTTCTAAGTAATGTTAAGTTTGATGGCTTTGTAATGGAAAATAACTGCGGTGCTTGAAGGCAGTTGACATAGTTTCAGGACCTCAGGACCTCAGTACAAAAAGTGTGAGAAAAGCAGGATAGAAGGACAGGACCTGGGGATGGGGGGTATCCCGGACTAGCAGATGTCCAGGATGAGAGCAGTTAAATTAACTGATAAGTAGAAGGCCAGGATGATTGCTATGTCTGTAATGTTAATTAAGCTTGTTGGGAAAAGTGAACGACCCTTAAAGACCACCACACCTTTGAGCAACACGATAACATTTGTATGGGGGCTGACAGGAGGCAAGAGGAGCACAGAGAAGACACTATACAGTGGTCCTTTGGGTAGGCTCAAGGTGTGGTTGCAGTCATACTTGCAGTGGCTCTGATCCAAAGTAATAAATTCAAAGAAAATCCACCCATTAACTGTAACAAGCTTTGGATGAAACCCCTGATGAATTGTGCTGCTCACTGGCTAATAGCTGAGCTACACTGGCTGTCAAACAACCAAAGGTGTCTCCCCTGGGTAGCTTGGCATATAACCCTTAGGTATCCTTACAAATCAACATGGGGAATGACATGCAAAGAAAGGAAAATGGGCATTTCTGATGTCAGACACCGTCCGTCTTCAATTAAGTTAGCTTCCGAAATGTTTCAAGTATCCAAGCTCTTTTTGAAAACCCAATTGACCCAGGAGTCTCTAACAAAACAATCCTTAAAACCCGCCATATCGTTAGTTTATTTGCTTGATGGAGGGTTCTTAATGCCATAAACCCCGTGCAGAAGTTAATAATTTCGTACATTATCACTTTGAATATGCAATAGAACACTCAAGGCAGCTGTTTGAACTTCCCTTTAAAAGAGGACAGATTGCCTTTATTGTGTGCACTACTTCATGGTTTGTTTGAGGCCAGGGCAATTATGGGATGAATGACTTCCCTTTAGCTGTTGATGTGTAGGCTTGTTGTTGTGTCTGTATTGTTTTGGGCTTTTTGTTGTTGGTTTTCTTTGTTTTGTTTTGTTTTTAATGGAACTGGAGGCCATGTGATAAAGCAACAAAAAGCTAACAGGTAATGATCAAAAAAGGAAATGGCATTTTATTGTCTTGTAAATATAAAATCAAAATAGCAATCACATTTCTGTGGAGCCTGTTCTTACTAGTTTTCCACTCCAAGGGCGGATGTGATTTTGTGCTTTAAGCACCACAGATAAGAAGGTGGTGCTTGTCAAATTGTCAAATAACTTGTCAAATTATGCTTTTTTTCTCCAATTTTTTTTTCTTTTTTTTTCTCTTGGGATGTAATGGTATTTGCCATGGGAATTTATTCACTTTTATTTACTTGTGCTGCCCATGGTCTCATTAACTGATTGTTCATAACTGAGTTTAGCATTTTATTTGTGAACAGGTTAGCACATGAAGACTTCATAAAATTCCTTCTAAAAATCTTTTTTTTTTTTTTTTCTGGTTTTGGAAACAAGGCAGTATTCTAATTGGAAAATTATCCTGAAAATATGTATTCAGTTGCTAATTTTCGAAGAAACAGTAGTCAGAGGACCCAAACTATAATGAAACATCGACAACTGACAATTCTTTAAGTGGTACAATGAGAAGAATTTTTTTTTTGGAGATAGTTATATAGAGCACTGTGGAGCACCACAGAGCGCTATAACAGTGCACGTCATACTGGCTGCTCTGGGTTTACTTTTTGCCTCCTGCTGAAGTCCTTTCAGTCAGAACTAGGGTTTACACAAAATGTAAAAAAAAATAGCGCCAATAAATATTTTACATTGGTTTATGCCAATCTCTATGAACACCAAATATACAGCCAAAATACATAGGCAAGGTAGAAAACACATACGTTGTCTTGAATCTAGGAATGTTTTGTGAGAGATATTACTGAGACTACATGTTCGACTAAAGCTGTTTGCATGTCATCCTATTTAATATAATGTTAAAAAACTTACTAGAGAACAGGTGTTGATGTATGTATCATATCTATGTAGGAAATGCACTATTTAGGACTTAAGGTTTATGACAAAAACTTGAGACATGTTACTTCCTCATCCCCATGTTCTTGTTTACGTGATTAGCATCACACAATGTTCAAGGCCAGGTTGGATGGAGTCTTGGGTGACATGGTTTAGTGAAAGATGTCCCAGCCTGTAGCAGGGAGGTTGAAACTAGATTATCTTATGGTCCTTTCCAACCCTAACTATTCTATGATTCTATGATACACAAAATAAAAGTCAGAAATTCTGTTTCTTATTAGTAAGCCACAATATTATTGCTGACGGTTTAAATGGTGCTGCCTTTCTGGCCTTCAGAACTTCAGGTGTGTTCATTTTTGTTTAATTCCTTAAATGATACAATACTTGCCAGTCACAAAGGAAAAGTCTGGTTGTTTAATTTCATTCATGGACAGTAGCAGAGCCTCTGGGATAATATGTTTAACAAGGGGAAAAAAAAAACAACTGGTTTTCAAATCAGCAACAAGCTTATATCCTTCACTTGTGCACAGTCCTAGCTGCAGTGCTGGCAGTCAGCAGTGCCAAGTACCATATTTTCACTACAGTGTGGATAAACATTTTTTGCTATGTGCTATCAGTGACCAAGGCATAAGTAAAAACAGAGAAATTGTGATCCATCAAGGTGCTTAATTACTCACTGTGAGTCATTTCAGTGAAAATATTGCCCTTTTCCTTAGTTTGTCTTACAGAGTTTCCAAGAACTTGAATATAAAGACACACATGGTATGTTCCCACAAGTGTACAAATCCATATAGATGTACAACAGATAACAGTTTCCATCCTTTTTAAACTCATATCTTATTCTTCTCACCCTTAAGCTACTGCTTTCTCTCTGGACTTCCCTCTTACTGCTGCCATCTAAGATCCAAACTCACAGCTTGTATAGGCTGCCCTGAAGACCATCATGCTGAGGCTTTGCTAATATCAGATCTCACTGAAGGTGCTGCATTCCATTATATTTCCCAATTCTAATATAAGTTTTCTCTACATGTTGTAGTAGGAACACTGAGCAACCTGATGCAAATGATGGTTAAAGCTTCAGTTCAATGCTCTTTGGTAAATACTTTATGATGTAAATTATTAATCCATTATAGTGTTACATACCCCATTGAACCTCTGACATGTTCAGTTATAGAAAACATACTTACAGTTCTTTGGCAATTATATAAAAACAGCAAAGTAAAGTATTTTGGAATTAATATAATTTTCTCTTTTTTTTCACAATTTCTGAGAACCAGAACAATCAATACAAAGTGTTTGTGACCATGTAGCACAACTGATTTGCTTTTGAGTTTTCTTGAATTTTTAAATTCAAACAGAATAAATTATGTCAATTACATCAAACAAAAAGGGAAAGTATTACATTCTGAACAAAGAATGCTTAGATCTATACATGAACATATTTTTATTCTATATAGTTTACTTTTTGATTGAACATCTATGCTGAGGCTGACAAGATTTTATGAAAGGTCTTGTTTCATTGCCTGCATTTTCGGAATAGTTTGGTTAAAACTGTCGTGCTTCTGATCTTTGTTGCTGATATTTCCTAGTTGACATTTCCTAGCTGACTATGAAACTTAACTTCCCAAGTTTGATTTTATTTATTTATTCTGTCTACTGTGTGGAGTGTAAAACATATAATCATGAATATCTTGAGTTAGAATTCTAAGAAATATTTTTTTTTTATGTTGGAGCAAAATGAGTTATTGTTAGTTTGACAATATATATGCATTATTATTTTAAAGTTCTGCCTTTAATGCAAAGATAGCAATTCAAAAAAGTTCATTAAAATCTGTAACAGAAACCTTGGAGTGAGCTTTAAAAGCCTTTTGAGGTTTATTTGCATAATTGATTTTTAGAACTTTAATTAACAAGGCCCTGTAAATGTTCTTTTTCCCACTCGTGTTGCAATTTCCCATGCAAATACAAATTAGGAAATTCTATTTTTACTATAACAGAAGGACTGTTTATTCGGGTAGCACTTAAAAACAATTGTCATATTGCAAAGTTTTATCTTCTGGACATTTCTGATACTACAATTTTTTTTTTAACACTCCTGCACTAGAATATGTTTTGCTTGTTAGAAAAAACAGTGATGAGTACAAAAGGAGCTGGCAAATGAAGTTGCTAAGCCAGCATATTTGAAAAATCATGGCAGTCAGGTGAAGTTCCCGATGAGTGGAAAAAGGGAAATATAACCCCCATTTTCAAGAAGGGGAAAAGGGATGACCCGGGGAATTACAGACCAGTCAGTCTCACCTCTGTGCCTGGCAAAATCTTGGAGCAGATTCTCCTGGAAGGCATGCTAAGGCACATGAAAATCAACAACGTGCTTGGTGACAGCCAGCATGGCTTCACTCAGGGGAAATCCTGCCTGACCAATTTGGTGGCCTTCTATGATGGGGCTACAGAACTGATGGACAGAGGTAGAGCAGTTGATGTCATCTACCTGGACTTGTGTGAAGCGTTCGACACTGTCCCACACAACATCCTTGTCTCTAAATTGGAGAGACATCAATTTGATAGATGGACCACTCGGTGGATAACGAACTGGTTGGATGGCCGCACACAAAGTGTTGTGGTCAATGGCTCAATGTCCGGCTGGAGACCAGTAATGAGTGGTGTCCCTCAGGGATCGGTGTTGGGACCGGTCTTGTTCAACATCTTCATCGCTGACAATGGACAGTGGGATTGAGTGCGCCCTCAGCAAGTTTGCTGATGACACCAAGCTGTGTGGTTCAGTTGATACCCTGGAGGGAAGGAATGCCATTCAGAGGGGCCTCGACACACTTGTGAGGTGGGCTGATGCCAACCTCATGAAGTTTAACCATGCCAAGTGCAAGGTCCTACAGCTGGGTTGGAGCAATCCCAGGCACAGCTACAGGTTGGGCAGAGAAGAGATTCAGAGCAGCCCTGGGGAGAAGGACTTGGGGGTGTTTGTTGATGAGAAAATGAACATGAGCCGGCTTCAGTGTGTGCAGAAAGCCAACCATATCCTGGGCTTCATCAAAAGGAGAGTGACCAGCAGGTCAAAGGAGGTGATCCTGCCCCTCTACTCTGCTCTTGTGAGACCTCACCTGGAGTATTGTGTGCAGTTCTGGTGTCCTCAACATAAAAAGGACATGGAACACTTGGAACAAGTGCAGAGGAGGGCCACGAGGATGATCAGGGGACTGGAGCACCTCCTGTATGAAGATAGGCTGAGAAAGTTGGGGCTGTTCAGCCTGGAGAAGAGAAGGCTGCATGGAGACCTCCTAGCAGCCTTCCAGTATCTGAAGGGGGCCTATAGGGATGCTGGAGAGGCATTAGGGACTGTAGTGATAGGACAAGGGGTAATGAGTTAAAACTTAAACAGGGGAAGTTTAAGTTGGATATAAGAAGGAAATTCCTTCCTGTTAGGGTGGTGAGGCACTGGAATAGGTTGGCCAGGGATGTTGTGAATGCTCCATCCCTGGCAGTGTTCAAGACTAGGTTGGACGAAACCTTGGGTGATATGATTTAGCGTAAGGTGTCCCTGCCCATGGCAGGTGGGTTGGAACTAGATGATCTTAAGGTTCTTTCCAACCCTAACTATTCTATGATTCTATGATTCTAAGCCTGTATTTCTCAGCATTTACAAATCACCACTTCTTCCTCATGTCAGGAAACCTAATAAATTACCTAATTAATAAATTAAATCCTGACCAACCTGGCCTGGCCCTGTAGCTGACCCTGCTTTGAGCAGGAGGTTGGACTAATGACCTCCTGAGGACCCTTCCAACCTGAATTATTTTATATTCTATGATGTGGGTGTGTTTCCGTGAATAGAATCATAGAATCATAGAAGGGGGCCTACATTCTCCCTAGTCTGTTTTTTTTTGCTATGTACTTGTAGAATCCCTTCCTGTTATCTTTAATACCTCTAGCTAAGTTGAATTCTAACTGAGCCTTAGCTTTCCTAACCTGGTCCCTAGCTTCTCGGACAACATCCCTGTACTCTTCCCAGCCTGCCTGTCCTTGCTTCCACCTTTTATAGGCCTCTTTTTTCATTTGAATTTTCCTCAGGAGCTCCTTATCCATCCAAGGAGGTCTCCTGGCCCTCCTGCTGCACTTCCTTCTAGTTGGGATGCAACACTCCTGAGCTTGTAGCAGGTGATCCTTGAATTTCAACCAACAGTCTTGGGCCTCTCTGCCCTCTAGGGCTGTATCCCATGGAACCTTCCTAAGCAGGTTCCTGAAGAGGCCAAAGTCTGCTCTTTTGAAGTCCAGGACAGTGAGCTTGCTGCACGCTCTTCTCACTGTCCTGAGGATCTCAAATTCGACCATCTTGTGATCGCTGCATCCAAGGCTGCCCTGGAGCGTCACGTTTCCAAGGAGCCCTTCCCTGTTGGTGAGCAGGAGGTCAAGCATGGCACCTCTCCTTGTCAGCTCCTCTATTACTTGCAGAAGGAAGTTGTCTTCTACACAATCGAGGAACCTCCTGGATTGCTTGTGCCGGGCCGTGCCGTCCTTCCAACAGATGTCAGGGTGGTTGAAGTCACCCATGAGAACAAGGGCCTGAGAGCGTGAGGCTTTTCCTATCTGTCTGTGGAGTGCTTCATCCGCAGGTTGAAGCACATATATTTTAAGCTTTTTTTCTGTTTCTACCATGCTCCAATGTTGTTAAAAACTTGTAAAGAAGGCAAGCCAACTATCTCCTAATTATAAATAAACATCGTAAAAAAACAATGACTGAGATTCAATTACTTACTTCTAAAATCTATACCACTCATGCAAAATTTTATCAGACATTTTCTGAAGTAAACCAGGTATTTTACAGCAGCTGCCATTTGTGGAACTCAGAGCAGTTTCTATATGATGATAAACAGAACTCTTAAAGCTGTCTTGCAGGAGGGCAGAAGTACTGTAATGTTAAGTGCTAAATGACCTGTCAGCTTGACACAATTTTCGTATCAGAAAGGGAATCCTAGTTATTCAGCTTCCATTCCTGCAATGATAAAAAGCAAGCAAACATGCAAAACCACACACCCATTTCAGTCTAAGAATTATTATAAAATTGTGTTGATATTGCTAACAATAACAAAGATGATTAAAGTTTTGTAGGTCCATCTATTAATGGCACCAGCAAATGGGGAAAGAGAACTGGGCTATTCTTATTATTTTTATTATTATCATTTCTACTGTTACTGCTCTTATAGCTATTGTTCCTCTTTTTTTTAGATGTTAGCTTGGAGAAGTATGCAAAAATTAAGGCACTGGTAAAACAAGTCTTCTGCCTAACTATATGAAAGATGTAGCACATAGTAAAACCATATTGATTACAGCAGTCCTCAACCAACACCCATAAATCTGGTATCAACTTCTAATATTTCCTGGTTTAATACTTGGCATTTCTGCTGCTATAACTATTGTCTGAATTAATATTGTTTTTTAAATTTATTGTTAAGGTCATAAATAGTGAGGTCAGAGTGGGACAGCAAGAATCATTTGTATAACACAGTACTTTGGCACTTTCCGTATGAAGGTAACAACTCCCAGTTGAAGGCAATGTATTTAGAAAATTGCCTTACTTTTCATTAAAATTCACAGAAAGTTTTAGGCAGTGGTATAATGTATTTTCTGTTATTCTGAATGTCTTTATTTATCTTACTTCCAGTAGATATTTACATCTCAGCTTTTTTTTTTGCATAAACTCAGAGAAATAGACACTTAAAAGTTGCAGTCCATTGCCTGAAATAGATGTCTAAATCAAGTTATATTAATTTAATAGTAAATAATAATATTATTTATTTGATGAGCACATTTGCCACAGAAACTCAGCGATATTAGCAGTGAGCATGAGCAGTCTGAAAATGAAACCTCACAAAGGCCATGGTACTGATGTCTGTAGTCCTTTTGTAACACCAGATAACATTCTGGCATTATTAATTCCTTGGTAATCTTGCAGTGACTTCTTGTTTTGAACCAATCAAGTCTTTTTTGAGTAAAGCTCATGACTCTATGATAATAAACAATCTATGATATCTTAAAGACATTAAGCTGAAAAGGAGTTTCCCATTAGTTACCTTTACAACCCATTCTATAGCTAAAGTATTCCTATCAGAACATTGCTTTCTGCTGGCAGGGGGAGTGGGGTGGGAAGGGAGCCAGTCAAGAGCAACCTCTGCAGCTGATGACAAGGGACCTCCTTGGTAATCTGGCAGTCCCCAATACCACACTGCTGAGCACTGTAGGTGGTGAAATACCAGATGAGAGATATAGGTAAGATGCTGCTTAGCCATGTTTTTAACTTAAGAGTTTGAGAGAATGGATGGTTTAATGCAACAACAACCATCTAAACAACTTTTCAAAAAGCAGCACATTTTTGAAAGGTCTGAAGACAAACCCAAATCCTGTAGACATTGTCTTTGCCCCATGAGCAGGCTGAAATGTATGCCTGGTGTTGCTCAATAGCAAAACATGAGAGAGTGATCAGCATCTTCAATTATTTGATCCAAATTGATCTCAGATGTCAACAAAATTGGATTTGCATTACAAATTAGTTTATTCCCTGGTGGGTTTCCACTGTCTTTTGTTGAGTGAATGAATCCCAGAATGTGGTCCTAAGTAAACCAGGAGGGATGGAAAAATTTGACTCTGAATAAAATTGCCTCTGCAGTAGCATATAACTCTTGTAAGGCTCTATATCTTACATTTGAGCTTTTGTGTCAAATGCAGAATTAATTTTCTCATAAGTTTTTTTTTACACAAGCTTGTAACATAATAAAAACCTTACAGGAGCTGACAAAGCTACATGTTCCCCTCATCCAGGTTAGGTCAACATTATAGAAAAGCCATGCCCAGGAACTACTCTAATTTAATGACTGTTGATCTGCTTTTGATTTTAACAGTATCTGTAACTTGCCATGAATTTGATATTTGAACATAAATGATTCATTTACAGTAAAGTTATCCATAGATTCTATCATGAAAATATCTTTATATTAACCATTATCATAGAAAGGAACTACATTTGTAGATTGCCTTGTGGTATGCTTTACTCATAAGAATTTAAGCCATAGGCTTCCATCTTCTACAGAGACTTTCTTCAAAGAAAAAAAGGTTTTCAGATGGAAGGCCTGACTCTTACAGTTAAATAAATGAATTTCCCATTTTTTAAATCCCTTTAGATACAACAGTTTATACAAAAAGTAAACACAGGTGTATCAGTGTGGCATTGTGCTACATAACCTGGGCCCAGCCTGAGATGCAGTCATTGGCAGTCCCTAGTTAATCCCTACCACTCTATCTCTGTCTGTAAGATTTTTTAGCAGTTTTGTGTCTTTTTTTAACTTAAAACTTGTCAGAATTCACAGAAGTTAATCCCATACCTGTCTCATGAATAAGTTGTGCCTCTATATGCTTCATCACTTCTGCAATGGTGAGCACTCTCAGTTTAGGATGTTGAGGTTACTCTGAGAGCCTGTCAACTGAACCAGACTGCACAAAACTGGAGAAGCATTGCCTTTATTCCATACCCAATGGTCAGGGAACTGATACCAGGTGTGGGATGTGTATGTTCAGTTGCTTTCTCTGCATAAATCAGATTAATGTCTTTGTTACAGTCTTTTAAGTCAGGATTGTCAACACCAGACTACAGGATTCTTGGTGGGCTGATGCTGGATGCATTTCAGAAATGCAGTGGGGCATCACAACAGCATTATCTTGGTAATCTCACTTCTGTGCTTTGCTGCAGAGCTGCCCCATCCACAGATCATTTCACTGCTAAAGCTTAAGCATATTAGGTGTGAGATATGGCATGTGCTTTTCAAGAGAGATGTAGACAAACTTAAGAGTCCACAAATAAAATTATTTAATATAAAGAAATGAAGACTGAAGAGTTTGCATATGGTAAAGGTAGTCAGTAGCAAAAAGGTTGTATATTGTTCACTACATCCATTGTAAACAGTATAAATAGACAGCAAGGAAGATTACGCTTGGGAAGAGTTTTCAGTGAGGATTTTTAAACACTGAGACAGAATTTGACAGGAGCTGTGGTAGCTTTAAAGAACTGGATAGACAAATATTGGGAATAGTCTTAGCTGTTTCTGCATTAGGACAGTAATATTCTTATACTATGCATATTGTATGATCTCTGAATGACCCTCCAACCCCATCTGTCTGTGGTCTGTGGAATCCTTGGTCTATGCATTAGACTGAATTCAGGCTTCGATGAATACTAATGTCATTCTGAAGTCCCCTTTACAGTCTGTTCTCTGACTTCTCACCTGTAACCAGATGATGAAGGGAGAATATCCTAAAGACTATGCACAATGCTAATGCTAAGTGTCTGGTACACTGGCTTTGGTGTAGACCAAGATGGGTCGCTTCGATCACAATCTCCTAATATGTCCCTGTAAATATGCAAAATGCTATGAGATTAATAACATCTGAAATAAATACTTAAAATAGGTGTATTGGTGCCTCTAAAATCAATAAAGTTACTCTCATGAAGCCTGTATAGGATGTCTGCATTGCCTCTATTTCCTGGTTAGTGAGCTAATGACAAAGATGAAGTGACTTCCTCAGAGTCACACAGGAAGCTTGTGGCCCAGCTTGGGAGCTGAATATAGTGACTAAACCACAAGCTTCTCGCTTCCTCTCTAAATAATTTCTAACAATTCTCAAAGAGCAACAGCAGTTGTTCTGATGAGAGATATGTTTTGTTATTGAAATGCTCTTGGGGTGCACAAGGTAGTAGGGCTCTCTCAATTGTGTCATTTGTAACTGGAGTAATATTTCTTCTTAGGAATACAGAAAACATTGCTAGATTTACAGGTATTTATTAGAAAGAGGTCTAAATGAAAATAAAAGCTGCAGCTGAGAAGCCCAGAATAAAGCGCACACTTAATTGAGTATAATAAGATGAACTCTGAATTACAATTTCAGGGGGAATTTAAAAGTCGGAAGGTAAAATAAGCAACTCAGGACTATTGGAACAATCTCACTTTAGTGCAGATTGGCATGTTTACATGCAAAATGTGCCACCCAATGATTTCAGTGGCCACCATAATTTATATGCATTTTAGGCGCTTCTCTGGAAAAGAGACCACTTGTAATCCAAGGAGGAAATAGTGAAGGTTTGTAGGGCAAGAAGAAAAGGATCGAACCATACTCATGCTAACCAACTGAAAACATTCACCAAAACATAATACAAATTAATTTCTTTCACATAGTTAAGACTTCCCACAAATTCAGAACAATCTAAAGTTTGTTCTAGACTAAATGAGCTCTAGAATAAATGAATGCATTACAGCACAATGAGAACAGGCTAAAACCAACTAATTTTTTGACTCATCCAGAACAGAAGATGAAGGTCATCCAGACTTAGCTGGTACTGCATATGAGGTGAAGTCAAAAAGGTGCAGAAGTCTTGCTTTACTTAAGTAAATTGTGAACGTAACAAACTAATTCATGAGGTAAAAGAAAAACCTTCTGAAACATTATCTATCAATACATCACAATGCACTCACGATAGTGATTGTTTCACACACAGACATAACCACCTATATGTTATATATATTGTATATATTCAGATAGGTACTTCCAGGTTATTATGACTTTCATATGTTAAAATATGGTTTTGTTTAATATTTGAACTCCTAGCTGCCTTACTTAACCAGCACAAACACAATGACAAGCTGCTGTTGTCTTAGGAATAAGGCAAATAAAAGATAAAATGTACATTCCTGTGTAACATTATCTAGGTTTTCTTGCTCCGGCAGGGGGATTGGACTAGACGATCTTTTGAGGTCCCTTCCAATCTCTAGCAGACTGTGTGTGTGTGTACATTATTAATGAAGAAATAAAAGGGCCTGCCAAAAGCAACAGGCTCTTTTTAGCATCCACTTCAAAGAAACAGAAATTAACATCCACCAAATTTGAAAAGCTGGGTTACAGAAAGCAAACTGGAAAATGTTCTTACAAAGAGATAGACCTGGTTTTATAAAAGTCAGAATGGCCTAGGTTCTCACAGTAAAATACTTCAGCAGAAATGTGCTGTATGTGTCATTTGTCACTCGAAGCTTCTACAAAACAGAACTTGTTCAAAACTACTAATTGAATAAACTTCATTGAATAAACTCCATTGGTTTGAAAAGGTGTTTGGATCATACTCTACAAACTATCTGTTTACACATAGACTGTTTATGCCTCTTTCTAGTATGGAAAGTATTCCAGTTCATATGATATAATTTTGTACAATCTTACCTGTTCTCCCCAAAACATGCCATATTATCAGCCTTTCATGGCACAAGATTGAAATATACTTGACAGATTTAATTTTATCTGTGATCTATGATGGCTATTTCAGTCATCATGAAAATGCAAGGCATACAGAAAAAAAAAGATGAGTAGCAAAAAGTAGAAAGTACATTGCAGATAGTGAAGAGTTATTCTTCAAGGAGTGTATGTCACAACAGCTGCAGAATTCTTACTGTTATAGAAAATATCTATCTATCTATCTATCTATCTATCTATCTATCTATCTATCTATCTATCTATCTATCTATCTACCTATCTGTCTATCTATCCATTTAATGTTTTGAATATTTTTAGGGGTCCACCGTTACTTATGTATGGATGCTTGTTTGTAAATAATTGAAGTAACTTCTCCAGAGGTTCAGCTATTAAGACAAATATGTTATGAAAAGATCTACAACACAGACAAATTCTTTAGACAGTGCAAAAATAACCAACATTTTATGCTTATTTGCCAAAAATACTTAAATAACACTTCAATGTTAAATCTTCAAAGAACTACACATACATTAACAAATTGATCTATATACTTCTGCTTTATTGTACAATAGGTGGATATATTTACATTACCTAATATTAGATAATTTCTTTCTCTGAAAAAGAGTGTTTTGAAGCAGTAGTTATGTCACGCAAAGTAAAGAGAACAAGTAGGAAGCATAAAAAGGTACTGAAATCACTAGCTTTGAAAATTGGATCAATTTGTAGGTATTATGCATATGAATTTAGGACCTGAAGATGCATGGAATTATAAAAATCCATCACCTATTACCTTATTTTCACTGGAGTTCAAGCTTTTTAAGGCCGGACTTAGCCCCTGCTTTCTCAAAGAAGTGCGAAGCAGGGATGTTTTAGTGTTATGCATTCCTATATTACAGCATTGTGAGTGTATACATTAATTTAATATACAGCTAGATCACGGAAATGTGGATGCAGAATTCTCAAAGAAGATACAGGTATTCAGACCAAAGACAGTAGTTGTCATATTTTAGTAGAGCTGGAAGGAAAATAAAAATGATGTTTCCAAAAAATGGCTGGTATTTTTTTCTATCCCAGTATAGAAAACAAGAGAAGGTTACTCAAAATAGTTCAACAGTTGAACAACTTGCCTTGGGGTAATAGAAGGTGGAGATACAGTTCTACTTTCTATCCAAACTAATCTGCAACAAAATCTTGAAACCTCCACATTCTAGATGAATTGGCCTGACTGGCAAGTTGCACCATCAGGGCACTGCAGTGAAAAGCTGTAGATGTTCAGAAACCTGTGCCGGTTTTGCCTGGAATAAATTTTCTTCATAAGGCTATGTTTTGGAATTGCACTAAAAACAGGGATGCTTTTGTTTTTCCTGAACGGTTCTTACACAGCATCGAGGCCTTTTCTGCTCCTTACACCACACCACTAGCAAGTAGTTTAGGGGGGGGAGAAGGGAGGGGGCCTGTGCAAGAATTTAAAAGGAGTCACAGCTGGGACAGCTGATCTGAAATGACTCAAGGGATGTTACATACCGTATGGTGTCATGCTCAGAGTATGAAGCTGGGGAAATAAGAAGGAAGGAGGGCACATTCGGAGTGATGGTGTTTGTCTTTCCAAGTAACTGTTACGTGTAATGAAGCCCTGCTTTCCTGGGGAAGGTTGAACAGCTGCCTGCCAACGGGAAGTGTTTGTGGTTTGTTTTGCTTGTTTGCACTTTTTGCTTTATCTATTAAGCTGCCTTTATCTCAACCCACGGGTTTTCTCACATTTATCCTTCCAATTCTGTCTGCCATCCCATTGCAGGGGCAGTGAGTGAGTGGCTGGATGCTGCTTAGTTGCCAGCTGGGGTTTAACCATGACACCAACATTATTCTCTTTAAAAGCTATATTTATCTCACCTCAGGAAAATAAGCTCAAGATCAGGGCTAAGTACATGGGTCATTTTCGTGCTATAATTATGGAACTAGCTGCAGCCCTCACTTTGTACGTAGACATGCCTCAACATCTGCTTTTCACCAGGATTTCTCCCAAGGCCAGTGAAGGACTTTCCTATGAACTATTCTTTATAATTAACATTTTTCCATATGTGTGAGAACTTTGCAGGAACATGGACTTTTACATGTTCACTTTGCAGCCTTCCAGGTCAGATAATGCTTTAGTTTCCTTTAAATTATTGTAGATTAAGAAGGAATTCATTGCTTTCAATGGGATATTTCATAA
The DNA here is from genome assembly GCF_034315485.1 of Pezoporus occidentalis. Taxonomy (NCBI): domain Eukaryota; kingdom Metazoa; phylum Chordata; class Aves; order Psittaciformes; family Psittacidae; genus Pezoporus; species Pezoporus occidentalis. Next base: position 298,831 of record NW_026916325.1, read on the forward strand.
AGCAAGTTTTACATAAATGTCATAAACAGGTAGATATCATGAATAACAGATATTTGTCTAAAACATTTTTCAAAACTTGTTGCAGAATCCTCTTCTATGAAGGATTTGTAAGAACAAGTTAGACAAATTTAACATCTATTAATGATGGACCAGATATTGGACCCTGCTGCAATTCAGAATATTATGTATAAAGCTAGAAACTTTCATCTATTTTTCATTTGTAGCCTCCTAGAAGATTCTACTGGTGATGCAGAAATTTCACACATTTCATCTAATGTATAGTATACAGGAGCTTGATCTTCTTAGTTACTTCTCATAAACCTCTTCAAAATTGTTAGAAGACCTTCATATCTGAGTACAGGGTATAAACTTCTGGACTGTGAGAAGGCCTATAGATCAGTGGCTCTGTAATGCACCTGTACTTTGCTGGGTTTTAAATTTTTCATTTTTTGGAATTTTTTCTTAACCCACAGGACAGTCCTGGTGACACAATTCCACAACTTTTTCCAGGGCAAGACCTTTTGCTGAAGTTTGTCCTGCCACTCATTAATCCAACAGACTCCCTTCTGATTTTGATAAGAAGGAGAACCTGTCATTGAGGAAGCTATTGCAAGTTTTTCGTCCCCCTGAGAGGATTTTATTAATTTTGAGAGCAGGTAACCAGGTAATGCCATCAAAAACCTGCCTACGGTTCTCTGCCAAAGCTATGCATATTCTTTTAATGTTGTTTATTTTGCTTTCCCAGTAGTCACTGTAATGTAGTCACTTTAATAAACAGCTTTAAAAACTATTAACTTACTGCTACAAGTCATCATACCACAAGTGTAGTTAAAGCCTGTATGAACAGTTTGTCTTCCTGCATGTAGTAGCTTGTCTATAGCCTGTAACAGTTTTGTTAACTGATCATTTTGACTGTTGTTTAGTTTGGTTTTAATGATGCCTAAAAAGAGGAATAGTGTGTGTTATGGACTAAATAACTGTAAAAATGTATTCAGAAAAATAAACCAATTGTTTCTTACTGGAGCATGAGGAACAAGAATGGAGCTGCTAAAATCAACTGTCACTGTAATTTAGCTAGAAAATGTGTGTAAGGGGCCAAATACTGGGAAATTATTAGCTTCAAAAAGTTCAAGACTAAACTTGTTGTGCTCTTAATAACTGATGGTTACTTAGCCTGTGTTTTTTTTCACTGTATAAAGCAAAATGCATAGCTTTAAAAGTGCTCATTCAATTACGATTTCTATTATTCTGGGGTTTGAAATTCCTGGGTTTATTTTAATTATCTTTAAAAGATGTAATCAGTCATACAATCCTACACCTTAATATATATTATTATACTTACAGACTATGAGAAGCATTGTGAATGGGAAAGCTTTTAAAATGCATTTTTGGGAGGAACACAATGCAGCAAAAAAAAGGTGAGCACGAACAGACACACCGGCACAACAGAAGACTGAAACAGCAGAGACTAACATCAACAAAGCAAGTTGTAAGTTGACTTTGATCACTTGCATTCAAACTGCTCAGCAGTAAAATATTAATCTTTGTATTGGTAGTTCAGTTTCAGGCCATTTACTACAAAATTAAATGTGCCATATGCATAAAACAAAAGGGGGTTAACTATATAAAACAACTTTTTCCAGAACGAAGTTGACCAAAATGCTCTAAAGAGGTAATAGTCACCAAAGGGAATTGACGCTGCACTATTGATCAACAAAGAGATGTTTCCATTTGCCTTCAGGCAGGCAAGTTCCTGGTTTTCACTGGGACTTTAGAACTGCTCAGGAGAAGACAATCTAATGAGGACTGTTGTCAAGGCTGGAAGATCTTGTGGGGGTTTGCAAGCTACAGGGATGGAATGAAAGTGTAGCCAGCTAGTGGATCCAGCAAGTGGGATACTGGTTTGCTGGCGTGTCTTAGACCATGAAGAAGATTTGAAATCCTGTGCTGGAACATGTGAGTTGGAATAGAGTGGCTTACATCATGATGGAGAACAATCTGTTCTTATGTACATGGAATCATGGCTGGGTAAGGAAAAGCAGGAACAGAGACAAGTATGCCATCACTCATCCCAACACAGCTGGGAAAATCCAGGAGAGCAGCAGCTGCTATTACTCGTATCTTGCTGGCAGTGTGGGAACAGAATTCTCAAAGAACGCACGGCATTACTTCATCATCTTTTTGTCTAGCATCTTCCTAACTGATCACCTGTGAGACAATAGGAGATTAAGATTGCCACAGGATGATAGAATAGTTACGGTTGGAAAGGACCTTAAAGATCATCTAAGTCAAATCCCCTTGCAACAGACAGGGACACCTTACACTAGACCAGGTTGCTCAAAGCCCCATCCAACCTGTCCTTGAACACTGCCAGGGATGGGGCAGCCACAGCTTATCTGTTCTAGTGTCTCACCACCCTCACAGTGAAGAATGTTGTCCTAATATCTCATCTAGATCTACACTCCTTCAGCTTAAAGCCATTCCCCTTGTCCTACATGCCCTTGTAAAATGTCCCTCTCCAGATTGCTTGTAGTCCATCTTTGGCTTAAGCATAAGTGTTTGTACCTCAGTGGTACCTATGTGGTTGTCCTTCAACATTTATCTTCTCTAACAAGACATAAACAGCTATTTTAAATGAAATGTCCATTAAAATCTATCAGTCTCACAGAGTTTATAAGAGATGCACCTTTGGTTTACTCCTGAGATGGCCTCCAGAGTCCTAATGTTGGATAGCATGTTTGGTTCGAGACCATCTAAAAAATCTGAACATGCACAAGTCCATGGGACCTAATGAAATCCATCCACGGGTCCTGAAGGAGCTGGCAAATGAAGTTGCTAAGCCATCATATTTGAAAAATCATGGCAGTCAGGTGAAGTTCCCGACGACTGGAAAAAGGGAAATATAACCCCCATTTTCAAGAAAGGGAAAATGGATGACCCGTGGAATCACAGACCAGTCAGTCTCACCTCTGTGCCTGGCAAAATCTTGGAGCAGATTCTCCTGGAAGGCATGCTAAGGCACATGAAAATCAACAACGTGCTTGGTGACAGCCAGCATGGCTTCACTCAGGGGAAATCCTGACTGACCAATTTGGTGGCCTTTTATGACAGCACTTCAGAACCAATGGGCAGGGTTAGAGCAGTTGGTGTCACCTTCCTGGACTTGTGCAAAGTGTTTGACACTGTCCCACACGACATCCTTGTCTCTAAATTGGAGAGACATCAATTTGATAGGTGGACCACTCGGTGGATAAAGAACTGGCTGGATGGCCACACGCAAAGTGTTGTGGTCAATGGCTCAATGTCCGGCTGGAGACCAGTAACGAGTGGTGTCCCTCAGGGATCGGTGTTGGGACCGGTCTTGTTCAACATCTTCGTCGCTGACATGGACAGTGGGATTGAGTGCGCCCTCAGCGAGTTTGCCGATGACACCAAGCTGTGTGGTTCGGTTGATACCCTGGAGGGAAGAAATGCCATTCAGAGGGGCCTCGACACACTTGTGAGGTGGGCTGATGCCAACCTCATGAAGTTTAACCATGCCAAGTGCAAGGTCCTACACCTGGGTGGGAGCAATCCCAGGCACAGCTACAGGTTGGGCAGAGAAGAGATTCAGAGCAGCCCTGCGGAGAAGGACTTGGGGGTGCTGATCGATGAGAAAATGAACATGAGCCAGCTTCAGAGTGTGCTTGCAACCCAGAAAGCCAACTGTATCCTGGGCTTCATCAAAAGGAGCGGGACCAGTAGGTCAAAGGAGGTGATCCTGCCCCTCTACTCTGCTCTTGTGAGACCTCACCTGGAGTATTGTGTGCAGTTCTGGTGTCCTCAACATAAAAAGGACACGGAACACTTGGAACAAGTGTAGAGGAGGACCACGAGGATGATCAGGGGACTAGAGCACCTCCCGTATGAAGACAGGCTGAGGAAGTTGGGGCTGTTCAGCCTGGAGAAGAGAAGGCTGTGTGGAGACCTCCTAGCAGCCTTCCAGTATCTGAAGGGGGGCTATAGGGATGCTGGAGAGGGACTCTTCATTTGCGGCTGTAGTGATAGGACAAGGGGTAACGGGTTCAAACTTAAACAGGGGAAGTTTAGATTGGATATAAGGAGGAAATTCTTTCCTGTTAGGGTGGTGAGGCACTGGAATGGGTTGCCCAGGGAGGTTGTGAATGCTCCATCCCTGGCAGTGTTCAAGACTAGGCTGGACAACGCCTTGGGTGATATGATTTAGCGTAAGGTGTCCCTGCCTATGGCAGGGGGGTTGGAACTAGATGATCTTAAGGTCCTTTCTAACCCTAACTATTCTGTGATTCTATGGTAAGTTAAACAGTGTTCTCCAGTGCACCCATGATACTTCCATTTCTCTTCACGTCATCTGAGTGCACACCTTACTTTATTTTCATATCCTCAGAGTGTAAGAGACTATGGCTAGTCTGCAGTTATGTTGGTATGAAATGGCCAGCTGGAAAGAACTTGTTTACAGACCTCATTGATTTGGCTTGGCAGCCTTTCTCTCAGTTTTACTTACTCAGCAGTTCTCACAAAATAAAAGGCACTATCAAAAGCAAGAACAATATTGACTGTCACTAACCTGTTGACATTTCTATGTTGGAGACAGAAGTTGTGTTAGCAAAGGTCTTCTTAGTATGTTAACATTTTTTGGCTTACAGCTGTATGGACAAAACTCCATGCTAATGCAAGAGTTTACCTAAGGGGAACAGGTAGCTGTTAGATTGCTTACAGTTCTTAAATATTATGCTCATTCCTTCAAGGCAGAAATTCTTGAAATCAAGTATAACTTTAGGTGATCTGATTTTTCATGTCTATAATCTTTTTATTCTGAATTTTATTATACCTTTTTAATGCCATTTTACTAAATGAGAATTTATTTTGGATGTCTTACATATTCCACTTTTTAAACTATGGAATGAATGCTTACACTGTTCAAACTGTACTTGGTTCCTTAACTGGCTAACTATTCTTGATATAATGTTATTTTATTATGTGACTAAGGATAAGGGTTGTGGTTTTATGCTACCTAGGGCCTGCTAGCAGAAAAGTTGAAGACAATTTGTACCAGATCCATAGTTTGTTTTTCTTTGCTGAGTCCACTTATTTAACATTTTAAACCTATGCCAAAGATGAATTTAGCCCTATGTCTTTTACACTGATTTTTACAAGCATTTCCAGACTTCAGGCACAGTCTAACAAGATGATGATGTGCATTGCTAAGGATATTTCTCCTCAGTTTATTCAGATGGGATTCAAGTAAATTATTTCCCATGGCAGCTCCTGAAGGTGTACACAAATGCTAATCTGGAGTTGTGTTTTTCAACTTTTTTTTTTTATCTTGGGCCTTTTTTCATGGAAGTAATTTAATCAATTTGGAAAGAAATTGCCTTTAAAACAAGGGAAGTTTTGGGTGCTTTTAAGTGTCTATTTTTTGGATCACATATGAAAGAGGAAAATAAAGTATTATGTTTATGTTCAAGACTCATTTAGCAATGGCTCATAATGGCGTATGTTAAAGCTGATGAATAATTAAGAAAAATGGTTATGTAATTATTAGAAGAAACTGCACATTGTCTCAGAGAATGTAAATCAACAAATTCAAGTCAGCCACAGTCAGATTACTCTGGGGATTTACTATTGTGTTCTGACAAGACCTCTGTTCAGCTGCAGTACTGCTACGGCTGTCTGGTTCCAGGGCAGCACACGCTCACTGCAAACCAGCCCCTAGGGTTAGTCCTGTCCTACATACTATTTATGAATGCAGTCCAGCATTTTTTTGCTACCCTGTGTATTTCTAAGAAAACCATAGCTTTTCTGTTTTCAAAAGGTGATTTGAAATTATACATTGTGAAAGTTGGAAAAAATCCCCGTAAGGTCTTTAAAGAGAGCAGGAGTTGAAAAATACCTTTCAAACAGCAGTATGATAATAAAATATCTCAGACAGCTCCTCTTTGTTGTTTGAACTGCACATTCTATGTGAATTAATGGAAAGAAGCAAAGTTGTGGAGGTGTTTTTAGAAAACAGGCATTAATTTTCCTTTAAACTTGCAAATTGTGAGACAGGAGATGCAAATAGGCCCTGATTGATGGCACACATTTCACAGATATATTTGAGATTATATCTTTTAATTAAAAACATAAGTCCTGTCGATAATACTAATCTTTCTCTTGAGTTTGCTTGTTGAAAACACTTAACAGTGATATTTGGCTGAACAGAGCATTAAATAAATAGAATATAAGTTTAAATGTTCACCGTAATTTAAGACTGTTTCCAAGACTTCCCTTTTTACTATACCATTTATAGTTCATGGATGCCCTAACCACCATCATTAGAAGACATCATATTGCACATTAGGACTCTCACAGTAACTTTTTGGAACAATTAATAAAGGAATCTCTATTAGCTTTAAGAGGAGAAGGATTAGGTGTCAAGCTGATGATGGAGAACTTTTTCTCCACAGATAATGTTATTGACATGACTGCCATAAATACTTGGCCTGTGTGACTGAAAGATCAAGAATGGGATAAATATATATATTGCAAATTTTGATTTAGCTGAATTTACAATGATAAAAGCTCATAATACTGAGGGCTACAGCCTTCAATGCAACCATGGAATAAGCATAAGAAGTAAAAACTTAACTCAGATTCTCATTATTTTGAGTTATGCTCCAGTGATACTTCAGAATGAAAGTTCTTTACCTACTGCTTTCTTTTTTGTACAGTTTTAAACAGTAGCTAAAAGTCTCACTTCCTTTCCCCTGTAAAACTGTGACTGCAAGAGGAAATGCTGCTGTTTCAGAATGGGAGGAAAATGTGTCTAAAATTCAGGTCACTTTGTGTCTTTGCTAATTTAGCAAGCTACAGAATTAAGGCTGAAGATTTGCTGTGTCTCATTGAGCATCCTGCGCAATGAACACATTCTTCTTAAGCATTATTTATCCTGCTATTGTACCACAGTCAATTATCCATGGCTGTGCTGACCCCCTTTGTTCATTCTAAAATTCGCTTCTGTGGTAATGCAAAGTAATGCCAAGCTAGCCACAACTTCTGTCTGTCCCCAGAATAACTATAGCACAGACAATTTACAGTAATCTCTACTGAAATTACCCAAGGCACTCATTCTTCAAACTTTCTGGCTATGTCAATATAAATGATCACAGGAATGACTGAAAGCCAGCAGATTGGGTCCAAATGTTGAATCTTGTCTACACATTTTTTCATTGAAAGGCAAAATGGCTTTGGTTTTTTCCTGTACCTTGTGGAAGTTTGGAGTTCTGTATTACTTTGGCAAGAGGATTTACTGTTTTGCAGTGTTTCCAGAGAAAGTTAGGCTTACTAATGCCAAGATTTTTTTCAGGAAAATACCAGTCCTAAACTATAGGAAGATGCACTGGTAGAGGTTAGGTGACCATGAAGGGACAGAGATGAGAGTGAATAAGGAGCAGGACTGTGAAGAATGGGCAGTAAGCTAAAGGATGCCCAGGCAGGGAGAAAGAGGCTGCCTAGGAAAAAAGCTTAATGGGAGGAATTTTCCTAGAGAATATGGCATCCAGGAACAGAAAGACGCCACATGGTGGGTTTAAGGAGGAGAGAAGTACAGGATGGCTTATAAAAAATAAGGGGAAGAGTGACAGAGGACTGAAAAGGCACAGGAGTATGGGTGGCAATGGCAGGAGATGAATAGAAGAATATTAAGTGTGAAGACTTAGGCAAGAAGGAAAGGGAAGACAAGATTATGATATTGCAAAGAAAGAGCCATAGAATAGCATTTCTCTGAGTGAGAAATACTCTTTTCATATCATAGGGAAGTTTAAAATTAATCAGGGCAGCAGAGCTTAATAATGCTCACAGCAGAGTCTTTTGCTCTGAGGAGGAAAAGTAATTTCTTCAATTCCCTCTCAAATTCTTGCAGCCTCAAACAGAACAGTCAGGCATCTTCTGTTTCAAACTTGGGTATATTTCTGTGTCTCTTGTAAACATAAATTGTTAGGTCATCATACACTGTTTATTTCCAGCTGTACTTCTGGAGGAAATGCTTTTATATATTTGTTAATCCCAGTGTGGCCTTCTGCACTGGCTGACAATTCTTTTTGGAATAAATCCAAGATACACTGTATTATATATGCCACTTTCAGAGAAAAACTCTTCACAACTGGAAAACAAACAAAAAAAAAGATCACTTTCAATTTCTGTTTGAATTCTTCTGTCTTAATTAGCTTTGTTTTGTGGCTTAAGGAGCCAGATTTTACTATGCTTATTAGCAAGGCAGATTGCCTTATCATCATCATTCTTCTATGTGTCTACTTAAGTATTGCTGAGCTCTGCATTTTTATAATCTGCAAGCTTTCATTTAAAGTTTGTTTCAATTATATTATGCAAATTATTAAATGAAAATGTAGTTATATTGTATGTTAAAAGTGCCAAAGTAAGAATAAAATAAAACAAAGTGTGAAAGGGTAATGGGGAAGAGGTAGTAGGGAAAAAAAAAAATGCCCTGAAATTACATATTTATGAATACTAATCACTCTAGTCAACTTCTTGTACACTAAAGACACTGTTGTATGAGAATGATGTAGCAAACTAACATGGATAGCTAATGTAATTTTCTGTTTTATTCTGACATTATTTCTACAGGGTCACCAACTGCAAAAATTTGAAGACAAATTAAACCACAGCTCTAGATCAAAGATTTACAGTTTACAGGTTTTGTTTTTAAAACTATATATATATTTATACATAAACACCTAAAAAATTCTACTATGAGCCCTTTGTGGAAGTGTCTAAGAGCATAACTTCTGTTAAAGTCAATGGGGTTAGACTGTTAGGGCAAGAATTGCAAAGGGATTCACTAAAATCTGCAGTTCTGGGAATTCACAGCCTTGAATCTGACACCTAGAGTAAGCTGTGCTCGAAAATAAAATAATGCAGACATGGCTGTATGCTAGAGTGGCCAACTGGCATGGCATGATCAGCATTCACATGGCTAGGTGCTCTAAAAAAAGGCTGGCCACACCCAAATACCTATTAGCAATGTGAATCCCTGGGCACTATACATGAATATTTTGAGAAGATACTCTGAGCACCTTGTGTAAGAGACAGGGATCAATAACGGGTGAACATTGCACATGACAATGAGAGGGGGGCACAGGAGCATACAACATAGTTTGATTTTCAGGCACGGTCTTAGAGTCTCTGTGCAGTTAAAGACTTCTGACTGGAGAGCATAAAAGACAACATGCTCTGTGGGGATCTGGCTAAGGTAATCAGAGGAAAATAAAAAGGTAATCTCATGACATTTGATTTATTTTGCTGGTTTTGCTGCTCTTTGTATTATATTCTGTGAGTTCATTGCTCAGATCCCTGTTTGCATCAGCAATGTGCTAGCATTAAAACAAATTCATTGACTTCATTCTTCTCCACCTGGCTATCTGGTTTGTACCCGGGAAGATGTTTCTCAGGCTATGGCCATGCTAGTGCAGTTACATGTACCAGAGCCCCGTCACTAGAACTGAATCACACATGTCATTATATTGTTAGCATGAACATTGATGTTTTGGTCACTCGGCTAGTGCACTCCCAGGCCTACTCTCATCGCAGTTCAGGAACTAGCATAATCTAGGCACCATTTCTTATAGGTAGATTGAATATAGTCACCATGATTTAGAAACAAGTTTAATAGTATAGAGATGAAGCAAATGATCAAGTCTTAATAATCTTTAAGGGTCAGATGCTATTTCTTGACAGGTCCTGTTATGGTGGTATAGTTCCAGATTTAGCACTAGCTTCAGAGCTTGTTAACATATTCCTTGCTACTGCTTTATCCCTGCCTTGGGCTACATCTCGGTAACTTTATTGCATTTGGATGTGTTGACCTGTGACTCTTTAAAGCTTCCAAGAAATTTGTTTTCAGCCTACACAGATGAAGACTAAACAAGGTTTGTCAGAAGTCTGGAAATACTCATTCCAGAGCCTACAACCACCTTGTTCTCTGTTTGTTCCTACCTGGATGCTAACGCTGCCAAAACTCTCCTATAGGATACTGGTGTCCCACCAGGGCTTCCAAAGTGCTGCTTTCTATGTGTTCGACTGTACTATTACTTGTTCTGTGGGCTTGTAATTATTCAGTTTTCATCGTTCGTTTCTAATTTTTGTTCCCCTTTCTAATATTTTTCCTGTTGCCAGCTGCTGTCTTACTGTTGAATTATTGTGTCCTGCTTCCCTTGAAATTTCCAGATGACTTCTAGGTCTGCACACAACCTAGAAAGAAGATTATCCATCCCTATAAATAAGTGAATTAATTTTACATCTCAGAATGTTGGCATTTTCTTAAAAGTGGGTTGATCTTATTATCTTTGTTGTAGGAAACTAGCTTCTGTTGGCACCAAGACGCAGTGCAAGACAGATTGTGTCTATCTTGTTCCTAAATGAAATTTTTGACAGAAGACAAGTAGAAAACATTATCATCAAAAATTCTAACAGTGCATGTAAAGTAGAAGGCTTCCAGTTTAAAACTATTAATGACTTTCTGAGAAGAAAAGTGTATGACATAAATTTATCCTAAGAAAAACAATTGCAACAAAATGAAAAAATTTTAATAGAATTTGTGCAACTATTTAATATTTAGAACTAAGATACATTCAAAAATTTCCCTTATCAAAATCTGATTTAGACCAGACAGTTCTTTCACGTGTGCAAAAAAATCCCACCAATACACATGTGCTCAATATAAAGGAATCATAGCAGAAATAAGAAAAAAAAACTTTTTTTTCTACTTTCATCATTTCCAAACTATTAAGCCGTTAAATGTTATCATTAGTTTATGTAGTTCAACGTGTGACAATGTTAACAGCCTATATATTTGCTTATTTACTAGTATTACCCTTGTGCTCATGAGTAACATGACACTTAAACTAGAAGTCCCAGGAAATTTATGAAACCACTTCTGCAAACTTCTCAACCGAAATTTTTCATATCTCTGCTGAATATCTGAATGCTCAATAAAAAAATTACTGATGGTATCAACCCCATGTTTTTAACAGGGAGATATAACAGAATTGTGTTTCCGTTCCTATGAAAACAAATATTCAGGTGTTTAATGTGAAATTGTATTGTACTTGATTCATCTATGGTTGACTGGATTGAAAATAAAATAAGTCATTCCTCTTAGTAAATTGTGATCAGAAAAATCCGTTCTACCTATCCACATACAGAAGCTTGGCATTCCAATCTGGATATTCTTGCCTTCGAAGAATTTGACGATTAAGGATAATTCCAGTGTAACTTGAATAAAATTTATGACCTTGAATCTTAAGAACTAAACAAATAATCAATGTGATAGAAAACTGTCATCACTGTAGTTGATATTCATCTTGCCATAAAATATTGAGGAAAACATTGTTAAGTGCCATGGGTTAAAATTAGATGCAAATTTAGACGTCTGGCTCCAGATGAAAAAAAGTTCATCATGATCACCATTAATATTAATATAATGAATAGTAACATACTGGAATATATTTTTATGACTTTACTTGGTCTGAATCTGCTTAAATTGATTTGGATTGTCTATAACCGCTCATATACACTATATATGTTTTCATGTCAGTCATGCATAGAACCATCACTCATCTTTCTAAAGCCTAATTTAAATCAGCTCCTATAGTAAAAATAGTTAGCTGATGCTGAAACGAGGCTAGACAAGGGAAAGGATGGTAGATGTTTGGGAAAAATGTATCACCCTCTTCATAAAATAGGCTAATTCCAAAGTCACTACAGATTGCTGCCTCAATCAACAACTTGGGACTCTCTTGAATCAAAAACCTATATAGATACATGCATTGGGGAAGCTCCAGGTGGCCAATCAGCTCACAGGTCATGATGTCCACTGCACTCCAGGTATTCCTCTTTCTGTTCTGCACTGTGATGAATAAAATCCACGCCAAAGTCACTGCTTTGTTAAATATATCCATGCAAAAGCAAAAGCTATCCAACTAGTTAATGAGTGATAGCCTTTCCCTCCATGACTGATACCTACTGTGACACTCTTTTCCTCTTAAGAAAGCAAAACACCTGCAAAATTAGAAGTTCATAAATATGGGTGTTGGTTTTATAAGAAATTAATAAAATTGCAATGGCTCTTCCCACACACAAATCAAAACATAAAGCTCTTTTGTGGTTTGACTCCCTTGTGTGAACTCATAACCTACAGAAACTCACAGGCAAATTATGAAAGATAATGGAGGAAAAAGTGTTGGAATTTTTTCAGTGTATATTTCTTAAATATTTGAATGTGGGAGAAAACCACATGTTGCTAAGTATTAAAGGTGCAAAATGCAATCTTCTATTGGTTTAAAACTCCAAACTCAGGAAAAGTCAAAAAATCTTATTGATCTGAGATTTTTTGGAATGGCTTAAGCACAAATCTTTCAGGAAGATCTGGTACTAGATGTATTTGCCCTCCTTTGGTGTTCATTGGATGCTTTCTTGAAACTCTTTCTAGCACCTTGTTTCTTCACAAGCTGTTCATCAGCCACTTTCTGCCTATCAGCCAGCTTTTCATTCACTATTGCAGACAATAAATGATGACCCTTAAGCAAAGTGAAGAAATGGGTGAGATGGTCGGTCCTCCATGTGGGCTGGAACAAGCTGGCTCTTCAAACCTGAATTTTTGGACTAATGAGAGTTCCTTCACACCATTTCTGCAGGTTTCTGGATTTGAAGCTGGCATTTTCAAAGTGTTGAAGAATGACAGGGAACATGTGAAGAGGCAACTCTTCTGTGACTCAGGAAGACTATGCGCAATATTTTCATCCTATGAAGGGACCCATTACAACCAGCTAAATTCCCTGGTGCTCAATGATCTGGTCCAGGCCTTCACCTGCACTCTTTTACACTGTTATACTCTATTGATGCAATTAGGAATAAATGTTAGTCACTGTCCTGGACACCAGAATGTTTTATGTGTTGTACATCTTATTGATACATGTTGGAAACAAAGATATTCAAACGGTCATTTACATTTAACTGAGGTAGTGGGGTCAAGGCAGAGCTCAGCCCCATGTGGTGGTTTAAACCTAGCCAGACAGCTTGTTCAGTCACCCCCAGTGAGTGGTGCTGGGCTGGAAGCAATTGAGGCCCATGTCCATCCTAACACATCCCATATCCCCCCCCCCACCGGGGCTATCCCCTTCCCTGCTCCCAGAGGAATGGGGAGGAGAATTGAAAGAATGCAACTCCCACGGGTTGAGACAAGAACAGTCCAACAAACAACGTACAACACAAATCACCACTGCTACCACCAGTGACAACAATGATAAGAGAAAATAACAAGGAAAGAGAATACAATACCAACCGCCGAAAAACAAGTCTGACCCAGACGACCCTGTGTCCTTCTGGGTATCTCCCAGTTACCCCCCCAGTCATGACGTGCTGTGGTATGGAATACCTCTTTGGCTAGTTTGGGTCAGGTGTCCTGTCTCTGCTTCCTCCTGGCTTCCCCTCCTCCTTGGCAGAGCATGAGCCTCACAAAGTCCTTGGTCAGGGTAAACATTACTTAGCAACAACTGAAAACATCGGTATTATCAGCACTGTTCCCAGGCTGAAAGCCAAAACGCAGCACTGCACCAGCTACCAAGAAGGAGAAAAATTGACTGCTACTGCTAAACCCAGGACACCTCATTATTCCAAAATTGTGTCAATACTTAGAATCCTGTCTGATAGAACAATTTCTCACAGCCAGGACCATGAGCCAGTGTTCAAAGTCTATTTTGAGTCAGTGACATCAGTCTGTCAGAGAGAACACATTACACTGGGATTCACAGAATTTTGCATATCTTCATGCTAAGGAATGCAATAAACAAAACAGAGCAATACAAATGTTTAGACAAGACATGTATCATAGCACCAAATTTAATGGAATGCCCCAGAGGGGAGGACCAAAGGTTGAGATTATGGTTTAGGATGGCAGACAAACCTTCAGATATGCAGACATTGATCTACATAACTTCTAAGGATCTGCATCCTACAATCTTATCAGAATTATCCAGTTTAAGACTTTCTTTTTTATTTCTCAAAGTTCTACCTGCATTTTAGCAAATAGAAGGAAAAAATATACATTGTAAATGCAGTTTCAATATGTCCCATATAAAAAAACTACAAATTATTCAGTCTTAGTTTTCAAAGCATTTATATTCTTAACAGATTCAAAAGAAAAAAAAAATCTCTATATTAATATCAAATAAGCAGATGTTCCACCAGAAGCGGATTTAAGACTGGTTGTTCAGTTACTGTTGAGGCAGTTACACATATTTTCCATGGTAAACCTTCAGGATCTTAAGGGCCCTACAAAGCTGGTAGCTGCCCTTGTGTCACCTGGAGTCTGCAACACAAGGTGAAACACGGACCAAACCCAAGCAGATAGGCAAAAAGACAGTGGAAAGACATGGTCACCAAAGTAGTCAGAAGCCTTAGCAGGGATTACAGTGGATATATGCCTGAGTTGTAGGTTGATTAAGCCAAATGTTACTGATAATAATATCATTTTGAACATATCACTTTCCATCATTTCTCACCAGATGGAGGCTGGACCACAGCAAAAATAAGCTCTAAGGAGAAATTTGATGAACATTATAGCGTTAGATATTTTGCCCACACGCGTAGATTTATTAGGTTTAATAACTCTGGGAAAAGTGGACATTTGGGTGATAAACAATATTTGTGGAACAGAGTGAATGAATGACTGATATAAAAAACTGGAATGCCCCAACAGAATATTTTTTTAGAAAAAAAAAAACCAAACCAACCAAACCATACTGCTAGAGTTTGACTAATGTCACATGAAATCCAATCAAAGCCAGTCTCAACAGATTTCAGTATTCAGTCTAATGAATAACTTGTAGGTGGCAAACAGAGGGGAAAATAGTATAGTCTACAAAGTATTAATTTTTTATAGTCCTATTGTTAAAGTTATAGTGGTCTAAAAAAAAATCATCTAGATTTATTATGATGGCCAAAACCTTTCATGTTTCAAAGATTTTTACCAACTGCATGAGTTAGTTGCCTCACACATTTTATTCAGACCAAATTATATGAGACATATTATGAAACAATTTATTTTGAAAACGTTGAAAAAGAACTGCAGCCTATACCTAAGGACTCTAAGCCATAAACTTTAATGAAAAATGCTTTACGGAAGAAGGCAAAGCATTCCTCTCACCAGCAGCTAACCACCTTGAATTTGTTAAAATATCAGTTTGCTATTTGATTTCAAATCCCCCATGCTTATTGGTGAGAAATGAATGTAAAATTTATGAACATAATGATTCATCCATCCGTGTCAAATAAAAAGTATTAATCATAGAATAATAGAACAGTTAGGGTTGGAAAGGACCTTAAGATCATCAAGTTCCAACCACCCCACCATGGGCAGGGACACCTCACACTAAGCTGTATCACCCAAGGCCTCATCCAACCTGGTCTTGAACACTGCCAGGGATGGAGCATTCACAACCTCCCTGGGCAACCTAGTCCCCACCACCCTAACAGGAAAGAATTTCTTCCTTATATCCAATCTAAACTTCCCCTGTTTAAGTTTGAACCCGTTACCCCTTGTCCTATCACTACATTCCCTAATGAAAGACACAATTTAAATTGTGTTTAAGGCATTCTAAGCTTTTATGGTTCAAATGAGCCGTAGTGTAACCAGTATAGTGTCTTGAATGTTGACCTGGTGAAATTTCTTTTCCTTTACCTCTTGTTTTCTGAAGTGCACATGTAGTAAATTGATATTTTATGATTCACTATGATTTTTGTGTGTTACTTGATTCATGTTACAGACTAGGTAGATTAAACAATACAGGATAAGATTACTGGAATTGTATTTGAAGATTTAAATATGTTAAGGGAGGAAAAAGATAAAATAAATGGCAAAGCAGCTCCTGCTTGCAAATTCTTTACAAATATAGTGAGTCACAATCACAAAGATACAAATAAGGCTCTTAGTCATAGAATCATAGAATAGTTAGGGTTGGAAGGAAACTTAAGATCATCTAGTTCCAACTCCCCTGCCATGGACAGGGACACCTCACACTAAACCATCTCACCCAAGGCTTCGTCCAACCTGCTCTTGAACACTGCCAGGGATGGAGCATTCACAACCTCCCTGGGCAACCCATTCCAGTGCCTCACCACCCTAACAGGAAAGAATTTCCTTCTTATATCCAATCTAAACTTCCCCTGTTTAAGTTTTAACTCGTTACCCCTTGTCCTATCACTACAGCTGCAAATGAAGAGTCCCTCCCCAGCATCCCTATAGGCCCCCTTCAGATACTGGAAGGCTGCTAGGAGGTCTCCACACAGCCTTCTCTTCTCCAGGCTGAACAGCTTCAACTTCCTCAGCCTGTCTTCATACGGAGGTGCTCCAGTCCCCTGATCATCCTCATGGCCCTCCTCTGCACTTGTTCCAACAGTTCCATGTCCTTTTTATGTTGAGGACACCACAACTGTCACAACATTCCCGGTTAGGTCACACAAGAGCAGAGTAAAGGGGCAGGATTGCCTCCTTCGACCTACTAGTCACATTTCTTTTGATGAAGCCCAGGATACGGTTGGCTTTCTGGGCTAAAGGCTGTCGTGGTTTAAACCCAGCCAGGCAACTTGTTCACTCACTCCCAGTGAGTGGTGCCGGGCTGACAGCAGTCGAGCACCCCCCCCAACCCGGGGCTCTCCCCTTCGCTCCCGGAGGAACGGGGAGGAGGATTGAAAGGGTGCAACTCCTATGGGTTGAGACAAGAATAGTCCAGTAACCAATGTACAACACAAATCACCACCGCTACAACCAATGACAACAATGATAAGAGAAAATAACAAGGGAAGAGAATACGATACCACCGGCCAAGAAAACGAGTCCCACCCGGAAGCCAGTGTCCTTCCGGGTAACTCCCAGTTACCCCCCCCCCCGGGCATGACGTGCTGTGGTATGGAATACCTCTTTGGCTAGCCTGGGTCAGGTGCCCCGTCTCTGCTTCCTCACAGCTTCCCCTCCTCCCTGGCAGAGCATGAGCCTCACAAAGTCCTTGGTCAGGGTAAACATCACTTAGCAACAACTGAAAACATCGGTATCACCAACATTGTTCCCAGGCTGGAAGTCAAAACACAGCACTGCACCAGCTACCACAAAGGAGAAACATGACTGCTACTGCTGAACCCAGGACAAGGCACACACTGAAGCTGGCTCATGTTCATTTTCTCATCGACCGGCACCCCCAAGTCCTTCTCCACAGGGCTGCTTTGAATCTCTTCTCTGCCTAACCTGTAGCTGTGCCTGGGATTGCTCCAACCCAGCTGTAGGACCTTGCACTTGGCATGGTTAAACTTCATGAGGTTGGCGTCAGCCCACCTCACAAGTGTGTCGAGGTCCCTCTGGATGGCATTCCTTCCCTCCAAGGTATCCAGTGAACCACACAGCTTGGTGTCATCGGCAAACTTGCTGAGGGCGCACTGAATCCCACTGTCCATGTCAGCGACAAAGATGTTGAACAAGACCGGTCCCAACACCAATCCCTGAGGGCTGAGGGACACCACTCGTTACTGGTCTCCAGCTGGACATTGAGCCATTGACCACAACACTTTGTGTGCGGACATCCAGCCAGTTCTTTATCCACCGAGTGGTCCACCTATCAAATTGATGTCTCTCCAATTTAGAGACAAGGATGTCGTGTGGGACAGTGTCAAACACTTTGCACAAGTCCAGGAAGGTGACACCAACTGCTCTAACCCTGCCCATTGGTTCTGAAGCGCTGTCATAAAAGGCCACCAAATTGGTCAGTCAGGATTTCCCCTGAGTGAAGCCATGCTGGCTGTCACCAAGCACGTTGTTGATTTTCATGTGCCTTAGCATGCCATCCAGGAGAATCTGCTCCAAGATTTTGCCAGGCACAGAGCTGAGACTGACTGGTCTGTAATTCCCCGGGTCATCCATTTTCCCCTTCCTGAAAATGGGGGCTATATTTCCCTTTTTCCAGTCATTGGGAACTTCACCTGACTGCCATGATTTCTCAAATATGATGGCCAGTGTCTTAGCAACTTCATTTGCCAGCTCCTTCAGGACCCGCGGATGGATTTCATTAGGTCCCATGGACTTGTGCACATTCAGGTTTTTAAGATGGTCTCGAACCAATTCCTCTCCTACAGTGGGTGCAAGGTCTTCATTCTCACAGTCCCTGGATCTGCCTTTCAAGACTTGGGTGGTGCAGTCAGAGCCTTTGCCAGTGAAGACCGAGGCAAAGAAGTCATTCAGAACCTCAGCCTTCTCTAAATGCCGTGTAGCCAGTTCTCCCGAGAGCTTCCTGAGGGGGTCTACATTCTCCCTTGTCTGTTTTTTTATTTGCTATGTACTTGTAGAATTCCTTCCTGTTATCCTTAACATCCCTAGCCAAGTTTAATTCTAACTGGGCCTTAGCTTTCCTAACCTGGTCCCTAGCTTCCCTGACAACATCCCTGTACTCTTCCCAGCCTGCCTGTCCTTGCTTCCACTTTTTATAAGCCTCTTTTTTTTTCATTTGAATTTTCCTCAGGAGCTCTTTATCCATCCAAGGAGGTCTTCTGACCCTCCTGCTGCACTTCCTTCTAGTTAGGATGAAACACTCTTCTATATAGAATATATATCATCTATAATATAATAAATAAAGCAGGTAGATAGTTCAGATGGATTTAACACAGTCTTCTGAGTTCTCTACTGAGACAAGGAGGCACAAAAGTACAAAATGTAATCAGTTCTAAGTAATGTTAAGTTTGATGGCTTTGTAATGGAAAATAACTGCGGTGCTTGAAGGCAGTTGACATAGTTTCAGGTCCTCAGGACCTCAGTACAAAAAGTGTGAGAAAAGCAGAATAGAAGGACAGGACCTGGGGATGGGGGGTATCCCGGACTAGCAGATGTCCAGGATGAGAGCAGTTAAACTAACTGATAAGTAGAAGGCCAGGATTGCTATGTCTGTAATGTTAATTAAGCTTGTTGGGAAAAGTGAACGACCCTTAAAGACCACCACATTTTTGTATGCATGCCGGAAACTTTTTGGAGAATGATGTAATATGCCCAGTGACCATATAAGGATGGTCTGGAGGGTAATACGGTAACACACGTTAGGAGGAGCTATCCCCCGTGTCTCCCGGCGCTGCAATATAGAGTACCTGCTTGTCAACTTGAAACTCTGTTGGCGAGTTTGTTCCTGGAGTTTTCTCTGAATCAATTTGGCACCCCAGATGGGACCCTCTCTGCTTGGCTGCGGGACCCTCTGAGGACAGGTCTCCCTAGGGCCCGCGGGAATTTTTCCCGGAGGGTCCCCTCAACTCATTTGGATCACTGCCAGAGCAGACAAGGACCATCTCATAAAAGATATTCTTTTCTTTTATATAGTTTGTAAGGTGCACGGGGCATCTTGGTTTGGTAAATTGGTTTGGTAAGCGTACACATGGTGTGGAAGCCTTCCGTAAATCGAGATAGGAAATCTCGTGGGTAAAGGCGTATACCTGGCTGCTAGCTTCCATTTGGTATACACCCACAAAAAGCACGGGGCATCTTGTGGTTTGGGTCCTGCAAGACACAGTAGGCTGTCTTGTAGAAAAGGTTTTGGTTTTACTGGTATACAATCACAAAAAGCAGAGGGCATCTTGTGGTTTGGGTTCGACAAGACGCAGTGGGCCTCTTGCACTGAAGGTTTTACGTTTTATTGGTATATATGCACAAGAAGCAGGGGGCATCTTGTGGTTTGGGTCCTGCAAGACACAGTTGGTTATCTTGTAGAAAAGGTTTTGGTTTTACCGGTATGCAATCACAAGAAGCAGAGGGCATCTTGTGGTTTAGGTTCGACAAGACGCAGTGGGCCTCTTTCACTGAAGGTTTTACGGTTTATTGGTATATATGCACAAGAAGCAGGGGGCATCTTGTGGTTTGGGTCCTGCAAGACACAGTGGGTTGTCTTGTAGAAAAGGTTTTGGTTTTACTGGTACACAATCACAAGAAGCAGGGGGCATCTTGTGGTTTGGGTCCTGTAAGACACAGTGGGAGTCTTGCACTGAAGGTTTTACGGTTTATTGGTATATATACTTTTTGCAAGACACAGTGGGTTGTCTTGTAGAAAAAGTTTTGGTTTTACTGGTACACAATCACAAGAAGCAGGGGGCATCTTGTGGTTTGGGTCCTGTAAGACACAGTGGGAGTCTTGCACTAAAGGTTTTACTTTTTATTGGTATAAACACACAAGAAGCAGGGAGCATCTTGTGGTTTGGGTCCCACAAGACGCAGTGGGCGTCTTGTAGAAAAGGTTTTGGTTTTACCGTTATATGACTTATGTTGTGGCTTGTTATGATTTTGGCCTTGTGATTTTGGTGTTGGTGACAGACTGTTATAAATGCATTATTAATTGTTGTCTTTGTTTCAAGTGTAGTAAGATTTTGTTCTTGTGATTCTGGTGTTGGTGACAGACTTTTATAACTATTAATTGTTAGTTTGATACAATGTTTGTCTCGAGTGCTGTAACTGTGTGGAGTGTGTCTGTGGGATCCCGTGTGTGTGTGTGAATGCGAGACTGATACTAGGAAATCAGCAGAGTGGAGAGATCTTGAAAAAGTCCTTTAGAGTGCATTTTGGTACACTGGAAAGAACTGGGTTTCCTGGGGGCTTGGTAAATGAGAAAACATTGGTAAAATATTGTAACCAATGATGGCTTTTGTATACTTTGGAAGATCAGGAAAAATAGCCTAAAAATGAAACTTTGAACTATGATACATTGTTACAATTAATGTTGGTTTTGAGGGGGGCAAGGAAAATGGGATGAAGTAATGCATGCAGATATGTTTTTCACTTTAAGAAACCGCCCCAAGTGACAGATGGAATGCGAAATTAATATAGCTCCGACAGATCCTTTATTTTTGGCTTTGGAAAAGGACAGAAAAAAACCTGAAAGATAAGCTGGAGAGATGTTCAGATTGTGATACTGGGGAAAGATGCTTAAAGTTCAGGAAAACCAAAGGGGAAAGGAGGGGAGCTCGGGCAGCTCCTGTGTTTGAGCGTGGGATGAGTGCTGGGCAGGTGGAGGGATGTCGGGCGGAGGGGGACTGGGTTCTTCTCCTATGGGACTGAATTGGTGTGTGTGTGTGCTGTGGGGAGTTTTGGACGTTGGAAGTGAGACTGCCCAGGGGGAGGAGAGTGCCATGGGGTGGCTCTGTTGGCTGAATTGGAACTAGACTGAGAAGGGAACTGGGGAATCTACCCTAGCAGATCCACTGGTTAAATTAAAACTAGGGACTAGAGGGAATAAAGTGGAATTCTAGTGTATGCAGGAGCAACTTATTAGGTGTTAAATCAGAGGGAAAAGAATTTGTTACAGATGTGGGAGCTACTGGCCACCAAGGAAAAGAGAAAAAAAAAAAAAAAGAGAAAAAGAAAAGAAAAAAAAAAAAGGAAAAAAGAGGCATTCTTTCTGAAACTCTTAAAGTACAAATTGGGAAAACAAATAGGAATGCATAAATTTTTTATGCATGCTAAATTCTCTGAAATCTTTGTTAGGGCGAGAAGCAACATTTAAAGAAGGCAAAATGGAATTAAGAGTTAAAAATCAATTAATTGCAGTTTTGAGTTTATCTTTAATTCAACAGAAAAGCGAACAGGAGGACCTCCCTGAAATAGGAGAAATCCTTAATCCAGGTATATCTGGGAGTATGGGCATCTGAAGTTCCAGGTAAGGCGAAAAATATTTTGCCTGTTAAAGTAGAAAGAAAAAAGGGGGGGGGGCTGCCCAATTAGAATAAAACAATATCCCCTAAAATTGCAGGAAAAGGAGTTAAAAAATCATTGATTTAAAAAAATAAATTATTAATTGAATGTGAATTGGACTATAATACTCCTATCTTGACAGTAAGGAAAAGTTGCAGATTGGTTCAAGATCTCAGGAATCAACAAATTTGTAGAGGATATTCAGTACTAAATTGAATCAGAAATGGTTTGCCATCTTGGATTTAAAGGACTCTTTCTTTTGCTTACCATTGGCCAAAGAAAACCAGAATTTATTTGCTTTCGAATGGGAACATCCTAATACAATAAGGAAAACCCAATTAACTTGGACAGTATTACCTAAGGGGTTTAAAATAATCCAATGATTTTTGGAAAGCAGTTGGCACTGGAACTAGAATCATGGAAACTACCCACTCAGACAGGGACTCTTACAATATGTGGATGACCTATTAATTGCCACAGAAACAAAGGAAGAATGTGTCCAGTGAATGGTGGGATTATTGAATTTTCTGGGAGTGAATGGTTATTGGGTATCCAGACAAAAGGCCCAACTAATCCAAACCCTAGTTTCCTACCTAGGATATGAAATAACAAGAGGACAGAGAGAACTTGGAGCTGCTATTTAGAAGCCATTTGTCAAACTCCACGACTGTCAAGCACCAAGGAGCTCCAGACGTTCCTGGGAATGACTGGGTGATGCAGACTTTGGATGCATGATTATGGTGTTCTAGTAAGACCCCTATATGAGCTCTTAAAAGAAACCCCTCTCTCTTTGGAATGGACTGTTTCAGCAGAGGAGGGGTTTAGAAATTTAAAAGCAGAGCTAATGAGAACTGCAGCTCTGACTTCTGGATGTGACTAAATCCTTTTGGCTATATTCCTATGAAGAACAGGGAATAGCTTTGGTGGTCCTTACTCAGAAACTAAGACCCTGTAAGAAGGCAGTGGTGTATTTCTTCAAAACAGCTGAATGAAACCAGCAAAGCATGGCCCGGATGCCTAAGGGCTGTGGCAGCAGTTGTCATGAATATTGAAGAGGCCTGCATATTTACCTTGGGACAAAAATTACTGTACTAGTGTCCCATGTTGTATCAGCATTCCTGGAACAGAAAGAAGCCCACTGGTTATCTCTTTCATGTTTTTTAAAACACCAAGCCACCCTTGTGCAACACGATGATATAGAAATTGTGGTCACTAATGTTGCGAATCCAGCATCCTTTTGCAGGAACAACCAACACACTATTAACACACAACTGCTTGGCCACTATATGAAACTGTATATTCAAGTCAACCAGATTTGAAAGAAACCTCTGGAACATGCCCTGGAATTGGCTAAAGACAAAAGGATAAATATTTGGACTGACTCTAAATATACATTTGGTGTGGTCCATGCACGTGGTGCCATCTGGAAAGAACCAGGACCATTGAACACACAGGAGAAACAGATTAAACATGCTACAGAAATTCTGTGACTACTGAAAGCTCTTCAGTTACCTGAGGAAGTAGTTGTTGTGTATTGTTATGTATTTCACAAGGTGAAATTTGGCTGATTCTGAAGCCAAACGAGAAGCTGAACAATCTAAACTCATTCCCTTAATCCCTGACTGCAAACTAACAATTGAGAAATCTAAACCTAGATATTCAAAGGAGGGTAGAAAATTGATTGGAGCTCTCAAAGGAGAGAAAAACAAAGAAGATTGGGTTCAGATACCTGATGGGTGAACTGTAATCCCCTATAACCAACTCTGGAAGCTAGTTCAGGAGAAACATGACAAAACTCATTGGGGTAGCAACTCCTTGTAAAAATACTTAGATGAACAAATTGCAGGAAGGAATCTATATAACATAGTTCAATTAGTGACAATGTCAGCTCTGTCTCAAGAATAATCCTAAAATTGAAAATAGAAACCAAATTGGTACAACTGACAGCACTGCCAAATGAATTTTTCTGAACTACCGAGACCAATATTTGTTGGTGTTAATGAATACTTTTTGAGGGTGGCCAGAAGCATTCCCTTGTAGAATAAATAATGCAAGACAAGTAACTGGAACATTGTTAAACAGTACAATACCTTGTTTTGGAGTACCAGAGGCATTTTTTTCCGACCGAGGCTTGCCCTTTAGTGTAAAATAGTTACAAGAAATTAGCAAAAATTAGAAATTGATTGGCAACTACACGTTCCTTACAGGCCTCAGGCCAGTGGGCAAGTACGAAAGATGATCAAACAACAGATTAGTAAAATAGGTCAAGATATTGATACCAAGCTTTACCACTGGCTCTATTGAGAATTTGAACTAAACCTTGGTTGAAAGAAGAGACTATCCCATGTAAAATTCTACATGCAAGACCATATAAGTCCCAGTTTAAAGGAGAAAGTCTGGAAGTGGGAGAAGGTTACCTCCTAGAGTTTCTGATCAATCTGGGAAAGCAATTAGAAGAAATAAGAGAATACTGGGGACAAGAGCGAGAAGCATGGATTATCCAACTCACCATTTTAGATCCAGAGACTGGGTTTATGTTAAGAATTTTTCAGGAGATCCTCTACAGGAGAAGTGGAGCAGACTGCACCAGGTAATATTGACCACCTTTACAGCAGTGAAGATAAAGAAACAACCTTTTTTCAAAAATGAAGAAAGCACCAGAGCCAGAGAAGACATGGCGGATTGAACCTTCAGGACCTTCACATATGAAATTTTATCAGTCATAATTTGGATTTATGTGATAACTGGCATACCAGCTTGGGACCAATATTTACCTGAAATTAATGGCAGAATGTTACTAAAGTTGTTAATTGTAGTGACTGTTGGGTGTGTGCACAGTTGCCTTAATCAGGAAAAGATCAGGGCCTTCCATTAATTGGTGTTCCAACACTATCTCATGGACAAATTTAAGATTTGGAATAGTTAATCCTAATCAAAGTAAAGAATATTATACCTGTGTACGAAGATGTATTACACCAGGAACCAGAGTATGAGGTTTGTTTAAATGCCACAGGTGTAAGTCACTACTCAAAATTGCAATCACACTATTAATATAGATGGTATTGTGGTTCAGTGGTGGCCAGTTCCTGAAGGGAAAGGATGGCATTGGTTATGTGGAGAAAATGCTTATAACACCCTACCCCCAACTGGAAGGGGACATGCACCTTGGGTGCTGTGATACCCCATCTCGGAACCCGGGTTAGAAGTTTTTCTGATTTCATAGTTTCGTGAGATGGCTAATTCCTTCTTTGGGAGTAAGTAAATTAGAGAAGGCAATCATAAAATATCTCAGCAACCATAGAGGAAATAGAAACTAAAACCATTGATATAATCCAAGTGGAACAAGAATCAATTAAAGTTGCTGTTCTGAAACAGATCTGGAGGAAATTTGGAAACAAAGATATTTCAAGGATGATACCTCCTGGAGGTTTGAAGAAATATGGAAAAAGTTAACCTCATGGCTACCTAATCTCTCCTGGTTAAGGCAACTGGTTGCAGAAATAGCAATGTTAATTGTTTTAATATTGATTATTTGTGGTATAACAAAATTTTCTTTCTGGAATTGTAAACGAACTATGATAAATTATGAAGATTGGAAAAAGAAATGAAATTTAAGCAAGTAGAAACAGAAAACTATTTCAAAAAGACTCTAGATGGTAATGGCAGTATTAAAAATGTTGCAAAAGAATTTGCAAAAGGACAGAAAAAGGGGGGATTTGAGACAAGGAGGCACAAAAGTACAAAATGTAATCAGTTCTAAGTAATGTTAAGTTTGATGGCTTTGTAATGGAAAATAACTGCGGTGCTTGAAGGTAGTTGACATAGTTTCAGGACCTCAGGACCTCAGTACAAAAGGTGTGAGAAAAGCAGAATAGAAGGACAGGACCTGGGGATGGGGGGTATCCCGGACTAGCAGATGTCCAGGATGGGCACAAATAAACTAACTGACAAGTAGAAGGCCAGGATGATTGCTATGTCTGTAATGTTAATTAAGCTTGTTGGGAAAAGTGAACGACCCTTAAAGACCACCACATTTTTGTATGCATGCCGGAAACTTTTTGGAAAATGATGTAATATGCCCAGTGACCATATTAGGATGGTCTGGAGGGCAATACAGGAACACACGTTAGGAGGAGCTATCCCCCGTGTCCCCCGGCACCGCAATAAAGAATACCTGCTTGTCAACTTGAAACTGTTGGCGAGTTTGTTCCTGGAGTTTTCCCCGAATCAATACCAGAGTGAAAGGAAGGGATTTTACCAAATTTTAATTTTGTTTTGTAACCTTTCTGCCAGTTTGCTTTGAGGGGAAGAATATCAAGATCTTTTTCTAAAATAAGTAAATATATGTAAAGGTATTTATATATTATATATATATTTATCTGTATTTATATAAAACTACTGTCATTCCAAGGATTTTTTTATTCAAATAAACATGTATTAACAAAGCAGACAAGCATAATAGGCAGATGAGATGGACCTTTGAAATACTATCTTCTCAGATATTTTCTGAGCAATTGAGAGTGCCTAAATTATTAATGTTATCAATCTCCTCCAGCAAAGGAGATTTATTTTGCAAATTCCAGCAACCTTAATCAGCTGAATTTTTTAAACACCCAGTGTTTCTGTATTCCTTTACTGTTTGTTTTCAAGTGTTGATTTTTTTTTTTTAAATACCACAAAAAAGGAAAACAAATCACATCATATATTAACCCATAACCTTTTAAGCTACAGAAACAGACAGGTCATTTTTTTTTTTTTTTTTTAGTGTTGACATTCTGCATGTGTAAGAAAAACTTATGTATGTAGATTTCTCTCACAAGAGCTTCAGGGCATAACCCAGACAGAGAAGCCATCACTTTTCCATTCTGCGCTGAGGCTGCTGACAAAAGAATTGTGCAAATGAGCCTTTAAATCCTTAAATAGTCACTACACAATGCATGAAAGAATGCAGCACAGGACAAAGGGCAATATTCACAGTTTATCTCAGGGTGATGGATCTGAATCGACGCATGAACATGGGTTTGTTACGGGATGGAGTAGGCCGCAAACCCCTACTGAGAACCCAGTGGCCACAGTCTGTAATGCAAACAGTCAGGCTAAGTCCTTAACAATTAGGGTAAATTGAACTGGCCATTATCTGAACTTCAACTTGTTCTCATGATTGATATGGGAAATGAAAAGTTGTATATACCTCTACAAAGACTGTGTGTTTTCTTCTTCTGACCATTGCTAGGAATTGTAGATTAATGTTTTAATGCAGAAAATTCTATTCTATATTTCCATTTAATAAAAAAGCTAGCACTTACATCCACATTTCAATGGATGTCATCAACTTTGTTGTTTTCCTAGAACTTTATTTATATATGAAATATAGAAATTAGTTCACAAACCTGTATTTATAGAGACTAAGAACATATAAACTACTCAGACTAATAACCAATATGGGCAAATACCTGTTCATCCAACATTCTCCATACCACCAATCTGTTGTCAGTTGGTATAAATATTCATAGGTAGCCAGTACCTAAAGAGTTATGTGTCTTGGAGCATTCAGGACTTAAGGAAAATCAGGGTCCTTTAAATAATATGTATAACATTTATGTGTATAAATAAATATGGTTTACCTATACTGTCCATAACAGTTATTAAAATACTTAATATTTCAGGTTTCCTACAATATAGGAAGTACAAAATTAATCTTGAGGTAATGCAGTATAGAGAGGCAAATGTTAATTTTTAGTGCTCAAATAGGGAACAGAGGGCTTGGTGCGAGGCAATGCTGTGCCCAGTTGTCTGTATGCTCTCTCTTTTTCCAGCTTGCAGCAGTAAAATGGGGGAATATGACACAGCTACCTGTAAAATATGTGCAAACCAAGCAGTCAAAGCATCCACAAGACTTCAAGTGTCATATACCCTGGTGGTGGTGGGGGAATTCCCATTAACTTATTAAAAAAACCTGATTGAAACAATCTCTTTTGATTAATATCTCACCTGTTAATATTTAGGGCTTTATAAGCTCAGGTAACATTCCGAGAAATGGGATCTGTGAAAAGGCATATGATTTCACATAAAGACCTGCAAGGAGGCCACCAGGACAGCCAATGAAACACAGAGACTTCAAGAAACTCTCTTCAAAGCAACCCTATGTATTCAAGTATACACTGCATTCAAGTTGGATGGATTTCCCCTTTGTCTATAGTCATCAGAGGCAAGTGACATCTTGAACGCCTCAAGAAGATTAAATAGCAAAGCTCAGTCGGAAGCTTAAAAAAAAAAGAGAAAGAAAAGAAAAGGGCCAACTTGGCCATTATGGAGCTGGTCCTTTCTTGTCTGTGAAAGAGCTTTCAAGAAGTACTATTGGAAGAAGAAGGCCCAGATAAAGAATACAATGATGTTAGAAAGGGAGAACTCCGAGTGGAACCAGAGGGTGTGGGTTGTGCTGAATGAAGGATTAGTGCAGCTTCACAGCAAAGAAAAGGGGAATCCTAGTCAAGATGAAAATGAGGAATTACTTTTTTTAGACTCCAGTTCACTGAGCAGTGACAATGCATGATGGGAGGTACTTGACATAACACTCTTCCAGGCCATGTTTGCTCTCCATGTGGGACCAAGAAAAAACAACAACAGTGGCACACCAAAACAAAACAGTTTTTAACCTAATAAACGTACTCAGAAATTCTTTTCAAAAAACCTTTGCGTTTATTTACCATTGAGTATATGCACATTGAACCAATCACACATGGGAAATTAGCATGCCAGATTTGCAGACAATGTGTCTTTTACCAAGTCTGTATTTTGCAAAAAGTTCAAATCAGTGCATTCTTATTGCACATTATAGGAAAGGAAGATACTTTAAGTGTTGAATTCTTCACAGTCATCAGAAATAGATACCTTCTGGAACATCTTAAACAGAATTAGAAGGCAAAATGATGTAGAAATCAAAGGCATTTTTGATTCTTAGCTGCAGCAGGCAGGTTGATTCTGAGTTAGGGAAAGGACACTACAGAATCAAGAAGGTACTATTTACTTGCATCAAGAGATGATCACGTATTTTGATTCAGGACTTACAATAGTATTCTGTGAATAACTGGCCTATTTTCTCATGTACTAGGGATCTGTAGTTCCAGAATCATATTACTATTTGTGACATAGTTGAGGTGGATAAATGAGCTAGAATACAGGCTCCCTGTGATAATTTATTTGCTAATATGATGCAAACACATACTTCAGGATAGGGTGAGAAGCAGCAGGTTAGGAGCACTCTCAGGATATTGCCACATTCACATCACACAGGGAACCTGAGGACTTCCTTTACCTGTTGGTGAAATCATTATGGTAATAGAGGGCGAAAGAAACAAGCTGGTCTACCTCATCCGCTTCCCTAAACTGTCAGCAAAAGCTCAAGCAGCTTAGGATATTACAAAGTATTAATCTCCTGCAGAGACCCCTGCTGTCCTTATGGGCAAGGGACCCTTTGCTGAAAAGCTTTCTTCAGGGCTTGATGAAAGAGCTGAATGGGCATAAAAATGACCCTGAGATCGTTCAGTTTCCTTGGCTACCTCTCAACCCAGGCAAACATAATTTTTTATCAGGGACAGGACAGAAGCACCACCTCCCTCCAGTACCGCACGGGTTCATGAAGCTGTTAGTGATGAAGTCAGAGACTGCACCTCAGGAACAGCTGGAACAGAACAGATGTGGATGCAATAAAAATGAGGCTTCTTTCCTAAGATGTATGAATTATCTGCATTTGTGGAGTTATTAAAATAATCAATAAAATGAGATAATTTTTCATGTTGGAACAGTTTGGCTTGACAGGCTTATCCAGAAGAAGGCACAGAGAAAACATAACTACTCTCTAAAACGCACACTGGCAAATACCATGAAAGCATTAAAAATAAAAGAAAGGCTGGCACCTGGACAAATGAGCCACGGCTGTGAATACATTTAGGAAACCAGAATGTACTTTCTTGGTCTTTTGCCAAGAGTCTTCCAATAGCAACAAGAACTGAAAATGTAACTAGTTCAAAGGCTGAGCCATATGTATTTATAGTATGACTGCTGCTGTTGTTAACAGCTGGCTGGATGTGATGACCTAAAGCTGAGGGAACCGAACAGTGGCTTTTGAGCACACATAATTCTTATGATTTCTGGAACTGCCTGGAGAATTGTGTGACATGGAGATTCTGGCATGCAGTCTGCTCCCTTCCTACCATATTCACTACAATTGTTCATTTTATTTCTTTCATTATCTGTTCTTTCTACTCACTGACCTCTCACTTCTGAAAGTACCCACAGGACCTGTATGGTGACTCCTGTCCATGCAAACTACTGAGAAACCAAAAATTTAACAGTCCACTATGTCTATGCAAAAGGCAGTCATGGCGTCTTCTTCCTTGTACGTGTGTCTTCTTGTGTGGAACTAAGAGTGTTATATATATCTCTCTGATACTCAGTGTAGACCCCTCTTTTGTCCTATTTATCATATCCAGCCTCTTTTTCTCTGTCTTATTAATAACAATAGCCTTACAGTCACCTGGGTCTGCATATCAACAGGGGTAGATAAAATGACATAACAACTATCTGAATGTTTTACATGGTGACTGTATTCAGGACTCAGAGCTTCATTCTTATGCAGTAGTCAGTGTGGGGACTGATTTCATCAGGTTCTGCATCACTGGAAAGAGATTTTCAGTCCTTTGACAAGCTTAGGAAGAATTTATTATTTCACAGTGTCCGCACATACACACTAGTGGAAATGTATGCATATTTGTCGTGCATTGCTATTTAGATGTGCAATAGTCCAGCCAAATGGACATTGCTGGATAGAAAATAATTATTTCCTTTCTTTATGAAGATGTATATCGTTACTGTTACTTTGATTGTTATTACTATTCAGAACTGAAAAAAACTAGTTCCACTATTTGGTTTTGAAGAAAAAGGATTGGCTGTTCAGGTCTCATAAACGAATGTGTCTACACAAAATGTAGTAACTATAACTTGTACCTGAATGGGCAATCTGTCTTATTGTACTCAGAAAAAAATCAATTTTCTGGTAACACTTGTGATGATAGCACGAATCTGTGAATCTGCAGGCAAGAGTGGGCATGTGTGTGCGTGCAAAGGAACATTTTGAGGATATTGTATCCTTACACCACTGAAACCATTTATTTATTAATTGTTGGATGATCTGCCAGCTCTAAAAACCTTTTTATACAATATCTTTTTTTTTCCATGAAAAAACTGTTAGATTTTGCTCTGAATGTGATCTTCCATTTAAAGAGGCATAAAAACAAACTATATTACACTAATCTGAAGAGACAAAAGGGACAGGTAATATGAATAAAGAGTTTCACCAGTGGAGTTTCAAAAATTGAGTGGAGCTATTTTGTTTTATGCAGGAAGGGCCTCACCCTGCACTCCAGAAAAGAAGCATATCTATGGAGTTCTAAGATACTTAGAGGAAGCTGAAGAGGAGGGACATCCAAGTTCTCAGTTTTGTACCCCAGTTTAAATATGTAAAAGAAAGATAACTGTTACCTTGTAAATCTAGATTATTTTTCTGTAAAGGTTCTTATTTGACAGTATTGCCTGAATGCAATGGTTTGTTTTACTGCTTTGCATGCTGCACCTGTGTTTAAAGTTCACCCTACTTCTGTACCCTTACTGCTGTAGCCAAAAATCAGTATTGGCTGACTCGTGTTTCCCCTATGCAACCTGGTGTGTGGCTGCTCCAACCTTCCCAAGCTTCTGCATGAAGGCAAAGATGAGTTCAAGAAGCACCTGTTTGCCATGTCCTAATAAAGCATTTTTTTTTTTTCCCAAAGAGAGCCCAAGATTTCTTTTGCTTTTAGAATGTGACAAAGTATATCTTTATTCTTTACAGCAGTGTCAAGTCAGGAGATGGCTGACTTGGTTCCAGTTACTGCTGTTAAAACCCATGAAATTACAATAATGCATGTGGAGGAGTAATTGCTTCTTTTTCTCCTCTCTTTTTTATAAACTGTGTTTTTGTATTATAGGCATCAAACATCACAACAGCTGGTGACAAAGTAGGAAAAAGGAAAGAGCACCTGGTAAATAGAATGATTTCCACATCATGTATGTTAATGTTTTTCTTGCATTCACTCCAAAATGTTGAGTAGTAAAATGAGGCTAATTGTGAAGCAGAAGTCTTACACTTTTAATCAGGTGTATCAAAAGTGTTTTCCTTTGCTATTTTAGTTTCTTGGGTGATCCGATAGCACTGTAATGAAGAAAATTTCTCTTTAATGAAAGGAAAAGCAGTCTGTAGAGGATAGACAGTTTCTAATCATGTCTTTCCTGAAGTTCAGTCTCTCCTCAGTGTAAAAAATGTTGAACAGGCATGTAACAGACCAAGAATTTTAAATTGCTTTGTATTTTCTTTAAATGTACCAACTATAACATAAAAAAAAGTGACTTGTAGTGCAGTTATGCTAACAATAACGAAAATGAGAAATTTCTTAATATGTAAGAGTTAACAAACAGAAATCAGAATTAGAGTGAAGAGGTGGAATTTTAGTGGCCTTTTTTTTTCATTTTGGTATTTTTAAAGGTGAGATAATTCAGACTGCAAGGGACCTGAGGAGGTCTAGTGCAGATTCCTTGTCAAAACAGAATTAGGTATAAGGTCAGATCATACCTTCATATTGCATATGGCAATTTACCTGAGGAGGAAAACAAACAAAATTTAAAATATTGTGGGTTGTTTGTTGTTTTTTTTTTCACTTTCACCTAATTTTATTACTTATTCGCTATTACTTCTGCTATTAAACTCAGAAATCTTATGTTAAATTCATACCTAAACAATTCATTTAACTCTGAATAATCAAAACCCTTTGTTAAGATAGCTCAAATTAGTCTGCAGAGCAGCATGACAGAATTTAACATGACTATTCTGACTTTTATTTGTAAGCACAGTTAGCAACACAATTGCCAATTAAAATAGAACATATTCAAATTGGAATCACTTTATGGTTGATTAAGCTGCGCGATATAACAAACCATGTGTTGTTATGGTTATTACCCTAGAGTTTACAATGTTCCTCTGATAGTCCAAAGAGTGCCTATGGGTACAAGAACTCATGAACTGGAAGTATCTTATCATTTTGAAGTCTAATATCTTCAGGGAAGCTGGTGTTAAAGCTAATGTTTTCCTAAAGTTCGCCTATTTAAAGAGAAACATAAAAAGCATTTTTCAACATGGATTTGATTCATTCACAGGTGATATATCTGTAGCAGTGGGAGGGTGTAGTAACCTTATGATGTCTTTCATGCAGTAGTGAATTTTACCTCATGGATCTTAAACAAAACAGCCGCAGTGCTTTCTCAAGGCCCTGGGAAAGGAATTAGAAGATCTGGTGGTTTGTGCTGCTGTAACTCTTCTCCTTTTTTATTTTCTGTTAGTATGGGCACGAAACCTGACTTCTACTACTGGCGCTGTAATAGAAATCTGATGTTGCAAAGCAGATGTCTTCATTTATGTTTGCTTCAGTTGGTGTGGGCAAAAGTAAAGCAGGGCATGCTTTCAAACAGATATCTTGGAGGTATCCTTTGAAGTTACTTTTGCATGGAAAGTATTAGCATAACTACAAAAGGGCTAAGAAACTGAATCCTCTGTTTTGTTTCTCAACACCCTGAGTGGGCTCCACTTTAAAAACTAGCACCAAATTTCAGTTTTGATCTGAAGTTTTATTTCACTTTTTCTCCAAAACTTTACCATGTTGTTGCTACAGCTGGCCTTCCTCTGACAGGCTATAACCAGTAAATGTGTTGTTTCCTCTGTCCATAAAATCTTCAACGGGGGGGGAAACTCTCCTAAGAGGGGAAGAGCCTTGCTAAAGCTTAATAAAAACTGTTGATGTTCTCTGCATGTACTATCATGTCTGTTCTAAAAATAAGTATTTGAAGCAGAAGCCAGATTCTCTAAGCAACAAACTACCTTTGTGAAAATGCTTCAAAAAAAGATACAAGAAGGTACTAAAATCATGAACATGACTGCAATTGCCTGATATTAACTCCATGGCTGTAGCAATTAAACAGAAATGCTTAGGATGTTCTCAATAAGCAGCAATATTTTGCAGCTTCATTCACCATAATATTTTGCAACATTCATTTATTATAATCACTGCCTTCAGCATAATCTCTATATATTATATTACCATACGTGGCATTATACATAATAGCCTGCTAACAATACTCATCAGCATAAGAATTTCCCCATCTCGAACATTAACTTCAGCTGACTGTTTGACATTTTTACTGATATTACCCATCAGGAACTTCTAATTCAACCTAACCAACACAAGCAGGATTTCAGAAGCCTCTTTACTTTCTGTAGAATATCCAAAGAAGGAAAGCAAATTTTGGGGAGAAAATGCTTCTTCTCCCTTGCAAACCAATAACTCAGGTTTTTCAAAACAACAGTATCATGGTATTTTTAGTCTTTGTGCAGCTTATGGACCTTTCCAGAGCCATAAAGGTACCCATTTCCCAGCACAGAAACTGAACAGTGTGTCTCCATCACAGCTGACAGGCTCCAAGGCATATGACATAAGCACATAGCTCTCTGTGACTTTTCAGGTACATATATTGATTATGAAAGCTTTTTTAAACTGTCTGGTGGTATATCAGGCATGCCAGGTGGTATATCAGGTATCAGGTATGCATGTGCCCTGGATATACCAGGGCACGCGCATCCAGAATCCATCTTCTGGCCATGGCTAACCAATGTTTGCAAGTTTGAGGGAAAACTTTAATCTTTAGAGCGACCCTCAGGAAACAACATATCTGACATGTTTGGTGCTGAAATAAGTTGTCATTGATTTTGCCTAAGAAGCTGAATTTCAGGTCCTAGTTCTAAGCTCACAAGGGCAAACTCTGTAAATCCAACAGTATGTTGTTTGACAAAAAAAAAAGACTTTTGAAAACACTATATTGTGCATTCTTTGTCTCCATTCTGGAAGTAAAGCTAACTGTGAGGTACAAGCCCAAAACACAGTGCTGAAAAAAAATCAACTGAATAAAAATCCAAGAAATATTTTTTATTTGTTTACTTTGTGCATTTTTAGACACATTCATCACCTAATTTAATTATCCTCTGGCTCATTTCTTTCATTAAGGTATTCTCACTTGAAAGCGATTTGCGATGAGAATGTGTCCAGATGGGTAAAATGAGCATTATCCATAGCTAGCTGCTATTCAAACCCTAACAATTTGCACAGGTTGATGGAAGTTTCATAAGCCTATGAATCTTTCTGTAAGACAAGTTTGGAAAAAAATTAAACAGGATCCTTTTACTAATTCCAAAATCAGAGCTCTTAAAGGAGAAAATCTAATCACCTCTTGCTCAGACCCTGACATAAAAAGCAAAGATGGAGAGTGTCACATCTGTGTCTTGAGTTTTCCTATCTTTAGGGACAATGGTGGAGGTCAGAGTAAGTATATCTTTGCTGTTATACAAAGAACAGTTCAGACGAGGGTAACAGAAGAGATTCTGGATGCCTGGAGGCCATTAGAGTTATGAACTTCTTGGGGGTGGAGGTGTAGGCACAGCAGCTGGAAGAGTTGGCTGGCATGGCTGATTGACCTGAACAGTCTAAATATTGTTAGAAACTGAGTCTTCCCTTCAAGAACATGGGTGTGCATGGACACACACATGCAGTCTAGTCTTCCAGTGGTACAGAGGTGTAATGGAGCAAATCAGCTTTGGCTTATCCAGCACCTGAAATCTGCTATAAACCCAGTGAACTTTTTAATATGAACTCAATTCAAAAAAAAAGAAAGGAAGTTCACAGCTGAAACAGCAGCGAACAAAAAACATTCAGGAAGATCTCAATTTAGTCCCTAAATGCTTACTTTCTTACCAGTAGTCCACCAACTCTGAATGGTGTATTTCTATTCAAACACAGCGCAATTTCCTTGCATTAGGAAGCACAGACAGATACTTCCAGATCATTAAGGATGGGTGTCTCTTCTGGCTTTCAGCCCTCAGCTGTGGGGTCAATGGTACTGCTTTATTCTTGTGATTCCCTCAGTTTACAAGGAAAGGATGACATTACCATTCTGTTTCAAAGGTAAAACTGTGAGAAGTTTTGTATGGGAAAAAACATTCTGCAGGAACTATACTTGAAAGATGACACTGTACAAAAGGAGGAAATAAATTGTAAGGTAGCTTTGTATATCTGTGCTTTTGTTCATTTTAAAAGTAAGTGCTTCCTGGAAAAGCTTAAGTGACTTGAGAAACATTGTATAAAAATGCTATTAAAGAAAATGGAAACACTGTCTCAAACTGTCCTTTTAGGCCTATACATTCTTCTTTAGTCAATATTTTGAAGGCAGCAGGGCTAAAAACATGAAGACGGCTTATTATGTCCATGGTGTATTTGCTCAAATTGAAAAATCTGTCATAGCTCCTTTAGGTGTTTCAGAATTTCCTTAAAGCTCATTAATTCTATTCCTTATGAAAGAAGACAAAACAAAACATAAACATGTGTGAAATCAATACAAAATACTTAATTACAGTAGGTCTAATAGTAACAAATATTGTCCACAGACTCTTCCTTATACACACTATCAGTAAGTAGATGTTTTTTTTTAGCAAATTAGACTATAAATAGGTGTTATGTAGTAGGATAGAAATCTGGAATAGACATGGCTAGAAACTTTCA
Organism: Pezoporus occidentalis; assembly: GCF_034315485.1. Lineage (NCBI taxonomy): Eukaryota > Metazoa > Chordata > Aves > Psittaciformes > Psittacidae > Pezoporus > Pezoporus occidentalis. The sequence continues at coordinate 335,299 of NW_026916325.1, forward strand.
GTTTTCCATTAATAGCTATAGAAATAAATCTGAAGTTATCATGACTCATTAAGCCAGCTTTGACCTGAAACTTTGCAAAATTACATGAAAGTTATAAAGAAACCCATCTTCAGTTAAAACTCCTGGCTTTCCAGGTAGAATTCCACATTCACTTGGAAGATAGAGCTCGGTGAGTTATATTCTTCCACAAGACAGATTGATCTCATTTGAGCCTTCATTTAGTGTTAAGGCATGACAAGTCTTTGGAGGCATATAGGTCCTGCACATTACCAAAGGTTATCAAAGAGTTTTTCTGAATGCCAGAGAGGGATAGGTTTGCACCAGTTAATTGAAGGTAAGTCAAGCACTACATCCATTCTGACATGCAAACTTGCAGAATTACTTAGTCGAAGAAAACACAAGGTTCTACCTACTAAATACTGTTGTTAAAGTGTAGCACGAGATAGATAATGTGTATTCCCAAGAACAGGATTTCTGCATGTTCGAAGGAGGCCACATCTCTGAGCATTTTACCACCTATGCCTCACTGGTGGGACTCCACTGGCTAGTTCAGAGAATCACTTCACATTATTTTTCAGGTTCTGATGCAGAAATATATCAGGGACAGATGTTCTACAAAATCCCTGAACACATCTATTGCTCTAGAAGTCGATCCCCCATGCCATAGTACTTCTGAAGGCAACAGCATACGTAATGAATGACAAACGAGGCACTTGGCTTTTGATATGTCCCCACTCACCATTCACTGCTTGGTTCCCTTCTGTCCTCAGGCTCCTGGGTATCTTACAGGAACTATCCAAGTGGTGTCACTTAAAGGGCAAAGAGATAAACCATATGTGAAAAAGAATAAAATTACATGCCTTTGTCCCTTTCAAGCAAAGTAAATCAACTTACAACAAACCAAAAAGGTGGCTTTGTGAATAAGAGAGGCCTGACTCTCATATACATTGCCTTACACTTTCCCTACAGCAAAATAAACCTTGAAAAGGATACTAAAATATTTCCCATTTTAAACATGCTTTCACTAGCATTCTATCTTCCTAAATGCTTGCAAAGCATCTCTAATCAATCCATGTAACACATGTTAAAGAGTTTCTTTCCTAATTAAAAATAATACAAATATAAAATTGTAAAGCAATTACTAAATAACTTTAATAGTAAAATGTTGATACTAGAAAAGTGTGAACTTACCAGTAAGTATCAGAACAAGAAGAGTTGTGATATAGCCTGACCTGTAAATGTACTTGTATCCCTGGAAGCCAGATTTCACCCCTGATATTGTAGCCATCATTCTAAAGGTACAAAAAAAAAAAAAAAAAAAAATCCCCCAAATCAGCTTACATGTCATTCTAGGTTGTCACAGACTGGAAATAAGAAATCAAAGGATGAGAACACCCAAACAAATTCATGCCATTGCTATTGCTGTTATTATCACCAGATTTTGCATTTTTAAAGCAGACTTTCACATGCATAGCTAGACTAAACTGTGGCATCTCATATTGATCTCACCCACTAAAACTTTCAAGCAGCCTGGAATCTTGTCTAACCTCCTGCAAATATATGCATTTAAAGGTCACACACATGATGTGAGATTTGCTTGCCAAATGCATCCTGTGTGCTCATTCTACAATGTAAACTGACAGTTAACTTCAGCCTGCTTGGTGGTGGTTTATGCTGGAAGACTGAAGATTTAATGTTAAACACAGAATTATCCAAGCTGTTTTAATCATGCAATCTACAGCATTCCTCAGATAACCACAGTGATGTGGTGGGCCAGCTGAAGGAAGCTAAAATAACTAGTATGTTTAGCACGTTTAATAGTTTGCTGCTGTTGTTTCAAAATTGCAAAAATATTTGCTGCTTCCAAAGTAATCTGCTGTTGGAAGCTACTGAAAATATTGGTTATTCATACAGATCCTACATCTCTTAATATACTTAAGCCATCACAGTTGCTACCATTTGATCCTTTTACAGTGACATAGTATAACATACTGGTTGAGGAGATGCATGGCTTTTGTTCAGATATTGTTTGAAATGCAGAGATTCAACAAGAAGATTAACTGCAAGAGTCATTAAGTATATAACTACTTGCAAATTTCTGTCACTAAAATGTATAAATAACAAGAATAATAGCAGAAAAAATGAAATTAAACAGCCTCATGCAAAATACTGCCAACTGGACTCCTTTTTCCTGCAGGCAGCACAAAGACAAAAGCAAAGCTGCTCTACCTTGTGGCAGTTAGCAACTGATCCTTCTACACACTATTTTAAAAGTATTAGATAATTTCAAGCTGTTTTATCCCTCAATATTATATAAGAGCAATTTTAATTAATTCTTAAGAGTTAAAAAAAAAAAAAAGAAAGAAAAATGAAGATTTGTGTTTCTTAGGAATGCTAAGCTGTACAAAAGCTCTGGGCTTTGTTTTTGGCCTGTCATTCTAAGGGAGGTGAGGACGGATTATAATTGCACTATGGGGCCTGAACAGAGGACCCCTGTAGGTAGAGCAGGCCTTTCAATCTTCTGATCAACGGAGCTGAAACAAAAATGCAGGAGGGCTGTGTTCCCACGTTCTTTGACAGTTTCCTGCTGCAGATAGCGTCCTTTTAAACCTCCCTTATGCTTTCATTATGCTGGTGAAATAATGAATAATTTGCCTCCTCCACACTTTGATATGCATGGTCAGATATTATTGGCTAAGAAGCAAGAGGGACCTTCCTATAACCTTAATCCAGTTCACACTAATAAAATGATTTAGCTGAGCATTCTTGGGAGGCAATTATTTTTCTTGAAGACAATGACTATCAAAAAGTCCCTAATGGGCAGAGGCAGATCAGGTCACCTCAGCTTTCCATTTTCTTCAACACAGGCAATGTTTGGACCCTTAAAGTACGAGCTCCTTTCTGCAGTTTTGTCACAAATACTCAATCATTACTGTTGCTGAGTGTAGGGTTAAAAATGAATTAAGCTTAATTTTGATTTATTCGAGTGTGCAGTTATCGACTGTGAGAGGTTAACAGTACTCTGAGTTCTCTGAGACAAAATTTTCACAGGGAGAGATAAGCTGGAGACATCTGAAAAGGTACTTCTGTTTCGTAATAGTAGTGGTGAGCAAAAATATTTTAGTTCTCATTTTGCTTCATTAAATTATGCAGCAGGCATTCTTAGACAGAACACCAGGATTATTTTTCCTAAATTAATGCAGTATTAATGAAAGACAGATTTATTAATTTAAAACATTACTCTTTTTTTTTGGCACGATTAACTTTAGTTAAAACAGACTAGTATTCTCTTCTTTGAGATCTTGAAAATCATCAACAATTACAAAATACATTGGCTGTCATAGTACTCTTATTATATAATATGGACTGATTTCCGAGAGTCTTTGCAAACATAAATTGAACCCTCACATTCCTCTTGACACAAAGATCATGTGTATATCCTTATTATTTGTGACTTATTATGATTGCTGTTATCATTACTACTTAATATTATTGTTAATGTTCTTCACAGAAAACATCAGACTAATTGCATCTTTCAAAGACAGGTAGATATGCACTAAGTTTTCTAAAGACATGTAGGAGCCTTTTGTTCACACCTTCTATTATTGTACCAATATAATTAAAATGAAGATATGGGTCACAGGTGCATTTGCATATCTAAAGCGTAGCCTGATCCTGAAAAAACCTAGGTGTGCTGCAACTGCATATTTTTTGATGAGAAAACAGAACTTCTAAATAAACAGTTCCAAGTGAAGCCTGTAATACAATGTCATACAAGTATGACCTTATAGTGTCAGTTACATGCAAAAAAGATTGGTATTAAATGGAACCATTCTAATAAAATTAAGGCAACTGTTTCAGGCTATGTGACTGCAGTTCATACTGAAAGAATTATTGTTAAAAAAGTTTTCCTATAGTTATCCTTGGCAATAATATTAATGAAAATGCATAAGTTGTACTTTTTAAACTTGTTGACTTAAAAATGAATGAACTGTAAATTCAGATTCAGTTCTTTGAATTTCAGACATCCAGTTGAAGCTCAGAGATAAAGCAGTCATTCACATTTCATCTGAATCAGTCCCACCATTGTTTATTTAAGGATGATATTATGACTGTGCTCCTAATTTACATATCTGCAAACCTAATTTCAGCTGTGATGAATCTGATCTTTAAGACTTATAAGGATCGTACTATGAGTTGGAAGCAAGTGAGAGATACGAATCATCCTAGTAAAGGTTTTCAGAATTGGAATTGCGTCAGTTTAAAAAGTGTTGGTAGTAAAATAACATCTGGGATATTCCATATAGCTCTGGCTATCCAGAGTCAAAAAGATAAAATAGAATTAGAATAAGTGCAGAGAATACCTTCTTTTCTTCTGAGAGAAAACTGAAAGTCAAAAGCCGAGGTAATTTCAATTATTCTGTCACTACACTAAGGAGAGGAAAAATTAAGTGTAATCTGATGAGAACCAAACTTGCAACCTGGCTGAAATTTGATTGTTGATCCATGGATAGTATAGCGATAACATTACTTTGTTATCTTCCTTCTCTTTGAGGTAGTATCTCTCTAATTAAGTATGCATCATGAAATGGAAAAAAGAGATCCTTAAAGTCTGGAAACAGTAAGGTGCAGTTCATAAGAGAATTTGCTAATATCTCTTAGATGTGATGTGACATCCAAGTTAAAACACCTTATGTGATATGTTGCCTACATAGATGTCCTTGCATTATGCCTCTCTATATTTTAGTAGGGTTAGTTTGGATGCAGCTAATTCCCTGACTGAGGTTCCTAGTGTCTCAATTCATCATCCTGCCTCACTTCTTTCCTAGATCTCTTCTATGGTGAACTGTTACTGAACTAAAGTATGAAGATACCAATTAATAAATTTAGAGCAATAACAGGCACTATAAAATACATAGCTTGGATGCTCTCTTCACAGACAGCTACCATGGTCTAGAGATAAGAAAAAACATTACAGGTAGTAAAGCTACCTGAAAAAGAGAAGTGCGGAGAAAGAAGGGCATACTGGAGACAGCTGATTACAGCTGATCAGGCTCCACCAATGCAGCAGGGAATGAGAAACACCAACCAGTTGAAGGAATGGCCACTGTTTCATTGCTATGGTCACTTGCATTGACAACACTGAAGACTGATTAAATTGATGGGACTGCTGGTTAAAGAAAGGTTTAAAAACTAACATGGTAAAATTAAGTATATTGTGATATTTAAATGACCAGATTTAATACTCAAAACTTATAATTATAGATTTCTGTTGTAAACTTCCACAATCAACTATTCCATAATTGGAAAAAATACTAATCGGTGAGTGAATATAGTACAAGAATAAATAAGTTCCCACATCAGAAATTCCTAGCAATTTTTTATCTAGCTTTTAGTAGACTGTTGCAAAGATGAGCAGCAACACAGACTGCTTAAATTCAGGAATCCACCAAACCCATCTGTTCTGGAGAAGGGACCAGGAGAGCAGTACATGCTTGGTATTGAACACTCATTAACCAACATTTTTGTCTTCATTTGTTCAGGACTAGAAAATGCTCGCTTTCTTACCACAAATAAGTAGAGTCACAGTAATGAGAACTCTCTAGTCTGTTGTGATCACTTAAATTAGCAACTTCAAGAAGCCTAATGATTCATTAATATGACCTTCAGTCAAAGAAAATATTATAACCTCAAAATCAAGATGATTCAGCATCTTCACCAACATAAATTTCAGACAATCACTTGGAGTCACTAAATCTATAAACCAGGAAATGGTCTCTGTTCTTAATACGAACCGAGAAACCGTTTTTTTCAGGGAAAAAGTATCATTATTAGGAATCACTAAGGGAGGTGATAAATATTAGGAAACTCCATTTCCTTTTATTTACTTTGATTGAGTTAGTTTTTCTTCTGAGGGATTTTAAGAAAAAAACATTTCCTTGAAAAATGGGTGAGATCTGATCCTGCTTTTATATTGGAAGGTTTTTTTTAACATCAGTCCATAAAGCTCCTTCTATAATGTTATATCTCTGGACAGACAAAACAATATCAATGCCAGACACCTTTAAAAAGCTATTAATATGACATACATTGTCTGATCTCATTTCCATTGAAGAACATCAACTTGAGTAGTACAGTATTTTGAAAATCCACAGCAACTACTTACTTTGATGAGAATCAGATTAAGTTTTATCTAAAAGGTAAGGAAAAGCTACACTCAATATATAAGAAAAAAGGTATAATAAATATTCTGACTCAGGTAGATCTTCGGCCACAACTGAACTGTTTGAGAATTCTAGAAATAGAAGAGAGAAAATGAATAAAGCACTCATGTTTTCTTCCATTTTTTTCCATGTATCTGTTCCGAAATTATTAATTATGCTTTCCCTAGCTCCAAAAGTTAAAGTCTTTCTTGACTTTCTTGACTCTGAGAAGCTATTTTGATCCTATTCCTTTCCTTTCCTTTCCTTTCCTTTCCTTTCCTTTCCTTTCCTTTCCTTTCCTTTCCTTTCCTTTCCTTTCCTTTCCTTTCCTTTCCTTTCCTTTCCTTTCCTTTCCTTTCCTTTCCTTTCCTTTCCTTTCCTTTCCTTTCCTTTCCCTTTCCTCCAGTCCATTCCAGTCCATTCCAGTCCAATTGTCTTGGGTTCAGCTGCAGCAGTCATTTTTTCTCCTTCTTAGCAGCTGGTGCAGTGCTGTGTTTTTTACTTCAGTCTAAGAACAGCACTGGTAACACACTGATGGGTTTAGTTGTTGCTAAGTAATGTTTACTCTGATGAAGGACTTTTTCAGTCTCACGCTCTGCCAGTGAGGAGGTGTATGGGAAGCTGGGAGGAAGCAGAAACAGGACACCTGATCCAGAGTAGCCAAAGGGGTATTCCACATCACAGCACATCATGCCTAGTATATAAACTGGCAGGAGTTACTCAGAAGGCGGACATCGCTGCTTGGGTCGGGCTGGGTATAGGTTGGCAGGTGGTGAGCGACTGTATTCCCTTCCCTTGTTATTTCCCTTATCATTATTATTATTGATGGTCTAATTCATTGTGCTTGTCGCAAGCATGGTTAAAGCCCTTCCCAAATCTTCACTCGCTCGCAAAGCCAAGCCATCATCATTATTATCGATGGTAGCAGTAGTGGTTTGTGTTATACCTTAGTTACTGGGCTGTTCTTATCTCAACCTGTGAGTGTTACATTCTTTCGATTCTCCTCTTCATCCCTCTGAGAGCAGGGGGTGAAAGAAGAGAGGAGGAGCGAGCAAGTGGCTGCATGGTTCTGAATTACTGGCTAGGCTTAAACCACAACACCAGTCTAGTCTAGTCTAGTGTATTCCCTTGGCTTGGAAGACATATTCTATGCAGATAGGATATTAAAACTGCTCTTTCTGACATAAAATCTTGACAAGTACTCAAATCAGTCAAATTCATATTAGGAGCAAAGTGCCCATAATTACAAAACAAAACAACAAAAAAAGAAAAAAAGAAAAAAAGAAAAAAAGAAAAGAAAAAACCTAAAAGAATCAGATTACTTATACAGTATCAGGTAGCTCAGATATATCAATATTTTTTTATCTACCCCCACTGAATATTTATCATGTCGCTATTCACTTGACAGTGATATAAAAAAAAATGTTGAAAACCAGTACAAAATATTTGAAAGGAAATTATGGTATGTGCACACTGGATAATGTTAAATAATACACTTTGCTTTACATTTGTGAGTAAGGTTGCATCAGTTAGTATTGTAAAGGAAAAACATCTTTGTGTTAGGCACTGGTGATGTGTGAGCACTACTGATGAAATTCCCCTTAGGTGACCCCAAAGATGCCATAGGATAACTGTGTCTATAAAATCATTGTATGCTTTACATTTGTCTCTTAGGAGAACTCCTAGGTTTCCTTTGTGTTGCTGGCAGGTTGAATGCATCATGCCAGTGGACATGTAAGACCACCCATGCATCGGCCCCTACCACCTCTTTGAACAACCTCATCATTGGAGAATTCCACCTGTAAAACTCATAGTCTGGGTCAAGGACTTCAACCATCTGCCACACAATTAGTACTGCATGAGCTTTACAGAAACACAGTATGTTAAAACAGCTGCATCCAGAAGCCAGAACTTACCTGATGATAATGCAAATGTTTCATGGCATTTGCCACTTCTCAGGGTGAATAAGCCCTATGAACATTGTGTATACACGCATATCACTCAAATTAAATATCTAAGTCCTCATCATCAATGTCTGCTCCAGATAGAGTCTGATTGATGGGACAGGGACTTTGGTAGCCTTTCAGTCAATGAGAAAAAGAGCAAAGAAGGACCAAATTCCATTTAAAAGGGACTAGTAGGTAAATTTATGGAAGAAGGACACACACAGATGCTTCAAAGTCAGAAAAAGCTACATGTGAAATCTAAAACTTCACATTTTATACATCTTTTCTGAACACACATGCACGTATCCATGTACACATACATGCAGGACCTTAGAAGAGCTGTTTTGCGCCTGGAAGCAAAGTAAATATTCCACCCTTCCACCATCTCTCCTTAACACTCCTCCCTGCCCACATCTCCCCCAGCTTCTCTGCACTCAGAACCCCTTCTCCATGTTCTTTAAATTTGCCAAAAAGCATCAGAGGAAGGTTTTAACTTCTCTATACATTTGTATGTATATCTACCTAATCTTTTTCCATATTTACATGCCTCAAGTTCCTCCACAGCCATATGACACTGTCTCTGTTTTCTAAAGCTCCTTGGACTCACCCATGCATCTGCTTTTGCCGGTATTTTTAATAGAGATGACAGCAGAATGCAATCAATAGTTTCCTACTTCGCTGTGTTCTGAACTGAGATAGTACAGATAGTAGGCATGATTAGTTTTCTCAGCACACCTGGGCAGTCACTTGGAATCACAGCATCTCCCACGCCCCCTTGCCCTGCAGGTCACCTGCTAGACACTGCCTTGTCACAGAGGGGTGCCAGTCACTCTCAAACCAGGGTTGCAGCTCTTCATTTTCTTCAGTCAGACTACCCAAGCTGCATCATTATAGAAAACTGTGTTTTCAGGCTTCTGCTTACACTACTTTTATTTGGTAGATAGTAGCAGACTATTTAAGAAAGCAAAATCTTCTGTAAATAAGAAGATCCATACTTTAAGTTTTCATTTTTCTCAAATCAGTAGCAAAATTCCTCTGAATTCAGGAAATCCAGATATGCAGTTAGGCTTAATGGGAGGATTACCATTGATAACAGGAATGTTATTTTAATTTAATGAAATGAGGATCTGGGCCCAAGGTCATTTATTAATTGAATATTGAAGACACTGGGGTAGTTTAAAGGCTTTAATGACTATATGATTATCTGCAGGGGAAATATTTTTCTGTGTTTTCTTTTTCACTCTCTTTAAAGCCCATGTTGGGGAGTGGATATGTTGCACTGGAAAGTATTCCCAGTGACAGATACAGAGGAGCAAGGAGATGAAGCAATTACAGTAGATGGGAGCCTGATGGGTGGGAATGGGGGAGGGGATATTCACTCTGGGTCTACAGTTACTGTAAGAGTTTAAGAAAGTTTTCAGATATTTATCCAAGATGGCCTTTGAAGTGTCTTGTGGGTAGCAGTTGGAGGTTTGCTGTCACTGAGTGTGTCAAGGGACCCCGAAGATTTACATCATAGCTTTCCCAGCAGAGGGTAATTGCTGCTAAAGCAGAGAGGATGGAACAGCTGTTTAAACTTAGACCCAGCTTTAACTTTTGCACTGTTGTCCTGAGAGCTGAAACCAGCAGTAGTTACATGGCTTTTTTTTGCGCTAGCTGGGTGGGGTCTGGAAGAGACCGTCTGCTTTCCTTGACTGTAAGCGTCTGGGAAATAAAATATTCCACCAATGCTCAGGAACAGGCAACGAGTTTTAGCATCTCCATTCTTGAGATGATCTCCAACCTTTTTCTCATCCACCCTTGTAAGTACTTGGCATGCCAGACAGCTTGAAGGCTTGTTTCGGAGCCTCCAGCAGCCATCCCAGGAGGATGATGATGGTGATTTGTGAGCACCTGTACTGAAGCCCCTCTGCATAGGCCATCCTGAGTGTGACCAAGGGTTCTCCAGTCTTCCTCCCAATAAACAGAGAGGCAGCCCACAGCCCTACTGTATGCTGCAACTCCCATTAAACACTGTGGTATCAGGGGTGTGAGTAAAGCCCAGCATCCCTGACACTTCTGATCTCGTTCGTGTTTGCTGCAGGGTATGGTAAAACTTTGCCAGACTTTTCTTAAGCAAATGATATAAAGCAAAGCTAAGAAATCTACTTCCAAAGAGCAAGAGAGGATCAAGCAGGCCCCGAATATCAGGGAGGACAAATTCTTTGGTTTGGTATGAGAGCAGACAGTGCGTGAAAAAAGGTGACAAGGGGTCAGTAGGGGAACACACAGGATAAAATACTTTCATCTATTGTGCTGGGGTCAATAGGCTCCCATCAGGAAATCTTGAGCCCGAGATTAATTACTAGTTGCAGTAGGTAGACCATTGTGTTCTGGAAAACATTGTGGTGACTTCGGGCATCTTGCAGATTTCTGGTTCACACAATGAAATTTCATATAAAAAAACAATAGTAGCCAAGACAGTAGTGATGGGTGGTGGTGAGATGCCTTTTAGCTCATTCTAATCAAACTCTTTTCAAACATACCTCCAGCTTGCCTTAAAATTATAAGAAACTATTTGTTAAATATTTTGGAAGAATTTCATAGGAATTCAGAATTACATGTAATGGCTATTAGTGCCATATGTGACATAAAACATATGGTATGGTATGTGACATAAAATCTTCTTTAAAAAAATCTCAAATCTGTCTGTGTACATTCCATTGGAAATTTATTTGAATTCCTTAAATTCTTCTTGTCATAAACTTGAGAGATTCACATTTTGAAAATAAGCTTCAACCCTACTTTTTGTCAGGGTCCAAATGTGCGGTCCCCATTAGAGCAATTAGACAAAGATTAGGTTTTTTGTTTAAATTGTCCTTTTTTAAAGAAAAACTAAGCCGTATCCTCTAGTCATAGAATCATAGAATCATAGAATTGTTAGGGTTGGAAAGGACCTTAAGATCATCTAGTTCCAACCCACCTGCTGTGGGCAGGGACACTTTACGCTAAATCATATCACCCAAGGCTTCGTCCAACCTGCTCTTGAACACTGCCAGGGATGGAGCGTTCACAACCTCCCTGGGCAACCCATTCCAGTGCCTCACCACCCTAACAGGAAAGAATTTCCTTCTTATATCCAACTTAAACTTCCCCTGTTTAAGTTTTAACCCGTTACCCCTTGTCCTATCACTACAGTCCCTAATGAAGAGTCCCTCTCCAGCATCCCTATAGGCCCCCTTCAGATACTGGAAGGCTGCTAGGAGGTCTCCATGCAGCCTTCTCTTCTCCAGGCTGAACAGCCCCAACTTCCTCAGCCTGTCTTCATATGGGAGGTGCTACAGTCCCCTGATCATCCTCGTGGCCCTCCTCTGCACTTGTTCCAAGTGTTCCATGTCCTTTTTATGTTGAAGACACCAGAACTGCACACAATACTCCAGGTGAGGTCTCACAAGAGCAGAGTAGAGGGGCAGGATCACCTCCTTCAACCTCCTGGTCACACTCCTTTTGATGCAGCCCAGGATACAGTTGGCTTTCTGGGCTGCAAGCCCACACTGCTGGCTCATGTTCATTTTCTCATGGACCAACACTCCCAAGTCCTTCTCAGCAGGGCTGCTCTCAATCTCTTCTCTGCCCAACCTGTAGCTGTGCCTGGGATTGCTCCAACCCAGCTGTAGGACCTTGCACTTGGCATGGTTAAACTTCATGAGGTTGGCATCAGCCCACCTCACAAGTGTGTCGAGGTCCCTCTGAATGGCATTCCTTCCCTCCAGCGTATCAACCGAACCACACAGCTTGGTGTCATCGGCAAACTTGCTGAGGGCACACTGAATCCCACTGTCCATGTCAGCAATGAAGATGTTGAACAAGACCAGTCCCAACACCGATCACTGAGGGACACCACTCGTTACTGGTCTCCAGCTGGACATTGAGCCATTGACCACAACACTTTGTGTGCGGCCATCCAGCCAGTTCTTTATCCACTGAGCAGTCCACCTATCAAATTGATGTCTCTCCAATTTAGAGACAAGGATGTCGTGTGGGACAGTGTCAAATGCTTTGCACAAGTGCAGGTAGATGACATCAACTGCTCTACCCCTGTCCATCGGTTCTGTAGCCACATCATAGAAGGCCACCAAATTGGTCAGTCAGGATTTCCCCTTAGTGAAGCCATGCTGGCTGTCACCAAGCACCTTGTTGATTTTCATGTGCCTTAGCATGCCTTCCAGGAGAATCTGCTCCAAGATTTTGCCAGGCACAGAGGTGAGACTGACTTGTCTGTGATACCCTGGTCATCCGTTTTCCCTTTCTTGAAAATGGGGGTTATATTTCCCTTTTTCCAGTTGTCAGGAACTTCACCTGACTGCCATGATTTTTCAAATATGATGGCCAGCGGCTTCACAACTTCATTTGCCAGCTCCTTTAGGACCCGCGGATGGATCTCATCAGGACCCATGGACTTGTGCACATTCAGTTTTTTAAGATGTTCTCGAACCAGTTCCTCTTCTACTGTGGGCGCAAGGTCTTCATTCTCACAGTCCCTGCATCTGCCTTCGAAGACTTGGGTGATTTGGTCAGAGCCTTTGCCAGTGAAGACCGAGGCAAAGAAGTCATTCAGTCCTTCTTTTGTGTGAAATTTCCCGTTACATTTAAAGTTATCAATACTTAATTCCTAAACTATTATGTAAAAAGTAAAGCTCTGGCTGATTTAGAATGCCAGATTGGGTCTGTATGGTACATGTATGTTTTAGTAAGTGCCTTATCACCATTTTAGGTGAAGACTATTTGTATCAACTTATCCTCAGTTCTTGTCCTGAGTTGCAGAGCTATGTTGTGCTGCACTAGATCCTGCACCATAGCTGAGAGGGGACTCTTCATTAGAGACTGTAGTGATATGACAAGGGGTAACGGGTTAAAACTTAAACAGGGGAAGTTTAAGTTGGATATAAGAAGGAAATTCTTTCCTGTTAGGGTGGTGAGGCACTGGAATGGGTTGCCCAGGGAGGTTGTGAATGCTCCATCCCTGGCAGTGTTCAAGGGCAGGTTGGACGAAGCCTTGGGTGAGATGGTTTAGTGTGAGGTGTCCCTGTCCATGGCAGGGGGGTTGGAACTAGATGATCTTAAGGCTCCTTCCAACCCTAACTATTCTATGATTCTATGACTAAGAGCCTTATTTGTATCTTTGTGATTGTGACTCACTATATTTGTAAAGAATTTGTAAGCAGGAGCTGCTTTGCCATTTATTTTATCTTTTTCCTCCCTTAACATATTTAAATCTTCAAATACAATTCCAGTAATCTTATCCTGTATTGTTTAATCTACCTAGTTCGTAACATGAATCAAGTAACACACAAAAATCATAGTGAATCATAAAATATCAATTTACTACATGTGCACTTCAGAAAACAAGAGGTAAAGGAAAAGAAATTTCACCAGGTCAACATTCAAGACACTATACTGGTTACATTACAGCTCATTTGAACCATAAAAGCTTAGAATGCCTTAAACACAATTTAAATTGTGTCTTTCTTTAGGGAATGTAGTGATAGGACAAGGGATAACGGGTTAAAACTTAAACAGGGGAAGTTTAAGTTGGATATAAGAAAGAAATTCTTTCCTGTTAGGGTGGTGAGGCACTGGAATAGGTTGCCCAGGGAGGTTGTGAATGCTCCATCCCTGGCAGTGTTCAAGAGCAGGTTGGACGAGGCCTTGGGTGATATGGTTTAGTGGGAGGTGTCCCTGCCCATGGCAGGGGGGTTGGAACTAGATGATCTTAAGGTTCCTTCCAACCCTAACTATTCTATGATTCTATTCTATGATTCTAAATCACCTATGCTACATGTGAATGTGAACATGTTTTTATTGATATCAAGAAGAAAATCAATCAATCAACCAATCAAACCAAAATCCAAATGGGCAGTGCGCGCTTGCAGCCCAGAAAGCCTGGTGTACCCTATGCTGCACCACAAGAATTGTGATCAGCAGGTCAAGGGAGAGCATTCTTTCCCCTCTACTCCCACCTACAGTACTGTTTTCACCTCTGGTGTCCCCACCATAAGAACAACATGGGCCTGCTGGAGTAAGTCCATAGGAGAGCCGTGAAGATAATCCAAGGGATGGAGCACCTCTCCTATGAAGATGGATAGAGAGGCTTGGGCTTGTTTAACCTGGAGAAAAGAATGCTCCAGGGACACCTTAGAGCAGACTTCCAATACCTAAAGGGGCCCACAGGAAGTCTGAAGAGGCGCTTTTTACAAGGGTGAGTAGGGATAAAAAAAGGAGTAATGGCTTTAAACTGAAAGAGGGGAGTTTTAGATGAGATATCAGGAAAACATTCTTTACTATGAGAGTGGTGAGATGCTGGTACGGGTTGCTGAGAAAAACTCTGGCTTCCCCATCCCTGGAAGTATTCAAGGTGGCTTTGAGCAACCTGGTCTAGTGGAAGGTGTCCCTTCCCATGGCAGGATTTTGGAACTAGATGATATTTAAGGTCCCTTCCAACCCAAACCATTCTATGAAAAAACACGCCAAAGCACAAATAGCTTCATAAACTACTTTTGAATTGGTTGAATGGAGTTGAATGTTTGAATGAAGTGTGGTCTTCTATGGGCTTCTGTTTTATTGTTCACTGTAAATTCTGATTGAAATTTCCCAGTGGCTGGAAACTTGCAGTTGGGTGTCTGGTGTCTCATGAACTGTGAACTTCTGGTGATGCTTCTTTTGCTATCAGGGCACTGTAGGGGACTTCTGTGTCTCTTTTTGATCTTGTTTTCACAGATGTTTTAAGAGCTTTGTAAAACTGCTATTTCTCTGTCAGATTGTCACTGTTCATTAACATTCAAAAGTTAATGAAGAAAAGTTAAAAGAAACAAAGACAAATTATTTGATTTCATTAACTTATGTTTTTTTAAGAAAACCTACCTAAAAATATCTGTGTACGACAGAATGTCTTTCTTGGTTTCCCGATAAATTTTACACTACCTTTCTGTTTCAGATATTGTTTTTCCTGTGTGTTTTGTAGTGAAACCTAATTCTTTCCATTGCCATCTGTATTAAAGGACAGATGTTGGTTTGCTGGACTCTCAAGTATGTTACTGAATCTGAGGCCCATCCTGACTTCTGTTTCGATACAATGGCACCACTGAACCACCTAAAGTAACAGAGATATGGAACTGTATTAACTGAAATGTGAGGAGCACATTTTGAAAAAAATCAGTGAGTGTTTCCTGAAGGTCTTAGTTATTCTGGGTGTTTACACAGCCTGGTAGTAAAATGTACCTGATTATTTTCTATAGCACAAATGTACCATATGGGGATCCTGAACATATTATACAAGCATTTCAACATGTGTAAACAATTATTTCTTTCCTATTGCTCTGCTTGGTTCTCTCATTAACATTAGCCATCCACCTTTGCTTCAGCTATTCTCCAGTTGTGGGTGGCTATGGATCTACTGGGAAGCCCGCTGGTTGACTTACAGCCAAGTTGAATTGTCCTGTTTTATTGTTGCTGGTGACTGAGAAGCTGTTCTGGACTATCTGAGTTCAGTGGAAGTAATCATATGGCCTTCAATATCCTTTAAATCATACTTTCTAATGTTTTGGAGACAGATATTATTAGATCAAAATGTTCTGTATCAAGTCAACATTTGGTAGCCTTTGCTGCATAATCAAAGTTGTGATTGATATATAACTTAACCCTCCTTCTTAATAATTTTTAATCTTCTGTTATATATTAAATGTGTTCAAAGGGAAAAATCACATGCATTTTTTGAACCACTGACTTTGATAACATTTTTTTTACTTACAAGCTGTTATTTAGCATCTGTTGTGGGAAAGAACACACACATTCCTAGATATTTTTCATGGTCTAAAGATTTTAAGATACAAGAAAGAGTGACTGTACTCATATTAATTTTTCTGTCATAATGCAAATCAGGAATGATGTATGCTGGCTGGAGCTGAACAAATAATCTGTAGAAAATAATGTATTCAGTGAGTTCTGCCTCTCCCGGTTTCATATTGTTCATGGCTATACATAGCTCTTTTCTGAAATAAATTATTTATTCTGAATTATTTACTACAGTCTACATTAGGTAGATTTTTGGCTGCATGCCTCAAGATGCATATTTGCATATGTGACTGCAGAAGCTGTAAACTGTACAGAAAGGCAGCCATGCCTTACAACTCTGTCATTAATGCTTATTTTATAATAGCAGCTGTGCCCAGGTTTAGACATTGCTACACAAAACAGTGCAACACCTAAATATTAGGTAATCCAAACAGGGGCAGAAACCACAGATCCAAATCGAATTCTTTAAATTCCTAGACAGAATTAGGCATTGCTGACAGGAGGACATGAACAGGGTGATGATGCTTGAGCTGCACAGCAAAAAATGATGAAGAAAATTAAAAAAAAAGTCCTGTTCTCTGATACATTCCTGAAGCAAATTCCTTGACAAGCTTTAAGACCCTCAGCTGGAGGGTTGTCTCACTGTTCTCAGTTAAAATAGAGAAAAAGAGAGAAGAAAAGTAGAAGAATGGTAACACATGCCCACTGTATAATAAAGTAAAAAAAAAAGGAAGGGCCTCTTTCAGTATTGGTTTAAAACCCATCTTTCCCTCTCATTTTTATCCATAAGAGAAAAGGACAGTTATTTTGTCTTTATGGTGAAACTAAATATCAACTCCTTGAATATAATGTAAAGTAGAGAGCTTTAATAGAAAACACAATTATCAAATGTACATTTAAGCACTGACTAAAGACTAAGGTAATGGTTGTAGAATTATTTCTATGTTTACAGTCATATAAAAAACCCCAGCAAAACAACAAAAAAGCAAACACCCCCCCCCACACCACCCCTCTCACCCCCCACCCCCCCCCCGGGCCCCCTCCAAGAAAAGAAACATCACATTTACATAGAAATCATTAATAGGTACTCAGCGACACAGAAACTGTCTTGCAACGACACCAGCCAAGCGAGCAGAGCTGACTTGGCAGCGTAAGGGAAGGTATAACACTGTGTAAGCGTGTGTGGGAGGCTAGTGAAGAGAAAAAGAGAAAGTGTAGGAGGAGGTGAATCTGTCATTTTGCATTTAGTATGAAAAAAATTCTATTCTGTCGCTGCCCGTTTGGTACTGCAGTAAATGTGGGGAGTGTGTGGTAGGGATTGCTGCTCTCTATCCATAGGCTGTTCTGAACAGCAAGCAATCCTATGTTAAGTAGATGCTATTTCCCTTTCCACTGAGAACCTGTGAACCAAAGTCATTTGTGGCATAATGAAAACCTGTTTCCACAGACTGACATTAGACCTTTTATATTTATTCAGCTGTCAGAATTTATCCTCATTCTTTAAAGAAGGGAAAGACCCTGGGAGTTTCTGTATTGTTAAAGCTGAGGGTCATGCTCCAAAGTCTTATGACTTTTATTATAAAGGGCATTTTTTTTATATTTGAAAGAGATTGACCAAAATCTTACTGGGTTAAGACACAGCTTGTATAAAGGCTGTGAGGTCAACTTCTGCTCTGAGTTACGCCAGTGTAAATCTGGGATAATTTAATTACAATCAGTGGAGTCAATCCAGGAACTTAATTATCCTGTTGGTTTGGGTCATGTGATGCTTATGGAAAGCAATGGGAATTATGTGCATAAACAACAGGATGGCTGAATTCTGGTAACAGGTAACTGTTACCAAAACTGATATTTACCGCAGCAAACATAAAAGATAGATATCAATTAGACATAGATATAATGCTAAAGAAAAATATGAATATATGTGTATATACATAACATATGTCAGAAAATCAGACACTCAGCAAAGAGGTATTCAGACACATTTCTAGTTTATTTCTTTTGTGTTTTTTTTTTCCCATCAAACCCCTCAACTTAGAATACAGCTGAAGACATACTTGATTTCAGGTGGATGCCAGGTCCAAAGTGAGAAAGACTTTTTTTGTTGCTGTTGTTTGTGGAAAAAATTATTCTTTGCTTTCTTAAAATTAAGATACTGTCCACTAAGAGTACCTTTTTTTTTCTTTTTTTTTTTTTTTTTAAATCACAGTAGATATATGGGAAGAGGGTGTAAGCAACTAAAGTTATACTCCCAACATTCACCAGGTAAGGTGTGAATGAGGGAGCGCTAGAGCATGCAAATATGCAAATGGTAAAGGAATTTTAACAGTTGTGAAAAGCCAGGGCAAGCTATTTGAGCCAAAACTTCACATTTCATTACCAGAGGTTATCAGAAGATTACCAAAAGGTTACCGGAAGATGAGAGACACTGCCTACATCTCTGTCAGTACACAAACCAACAAACAATAAAATAAATAGTAGGGTGTCCAGAAGCCAATTGAAATTATTTGGTCATGTCCATAATATAATGCAATTTTTACTACTATAAGTCTAAACTGTTTTGGGAATGGATTCTGGCCTATGATGGCTTCTGAACTGTGCAGTTGAAAAGTGTTAATTTAACAAAGCCAAAACCTTGGTGGGTCCATTCTACCAATTCAATCATATAAACTAAATTCTGATGCCTGGGCTCTGGCACCATTTCATTTACTGGCAGTGTACTGTAGCTGGTGTGTCTGAAGGAAGTTTGTTATTTTCAATATTCTTACTGGCCTTAGCTCACATCTCTGATTTTTGAAGTCAGGAAGAGCTGATATCTCTTACAGATACCTGGCTCATGAGATCAGTTTTCATTTCTTGGTCCCAGGAGAGTTTCACTGTACTTGCTACTCAAGATCAGTCCGTAAGCCCATTTTTGGCATCTATGCTACTAGAAAAAAACCTATCCCTCTCTCTAAAAGCCTAGAGTAGTCATATAATTTATTATGTGTCTTATTAATATGGTTCCTTCTTACAAAAAAGTCCAGCCATAACTGAATAAGAATAATAAATAATGAAAATCCCGTCCATTCTGATCTCAAATATATACACTACTACTGTACAGCCAAGAAGTCTAAGAGAAAAGGAAAACCTTCTCCTAGCAGGATGAGAATTATAACGCAATTTATTCCTTAATTCAAGCAGGATGGCTTGTTTCTACTAATATTTAAAAAGAGATTAATATTAATCAAACTATGATTTAACAATATACTAATAATTCCAAAATTTTTTGTAATTTGAAAGCAACTTCAATTCTCCTTTCTTTTAGCCAAAATATATCCAACAAACACATTAATGACTATTTTGGGTAAATGGTTTAGCAAACATTATTAGAAACTCTCCTTCCTATTCCAAAAATCATGTATGCAATATCTTAAACACATATATACCCTCCCATGGAGTCCAGTCATATATCTCCTTAAAAATATGTGTAAAGTATTAAGGAGAACAATAGTTTTTGCCTCCAAATTTATAAGACTCTGTAACGGATAAGCTGTGATGAAGGTTCATAGACATAACTGGAGTTTGAAGGTTTCCATACAGTGTCTGATACCTACACAGCTAGAAGAGGCACGAGACCTGTTCAACACGTCCATAAAGACATAATTCAGCTCATAATTAAATATGTACTTGTAAATTCCACTAGTGTTTTACAATATAAATGCTGGAGAGCCATAGTTTTCTTGTGGTGCAGCTGCTATTAATCTTGCTGAATCTTTATCCTTTGAAGCAGATGTAGAAAAAGATCCCTTCTCCAAACCACAAAACCATTATTTGACACAATTTTTCACAGGGTGTTGGCTTGTGTTCGACTGGAACTGCTGACACACCAGTGAAAGCTATATTCTTTACTTTGTCCACACCCTTCATAAATTTGGAAATGTTTTTCAGAATCATTTGCTTTGTTGCCTTTTCAGGGACTGAGGTAAAGCTGCTCAGTTTATTGGCCCCCAGATTATCCCTTTTGCTTTTCTAGAAGATAAGAGGGACAACTGCTTTCTTCTAGTCAAGAACCTCTCCAAAATGCCATGACCTTCATTATTTCTCATGAAACTGTAGAATACAGCTGTAGAAAATAACATTTATCAATTTTCAGTCAACAACAGAAATGTATTGCAGTCTATTTAGAAGCATAGAAAATTATCATTGTAGAAGTGTCAGTATAGTTTGATCTCAAATTAGACAGAGACCTCTTCCACAATTCATTGCTGGCTTGGAACTAAGTATGGACTTGTCAATTTAAGCAAAAATGTACACAAATTAACATGTTTCTTCAAGGCCTGAAACTGTGTCTTTAGACTGCGGACCAACTTTAGGCTAAGTCTTACAGTTTTTAAAGATGTAGGTCAAGTCTGCTTCATGGAGTGAGATTTTTAATGAAAGAGAGTAAGACGTAGAAGTAGTAGCATCTGACCTACTAGGGAGCTAAGGGGTTTACTGCTTCTTTTGTAAACAGCAGTGTCAGTGCACAGCCTCAAGTCTTTGACTCTTGATAATCTATCTACACTGACTGTTACCTTGCTCTGTTGTTGACTGATCCAAGCCTACACAGGGTTTCCAAAATGCAAGGACTTGTAAATTAGAGGCAATATATATGGACCTGAACCTGGCTTCAAGCTGTCTTTATTGCACAGTCATTCAGTATTTCCCCAGTAAGCTTTGCAATCAAAAAGCGATCTCAGTTATCTGTGTACCCTTATATGTCACCCCATCACCAGTACAACTCATAACCTGAGTTTCATGCTGTGAAAACTTCATGCTGCTGCTACACACCTTACCTATTATTTCATACATTTTGACTTGTGAAAACACAGAAAATTTATAATTATGCCTTAGTGTAAGAAATATCACATGAAGTCCAGATGAGATACTAAGAGAAGTGTTACCGATGTGAAAAAGCTAGTACTAAGCAATGCAGATGCACCAGAATCTTACTATCATGGGTTACTCTTGCTCTCTCATTTACAGAGCTAACCAATAAGGCTATGTTGGGGACAGACTTTTTAATAGGGCGTTGCAATAAGATGAAGGATAGTGGTTTTAAAAGAAAACAAGGTTGCTTCAAACTAGATATAAGGAAGAAGTTTTTTATCATGAGGGAGGTGAAACACTCAACAGGTTGGCCAGGGAGGTAGTAGATGCTCCATCCCTGGAAACATTCAAGGTGAGATTGGATGGAGCACTGAGCAGCCTGATTTAGTTAAAGATGTTCCTGCTCATTGCTGGGTGTTGGACTAGATGACCTTTAAAGGTTCTTTCCAATCCTAACTATTTTATGAGTCTGTGATTCTCATATCAAGCTCATATGAAGTCATGTCACGTCTTGTAGGATTATTGGTTTGGCATTTGGAAAAATACTGATGAATTACTCCATTGCTTCATTCAAGCTCCTAAGTCCTGACTGTTTATCCTTCACATATGTATATGTGTGTATGTATATGTACATGTACACATACCCCCCCTTTGTACCTTAGATAACTTTAGCAGAAATATTTGTATGTATTAAACTGCTATTACTTGTCCTGTACTGTGAATTTACCTTCTATTAGTATTTCCAACCTTTTAATATGGTTTCCTTATATGGGAACTCTCAAAATATGAAAAGGACCTGCCATTGACTCTTTATACTTGGGCTCCACATAGTGTCCCACTTTATCAAATGTTTCAGGCAATTTAAAGGAACCAGTGAGAAAAAAGCAGAAAGCACTGTAATTAGCACAAGACGTGTCCTTTGGAAAGAGGAGCAAGTCTTTGTTTTTCAGTTGCTGGTAGTTTGTCTGGTTGTCGTTTTTAAGAACATCTGTGTTTGATTAAAGTTTCTATCATCTATATGGGAGATGTGTGTGGAGCTGGTGAGAAAAATTCCTGATGAAACTTTGATGAAAAGTTTTATAGAAGTCTGCTTGTTCACTGAACCTTAAGTGTTTATGTCAAAATATCTCAGGTTTGACAGATTTTCCTTCTATGCAAGGAAGGGTTCTCATTATTACAGTCATGTTGTAGGCTCCTGAGGTGGGATTTGAATAGGAACAGATTTATTACTGTCAGGAAGATAAATATCAGTATGAAGTAAGTCATTATGGTATTTTACTTCACAGATAAAGGTTAGAAAACATATTCTACTAGTATTAGTATAGTCACAACAGCCAACACTACACTGTGCCAAAGTGTAATGGAACCTTGAAAAAGATATTATCTTTCCATTAGTAGTAATACAATAGCTTCAGAAAATAACCTTAGATAAAGTCATAATGAATTTACTCATTTTAAATTACATTAAAATATAAAGAAAAGTAAGTCAGTAAGTAATATTTTCAGTTTTAGAACAGAACACTCACAAATAAATCCTAAAACTTATAAAACATTACTAAATTTTGTAACTCGGTGACTGAAATGTGAAGAAATTGTCATATATTCTTAAAGGCTCTGAAATTACCTTGATGTTTTATCCCAAGCAAAACAAATAGCTTCCAAAGAAAAATCTCTCATCCATGGATATTCCTCTTCAATGAATGTATCAATGAATCACCTCTGCCATAAAGAATATGAGGATTAAGTAGAGAAGCCATACAGAATAAAAAACCTGAACAAATAAACAAACCAATCTCATTACTTAGAAATGATTAAAAGCAAGAGATTTAGCTAACAAATTAGTTAAACCTTAGAGATACTGAAACAATTACTCAACTGTCAAAGTACCTTAGCAGACAAAATTTCTGATCTCAGGATGAGAGTATGGCTAAATATAATAAAGGATTTTTCAAAAAAATATGAGTGGGGTGGTTTTGCGTCAGCTCTCAAAAACTGTGAAGAAGTTGAACATGGAGGAAAGGTTCTCATCTAATGCAAAAGGATGGGAACAGTCACACCTCAGATGTTAGGAAAACACAAAGATCTCATTGCACTCAAATAAAGGAACAGAATAAGCATCAGGATAACCTGACACTGCAGAAAAGACAAATGGCAGCAGATGCATTTGATGGTTTATTTCCAGCTGAAAGAAATAATAAGCTGAAATAATATTGCAAGGAATTAGAGAAATTTTAACTGTATATTTTTTTGAAAGCTGTATTCAAGTAAGGCTAATTCAAACTGCAACAGACACATAAAAGTTGGACTAGACACAGGTAGTAGATCAGAAGACCTTCATTGTTGTAGTTCACTGAAATGAAGTCTGAGAGAAGATATGATTTCTCTACACAAGGATTTCATGGACTCAAACAGCAGGGAAGTAAAATGACTATGTAAAATAAATTATGAACTTGGCACAAGAAAAAGTAAAAACACACTTGTCAAGAATAAAGTTAGGCTAGAAGCTGGAAGAAACTTTGTTAAGAACCAGAGAAGTGATGTTATTTGACTCAGTCAGTAAGAGTACAGGAACAAATACGTGCTCATACAGATAAATATTCAGAAAGGGATTTTTTGATATCTGTGATTACCTGTACTGGAGGGGACTGGTCTTATTATCATGCTCTTCTTATGCTCCTACTTTTCTGCTCTAGCTCATCATCATGCAAGTTCTTGCTGCCACGTCTAATTACTTCATACCACACTTGCAAGAATAACAGCTCATTTCAGATTCCTGAAAAACCTGTACTGGACATGTAAATAAACTGATTTATGCAAAAGCCTTTTGATATCTGAAAACTAGGAGTGGATCTGGATTCTGTGCCTGGAAGAAGCTGTTATCCAAGTTGGTAGCATCATATACTCAAAAAGTAAAGCTTTTTGCCAGCTATGCATTATCACTAACTAGTTGCTGTAGTCATATGAAGGAAATTCATCCCTGCAGATGTCTAGAATTCTGCTCTATATTTTAATAAGTCTCTCTAGATTCACTTTACAGACAAAAGGAATAGACATCTTCAATGGCTTGCTTCGTTCGACCTGTTTTACATGACTATATTTGAATGTGTAGAATGAATCACATCTTAAACAAGCCTATTTCTTCTTCATAAAGAAATATAAAATAAGCTGTACACCTCCTGAATGATTTTGAACTCATCCAAGTAGCACTGTCCCTGAAAATTCCTGGGCAAAGTCTGGGATTTAATATGGGCAGAAACTGTTCCCAGTGGGCAGTTTGGCTGCTATTGGAATTTATTGCAATGTACACAGACTGCTTCATGCCAGTTGACCTCCACAACTAAGAACAGCCCTGGTTACATTTTCATTACTAGGATGGTGTGGCTGTACTAGATAGACAGCAATCTGTACAGTCTTCTGTTCAGTGTCAAGCGGCATAATTTTGGGAAGTATATTCATTGTCCTTATTTAAAAAACTGGTATTCCAGTGACTTCAAGCAATCTCAATGAAGATAACCAACAAACACATGAAGACAAAGGAAGTCCACTGCTAAAGGATAAGAGAATGTTATAGTGACACTTTGCTGAAGCTGACACTCTTTGACCTTAAAATTCGGGGGGGGGGGGGGGGGGGGGGCAGGTGTTAAATAAGTTTTCGTCCATTTCATGTTAAGAATAGTTCATGCTGCTAATCCAGATTTTGTTTTTATCTATTTATTTTCCAGGTCATCTAATCACAGCTACAAACTGCAGCAATTTTTCTTTCTTAACTAGCTTTCCAAGTCAAATGCTTTCCACAGACAGCTTCAATATCCTCCTAAAAGAAGAATGGACTTGATGTTTGTGAACTGCTGCTTTCATATGTCTGCAGAATCAAAAGCAGAGAAAAAATTTAGTGATATCACAAGCTCAGTCTTCTCATTTCAGACACCTGATGTCATTTTGTCTGCCCATCACCACTCACTCTTAATTATTTGGAATGAATGGAGCCACAAAAACACTCAAAGCTAAAGCATGCAGAAAGAGTGTAATTTAATATTAATCATGAGAAGCATTTTTCCCCCCACTTTGAAGGAAAGTATTTGCATGACAGTTGTGATTCCTGCTGCAGAGATCATGATGAATGGCAGTTTTGACATTCATCATAGGCCTGAATGAAAATAATTTCTTTTTGTGTCTGTGTGTGTGCATGTTCAGCAGGGAAACAATGTGCACAGTCCCAGCCAGAGACAGGACTTAAACTGGAAAAACTGATTTTAAGTCACCAATATTAAAATCAATTTTATTCGTCATTGTGTAAATATTTTCTGGAGAACCATGTCTGCTCCAACCTTCCTTCTTCAATAATGTTTGGCAGAGAAGAGGAAAGACAGAGGGAAGTGATATCTTTAAGATCACAGATGAGTAAAACAGACTACAAATAAATCCCAGTTCTTCTGACTCTCAACCCAGGAGTGAATTTATATATTTCTTTAGATTTCTTAAGAAACCAAAGCCTTAAGCTGTCTAAAGGCACTGTTTTAGAGTATGTAGACATATAGAGTATATAATCATTGAGTTCATGGAGATATCCATAATTATGTATGGTTTTAATTATCTACTTTGGGTACTGCTACCAGTCTGTCTGTAATAACGTACAGCTTTATACAGCTGCAAAATTTACTTGAGAAATTGGATAAAAAGGTAGGCAGTTCTTTCCTAAGTTTTGCATTGCTGTTACTACTTGGTGGTTATACATGAACTAGATCAACTGCGTCTGCAAAAACTGTGGTATCTGTAGTATAGGCAGATCTAGAAAAAGTGGACTCTAGTTAAAACTTTATGATATGAAAAAAATTGGTGACTCTTCAGCATTTCAGTTTATTAACATGCATGTTCATTTTTCCCCTTGTTCCACAATAACACTGGTGAATCGCTGTCAATAATGGCGTCATGCATGGTGGATTAAGTCATGCACTTTATGACACCTTTTTTAGATTTTCTACAGAACTATTTATAGCCCCTGTAAGCGCATTTCCTCCTGCTGTTGTTCTGAACTCTTAGAAAAGTAACTTACCAACCCAATAAAAGGATGATTACTGGACCCACGCCAGCTGTGGTTTCTCTTGAGAACTTTACAACAGCCAGGATGGAAGAGAAACTGTTAGGAAAGCCTAAGGGCATATATCACCTCATGTGTGGCTTGTTATGTTTTCTTTTACACTTGGCAGGCTCCTAAGACACAGGAATTCACATCCTTGAATAAAAACTATCCATACAGTGTGAGCAATCGTTACATCTGATTAGGAAGCATGAAAAGAAACACACATGTGGTTGACTCTGCTCCTCTGATGTCTGTGGCTTTTTGCTGACAGGAAGGAAATCCTTTTTAAAACTTATTTTTTTAAGAGTTCAAATAGATTTCAAACTGTGTGAGCCAAAACTTGCTCTCAGTTACACCCATGCACTCCTATTGACTAGACCATTAGAGTGCAGGCATCTCTCCAGAGAACCAGCTTTGCTTTTCTTTTCTGAAGCATTTCTTAATCTACATAAAACTTGTAATAAAATGTCCAGTTTCCACACACAACCCCGTTCCTCCCCCAAGTGTTTGTTAACTATGAATCCCAACTGGATGTGCTGCACAGGGATGCCCACAAGTATAAGGCTGAAAGGACTATCATGACCTTTTCTATAGAGTAGATTTCTGTTGACTATTCTTCTTTTGGACTAGTTCTTGAGATATTAAGTATGTCTAGATGAGGTAGAACAGTGCAAAAGGCACACCCGGGTAAGCACTTCCGCAGCATTATACATCATTTAGAAGGTGAAGAAAAGTGCCACCTATGCTATTGGCAAGCCTGAGCAACTTCAGGTTCTGCATAATAAGCTCACCTTCTCAGCAAGTACAACACGGCAGCATTGCAACCATATAGTTTCTAATTCCAGAGTTGGCTTATTGTCTTCCACCACTGAAACCTCAGTGATAAGCAGGGATAGCAGTCATAATCATGAGGTAAACATATCTAATGTCTTGAAAATGCCTACTGTGTCTCTCTATGTGACTTAAACAAGTTCAGAAACACAGTTCAAAATTGCACTTAAATCACTTAAGCAACGGACAAGGCTACAGGCTTTCTAAAAAAACAGTTTGCAGACACTTAGACCTGAAGCCATTACATGCAAATTTAGACACTTTGTTGAGATAGCTAGGAAGATCTCCATAGTCTGACCAAAATATTTTCTGTTCTTCTGGAAGTGCTGATTTCTCTTCATTAGTTACAGAGGAAGTGTGCATGATTTTGCTCCAGGGTCAGGTGTTTCAATGAATTGCTTAGATTTAGAGCTGAGGCCAAAGTATGATCTGTCTGTTTTTCCTTCCCTTTTAAACTCTCTCCAAAATCCAGTTTTGATGCTTAAAGGCTATTACAAAAAAAATATGACACCACCAGCGATAGATTGCATCCTTTTCTACAGAACTAGAACCTTGTCGTTTAAATATCCCCTGTATTTATACTGTATTTATGCAGTTGATTATTTCCCCATAAGTATGTCAACTTACACTTGTTTCTGTGAGGTAGCATCCTGGGTTTTATCCAGATTAACCTGTTTAGGAGTGTTGGCAATTTTCCATTAAACATTTCCATAGTGTTTTTAATAACATGAACATCTGTCTTGGGTTAGAGCTAGAAATAACAAATAGATGAGAGGTTCTTTTTGTGCTAGTTTTCTGTCCGTTTAATTTAGGGTTTACAGCAAGTTTTATCTACTGATTGTGTCAAGATTTGGAGCACATAAATATTACAAAATTGCTCTTAATATTTAGGTTCAGTAGCCATAAATAGTAAGTCTGGTATAATATACTGGTGATATAGCCAGACGTAGTTTGCTGATGTCAAGAAAGGAGTTCAAATATTAGGAAAACAATATTTCATCTATCTTTTCATCCAATTGTTACAATCAATATATATGTTTGTAATGAGCATTTAATAAAAATTTGTCTCACCACAGGAAAAAAAATATCTAATTGTACTGCACAATCATTGACATTATACATAATCTGAAACAGATAAATTATCAGAACTTTAACAAAACTCACTAAATTTTACTGCTTACATTACAGACATACACTGTTATCATAGTGCAGCATATATGCTATATACTGGTCTAATATAAGTGGAAACTCCTTCTTGTACAAAGAAAAGGCAACCAGAACTGTTAACACAGAATTTGACTATCTGAGAATTTCACACAGATATACATTTTTGCAGGATTACTCATGCTGTCAAACATGTTTCAGTAAGTACTTTAAGGAAATGTCCATTCTCACACTAAGAACATGTTAAATCCCTGGGCATTTGTAATTTTCATTTGAAAAACATTACATTTATAAAAAGCTATATATATATATACACCTTCCCTTGCAAGTAGATTCTATCTTTCTTCCTATTTTTCTCACTTTCACCAGTGAGCCTGTTTCTGCTTTAAAGGAATACCCCTAAGTAAAAATTTTCATGAAACTATATCAATTTAGGGGTTCATATTGAGATCCCAAAAAGCTGTGTGATTTCAGTTGTTCTGCATGTTGCTGAAAATATTTTGCACCTGATTTACCTCCTCTCACAGTAGTGTTGCTACTTGATTTCTAAGGGAAGAGAATAATGAGTGACACACAACAGCCTGATTCCTCCCATGTCACATTATCCACCCAAGAGCTTAGTTTGGGCACACAATAAAAGGCACCATACGCTGTGACTAGTCAGTAAGTATTTGTGACAGAGCAAACTGATGATGCATTTCCTACCCTCACTGCAGTTTTACTGGCCTTGATGACTGTGTAGTGCTCATTATTAACATATCATACCCTACACACTCTTGAGTCTCAGAAAGATGCTAAGCAGCTGGAAGCTCGTGTCGAGTGCCAGAAGAGAAACAGGCTCCCACGCACAGAGCTTAATGTAACAACAATCTTTACTTATTGGCAAGAAAGGGTTGTGTGTGTGTGTGATGGTAGTTTAAGAAACTATAAATCTTTCTCATCTTGTGTCAAAAGTGTCACTCATAAGGAAGAAAAAGAGGTAGTTCCAGTGCCAGTCCCACACTTATAGGGACTTGATTTGGCGAAAGGACCACACTCTTTGCATGTCCTTTCTCTCCTTCTTCATGCTGTGCATCATTTCAGCTGACAGATTTACACAGGAAAGCTGGCTCAGCAAGGCCTGCCGTAGTTGGTGGCAAACAAGAATATGAGGGAATTAACTTCTGGCCTGCTGACAGTGGCTAAATCTGCCAAAGCAGAGCTGGGTAATTTGGTTTCTTTCTTTTGTTGATTTTGTGCCAGCCCACAAGAGAGGATTAAGCAGCTAAATTCTGCATGGAGAACTCTACCCCTTTCACTCAAATCCTATTGTCTTGATAGAATGACAGTAGCTAGTTGTGCCAATCTTTAACATCTTGCTGGCATTTCCCCAGAACATATCAGCTTTTGGTTACTGAAAAGAAGGATTTGTTAAAGAACTAAATTAAAAAGAAATAAAAAAAAAAAGGACAGAAGAGGATGAGAAGCCATGGAGTAAAAGTTTTGCCTTGTATTAATTAAAGGAACAAAGTTCTCTAATCCTGATGGAGGCTCCACAATGAAACACGGGTAAATCTCTAGCTCTCCTGTCGTTGTAGCACATTAAGAGTGCTCATTCCCTGTTGCCCACAGTATTTGTTTAATTCAGGAACTATTCCTCATTGAGTTTTGAGAAGCTCTGCATTCATTTCACTCTTAACTTTAAGTAGAGAACCCACTAAGTAAGGTCTTCATTTCACTATTGATAGAGTATATTTATGTCACAAATAAACTAAGGATGAACCTTTTTATTTTCCAAAACATCAAACCTTCTCTGAAAGTCAGATAAGCTGAAGTGATAAGGAAAGCAGGCAGCAAGGACAGTGAAGGTTTTAATTTTTCATCTCAAAGCCAGCATTCTCTGAAAAGGCTTAAGTCTTACACGGTTCCAAACTTAAATCATCATGAATGTTAAGACCATATCATCTGACCTATGTAGTACAAGCCTGAGGACTTACCCAGTGGTTCCTGCCAAAGGCATTTCAGGGAGTAGAGGAAACCTTCCAGAAAGACAGGAGGCCTTGGGATGTGGTCTTCAATAGACACAGGCATCTTGCAATAAGGATTAGATATCCTTCTGAAGGGCAGGAAAGGCTGGATTTACTCATACCACAGCAATTTGTACATTTGAACACAAAGAAGTTTAAAAACACGGTTAGGTACTAACTTTAGTGTAAAAAGTTATTATTCCAATGTTTTTTCAGCTTACATTTTAAAGTATCACATAGCTTCTGAATGAAAAATCCAATATGAGAAATAATGAAGCTAATGATACTTTCTTTTGGACTAAGTAACACCATGTTAACAAAAAAAAACCCAAAACAACAACACTGCAGTGTTTCCCTCCAAATAATTCTCAGCATGCCTTCTACAAGACATCAAGATTTCCACAAAATTTAGCCACATGTTGCCTTGAATGTACTCAAAAAATAAGAAAATTATGAGGTAACTACCAGACTGGCTTTTTAACTGAATATTTTATTTAAGGTGAGACTACTGTAAGCCAGAGCATCATTTTTAGGCAAGAAAAATGCCAATCAGAGATCTAGACAGGAAAATGTTCTTTGATTAAAGCAAATATAAACAATCATAGGCCTTTAAAGCTGATCTTTTTCTCTATTTAATTTCCTGATCTTATTTAAGAACAAAAATATATAAATTTCAACACAAAAATTTGGATTAAGCCAAAGAAAGCAGATCCAAATCTAGATTTAATTGGTTTGAAACTGCTTAACTTTCTCTTTCTCTCCTTTTTTTGTTTTACAAATGTATGTCTTATTCTGCAGTGTTACTTATATACGCATACATATATCATTCAGATTTATGATATCAATGTTTAAGAAGTGCTGGATTTTGAGTTATGATTTTGCATTTGCTTTTACCTTTTTTCCTTTTTTTTGCTTAATGGAACAGTTCAAGACACATTTTTCTGGGAGAAGAAAGCAGTTGCAGAAGGTTGGAACAGGGCAGCGAGAGAAACTAATGCATCACTGACAAAATTCCAGTCCACTTGAAGATAGAACTCTTATTGTCTTCAGTTTGGTCATTGTTTATTAACAGTGTTGGTATATATTTCTCTTTTTTTTTGAATTATATTATCTTTTAATATAAACTAACACCTCAGGGAAAAGATCATAGCAAAAGATACTATTGATATTATAATTAAATCCTGCTTGTGAAAATCCAGAGATTTTTACCAAACTTTTTCACTATGCTATCAACCCTCATTGGTATCTCAGAAGAAGGATATACAACATACGTCAGTCATGATGACACTTTAGTACATTTTCAAGGCGTTAATCTGGGTCTGAACTCTTTCTTACTTTTATTGCAAGCAATAAGTCACAGTTTGAATAAAGTTCTGCTGCGACTACACTGAGGTGTGAAAGATGCTTTCCTGACCAGATTTCAAAAATAATGGAACTACTAAGTACAGAGTTTAAAAACAGTTAAAAAAAAATTCATATATATTGACTTGAAAGTAATGATATTTTTAATTTCATTGCTATCAAATTCTGAGTGCAATGTAATTATTTTTCTTGAAAATAAGGTCATTACTCTTAATGGATCTTCATCTGGGAAAGGATTTTGCATTCACGGACCACTATTACATTAGTGGTGTGAATTAGATCAGATATAACAATTTAAAAAAATGTGACATGTAAGATAATATAGTTCAATATTTTCAAAGTTATTGCACACAACCTTATAATTTTGTACTGATCAGTAGAATGAAGTGAATATTTATTAACTATATTTCAGCTGAAGGTCATTTACACAAAAACATGCATTATAAGCCTGAGTGTTAAAAGGCTTATGTAGAAGAGTCTTTCTGCTTCCACATAGGACAACTACATTCTGGCAAATGTATCTGTAATAACTGCAATTGTACCAATACCACTCAATATATTATTTTATGTTAACTCTTCTGGAAATTGTCTGTCATCAGTTTTTGGAAAATCTATTCTACCTATTCCTGCACTTGAACATATGTAAGTGAAGATAATTGTGAAATAAATACTGCAGCCTATAGGAATCAGGTTATCCTGGCACATAAAAAGTGCAAATCCACCAGGAATAGAAGGACTCTGTGGGAAGTATAAACTGGCAGAAGACTCTCAAGTTTTCTTCAAGACCTCATCTAGAAATCTAATTTAACTCTTTTTTGGTAGTTCCTAATCTGGTAGGTTTGATTTCATGGATGCTGACCTGGCTTAAATAGAGTAGAACAATCAAGACAACTGCAGCCAAGCCATGGACTGACTTCACAAGGACAGTATGAGCTTGAACAGAATTTATGAAGTGACTTAGAAAAGAATAATAGGAAGCAGCAGAAGGTTCAGGATCCTTTATCTTGCAGACCAGTACAAACAGTAGAAAATCTGGGAGGTTCTGGATATAGCAAACATCACAGGATGAAAATAATGAGATTTACTTACCAACCTCACTATCACTGAGTTGAACATTCACCCTAAGATTTAGGAACAGACAGTGATTTGCTCTGTTGTCCTTTAAATTGTAATCCACACTGTATTTATAATTTTGAGCCTTACTCTTTTGAGACAATTGAAAACCCCAATCAAAGAAAGCAAGTCAAATCAACAGTCCCCACTACTTTAGGTGTTTTTTGATTCTGAAAACATGAGGGAAAAAAATTCAAGTAATTTGTTGCTTTTAGCTCAATCTGTGATGGAGAAATCAGACTGTGAAAAACTTGTCTTGCATATAAAAAAAATAAATTCTGGCAACCCTACTGTGGTACATCACTTTATCAGGATATGGATGGAAATTCAATTGTTTTGAAGAATTAAATGGACCACTAAACTATTGGTCATGGAGGCATGGATGGATTGACACTCTGCAATGGTATTTGATCTACCCACTGTGCTGTCTCTGACAAATGTTTCCAATTTTTTTTCTTTTTTTTTTTTTTCCCCTGACCTAGCCTTAGGCTGATAAGAAAAGATAACATGAACTAAAGAGCCATGGCAAATTAGTTTATCATCACTACTAACACTACCCTCAAACAGTCCAGGAAGCCTTCCAGCAAGGATTAACAGTATAATAAAGTTGCATCTAACATTTCTTGTGTTCATTTATCTAGAATGTTTGCTGGCAATGCTGAGTGTATTTTATTAAAGGTATCGGCACAATTACCTTGACGGAATAAAGCTTAAACCTATTAAATTACTAAATATCCAAGTTCCATGGTGAACTTAAGAGGCTTGTTTCTGTTTGGAGGGATATGGTCATGGATTACCTGCTGCATAGTTTGCAAACTCTCTATTGCTCATTCATGCAAACTCTGGTTTGAATAATCATGCCTAACTTCAAAACCTGTCAGAAACTCCCTTTATCAGAAAATGTGAACAAGAAGCCTGTGTGAATAGTATCCAGAGTGCTTCGTATCACAGCTGAAATGATAATATTTTAAGGAAAAAAAAATTTTATCATTCTGTTTCTTCATAAAACAGTAATATTATACAAACTAGATTGCGATCGGTTTTGTGCAGTTGTTTCAGCTTTTTATCTCCAGATCTTCTGTGAACATCATATAGCATTTCAAATACAGTTGTCTGAATGCATGCATACACTCAGCATCTGCATTTTACAGAAAGGAAATATGAGGTAGCCCTATCAAATGATGATTTCAAGGCATTTAAAGGAAATTCCAGAGACATGAGACTCTTGTTTAAGCTTTGTGTTTCTTTCCATTTACTTGTTGCAGCTGACCTCATGGTTTACAGCATTACAAAGAATTATTTTTTTTTGCACAAAACATTTTCTTGTTCATGATAAAAAACTTGCTAAAAGACTATCACTTTATCAAATATAGACATGCTGGGCTTGATCCTGAAAGATTTCTACTAACTGTTGATTTCAGTTCTCAGAATTAAGCCCTATTTCAGTAGAAGCAATATATAATTAATCTTTTGCCAACTCAAATCACAACCTCTCTCTTTCCATTCATCCTCTACTCATGGAAAGTCCAAGGAAAAGGTTTTCTTCATTCCTTAGGGGAAATAAAAACAACTTAAGAAGTATTAATAACCAAGTAGACATAATTTAAAGCAGTATTAGGACAGCCACAATGAAGCCAATATCAACATTATAGAAAGCTGGTATCTGTACTATTTATGATCAGAGTGGGAAATATGGTCTGTTTCTTAGTTAGTAATTAATACGAAAACTCAATGAAAATACACTGTTGCCTATAGAAAATGTCAAATCTTCAAGAAGAAAAGGAGACTGTCCTTTCCAGTGTTCATGTGTTGCATGCAGAGGACATGGCTCTCAGTTATGCTGCTTTTTCCCCAGGATAGTGTGAGTGGCCCCCAGGCAGCCTCTCTCTCTATTCCCTGTGTCTGCTTCTCCTCATGCTTTGGCTATCGTGCTGACAAGTCTTCTCTCTAGATTAGCAGGCCTATTACCAAAGGTGGTCTTGCCCCCTTTTGTCTGATGGAGATGCTCTTTAGCAGTCATAATTTCTCAAAAAGGATAGGATACATTTCAAATTTGATAACACTCAGATGTTAAGACATCTTGCTGGTTATGCTGTGGAGTCTCCATGGAGTATTGCTCTTCAGTGCTCCATGCCCTCATGTCCATTAAGATACCTTCAATTTATGGGTCGGGTCATATTGGTAAATGGAAGACTCTTTCATAAAAAATATTCAAAGAACATTTTGACAGGATTGCATTTCCATTTCCACTTGGAAATGCTGGCATCTGAAAGTCTGGTCGTTTAGAATAATCTTTGGGAACTTCCTTTCCTTTTATGCAGGTAAATCAGGAATAATTTAAAAGCAAAGTACCTTTAGAAAATGCAAGTCAGATGCTTTCATCTTCATGACCTCATAATTAACTTTCCATTGTGAGATCTCCTCAGGTTATGGCTACTGATTAAAAGGTGAAAGGTTGAGGAGAAAGTGAATGGCAGAGAATTATATGCTCCCTTTCCTTTTAAAGGCACTTCCTTTATGGCAGGTATGATAAATACCAACCTTTATTCATGTTACAAGTCTGAATTGGTGCCATATGATGATGAATTCCTATACAAAGACAAGGCAGGACCTGATTAAGAGTTAAAACAAAGTATGAACACAGATGGAGAGAGAAAACTTGAAATTGGAAGATGGCAGGAACAGCTGACAGCATTATGTTTCCAATGAAGAGGGGAAAAAAATGTCTGGGGGAAAAAAGAGAAAAAAAACCCTGTTCTTTCAGCCCCCTGACACCCACATTTCAATCTGGAAAAAAAATGAAAGCTTGTTTTGATTCAGTTCTGTAATGTAACAGAGAGAGATAAATCACATGCAGGAAGCTGTTTTGACTTCCAGCACATCAAAATAGATTTTATTCTTTCAGTTTCCTTTGGAAGGCATATAATCTGCAAGCTCCATGTATGTGCATGCATCCTCTCAAAATCTTTTATTCTCTTGAAACTCCTATGAACTTGTATGAGAGCTTTCTTAGGAAAATTCTAAGAGTTTTATCTCAGTATTTCCTGGCACCCACGTGAAACTGATAACAGACTACTGTTTATTCAGGCACAGCCTTAAGCAAGGATTATCATAGAAGTTCTCCTAGCCCAAACGTAATCCAGATCTCATCTAGTCCAAAACTCATCATTGTAGTAAAACATCTTTCTTGTTTGGTTGTTGTTGTTTGGTTGTTGTTGTTGCTTTTATTGCTTATTTCTCCTCCTGAGGATAGCATTGTAATGCTGATAGAAGCAGAAAAAATTTCTGTCATGTCCTCAAGATTTTCTCCTGACTGGACAGCATGGAGTTGAAGCAAATGGTCTCCCCTAAACTAAAGCAAAGGAGTTGAAAAAAGAAGTTAAATAAAGGAGTAAATGAATACATGGGCATCTTCTACTTTTGTAAGCCTAGAACCAGAGTCAGGATAATCTCTGTATAATAACTCAGGATTTTTTCAAGTGATGCACAACCATGTGGCTCTAAGTCAGGTGGATAGTCTATTGAGGGATTTCAGACATTCCAAGTAATTATGTTTAAAAATAAACAAGGAACTATTTGGTCACCTTAACAGTTCACTGACAGAAAAGAGAGGAGCAGAAGCCATCTTTCAGTTATGCTGGTTGTTCTCATTCAAACTTTCAGTTACTGTTTGTTATTTATTTTTCTATGTTTAGGAAAAATCATCAAGTATATGAATTTTCAATAAATGAAATTAATCTTTACTTTCCTGAAATATATTTTATATAAAACTTAACCAAAGCCTCTAAACAAATAATTTAATTGCATGCAATGCCTGGTGCATCAAAATTCTTCAAAGATAGCATGTAGGAAGACTCATTCCATTTCAAAGCTTTCTTGGCTTTGTTTAGGGTATTTTTTTCCCAATAGTCTTCCATCATTTCATTCCCTGCTGTTTTATACTGTGCTCCTGTAATCAATAGACATGAATAAAAGAACAACCATAAGGATGCTTGAAGCTATTGATTTAGAGGCTGAATACGCAGCTGATAACAATATTAATAGGGCTGTAACACTGATAGGAAACAGTAGGATTTGCTAGTAGGGATGCAAGACCAGTGACAAGACTGTAGTGTCCATCATGAATGATAATCAAAAAATATACTTTACTAACAGTTCTCATAGCATGGGAGTTACTACAGTTGGTCTTTTTTATTATCATCCCAGTACTGTGATATAGGTCATTCATTTATGTCTTGTACCTTGTACAAAGTTTATGCCTCAAAAGAGATGCAACAGAGAATGTCTGGGAATGAATTTAAGAATCTATTATAAAAATTAAATTATTTATAAATTTTGCCTTGTTGCTCTAGGACCTGGCTTTGAGGAAGTGTGGTGTTTTTACTGTAATTAGTCTGTTCTTAATTCAAAGACATTTTGATTTATTTGGAAGTAGTCCAATAAATTCACCACCAGTAGCTGGTGAATTAAGCTAGAGAATTAGTCACTTTCTGTCAACAGGACTTGTTGTAGCCTACTTTACAATGCTGATACTCTAAATGAACCCAGTGAATAAAATTAATCTTATTATGGTTTAGCATACAGTGATTGTTCTACACTTATAGCTTGTTTTCATTGTAAAATTGATTCTTAAAATCCTGTTCTTTTTCTTAGCCCTGTACAGAGTCATGCACAGTTCATGGCTGCTATCAGGCTGGAATGCCAGCACTGAGTTTCCATTACTGAGGACAGCACCATGTCCTCATTCTTGTTGACAGACACAGAAGACATCATGTGAAATAGAGGTTGTAGCTTAGGGGAAACTAGGAATCTGAGTACTTCTGCACATTTCTAAATAAAGATAGTAGATATTCGAGGACTGTTGTTTTTCTTAGCAATTGTTTGTGAGCATAAAATCAGAAAAGTTTAAAATAAGGTTAATCTTTTTATTTTATCAACAATTTCACAATAATATCCAGCTAAAATAATAATAATAAAAAAGAAATAAATCTAAGTTTTATACAAATAAACCAAGGGAAAGCATAACTCTAAATTATATTCTAGATTTGCCACAGCGTTTCTTGGGAAATGTAGAGTTAGGTTACATATGCTCTCACAGAATGCAATGAATAAGTATCAAACTTAGAAAAAAAGTATGTTTGTGTATATATGTGGGTGGATGGATGGATGGATGGATGGATAGACAGATAACTAGCAAGATAACTAGCTACCTAGATAGATGATAGATTAGATAGATAGATAGATAGATAGATAGATAGATAGATAGATAGATAGATAGAAGGATGATAGATGATAGAGGCAAGATAAGAGGAGAGATGAGAGATAATAAATAATATCAGATTTCATAGGAACTGACAGTTGTATTATTTTGTGATAGTTTATTTTAGATTTCCATGGAATGTATCAATTAAACTTACACACAAGCAGCACTGTCTGTTGCTTAGATATATTCTCAATGCAAGTCTGCACTTAAAATTCTCTTGTGTTCTATTTAGAAGACAAAAAACTTCACATAGCCTGTAAAAACCTCTATACTGGAGTGGAGCTACAGTTTTCTGAAGGCTGTAGTATCTTAATGGATTGCTCCAGGAATGAACATTTTTTTTGGCATCTACCTAATTGAGTTAAAAGTTAATAAATTCCCCCGGTTGCTCCTTTCTTCAGGAAGCATGCAAAAAATGCATTGAAGTAAGGAAGTTCAAGGTTTCAGTATCTGCTGCCCTTGGTCTTTCTCAGGAATTCTTTAGCTGATTACATGCTTCTTGTTTCAACAACATAAGCTTTGTATCCCCTGTTTTGTAAAGGATCATTTCACCAGCCACCCTCTTTAAGGCCACTCGGTCAGTTAGAAAAGTTAGCATCTGGATGTGAGTATTTCTATCACACGCATTTAAAATGCCCAAGGGAACGAATTTTTCTTTGATTTTTTTTTTAAACAAAAGTAATCTTTATAGACATACTTACAATGTTACAAATGTTTTTTCTTATGTACAAGATCTGAAATTCTTTCTGATTTCAGTGCTTTCTTTGTAATTTTGGTTTTTTTTTTTCTGAACTAATCCAGTTTTCCCTTTCTGTTAGCAATGACAGGCAATAAATAACAAACATTTCATGTAACTGAAAAATAATTACCTAAAAGATGGGTTTATTCCAGCACATTTAGAATGCTACACTTCATGATAAGATATAAGGTCTGGGTTTATTCTTGTGTCAGCTCTATACTGGTGCAAATCCATTAATTTTGATTAAATTATGCCTTACGCCTAAATTATGTGAATGTAATTGAGGAGGATTAGGGCTTAATTATAATTATACATAATTATCCATGATTATAATAAATGTCAACATTAAGTCAAAATAGTAAGGCTAAAATGTTGGGGATCCAAGCCGAGATGATGAGTCACAGTACTTCGAGATGTCAAGCACCTGCAAGACATACTGAGGCTGGAATGAAAACCTAGCCCTAAATTTTGCTAGGAATCCTAAAATTGAAAGTTCACAACTGGTGCAAATTTTTGACTATGTGAAGATGACAAAACTATTTCTTGATTAATAATTTGTGCACTCAGAAATTACAAAAGGTCAGGCCAGTTTTGCGAAGCCCTGGGAAGGGTGGAAGCACTTATCAGATGTTAAACTCTTAAACTGAAGCTTCTGAACACTTCCTTACAGTTTCTTCCTACCTTTCCCTTTCATCTCATTTGAAAATTATTTTGAAGTTCTTTCCCATTTCCTCTGCTTAAGGATCCTCATAATGACCTGATACAGAACTTAGAAATGCATAGTTTCACTTCTATATTTTATGCCTTTAACAGTTAAGCATGTTTCAAAAAATAAGCCTATTCAAATGCCTAAAAATTAGTCCTGTCATTAAAGGACAGAATAGTTATTTTTTTTATCACTATTTTATAATATTCTAAGAAGAATAATTAAAACCAAACCTGGCCTAAAGAATAAAGATTATTCAAGGTGCAGCTAATATATTATTTGTATCATAGTAATAAATAAAGGACAAAAAAGACGTGGAGGTATATAGACTAAGTATGCAAGATGAGTCAACGGCATGACTGAAGTCCAATTGTTCATTACCACTTTCAGACAAATACTCAACTTTCTTTTTTCAACACTGGGACAGAATGCGACACACAGACTTTGCACCTGGTAATTCCCCTAGAAAAGATATCTTTTTGATTTAAGAATTCTTAGAATCTTTCTAAGTGTAAAGATCACATTTTTAGAACACTGAAAGTTCAATTTTCAGTCTCGAACTGCTGCTATCACTACTTGCCTTTATAAACAATGAGGGGTTTGGGTCATTCTTGTGCGTATGTTTTACAGCAGAAGTACTAATTCTTTATATGTGCTTCTAGGGAACAAGTGATGCTGTCTAAAATATAGATATTTAACACCTTCCTTGAATTCAGATTGGGTGAACATGGAATGAACTGTCTGGCTAAGAGCCACAAAAATACCTTGTGCTGGAACCGAGCAGTCACTCACTGGTGAGAATCTTCCAGCTGATAGACAAAAGCCCTCACCTTTGTATTACCTGTCATGATTCAACTTCTTTTTCATTCTTACCTTTGAGATATAGCTTAAAGTAAACTAACTTTCGCACTTTAAATTTCTTCCAACAAATTTACATGCTTGCTTTAAAGAAGGAAGAAAGGAAAAACCTCATAAAAGCTTGTAGATACAAAATGAGTTTTGAGTCACCTATCTATAACTATTCTGCTTTTTTATTCTGATGTTAATGATCATTTCAATCTGGAAAATTTCTCTTTTCATTTAAAAATACTTAAATGAAATACTCTGTGAATTTAATGTCTAAAATTCATTTGGAGCAGGTGTTTTTTTTTTAAGTCTCTATATCAACTTCTATCTAAAAAACAGATGTTTTTTCAACAGGAATATGTTCGTTTGGCAAATTCTAGCTCAGACCATCTTAAATATTTTCTTAATTAATATGTGACATTGACATCCCTCCTATAGCTTTGGAAATTCTATCTCCATGAAATATTTTACCTATGAAGGTCTGGTATCTCTTTTTATCCATTTGCATTTCAATGCTCTTTGGAGAGAAAAATACTGCTGAGTTGCTGATTTTTTATATTTTTGGGGTTTTTTTTACAGCATCATTTACTGTCACAGATCTGTATAAACAGTAGTAAGTTTAATTTGCTACCGTGACCATTTCGTAGGAAATTGTAGCTAATTTCGAGCAGTAGTGAAAAGGTTAACCTTCTAGTAAATTAGATGGATAACAAGGGAAGCCGATTAGCAAAAAGAGGAGCTCAGTCACTGACCTTACAATGCTTCTTTATCTTCTACATTCATCTCTCAGGCTCAGTCCAACGCTGCAACATAAAGCCAAAGCTATGGTACAAGTATTGTATTCCCAGAGGAACAGCCTATTACTTGTATATGCTTGGTTGCTTTTTTGCTGTGAGCTTCTGAATCATATAAGAATAAGTTTATTCATACATTTACCCCTTATTTAACATGCTTATTGAATGGGCAGGAATCTTCTTAAAGGATAGAAGTATTAAGATGTAGCTGACACAGAAAACAGATGAAAATCTTAATATTATCATTTTCTAAAGAAATGGTCAAACATACTGAATGACAACAGAAAACAATTACAAAACACACATTTATAGCTTTGAGAGTTAATACAGTATCATACGAAAACTATAACATAGATTCTTAAATAATCTGTTTTATGCCAATATGGCTTGGAAAGACGACATAAAATCGTGTAATTGGGATACTAAACTTGTTATGAGAAAGTCACATCCTGATGAGGTATTTGTCCTTGTTTTTCTCTTATCAAACCTATTTCTTCATTTTTTTTAATATATTATCTTAAGATATGTCATTAAAGCCAGCTGGATTTTGAATTGGCCACTTTGGGATGGAAAACTAGATTTTCAGTGACAAAAGTATTTCATCCATCAGTTTGTTATACATTTTTCTGCAGAAAAACAAAAGTTTCCTTTGGTAGATAGAATAAAGAAACTGTTGCCACTTTATTTTTGCACCATCCGCCTATAGCCTGCACTTGTTTCCTCCTTCTCAAAAAGTATTGTATAAAATTGTTGTACTTATGGTCTGATCCTCTCATCAGCTGTTTATTGTGTCATTTGCATTTTACTAACTGGTAGTTAGCTCAGTGGGAAGCTAACAAGCCATCACAGTCATAAGCTGAGCACTGGTCACATGCAGGCTCAACAGTTGTTGGCATCCTGCACAGTTTTTATTCTTTACTTAGGAGAAAATAGAAATTACAGGAAAAAAAAAAAAAGGCAGGAAAGCAGGAATATACCAGAATATTTTGGGGAAAACCTGAGGTCAGCTTCTATTTTATAGTCTGTCTTCATGGTAGATGGCTTTTTTGCTTCTTGTTCCCTTGACTTACATTAAAGTCCAGAGTGTTGGGAGTTTTTTAGAAAAAAAGTCAACCTTTGAGATTTATTCAGTAACATTACCCTTCTCTTTCCCTCAGCTCTTGTACTTTGCATAATCATTATTTAGATTTGTACTTTAGAACATAGAAGGGCCATTACTTTTTATGTACATGATCCTATGCCTGAATGGGTTCTCCAAGAAATGCTGTAACATTAATTAACAATAATGAAAATTCTAATAAATAGAGCAAAGACTAGTCATCGGGAATTGCATTTTCCCAACATGCCAGGCCATTAATGAGAAGAATTTTCATAATAAAATAATCTCTGGTATGTAATAAATCAGAACATAAGTATATGCTTATACTGAAATCCAAACTTATGAGACTGCATGTGAAAATGAATGAAATAAAAATTCTTCTTGCTAGGATGATGGTGATTCTTTTCATTCCTCTGAAGTAGCTAACATGCTGGCTTCCTACCATATCTGGGCAACACTGGCATGAGGTGATTTCAATTTAACAATATTTGCCAAATACATGTTCACTCCAGATCTTGCACATGGTGCTCCCAGAGTGCATTTGACATAACCCATGAAGACCTGGGCTAGAAAGCAACACTACCTGTGTACAAAGATCAGCACCGAGTTATATTTTTAGAAGATATCTCAATCAGCAGGGGACTCTGCTAATTTATTTTTTTTCTTTCACAGTGTGCCCTCATTGCTTGTGTGTTTGAATAATCAGACATTTGAGTGATCCTTTCATCTCTTCCAGGGGGTTTGCAGGGACCCTCTGAACTAAGATGACAGGATTTGGAACCTGAGAGTTGGTGCTCTTTGTTTGTTGTGGCCTATCATCAGTCAAATCCAGTGCGTAGGTTAATAAGGCTTAAACTTTAAGGGAACGGTGAACACCTGATTGACAAGCCTGTGAATAAAAGTGCAGTGGGAAGTTTTGTGTTTGTGAAGTTAGTATGCACAGAGACACAACTGAAGTTTAGAATGAATTGTAATTGGTTTTATTAATGCAGGGAATCTTATTTGATGGTTTAACATCACTTTCTGGAACTCAAATAAAGTTTCAAATTATATCATAGATTTCAAATAAAATTCTAAAGCATTT
Organism: Pezoporus occidentalis; assembly: GCF_034315485.1. Lineage (NCBI taxonomy): Eukaryota > Metazoa > Chordata > Aves > Psittaciformes > Psittacidae > Pezoporus > Pezoporus occidentalis. Next base: position 378,216 of record NW_026916325.1, read on the forward strand.
CTGGTTTGGTTGGTGGTTTGTCTTTGTTTAACATTAGAGCAATATATTTCTTTTGCTTTTTTTTTAATTTTATTTTAACAGTATTGAAAGTCTTACTATGATAATAAAAAAAAATAAGGTCCTACAGGTACCTAGAAGTTAAAGACAGCATCCAGTGCTTCAAGTTTTCCAAACATGTGACTCAGACATTTTTTTATTTTAAACAAGTAATAGGCAGTGAGTGCATACTGTGCTTGGGACACTCAGGAATTTCAGAGGAGCTGCGGGGAGTATGGTACCAAAATCACAGTAACTATCAATAGGATCCATATGCTTTTCATTTCCACTAGTACTTTGAAAATCACAGACTTTTCCTACATGTATAATTCTAGAGTTGGTTGAAAATTTCTGATCTAAGCTGACTTCTACTAGGAAATGCAATTCCATAAAAAAAAAACATTTGTCAGGAATCTGGCAAAATCTTGTAATTCAACATAAAGAGGTAACAATCTTAGTTGATTTTGGTCAGAATTTCTGCACTGCAAAAGTATTGATTATTTTGTTTTGCATCAAAATTTTGAAAAAAAACTCATGGAATAGCTTGATTCCAGGAATATTTCCTCTTGAAAGGATATTCCTTCTGTAACTCAAGAGAATATCTATATCATTTGTACTGAAAAAATCCAATGCTTCACACATTAGAGAGTACAAAATGACTTTATAACTAAGTAAAGGGGGCAGGTTGGGGATTTCTTACCAAACTGGTTGTCATAGAGTGAATTTTTGTATGTGTCATTCTGACAACATTTTCAACTAGGCAGGTTTCTCTGACTTGAAATGGCATTTATTGTCAAAACTAGAAGGAAAAAATCTACTCAGTGCATATGGAAAACCAAGATCCAGAGCCAAAAAAATAAGAAAAGGGTCTGATTTCAAAGCATTTCCTTGTCTTTACTCACTGTATGTTGCATACATAACTGCAGGGCTGCTGCTTCTGAACATTTAACAAGAACAGTGTCTTCTCTATTCTTATTGAGCACCAGTTCAGTTCAAAGAAATTGAGTTAGAAAACTAGAGCACTGCAGCTGTTGTGGATAGCATCTTCTTGCATATGTTGTTTTCCCAGAGAGGGAAGCAGGGGAGGAGAAGAACAGGATGTTTTCTACTCTCTTGTGCTTGGAGACTCCATCAGATTCAGTGTCTCTGTAAACTCACCGATTTTGCCTTGTGTCGCAGAGATGGAATCTGAGCACTGATTTATGTATTTTCGGTTTCAGTAACAGACCATTTTAATAATTATTTAGGTCAGGCTCTGCGTTTGTGCTGTAAAGGGCGTATGTATCTATTCTACCCAGGGCACATTCAACAGAAATAAAGCAATATTAATCTTGAATTTAAGACACTCCCTCCACTCCAGTGGCTTATATTTAACAGAAAACATGAAGATTGTCCTATCCAGAATATTACAGAGTTGGAGTAAAGCATTTTTCTGTAATGCAGGATTTATGCATTCAAACTTTGGAAGAGGATGGAGTTCCTGAACAAGTAATCTAAGCAGTCTGCTGTTATGTAAAGAGTTAAGGAAACACTGATTAGATATATGATGGCATTGGGCTCCTCTAACACAAAGTCCTTTGTCCTACTCTTTGGGATCAATCATTTGAACCACAGATTGGCAGCGCCATTGGTCAGGTGATCAGTTTTCCTGTGGAGACTTCCCCATGGCTTGTTAGGAGAGGAAGCTTGTTATTTCACTAAGGTAGAGATCAGCTGCTGCAATGAACCACTTTTATATATGCAATGCAAATTTAAATTAAGTAAGCTTCATATATTTGTCAGAAGCTACAAAGCTGTGTTCACACTTCCCTTTAGAATCTCAAACATATTATGCAAAACTTGGTCTGCCACCTTGTCCTTTAGTTACCTTTTTAAAAGAATAAGAAATGCTTGATTACACACCTCTGAGCAGAAGGGGATTCCACATTTTCTTTCTGAGTAAACACAGGCACAGAGTTTTCTGCCTGATTCAGGAACTTCATTGATAGAGAGTGACAGAAGCTTAGACATGACCCTACTTCTAGAGTTTAGCCTAATGCTGCCTCTAGCTCCATTCTACATATATTTGATGATTTTTCATGGGTGTCTTATTATCTCCATTGCATATAATATTTTGCCTTAGACAACGGAATCTAAGTAGTTTGAATTTCCATGCTAGTAAGTGTCGAGTGTCAGGTGCTTCCTACTAAAGATAGCACAGAATTATTCAACAGCCCTCTGCTTCTGGTCACCTGCCACATGAACATTTGTGTTGTCCTTGATCCACTTGCAAAGCATGTGCTCTGACATCCACAGCTCCCCCTCATCCCTCTCTGCTTTAGAAAAAATCACCCAAGGTAAAATTGATTTTCAGTAGAAAGTGGTGCAAAATAAATTCTGCTTTTTTTTAATTTGGGAAACGATACCACATCATTACCCTCGTTTCTTCCCTTAACAGGTATAAATGAAAATAAAACTCTCAGGACTGTGGGATCCTTAAAATTTATTTTGTTGCATTTCTTTGAATCCACAGGATTAGCCTGGAGCATTCCTCTCACCCTAAATTGGCACGGGCTAGGTTATCTGCCCGAATGCTGGCACTTGTGCTTGAGAGTCAGCGCCTTTGATTCATGAATATTTGGCTTTGATACAAGCATTCCTGTTACCTCTTGCACTGTGGATCTGGCACAACCCCTGTTGGTACTTCCATGAGGACATACAATGTCCCAAGCCTCCCCCACTGTGTAGACAATTCCTTAGAGGGGCAGGCTTTCCAAACACATTGTTTCAAAGAAATAAATCACTCATTCGTGAAAAATGAAAAAAAAAGAGCACAAATACCATCAAAGCAAATTCAGGGATTTGCCGCCCACATCACTGACATCATGCTGCCAGCTAGTGAGGACTGAATAGGAGTCCTTACAGAGTCCATCAATGCCACTCTTTAAATGGCAATTGCCTGGAGGGGTTGCTGGTTTGTGATATGAGGTACTTCTTCCTTAGCAGGAGAAAGGCAGCAGCAGCTGGGATTTCAGCACAAGTCCCCTCAAATGGCAACAAAACACACGGTTGCTTGGCCTGACATAATATCTCTTTTTCAAAGGATTGTCCTCTGGTTTTGGAAGGCGATTAATTTATACTAGGATGAAACCTTTTTTTTTAAATGGAAAAGACATGTCTGATTATCAGGAAGAACTTCCTTTATTTAACTGGAGATTAGTTGGATAAGAGTAGCACTGAGGGCTTCTTATCATTTATGGACTAATTAAAACAGACCCAAGTGAGGTTTGTCCAAGCTAATCCTAGAGCTGGTGTGCTGGGGCGTGTGATACATGGATGCACTGAGCTGCCTGGACCCGAGCCAGCTCACATCTGATGCACTGTTCCCACATCAGACAGTATTGCTCCCAAGCTAATAAGCCCTGCCGAGAAAATGCAGTGACAGGTCACTCTGGCACAGTGCTGTGTAACATATACAGTCTGGACCTAACAGCATGGGTTTCCACTAGTTGTGAGATTTCTACCACAGTTCCATTTCATGGCATAGGCATGCATTAACTCTGTACATCAGGGTCTTTCACAGCTCTGCATATGTTTCTACACATTCTTCTGTCTCATAACATTGCCTTTCCACAGCTTTTCCTGTGATACTGTCTTGGTTGCTTCTCAGGCAAATGATTCAAGTTTACCTGTGACAGTCCTTTCTGGAACATCACTCCTGCATTTGCTCATAGGGAGCTGCTTCTCCACACACCAGTTCTGCTGTGATGCTTTTAAAGCTTCAGCCAGTTGAGGTGATCTGGTGAGCAAGCAAGATAGTTGGGTTATAACAAAACAAAACAAAAAATGAAGCAGCAAAGGTTAAGAATCTGTAGCCTTTAAATTAAGTATGGTGTCACCTTAGCTTCAGTTCCTACTAGCTTCTGAATACATCTGCACATTAGCTGCTCTGCAGTTTTAGAGCAAGCAGCACTTACCCTGATGTATAAAGCACAGAACAAGGGGACACTGACCTACCTTCGGATTTGATGCACCACAGCAATGCAAATAATTAGAAATTGAGGCTGTCAGGAATGATATTTTGTTGACCCAGAGTGGATGGATAGAATGATCAACAATGTCTTTCCTTTTTGTAATGTCTGCCACATAGTCCAAGTTTATAATCAGCATAGGAAAATGGCTGCATATCATAACCATATGGCACTGAGAATACACATTATTGTACAGTAGTACTGCACTAATTTAAGGTCTGTCAGCACTTCCATTATGGGCCTCTGTTTCCAGCAATAAGACACTCTTACACAAGCACTTATCCCAAGCTGAATATGATCTCTGCCAGTACAGGTCTTAGATCTATAGATGCTTTAAAAAATATTTTATTTAAATAGCTTGGCTATTTTCTCATTACATAAGTTAAAAGTTTCAGTTTTTGCCCTCATTGTTCTAAATTCATTTTATTTAAGACAATAAAATTCCATGGATTTGGAAATGGTTAGGCATATTCCATCTATTATGGGCCACTTTTCTGACTGAACGCAGTCATTAAGCATCTGGTGAATTTAAAAGCTACTGTATAACTATGTATATGCACATATATAGTTATATTTATGGTGAGAAAAAAATCACAAAAATGAAGTCACATCTATTCTATGAGAACTCAAACTTTTTGTGAAGTTATTCTACATAAGGCTGGTCAGACCACATGACCCTGTCATAGGAAATAAAATACTATTTATTCTCCACCTGGATCAAAGTCCATGTCCTTTTTTGCACCTGACTTAGCTCCCCCAGACTGCAGAACTGGTATGTCTCCACCAAACTGGAAGCAGCTTTCTGGCACTGTAAATTTAGGGAAAAACCTGCAGTGGATCCACAAAGGTCCTACAACTTGTCATAGACATTATGCACAATGCAAAGGTGGTATCTCCTGTGAAAAATGGTGTCTCTGATTTCCATTTTGGTCAGTCTCTCCACTGCAGAGGTAATCATATCTCACCTGCTGTATGTCCATAAATTCAATGCTGATATGACAGTAACCATCACTCAGAAAGTTCATGCCAATGATAAATATGCCCCAGTTAATAATAATTTGAAGAAAATTTTCTCCTGAAAGTTCATGGACCCAAATCCTCTTTTGATTCCCAGTAACACACAGGTTGCTACAGCTGAACCCAGGGGAGCTACACCTCCCCAGAAAGCATCAGGAGGAGGAGGAAGGTGTTCAGCCCTAAGTCTATCTCATCTAAAGCAACTGCTGTTGATTTTGTGGGGGAGGACTACCTCTTTTTTCTTTCCCCAGACCAGCCTGAGAAATTGTCAAAGCAGTACCTAGAAAAGAATAAGAAGAGGGCAGGTCTATGTAACCATGCCCCTCTGCTCTTCCAGCCTCCAGCTACATCCCAGTGGTTTCCTGAACTGGATGCATTTTTTTACGTACTCATTAATTCTCAATGGATTTCAGTTCCATGAACTTTCAGTGCCTCTCCTTTAATCCACATGAGATTTTAACATCCAGAATCATTCCCTTGTTATGTAATACATGTTTTTGCTAGCACATGACTAAGTGGGTGCTGGCCTTTGACTTCAATGTGCCTTGACAATGCAAACAGCAGTGATGGCATTACTTGTCAATGATTTTCCATGTCCCTGAGATGATTTGCTCTGATGTTCAGGGTCATTTTCCTCTCAGTCAAAACTTTACCTCCATGAGGCAGCTGCCTGATTCTTAGTGACCTTTTTTTCCACCCCAAGAAAAAAAAAAAAAATCACATCAAATTGGAGTATCTTTCTCATCAGAGAACACAAGGGACTTGTCCATATGACCCCAAGCTTATGCAGAGATACCCATGGGTTATATTCACATGAGCCACTAAAAAAGATCAATAGGAGTAAATCTATAGAAGAGAAACTTTTGGTGCTGAGGCCCTGCATCCTGACCCGACAGAACTCAGGAGAGGGAGGGATAGAGGGAGGGAGGGATCCTATGTCCTGGCTGCCCCTTGGAGCTGTAGTGCATTGGGTGAGCTGTAAGGCCATGTCTGCCCATTTACTGTCATCCAGCACTCTCCAAGACCACTCCAAAATGCAGAGCAAGGCACAGAAAGTGGGAGCAACCCGGATATTTTGTTCAAATGCTTACTCATGGCCTTAAATAAAACAGTAGTGCAGACACATCCACACAAACCAGGGGATCAACATGACTTAGTCTAACAAGGTACACAAAGCACCCACGCTGCTTTACCTGAGCTAAATCACTGAGAACCAGTCCTCTGAATCCCCACAGTATTGCTCTCCACTACACGGGTATATGATGTGAGAACAGCTCTGCTTTCTTTCTCTTCTGCTGTTTAAGAAGGTGATTGGACCACCATAGCTAGCAAAACCTGGCAGAATTTTGTCAAAGACAACAGTGCCTGTCAGGGGCTGAATATTGGGCCTTTTATTCAACTGAAGGAAAAAGCTGAAGATTTCTTAGTAAAAATTATGTGAAATGTTATAAGAAGAAAGATTTCTTAAAGGAAACATGTCACAGTATGGTTGATTGATGCAATTTTTTCTGGCTTGTGTTGCTGACTATCCTGATGAAACAGAAAAGCTAAGGAAGCAGGATGGTTTAATATAACCAGCAATGAAGAAACAGAGAAATAACAGAGTTTCCACTGAAAGACCCAGTCTCATATCACCACAACCTCAGGATTTCAGTATATTAGGAACTAAATTCCACTAAATTCCTGCTGAACACTTCCCCACAGCACAGTTGTGATGGTTTAATCTCTCCTTCTGTTTAGCTTTTAAAAAGTGAATCAAACAGCATAAGTTATCAAAGATGCAAACCTGACCCCCTGTGACTATATTACAATGTAGCGCCACCTTCTGGCTATTGGGAAACTCTGAGTGGCTACTTTACCGTTTTCGTTTTAACGGGCATCTGTTTCTTAATTCCTTTGTTGCAATTTAAAAGGAAAATATGGTGATTAGCTTTCATGGCTGCAACTATTACAACTATTGATGTTTTTAATAGGAGCTGCTATTTTTCAAAAATAGAAGAGAGAATTCTAGCACGGAGCAGTTGGAATTGTGCATCTCAGCCTTTATTGAAGGAGTAATGTGTATGTTCATTTTTTATTATCCATAATCACATGCTGGTCCTGGGAAATATGCCACAAGGGCCCACATATGTAAGTAGTGGCAGCTGAAAGTGCATAATTCATGAAAGAAACATCAGGATCAGAGGAAATGGCATAAATAGATGATTGACTTGACACATCTTACATTCTTTTCCAGGATTTATTTTCTTTTAAAGATGTGAGTTGCTATTTAAAAAAAAAAAAAATGTAGACTGCCAAGTCATAAGGTTCTCTAGGTCGCTTGTTTCTCTGAAAGCAAAGGCATTCTTGTGTTTTCATTCTGATTTAATTAGAATGGCTTTTTTACAGTATGTGGTCTTTGTTCCTCCAGGTCTCTACTCCTCCACAGTTTTATTCAACCCATTGTAGGTCCACTTTGAAACAGAAAGGGCAGTCGAAACAACTTCATCTCAGAAGGAAATCCTATAAATGCTGTGATTGCTGCGGAGTTTAATCTGATTTCTTAACCTTTGATTCAGTTTGGATAGGTCTTAGTCCACAAAAGAAACAAATCGGCTATTTCAGCTAAAGACTTCATTTGGCACAATCTGGACAAGGCTTAATGATAAATGTTTAAAATGGAAAGACATTAGATGCTGCCCAAATTTCAGCTGGAAGATAAAAACAAACAAACAAACAAAAAAACCCAAAACCAACAAAAACCAAAACACAGCTATAAAGGCAAATTTAGTCACATCCAATCTCTAAGTACATTTTATAGAACTATCAAAAGCAACAATGTTCTCAGGGTATTTCTACTGGAAATAATGTGAGAAAGAACATTCTCACATTACTTCCAGTCAAAATGCCATAAAAATGCACAGTTGATAGCAAGCATTCTCATAGCATGTTAACAGGAAAGACCTCAAGAAAACATTTTCTCATGACATTTCCTCTGGAAGAGGGTGGAGCTGGAGAGCACTGCCCTCCTCCACTCCCACCAGCATGGGAATGTCTCAGGGGTGAGCTCTCCAGTGAGAGCTGCGGGGAAGGATTACAGAGGACACAGGCAGGAAATCTGACAGGGCTCCCTCTGCAAATGAGAGCAGTTACAAGCAAGGAAAGACTCCTCCATCCAAAAGAAAGCACTAAAAGAAAGGTTACAGATAATTCATAGCTCAGAGTAACTCAAGGATGAAATTATTTATACATCAACATTTTCAATATAGTACTCCCCATTGAAGTGTGTATATGAGATGAAAAAAAAAGAGAGGGAAGGAAAGACATCCTGATTTGTATTATTTTAAAAAGATTTTATGTGCAGACTCCCTGTGGGCCTTTTTTTTCTTGAAAATCAAGTGGAATCAAGTCCTCTGCACAAAGTCACACTGATGGTACGAAAGAAATGAAGTCTCAGCTTGCTCAGAGAAGAGAAAGAGCCATAGTCCCTGCTAAGGCAGTGGGATAAAATTGTAAGACACTCAAACTAACTTGTCTGCTCTGGTTCGCACTTCTTATATCACTCTGGGCAAAGGACAAAATCCTTTCAGGATTCTTCTAGTTCTCTGCATGCAAAGTATTCCAGTAAGGAGCATGGGCAGCAATAATTTTATCTTCTTTCCCCCATCCAAATACTGTACTTCAGCTGCCAGATGGAAGGAATGACCCCAGGAAAAGGCAGGACAGCTTAGTCACTTTGAAATCTTTAGTCCACTTTCTGAGATTCACCTGTTAGACATACAAGAACAGAAAAGGTTGCTTCCCCTGAAGGGATGGGGATGGGGGAACCCTGTGTGAATAAATACTAGAAGAATAATATCATCAACTGAAAATCAGTATCCCTCCTTTCTTCGTAGCCACAAGCATGTCTCCTTTCTAGGGTGAATTGCTTGTTATTCTATTTCTACCTACCTTATCAAGAAGGTAAATTTATCATTATACCTGGTGGATTGAATAAAATGTCAGATGAATTTAACCCTTGCTAAATAATTTTTACAAATATCACACTTTTGCCAAGATTGAGTGCAATTCTGGAACAGATAAAACACTTCCTATACAGTTTCTAACACCACAAGGTGTTTTCAGCTATCCAACCATCAATCAGATTGTTTCCACTTTATAATTTCTCTTAGCCTCCAAAACCTGTGGTCTGATTGGCATAGCTATTTCTCTCAGGTTTGGCACTCCATTATCTATCCTTCTGCAAGGCAAATATTTGTGGGGTTTTTGTTTCTGCTTTCATTCCTCCTATCCTGCAGATTTTTCCTATTCTTAGTACTAAGCTGACTCTTATAGACCACACAAGAGAAAATAAAAATGAGACACTGCCCTGTGAATTTTCTCTAGCTATGTTTTACGTCACATGTCCAGAGTCAGTGCGTCAAAGGTTCTTTTTTTAATGAAAGCTTTTCCATAGTTTCCCTAAATTGTTTTCCTTCTCTCTTTTCCCTTTTGTTAAACCACGGTGTGTGCAGCAAGTAGAGAGCAGCATCTGTGTTATGTGGGGTGTGGAGGGGGAAATGCTATGCCCCTAGCAGATCCATGTTGCCCGTGAACATGAACAGGACAAGGTGATCTTGGCTAAAGACTTACCCCTGTGTCAGACCCAGTCACTAAGTATTGGGTAGTAGGAACATCATGAATTTATTTACTTACACTGCTAGACAGTTTCTACATTATTTAAGTCAATAGGAAAATATCTTTCCAACTTAAAATTCTCATCATATAACAAGACAGGTGATACATCTACTTGAGTATCCTAACTCTGATATTAGCCACTTAGCCACTGATGCCTTCTTCAGATGAAAGTAAGGAGCTCCCATAGTTGACAGACAGATGATCTGCTCTGATCAGAAGTTACATTTCTTTGGTTTGTTATTTCAGATGTTCAACTGCTAAATATTATTGGCCATCACAAATTATTTTAGAAATAATGGTATTTAATTTATTTGCTGCATAAACAAAATTCAGCTGAGAGTGGAAGTCCATACTATGTATTGGATTAGGCACTCCCTGACCACTCAAAATTACAGTCTAGACTGTAAATAAGGACTGCCAAGTTAAATTGAACTGTTCTAGTTTTACAGCTGGGGGCATGGAAGGGTGCGAAAGACAATGACACAGAGCTGAGGTGTCTTGGTTTCTTATCAAATCTAATGGAGATTCAGAGATCTGGAGTTTGTCCTGCAGATCAGTGGGCCCAAAGTAGTTTTCCTTCCCAGTAAGTGCTTTCTTTCACTATGTGTGACTTCATAAAGAAATGTGTATGGGAGAATGCATAGTATTCAATGACATGAAGTGTTCTTTACTTGAAAGTATGTGAAGTCTCAGCAAAATTGTATAAGCAAACAAAAAAACCCTTCTTGACTCAATTGAATCTCTGACTTAGGTCTTCTTTCATACTCACATGTTCAAGTATGAACAAATAGGAATTTCTTTGTGCAGACTATAGGAGACAAATCTTTCCAAAGGTTTCAAAACTGTCTTTTGAAGTCTGGGTTTGTTTACTTGCTTGTTTATTATAAGTAAATCTCCTTGCAATTCCATGCTGTTTTTTTCCTACTGTATGATGTGACAGATTTAAAAACAAAAAAAAAGAAAGCCCTTCCTGACAGTTTCCCACCTTTGGTGCAGTAGCAATCACTCAGTTAGTTATATGGTGCTTGAGGCACAATCTTTCAGTTTGTAATTAGAGCTCGTTTTGTACAGAACAAAGAAGTGTTGGTAGACAATAAAAGCAGATGTGTATACAGACATAGGTACATATCTCCTCTAGAGTGTTTCAACACAAAGTTCTCTGCCTTTGTAGTAATGGAATAAACCATATAGATTTTCCAGAATCCTATTTGAACTTAAGGGGGCTTTGGTACAGTACTATCTGCATGAACTTTTAGGTATGGAGTCCTATAATCATCTGCAAGCTGTCTGAGAAACTCCCACATAATTTTTAAAGGCTGACATCATTCCCCTTCAATTCACCTACATATCATTATAGGGAAACCACTTCCAGAAATGCCATTACTAAAATATGAATCCAGTAACACTTGGCCAAATAATTCTTCAGTAACTCTGAATTAATTAAGAGCCAAATTAAAAGCCCCAGATGTAGCTTGATAATGTCTATACTAAGTATCTGAAAGTCTGCAGAAGTTCCCATTTAGCTTGACATCATAAGGGCAGTTCTTGGAGGAGTTCAGCCTTGTTCTGTAATGATACTTTAGGTGTTGCTCTGCTGTATGGTTGGTGATTTGAAATCATTATATAGCTGAGATAAAAAAAGAACATTTGGTGAGTGCAACATAAAAAAAAAAAAAAAAAACAAATAGAAAGACATGAGGAAGGTGTTTGAGATTTAAAACAAAGTTCCTGAATGCTATTACTGCAGTATCTGATGAGCTCTGATTAACAGCATAAAATTGTCAAATGGAAAAAATCCAGCTGGTGATGACTGCAGACTTAGTGACGAATTGCTCAAGAATATATTATCTCCATATTTCCAGGCATACCAAAGCTGTAACTGTACAGCCAGTGATCTTTCTATTGCAGAATTCTTTACCTCTTTTTTAATTACCTAGATCATTTAGCCACATTATTTCATATTTCAGTTGCTGCTTTTGTCTTTCTCTTGCTGTCTGTGTAAGTACAAAACTGAAAAAATTGTTTTGTACAAGATCTCATGATCCCTTCCTATTGGACTCATTACTACAGGGGGAATAATTCTTCATGAAATTTTTGACATATCTAAATTTTCATTCATCCATTACCTCACTGAGTGCAGAAGGACAATTCCTGAAAACGTTTTCTCAGCAGTGTGCAGGAAGGGTCTGTATCCTGGCAGTGCAGATAGCTTGTCAGGATGTGGCTGCTCTGACATGATTAATACAAGCTCATGTTGCTGAGCAACCTTAATGAAGCTAAGGATAATCAACCCACCACTTGCACAGATATCTGGACTTGTACACTTCCCCATGTGTTTTCTGTCATCCAAATCCTACATTGTATGAAGGTACCTGAATTAGCCCAGGAATGTGACATAAAGGAGCCAACAGAGAAAGTTGGAGAAACTGATTAAAGGATTTAAGATTTCAAAGGCAATGATCCATCTGGATTGGTTGTTGAAGAGGGTGAGGGTGTCCAGAGATGGCAAAAGAAGGATCCCTGACCCTCCTGACCCTTTAGTGAAAAGAAGGGATGAGAAGGCAAATGTTGTGTTCATTTGTTTATTTTTCTTTGTGTGATTTAGACAAGGGGAAGGGAATGGAGCACTCTGGGTGGTCCTGAAGCTAGTTTCCTCATGAAACTGGGAGAAGGTTCCCCTTTTAAGCATAGTTGTGAATGGGGGATGAGAGAAGGATTAGAGAATAAAATTTTTCTGTCTTTGTAAAATAAAAATATTTCCTCTACCTTTCTGCCTGGATGTTTCATGGTTTTGCTAAAATGTCTTCAGATAATTCAGGAATGAGCTTTCTAGAAAAATCTCCCCTTTCCATATTTGTCCAGGATCAGACACGTATCACTGAAAGACAAGGAAGACCTGTAATTGCTGGCCTTTCATCTTTTTTGTCAAGGTATGCTTGTGGTGCAGTGACAAAATATCATCTCAGTCCTGCTGAAAAGTTTTAAATTTTACTGACTAACAAAACACAAAAATGCACAGGATTAATTTACACTTCCTGGGACTATTTTTTTTTTCCATTTATGAAATGAATGAAGCATGCCTGTGCCTCTTTCACCAGGGAGGCAGTAATGCCCCGTTGTCCCATTCCTGCCCAGTAGCTTTTCCAGACCCATCAGAACTCTCATTTCTCAGTCTTTCTTCCATTCCAAGGCTCTCAAGGAAATCATGAGCTTCTTACAATAGAAGTGGGTCAGCATCTTCCTCTGGCAAGAACACTGCTGGGAGTGTGGCAGCCCAGGGGGATTAGAACAGCCTTGTGAACACTGTTGCGTGTAGGAGGGTTAGGATGAATGCCTAGGTTTCAGAGGTGAAGCCAGTAACTGCATATGTTAGCGGAATGGCAAGGACCAAATGGAGCATGCTTATCCCTGTAATTACTCGGTAAGTGTAGTATATAAATGATGCAGAGCCGGGCTCAGACCTGGCAGATTTTCAAGATATTCCTCATTAAACCTGTGGCAAAATAGCCATGTGAATTAATGTTTTGATTCCGGGAGTTCTCGCTGTAAATATTCAAGCTTTTTGAGAAGGTGATTTTGGTCCAAATGTGGATGTGTGAAAGATATAGGAGCATGTTTCCTTAGGAAACTGAATGCTGACATCCCAAGAAGACAGCCAAGTGGCCTCATGTATTCCACTTCTTGTTGCACTAGGGTTTCTGCTAAACACTGAAGAAAAAATACCCAGCATTCTGCCCTCAAAGGCTTTGGTTTTGAAAACCACAATATCCAGTGAATTCTTTTTTGTATATATGTATATTGTGATACAGGACTTTCTCCAGTGAAATGTACTTGCCAAGATTGGAACCTTAAAGTTGAATGTCTCAGATCTTTTTTGGGGTGTCCTTCAAAACCAATTTGGGATTACACAGACTTCAGAATGCTTAACCTATGCCATGGTAGCAATAGTCTGAGGCATGTTAGGATACATTCACTGTTCTTTTAATCCCATGAAAATCCATTTACTTTAGTAAAATATCGCCAGTTCACAAATGGAACAATTTTGACTGCCTGTGTTAAAAGAGTTGCAAAATGGCTAGTAGATAATTTCATTAGGAGCCATTGTGCTTGTGGCTGTATAAACACATGATGTTTATAAATCACTGTATCCTATACAGTAAAAATCTTGAGCACATAGGTCATTGTGAAACAGCACAACCACTGTTGCTGCCTTGGTAGATGAGTCAGTATTGAGTTGTTCATTCCCTCCTGCTGCTGGATAAAATCTTTCCCAGGAAGATAAATATATAAATGGCTACATGTGAAGATTATGAAACTCAAAATTTGGTGAGCTATGTTTAAGATGAAAGAAAGGTTTTTAAGTGCATCCATAGACTATAAAGGTCTTTATCAAGAAAGATATTTTATTGGAAAATAAAGGTAAATCTTTCATATTTCCTCTTCTTTAGGTAACAGAAACCAAACACCTTGTTTGAAGTTAAGGAGTATGCCAACAACAGAGTTGAGAAGGGAGCAAAGGTATCACAGTATCAGGGGTAATCAATAAAGAGGGCAGCCTGTTGCGCAGTGTTGCATTAAAGACTGAGAACGCATTTGTGAGTTCTGTTTAGTTGGAACTCAGATGAGTCATGGACATTTGTCCTTACTTCTTAATGCTGGAAGTAAAATATAAATGCTCATCTGAAGCCATTTTTTAAAAGCAGCCTCAAACATAGTAACCATAGCTAATTGTAAAATGACTCTTTTATTTATTGATAGCTTGCATAGTTCAGAGAAGAATTACTAATATCACAGACCTTTTAAACAGAAACAAGCATGCTCAAGGAAGACAGCTGTTTTGAGAGTGTCAGCTGGGAAAAATGCCCCAACCACTCTTATTTGATGAGCAAACATACTTTCATGATTGTCTACACTCATACCCATCTGTCAGGATGGCATGATGCCCAGGCAGAAGCTGGCCAAAACTTTTGCCTTGGGCATTGATGATGAGCAACAATAGGTGTAGATGGGCAGTATGCATAACAGTGCATATAAAATGTCTTCAGCTTCTTGTTTGTGCCAAGCATGGCACATTGGAAACAAATTTGGCAACAGTGAGTCCCCAAAAGGAAATATTGCCTAAAAATTCCATGTGCTGGGGTCACCACTAGATCACATACATGTTGGTGTTAGGTTCAGAGTAATTACCTTGCAGAGAAGAATGCTGTGGCTGATGTACACCATGTGACAAGATGGTCACAGCCACTACTTGCAAGGATGAATGCTAACTACACGGCAGGGAAATACACTTTAGAAGCTCTGAGACAGCTGCTGTCTCAGTCAAATGGTCTTCATTTCCTGGAAAATGTGCAGTCTACGAAAGGATCAGAACCTGGTTACTTAGCAGCTGAAGGGATGTGAAATTACAGAGACACAGTAATGTGGCATTTTAAAAATTGTCACATTTGCATGAGGAATAACTACAAAAGAAGAAGAGAAGCTGTTCTGCTGCATAGATTATCTTTGCAGATAGCTTTGATAAGAATGAGTTAAGAGCACTAATACGATAAGAAGAGCATATATAGATGTGGTGTCAGTATTTTTAAGATGGAACCACAAAGCCTTTTACTCTTTCAACAAAATGGGGCAGAGCTAACAAATTTTAAAGCTAGTTTCATTTTAACAAAAGCTAGAAGAAGATATTTGCTAAATTAAGAAATTGATTGATACAGAGTAAGGCAGGATGAGCTGTTTCCTGCAACCGTGTTCTCAGTCTATTGACATTTAGTGCTTTTCTGAGATAGAGCAAACTCTACAGAGAGGACCTCTAACAATCTCCTCCTTGCCATGATCTACTGCATGCCTGGCTGTCTGCTTTGTTCTCAGCAGTATCTTAATCTCCTCTCAAACTTCTGGCTCTTTGCAAGCTGTCACTGGCTTTATTCCTACTACCTCTTACTCTCCAAAAGTTTGTTCAAGATTGTGCTAATTAGACCAAGCTTTAATAGTCTATGTACACCCTAGCACTCTTAAAGGAGACATAATTGTGTCCTTCCTCCAGAGTAGGAAAAAAAATCTTACAAGCATCCATAAAGAGAGCAATGATTTAGGATAAATCATTATAAATAGCAAGCAAATAAAGAAAAGAGATTGAACTCTAACTTATTTGCAGAGCTTTAAATAATTTAGTTAAGTTAGCAAGATACCTTTATTTATTCCTGTAGTTCTTGCATGTTCAGTACATGTGATGGGAAAGTTAATCTGTGCCATATTTCTAGGAAAGGCAGAAGAAAAAATGCTGAAAATGTTATCAAAATGAATATCATGGTTCTGAGTCAAATTTTGTTGGCTATATTTTTATTTAACTTACTTAATTTCTCCAGGGTGTATACATACTCTTTCACAGCATAGATATGGAAATATTATCCCAATTCTGGACTTCTTAAAACTCCCCAGTTTCTTTGATGCTTGAGAAATTGATCTGGCAAACATTTGTGGGAGAAAGCAAAATCTTGAATCTCAGCAGTCATACAAAATACCACAAACAAGTAAGCATTATTTTTACTGGGATTTTAGCTCTGAAGATCGTATTCAAAGTTAAGAAGTTTGAATCCTATTACCTAACATATGCTTCTGTTTCTTCTCCGGAAAACTGATAAATAATGCCAGCATTTCTAGAATGCACAGGCACTGTGCAGGTTGGAACTAGATGGTCCTTAATGTCTTTTGCAACCCTAAGTATTCTATGATACTATGATTCTATGCAAGTCCACCTTTTTTTGGTGAAGATCTAACTTACAGCAACCTGCTTGAGCTGGGAAGTTCTTGCTGAATTTTTTCCTAGTGCAAATTTGAATAGTGAAGCCAAGTTAACTCTGATTCCAAGAAACTGCATTTTCTTGGAAGACAGGCAATTTAAGTTTCTTCTATCAAAGCTGAAATATGCATTTCTTCATACATATTCCTTATATATTTTCTGTCATTTCTGAGTTCTACAATTGTGTAACTCATCTTTTACCATTATGTAATATAGTTATATATAGAAAAGTGAAAATTTATATCTAGATGAAGACTATAATAGGTCTTGTGAGCTACTTTTACGGACAGGTGCCCTTTAACTTGCTTCAGTCTCAGCCTCGTGTGTGATAATCCAATTGCAGAGCTAAACAACATGTTGCAGAGCTAAACAACGTGTTTTGACTTTTTGTTTTCTTTAGTGTTCTTCCTCACTTTTAAGTTCTTTCTGTTTTGTTGTTTGGCTTGTTTGGATTCTTTTTTTTTCACTTTACTAATTTTCTGGCTACCTGACAACACTTCCTGCTTTTCAGTCTTTACCCTCTTGAACTCTGCATTGAGATTTGCACACATGAACAGCGAGTACAAACAGCAGTATTTTGCACCCTTTATGCAGTGACCTAAATGATTAAGTCCTGCATAACACAATGGGGAAGCAGACCCATACTATTAAGATGTAAGTAAAGTCTTCTTATGCACTTTTTATTAGCCTTCTTTACAGCTAAATGAATCGTGTGGGTACTCAGATTTGTTTATATGCAGGTGTACAAAGAAAACACTTCCAGCAGACAGTGGTTAAATTAGAGTGCATCTTCAGAGCATGTTTTGTTCCAGAATAGCTGGACAAAATGATGAGCTAGTAATGAATGCTCAATATAGAAGACAGTATAATAATTTTGTTTGGAGAAAGTATTTATCAATATAGAAAAAAAATCTTGTCCTATGGCTATACAAACAAGCAAACAAAAAAGTGCAATCTCTTGAAATTAGACTACTGATTATCCGGTCTCCCTATTACAACAACAGTGCCATTCCAGGGGCTATTAAAAAGAGATGCTCATGCATCTCAGTGATTTATTGTATTTTTCATCTCATATAACCCTTTCCTTTCCATGACACACAGATGCCAGCTGCAGCTCTAAATGGTGGATTTGGATCTGTGGATGTGAAAGGTCAATCCTATAGTCCCGCAGCTTCACGCCCCACTCCAGGCCCTTTCCTTTTCTCCCTCTGTGTAGCTCCTACTATGGTAGTCAGAGATCAGCTTAGTTCTTTCAAGGTTCCTAGCTCTCCTGAAAGTAGACTGTCCAAATTGCATTTTGGAGATTTGAGTCTGGAATTCTGCTTATTGAGGCTTAATTGGATTTTAGTAGTAAGAAACTTGCTTTTGAGTATTGCCCTGGACATAAACAAGGAACTAATTATTATCATCATCATTAACACAATTTAATTGTGGGAAAAAATATCTATGTATTTTAAAACTGCAATGACATAAAGCCAGAGAATAAGGTAATTATAGTAAAACATAAATGAAAAGTATAGCTGACAGCATTATAAGAAAAATGACCCAACAACTCTTCACCAATAAGCATGTGTGTATGTGTGCATGTGTATGTGTTCACGCAGAGATGATACCGTACCTCACAGAGGATTGTCATTGTCTATTCATTCTTTAGAGGTAATTGTTTTTAATTTTTGTCCCTACTGACCTGCAGGCAGATGGTTAGCATGAATACCATTTTTATCTGGACACCAGATCTGGCCAGACTACAATCTGTTGGGTTTGATCACTAAACTGGCAGCTGCATTACAGACCTGCTCTTTTTGTCTCCAGGGACTGCAGATTGGATGCACTGAATGTGAACTTCTGCAAAACATGGGGCTTTTTGTCATTTTCACTTTGCTTTCTTTTTATGACCATCCGGTAAATGTCAGTAAAGTTAAAAGCTGATTGAATCAAACTGTACCAAAAAAAAAGCAATTTTAGTTACAAAATTATTTTTCACTTATATGAAAAGCAAAAAAGTAAATGAGGCTTTAAAGAGCAAATATACATGTGCATGCAAACATGAAAAGGCAATTTAATGAATTCTAAGTTGGAGCAAAAAGATCTGCATATGCACACTATTATTATTATTATCTAAAAAAACCCAGGGCATTGTGTTGTAGGACACATTTCTGAAAAGAACCAAAGGACACAGATTTTTTTTAATTGTATGGTTTGCACATGGGAAACTTGCATGATCAGTAATACCAAGCATGACATAATTGCAAGATGTACAAAAGTAGACAGAGGTTTTTGTCTCAACCTTACATCCTTACTTTCACAAAGACTTGAGAATGTGCATAACTTTGAACATGTGAGCAATATCCTTATATTAAACACATTGTATACACTGTATTTATTACTTTTTTTTCTAAGCATGTGTGGAAAACTCAGTTGCATCAGATTTATTTTTATCTTCTTTTCCTAGTCCTTATTACGGCAAAATTATCTAAAGTTTAATGAATGTTCAGCCTGAGTAAAGACTGCAATATCCTCTTCATATACACTCTTCTCAGAAGGAATAAAAGAAAAACAGTTTTAAACATTCTAATTACTATGCTCCATTTAAAACTGTCAGAATAACTTAAATATTTTGTAGTTTAATGTAAAAGGCATCTATTTACCACAGCAAGCATTTGCCGTCCCTTTATAAGATGTCAGTGTTGTCAAATCCAGATTTGCTTTCCTGTAGCTGTCTGATGTTTATGATAGGACAGGGATACGTGTAGACACTTCTTGTAACACAATGGATTTCACTTGTTACCAGTAGGCTGTGCCACAAGTAGAATTCAGAGACAAGGTCTGTAATCTTATAGTACAACTTCCCATCTTATTTATGCATAGGCAACATTTACCTTTTATCCAACTGTCATTTACCTTGTCTACTTTTAAAACTTGTCTTTGAGTTCCAGTGCAGTGTACTTACATAGGGAGACATGAATTAAATAGTATGTAGTTAAATGCCATTAGAAGGAGTAGCTTCCTAGACCCTTTTTTTGATTTCCATACTGGTGAATATTTAACTGTGAGCCCAAGAAACTATTATGGTTCCTCTAGCTTAATCTAGGAAAACAAGCTGGATTCTTGTCTTGCTCAAGAAACTCCTTATGCAGTTTTTATTTTAATATCACAGATTAAAATGTATAAACAGCATAAGGAACAACACCTTACAAAGTCTTTTTTGTGTGTTACAGTCAGATGTGCTTTCACCTAGTGCTCCCCCAATGCTTTCCTGGCCACTTGTACAGCTTCAGTAGGAGGGGCAGAAAAGATGCCAAATCCAGATCTTGCACTCTCAGGCAATCACTGTACTTCCTAGAGAAAAGATTACTTTTCCTCTTGTTAGACATCTGCCTCTGATGGTGAATCAATTTGGCATAGTCTGGTGAGTAAATAGATAACAAGAAAATGGTGAATCCAGGTACCTACCTAGCGAGTTTATCAGCCTAATTTTGTTCTCCTGACTCTCTCTCTGTTTGTTATTTGTGTCATTTTTGGAACAGTCAGTTGCCAGAATTACTCCCTTTGTTGTAAATGGAAAGAAAGGAGTATATTTAGAAGGTGGTTTATCCCTTAGCTCTCCACTCTCTCCAGTTCTCTCTGATCCTATACCATATGAAAAAACTCAAGATTCAGCAGTGAGATTTCCCCATCCTCACTAACAATCCAGTACAGATTGCTGGGTTGCATGCAAAAACGTGTGATATAAGATAGGCAAAAATAGATGTCACAAAGGAATTTAAAGCTTCATTAAGCACCATTGTGGTGATTACACAAGGGAACGTGTGACAATGATTAATCGTAATGAAAATATTCTCACCATGACGGTAGAAATAGATCCATATGAAAGGTTATTCACAGACCAGTCAAGACAGCACATACTCATTATGTGAACCAGTCCTGTGCTTTCAGAGCCTGTTTAAGGTCAACAGTCAGCTTATCAATATATTTCTCAAGTGCTGGGAATATCTAAGATAGACCTGTTATGAGAGTAGGATATTTTATGTTTCCGAGGATCAGCTTGAATGCCAAAACCTTGTGCAGGTGGTGCCATAGCAGTGTGGTTGGACTCTCCCAGTCAGGCAAAGCAGTGCAGACAGACATAGCAGAAGAGGCAGAGATACGCACTGCCAAACACATTTCGATCACTCATATTCTGCTTACATAATTTGGCATTGAAAGCCAGCAACCTTTTCCAGTGCTCCAGCAAATCTTTCATACCTGCCAACTTTTAATATTCAGAAGTGGACCCTGCCTCTCCAGCTGCCATTTCCTCAGCAAAAAGGAACCTCCTCCAACACACACCCAAATTGTGTTGGACTTGCTGTGCAAGTGTAGACAAGATAGCTGGTGTGTGGACTATGTATTCAAGTGCACCCTGATGTATCAGTGTCACTGCACATGTGAGACAGGATTGCACTTTGCTTGCACACAAGCCTTACAACCAGGATTCAGAGATTATCAGCAAGTAGGGAGAAAATGTGAAAAAAAGGTAATAGCTTTAGCAAGAATATAGTCATGCAGCAGATCACACACCAGAAGCTTTCTGAGTATTTCTGGAAACAGGAATTTTTATTTTCTTCTCCCTTTCCAGAGGAGGAAATGTCACTTTTTTCAAAATAGAAAATTTCATTGTCATGTAAGATCATAAATTCTTTGACTGTTTTTTACCCCCAATATGTCTAACAAAATGAAATTCACCTGAGACACAACCCTTGTTTAGAGTCTTTCAACCTGAGAAGCTATATTTTCACAAAGTTTGAAGCAATTTTAAGCAAGAAAAAGTCAAACACTATTCACCCTTTGGTGTAGCTACTCTTGTATTGTAGTAATAAGCTTTCAGAACCAGCCTATGACATAACCTTAACCTCTTCTCTTGCTGCCCCTTTGCTCTTTGCAACTAAATGCCCTGAAGTCACACTTTCAAACATCAGAGTTTGAACTGTAATCTCTTTTTTTTTTAGCAGCTCAAACTTCTCTGGCACTGATTACTCTCACACCATGCTGATTATTGATCACTCAGATTGTCCTGCCTTTGCTTGCATTGCCCTCTGTAATGCATCATAATCCCCCACCCCTTCTTGTTACTTCTCCCAGGACATCTTCTGAGGTGCAAAAACATTGGTGGGGCCTTTTCTCTAAGCAGAATCCCTGCTGGCACTGCGGGGCTTGTTCCATTTGTACCATGTATGTCTGCAAGCTGACAGGCAGTGACTTCCAGGCAGAGATGTACACAAGTGACCTCATCTCCCCGTCTGCTCCTTGGACTCCTTGTGCCAGGAGAGCCAGTCATCATTGCCACTCCTAGCTTGACAATCTTTCACACAGCTCCTTGTTTGCAACAGCTGGTAGAGGTCAACCTGCTGTCACATGAAAGGGAGCAAGCAGAAGAGGGCAGGGGCAGCAAACTGAAATGTGGAGTGTTCAGGAAAAAAGGGGGAAAAGAAAGAGGAAATTCATTAGATGAAAATCTGGCTGCTGCAAAATCTTTTAGTACATTAACCCAGCATGGGGTCTGAATCTGTGATGTAAGAGCCCAACTGTGTCTTCTGTTGCTTCATTACTATTTTATTGATTTCAGAAGGGAATATAAATCCAGGGCAGCCTGCCTGCCTTAGCAAAACACAGGGCTGCCAAAGTTAATGTTCTAAAAGGAGGGAAATTCTGGAATAAAACCTGAGGGAAAATGAGTCTATAATATACTGTAGCTTGTCTAAAAGGCAAAAAGAGCTCACCACTATTTTAAATAATGCTGCACTATGGTTTTCACCTTTTCCAAAGAAATTAAAGAATGTGGGAAAAGCACAATATAAAATTTCCTCCAAATAGAGAGAAAGCAGCAGCTTGAAACCAAAGTGGCTGCATAGTTTCCCTAAAAAAAACATATCTTGCTACCACAAAAGTAATTTAGCACAAGGAGAGTTTATTCTCACTACTGGAATCAAATACCAGTAGAGATCCTGCGCAAAAGTCACCAAGAGAAGAAGTATTATAAATTGGTATTATAGTATAATTAGTAATATGTTATTAATTAGTGTTACAAACTGGAATATTTAAGAAAGCTCACTGCCTGTTTCAGGGGCTACAGTTAAATAGAGGGTTTCTGCCAGTTTATCACCCACAGGGACCGCTGAGCTCCTACACTGAACTGAGAACAGAATTCCTGTGCTGCTCACTAAGCAGCACATGATCCTTGTAGCCACTTTGGTCCTATATACACAAAACCCCTTAACATCCAGATTGCTACAAGAAAGTGAAGGAGGTCTGGCATTTCAACACCAAACACTGATAGTTTTGTGAACACATGCATGAGTTTTTCTGTGGAAAGAAATGCAGAATTAGAGGAGTCCTTGAGGCTACTGAACTGGAGGTAAGTACAGTGTTTTCCACCAGTTGTTAACCTCTTCACCTTCTGCCTTTGCTCCAGATGTTTCCTTTCCTTCCTCAAATTTTTAAATGAAGGAGCAGCATGTGAGAAACCCTGCAACAGGAGAAACTGGAGGAATTCTACACACCAACAGTATTGTGTTATGTTGGACCCAATGCTCACACCTCAGCAAATAGGAGTACATAGAATTGTATGTATTTATTTAGCAATGGAGTAAAGGCACAGTGCCAGCCCCAGCTGGTTATGGCAGTGCACCTTTCTCCATCAAGACTAAAACTGTTGCTTTGTAAGACCTAACAAAACTCTGTAACAAGTGTACGTGGAATAAACAGCTCCAGAAACATCTCATTTTGATTTCTAACATGTTTAAGACCTGAATGTTTAAAAACCCTTTGCAGTATTTATCTTTCTTAATTAAGGTCCCAACAGTCTTATAAATGCACATCCATTTTTTAACCTGGCCAAGAGCTCTTCTGCTTCCTAAATTCCACTGTTTAATGAAAAAGGTGCGTGGGAAAACATTTTGCTTCTTCTATTTTGAATTTCCCATCTCTTATACCTCCTTGTTCTTATTCCAGGAAAACAAAGAGAAGTTCTTATTCATCTTCCCTGGACTTTTCATTTTTTTTTTCTCAGACCATTCTGGTTTTCAGATCACATCATTTCATCATGGTGTTCCTGATTTGTGTTTATTCAAAGTACGTACCCTTTCTATTACTCTTTGTAAGAACTATTTTGTTTTCAAGTTCTTGACCATTACTATTGATTTTACTTAGACATCCTTGATTTTGCAGTAACATTTGGAGACAGAGAAGAAGAGGAAGAGAGCCTAGCTTTTGAACTGCACCCTAGAGGACACTGTCTTTCTACATCGACTATGTAAAAAACCATACTGACATCTTATGAGATTTCTTCCTTATCGCTGTACATGAGCAGAGGTTCGTATTAATCTGTGTGAAACAATGCTCCCAGAGAAACTGTTAATGACAGTAGAGAAAGAAACAGAAAAGCCTTAAAAAATGCCACACAGAAGCTGGACCCTGGCAAGAGTTGTGCATCAATAAACTCCAAATAAAAGTAATGAAAAGTAAGTAAACAAATTCTTTGTTGCATATTTTAATATATCATTAGAAGAGCAAGTAAAACAAAACCATGAAGAATGTATGCATTAATAAAAGATAATAAAAAATGCAGAAATTCAATTGATCTTATCCACAAAATGTACCTAGTAGTTCATTTAATCCAGCGATTCTTATATTGTCCATTAGTTTGCTTCATATCCACAGTATATAAAAATGCATCTAGTAATGGTTATAAAAAATGAAAAAAGTGTGTAAACTCTTTAAAAGTTAAAAAAGTATAGAAAGTAAAAAGTCTGCAGAAAGGTGTCCTTTGAATATGTCTTCCCATTTTTTCTTTCAATGTTACTTATTTTCTTATCTCTTCTTTTTCCTTTCCCTAAATTTTGGGCACACAAGCTGTCTAGCTTGAGATTTCATTACTTTCAGAAAGTTGATATAAGCTGTGTTTTTCAAAGATGCTCACTGAAGAACCAACTCTGCTTTTATGGAAATAACTAAGTGTTTTTGAAAATGCTGTTCTAAATATCAGGTTACAGACCTTAGTTTCATTAATACATACACATTTCTGAGTAAAGAAAAGTCACTGGATGACCGAAAGAATTTGGATATTGAATTTTATTCATGAGAACTTGAATTGATAGTTTAATTAGGTGGGGAAGTGAAAAAATGTTTTCAAATTTGTATTTGTTTCCTAAATATTCATTTTATTTGTTTAAAACATATGGAGTTGCGCTCATTAAGTTCTGATCTTTTTCCTATGCATAAGAATACTGGCATTTATTATTATTGTGATGATGAAACCTCAATGAGACCCCTGGAAAGGATCAGCTGCAAGTATAAAAACTTTGTTGTCAAAGGTTTTATGTGCCCAACAAGGTCTATTTCCTGGCTAATTACGTGAAAAACTGCACACAATGGCGCTCTCCTGTGTAACTCGCACAACATTGCAATACATTGTCATGGACATTGGTTGTGCATTTGACACTTTCCAGTCTGAACTGTGATATCCAAGACCTAAAAGAGTCAGAGACTGAACATGGAACTAAAACACAGCAAACTGAGCCCTGCCCAAATTTGCACCAAGCTGTGAATGCAGACTAGGCTACAGTCAAATACTAAAAGTCAATGCAATGAAGTACATATATACCCCATTAAGGTGAAAGACATTCCTTATTTTTTCATAAGTTTTCTCTTTCTTTTCCACTGGGAATCATCTTGGCAACTCAAGCCCTAGAGTGAAGCCTATAAACTGCTGATGTTTAGTGACCATCTGCACCAGTAGTTCCATCATCTGAGGCTGGAGATTGATTTTCCTTTTTTCTGCATGTTCACTTACCCTAATGTCCTGGAGTCTGCAATAGAGCCAGCAGCATATAATGCAAAGACAGCTTTTAAGACATCAAAAGTGAAAGCATCAGGAGTATCATTATATTCTGAATCTTTTGTAGTAGCTTTTTGTCTAATCCTATTGTAACAGGAATCCACTGATGGTGGCTAGGCTCCTCCTTTACAAAGCTTAAGTGGAGAACTCAGAGGAGCTTTGTTTTTTTCAGAAGGTGGTGCATAGGTCCACCCTATATAAGCAATGTCTCTGTTATGAACAGTGGCAAGTATTATGTACATCGATTTCATATACAATCAGTAACTCAGCAGGCGACAGGGGATGCTCATTCAGATTGGAGGCTGGAAACCAGCAGAAGGGTATTGAAAAGACTACCAGACCTCAACAAATATTTTTAGTGGCATGAATAGTATGCTCAAAGTTGGGTCAAGTAGTACTGCTGTTCCTAAGCCTTTGCCAGTGATTACTGTAATTCCTCTTAGGAAACGTTTCTTTTCTCCCTCATTGAAGTGTCAAAGGCCTACACAAATACGAGGGGAAATGAACTCATTAACTGACCATGTAGGAGGAGAACTGAAACTGGTCAGGCACAAAGGCCAGGTTCTGAAAAGGGCTCGGCATGCAGCAGTTGCCATTGTTCTCAGCAAACTGGTCTTAGCAGGACCTGCCAGATGCCAAAATTTTTAAGAATCTGGATACTTATTTAGAGGCCTAAATGGGATCTGAATCCTGAAAAACTATCTCTTTGTATCTAGTCAGTTTAACTATTTAGACATTTACCCTTTTCTCCTCGCCTCAAGAATACCCCACAAAGTAAAACCATGTGAATGTGGTTGGTCTTTCAAAACCTTGGACAATGCTCCCCTTAAGAGCCTAGTAAGAAAACAAATCTCCATTTCTGAAACTATAAAGACACCTACTACACATGTAAAAATACACAAGAAAACAGATACCATTATTATGGCATTACGTGTATTCAAAAATGCACTCTTCATTTTGGTCTACTGCTCTATAAGAGTAATCCATTGGAAGTATACATTAGTGTATCTCCGCGCTATCTCTGTGACGTAGATGTATGCTAATGTTTCCACTTAGAGATGGAAGTTATGGGAAAAACAACAAATTTGACTGTAGCCTCATTCAACATTTAAAGTCTTGATACATTCCTGAGTCTGGACCTTCAGACGCAAAGTTATGCAGGAGCATAGCTCATATTTAAATGATATTTTCTGCATTTCTATTCAAAATATAGGCTCTCATAACACAGCCCCTGAGGGTGCCCAGGCAGCACAGTACTAAGGGACTGAAGATGCCTCTTTTTATGTTATTATCATGATCATCATCATCTTTATTTATTTATTTATTTATTCAAGTTCCCAAAGTGCCTAAAAATCTATTCTCATATTTATTGGCATAAACATATCCATATTAGCACTGAATTATGATTGATTCTTAAAGACTTTTGGGTTACAGGATTTGCTTGAAATCATGGCTACTTCTGTTTTAAGTATCTTTCAAGATGTTGCAGAGTAACTCATGCCTACAACTTTTCAACGAGCTTTTTCTTTTTTTATCTATTTGATACCACTATAGTAAAGAAAAACAGTATCTACACAATGTTTAAGTCAATGAAATAAAACTCTATAGGCCTGTGAAATAAAATATTTGGATTTTATCATGAAAAATTTATCACAGATAAAGGCCAAAACCAGTTTTCATTTACTGAGCTTCCAGATTCTTTCCTGGTTTTGAAATGAAAGAAAATCAAGAACTTTCTAAGAATTACAAGATTATTTAACTCTCTTATTTGGAGCAGATATTTAAACCTGGATCTCCAGTACCCTGTCTCAGTCCTTTAAGTACAATCCCAATATATTGTGCTAGAGCTCTCCTCCTTCCATAAATATTTAAACACTGGCATATACCAGTGAAATATTTATGACAAATTTCAGTGAAAAAACACTAAGCTTGGCTTTAATTAAATAATAAAGTATCATCTAATTTTTATAAATATATTTAGTGGCAATTGTCTACCCATTATCAGTGAGTTTATTATTTTTATCTTTACTCCAATTCCATGCTTTTCCTATTCTCTCCCTTTTCGTGTTTGTTGAAACTTACACTATTCTATAACACATTTCTTGCAAAAACATTATATCCCTTCAGAAAATGCATAACAAATTGTATTGGTATTATCATACATTTATATATAGAATACATATACAGAATTCAGGCTATAAAAGAGAAACAGGAATCTTTTTTTCCTCTGTTCAAATCCCCATCTCATACATTTGTTTATTTTAAGAGTATGAAAGGCAAGAATAGAAGAAGGTAGTGAGACATTGCCCAGAGAAGCTGTGGCTGCCCCATCCCTGGAAGTGTCTAAGGGCAGGCTGGACAGGGCTTTGAGAGACCTGGTCTAGCAGAAGGTGTCCCTCATGATGGTAGGAAGTGGGGGTGGAGTGGAAGCTTTAAGGTCCCTTTCAACTCAAAACATTCTACAATTCAATGATGATTTAGTCAAATGGTGTTTTCTAGTTATTATTGTAGGGTCCAGTAACTTCCATTTGAGTAAAGCACATCTTTTGGCAGCCTTTATTTAATAAGGAAACAGAATCCACTAGCAATTTGTTCCAGTGGTTAGCTATTCTGTCAGAAATATGCTTTCTTTCTCATATGAAAAGTGCTGAAGAAGAATCTTTACATGCAGAAGAG
The DNA here is from genome assembly GCF_034315485.1 of Pezoporus occidentalis. Taxonomy (NCBI): domain Eukaryota; kingdom Metazoa; phylum Chordata; class Aves; order Psittaciformes; family Psittacidae; genus Pezoporus; species Pezoporus occidentalis. The sequence continues at coordinate 406,282 of NW_026916325.1, forward strand.
CTGATACTATGGCAAACTCCAGAACTCATCAAGTTAGAAAATGAGATATTTAGGTGTCTAAAAAAATGAAATCTGATTTCTGTCTTCTTAAAATGTAGAATATATGAGAGCAAGTGCTGCAGAAATAATTAGTTTTTCCTATGAAACAGTCTTTTACAGTAGAAAATGATTAATGAATTAATAGCAAGTGAATAGATCATGTGGTTAATGAGGTCTCCGCAATGCTAGTAACATCATCTGACTCATACATATCTACTGTCTACATTTTCAACACTACAGACATTGATGAACAGCAGCTATGAACTTACCTTATAGACACTCTCACTCATATGTAGTCTTTATGGACATTCATTAGCATGGATAAAGTGTCATACACATTTCACATCAGATTCTTCCCTCAAACACAAGGTCCTGACAAACAGGGGGTGCTTACTCTAATAATAATCCTACCAGTAGGATTTATCCTTTTGTCATTGTGGAAAAAAAGGAGCAGATGGGAAAATAATTAATTCTGTAATAGTTACAGCAAAGGCCTTAATACAATTCCTTGGCTCCTCCTCACCTAGAAGTTAGAAGGAACATCAACAAGAGAAAAGTTAAATTTGCACTAAGGTCTGTCCCCCCTTGCCAGACTGCAGTGAAGTTGCCATAGTGTAAAATGTCATTTGTGTGGTTTGATTTCATACCCTGCTGCCCACAGACAAGCACATCAAAATAAATACGCATTCTATGGAGAATAGCACTTTGCTCTTTCTGAATTCCACAAATGCTGCTTGGCTGGTTTTCTAACCCCTTGCCTGTATAATTTTTGCAGTTTGGGAGGGAAGTGTTCTTGAGCCTTTCATGACTTCACGTTACATCTAACAAGCTGGAGACATCTCTACTCAATCATTCGCTTAGATTATAGAGATCCTACAGAAAATTGGCAAGCTGTCCTTCATCCCAGCAGATGACAGTGCATAGTGCTCTTGCATTTCACAGCACCACCGATTCTTCATTGTGAATGTCTTTGCTGTGCCAGCTCTGATTTATAAAGTAGTATGCAAGCATCTGTCTTTTCATATACACATGGACTAAAACTGATCCAGAACAATTTCCTATGTGCCTTGTGACTTTGGCCTCTAAACTGGAAGCAAATGTGGGCAAGATACAGTGTCTACTACCATTAGCCAAGGAAGGATCACTCTGCATTGGGATGGCAATACCTGGGCCAGTTAGAGTGGGATGTGTCCAGGGTAACAAAATGTCCCTCACTACAATCCAGCAAGTAATTACAGGTTCAACATAGTGTATGGATTATAACTATCTAAAACCAAGAGTCCATGCACCAAGTATCCCTGTTGTTCTCCAGGTGAAAACAGAGACCTGGTTGAGGCAAGACTAAAATTCTGGCTCTTGTACAGAATATCTGTGAACCTAAAAAAGAGAGAGATCCCTTTTTCTTTTAAGATCGTGTGTTTCTGCAGGTTCTCTGATGAACACACATCTGTTTGGCTGCATTAACATTTTGCCTGATGAGCATTCAATTGCCTGACAGAGCTTGTGGGCCAAGGCCAAACTCTGCCACTTATGCTGGTGTGTAATGTTTCCTTTATAAACTCCTCTTATGAACGATTTTACTGTGTATGCAGTAATACTCTGCTTGAAAGATTCCAGACCCTTTATTTTGCCATCCCATCCTCCTAATGTAAGGACCATTGGTAGTAAAGGGCACACAGCCTTTCACCTTTAATCTCCAGTGAAATAAAATGTAGGAAGAAACAGGAGAAGAAAGGAAACAAAAAGACAGAAAGGGAAAGATGCAAAGGAGGGAAAAAAAATAATAACAAAACTCATGAAATTAAATAAATGAAGAAAGGGAAGAACAAGAAAAAAAAGGCAAAAGAAAATATATGGCAAAAAAAAATTAAATACAGTTGTTTGTCTGTTTAAATTCTAAAATTGCTCAACAGCCTCATAATAGGATTAATAAATTTCAAAGGACTAATAATCACTACTGTGATTGAATGCCTTTTAACTGGCCCAGCTTAGTCAACCTAGGAGGACTTCTTGCTCCCTGATTGCCATACAAACGATCCCATTCATTGTGAGCTCTAACCTTTCATGGGTCATTTTTCTTCATGCCTTTCTCTTTGTTTTGCCTTGTTTGTACACTAAGGTTCCTCTTTTCTTTCTCTCCATGCTCTGAAGTCTCATTCCTTCACTTTCTGCTCCAATTCCCCCTTCTCTCTGATACAGAGACATTAATGTGCTGCCTGAGCACTTTGCTTGGGTACTGCTGAGAATTTCCTTAAGGAGGTGGCAGTACACTCCAGCTTAAAGAATACACTTTGCTAGTGCTAAATCCAAATATTGCAATTTTCTCTACTGTAGGACAGTTTTCTTCACTAAGGTGCTATGGATCAAATGGGAACTTTTTTTAGTTTTCTTTCAGAACCCAGAAAACTTTCAAAAACATATTAATTTTCTACATGTGGCACTTGCTTTTCCTTAGAACAAGAATTCAGGTTCAGTTAAAACCTCAAGTCTTCAAGTGCTTGTACTCTTTTGTTCTTTTTTTCTTTTATTTTTGTATATGTCTCAGTCTATGAACTGATGTACCACTCTTTTGCCAGTGTTAAGACTCCTTGAGAGCAAATACACCAGGTTCATTGAGAATCCCCAGGAAACAGGCAGCAAGTGAATAGTAGGTTCACATAGCCGCAATTCTACATCACAATACATGAAATTAAACACAGGACACTGAAGTTAACGATTCCTAGGGGCTCAGAACTAAGCTGGACATGTGAGAAATGAGCTGTTACACCCATAAGTCTAGCTCAGGGAGCCTGGGAACCTTGGGTTGTGGAGTCTGGTAGCATACACAGATGACAAATTACACTTCCTGGTCCTCATATTCTTCCTGCTATAGCAGGTAAAGTATGGAGCTATATGAACTTTTGACCAGAACCATTACAAACTTATTTATATTCTGAAGCTTTGTGCTACACAGGACTCCCCTGCACACTGAGAATCTTCACCTGTTTTCCAGATAGTTTCCAGATACTTTGAATTGACAAGGATGATCAGGGAGGCTGGAAAGCGTATGAATTATCTTCCTATAGAAGCTACCTATAGATTTATGTGTACATCTTAAATGGACTTTCTAAGAATATTTGTAAATAAACATGTTTGTTCATTGACTCAAATGCCATGAGACTGTCTTAGTAAACCTGACAAACTGGTATATGTCTGAGCAATTGAAAGTGGAGACAGATGTCTCTGAGAATAATTCTGGGGTACATTGGGGATCATTTACACCAAACTAATTTCTTGCTATTAGATGTAAGATACTAATATAGCCTACCGTGACCAGGGGGCTGACAATATCAGTTCCTTGGTGTGCACCTGCTTTCCCCTGTGGAATAGAGTAGTACTTTCCCAGTTTCTAAAGAACTGACAAATTTCTGAATGGACTCCAACTAGAACAATTTCCTGGCTACTCAATAATTCTTTTTCTACCTGGGCAAACTAAGCATTTATGTAGGAACCTTTGCAAAAAAAATAACCCACAAAAAAAAAACAACAAACAGAAAAACAAACAACAACAAAAAAAACACACACACACAAAAAAAAAAAACAAAACCAAACCAAAACCCAAAGCTCCTATGTTATTCTTAGGACAGAGGCATTTCTATGCCTGTCCATACTTCATTCCCATCCAAAGTTGAAACCCAAAAGGGCAGTTCTATATGAATGCAGAGACACCATTACAAAATCAAAATTTTGACACAAAGAGAAATTATAAATTCTATCCTAGAAGTAGTCAGAAGTCTCAAAGATCACTGATAAAAAGAAGGCATTAAAGGCAGCACATCCTTGCTACACACCAACAAGATTTTCCCTGCTGGGTGACCTACCTCAACAAACTGTCGAAAAGAATTAGTCTCAAGGGAATGTTTTGCTTATAGATTGATAAATGTTGACAATAATCCTAAATGGATGTTAGGGGAATTGACAAATCTCAGCATTTTTCTTGATGTATGTGTGCCTGGGGGAACTCTGGAGGCCCCAGCATTCATTAAAAAGAAGCAAGCCATTGACAGCTGACAGAGAAAGACAGGTAGCATAGCTAGAAAAGTAGAAGCTATTTGTTGACACAAATTGTGGAGTATAACCTAATAATCCAGTATTTTCTTCCACTGTTGTTTCTAGGCTCACTCAAAGGGTACAGACACAGCACAGTATGCTTAGTGCAACAATAAAACTACTTACTCTCTAAATGGCTTTATTGTAAAAGTTTGAATGCTTGGGAAAATAATGTAGGCTAGATTAAAGCTGGAATTAGGGCTTTAGTAAGGATCTGGGGGAGAACTGGGGTATGTACTTTTGCTTTTTCTGTGTCTGCATGTGTGATTTTTTTCCCCTGGAGCAAAATGCACATGTTAAAACAGTGTCCTCTGGAAGAAAAGAGTTCTAAGTTTAGTTCTGGCTTCTCATGTTGACATAAGTGAAAGAAGGAGAAAGACAACAAATAAGGAAGCTCAGAAGCTTGATTCTAACTTAATGTTTGATTGTGAGCTAAACTTTTGCAGGTAATTCCACATATAAATCTATAACAGGACCACTGACAGAGAATGTTGCAGGATTTATCCATGAGTCTGTAAAGAAGCTTTGATCGATTTTCCTAGATGGTGTATTAATTAAACTAGTTTTTCTTCCTAGCTGCCTTCAGTTTAATTATAATTTGATAGTAAGTGAAAAAAAGAAAAATATGTCAATCTGAGCTGTCATTTATGCATTTATTTTCATAGCGAAAAAAAAGAGAATAGCAGGTACTTCTGTCCTATTAAGAAATAATACTTCTGAATTGCTTTAAAAACCACCTGCACAGATTGATTGCTAGCACTCTATCATCCAGATTACTGCAAGTGTATTTGTAAGTGTGTGTTTAAAGAAAGTAAAAGACTCACATGGCTATGTATAACATCCCTAGGATGGAAATGTCATTGTATGAGTCCTCTCCTATTTCCTACCACCAGAGAGCTCTTAACAGCAAATTTCCCAGCTTTTCACTGAGATCAGTTTTAAACAAACCTAAGAAGTCATCCAGCACCCCTGGGTACCACAGGAATACATTCATTTCCTCTGTTTCACATTCCCCCATGTCTTAGGGAAAGTGACTAAGTAGTAATAGAAGTTATAGCAGCAGTACAAATCAGGGTTTTTTTATAGGAAGTAGTGTATGTAGAGATTGATCATACATGTAATCATAACAGGCAAAATAAAAAAAAAAAACAACACAACTGTTTAGAGGAAGGAAGTTGAGAGAAACAAGTTTGGTGGTTTTGACCAATATCGTATAGAAAGTGTATGCAAATCCAGGATATAATTCAGATCTCTTCTAATTTTCTCCTTTGACACATACGCCTCGTTTTGCTCTTTTTTCTTTTGCTCCTTTACTGCATCATATATTTCTGACAATATTTGTGTCTGCACTGGCTTTCCTGCACCAGGGTTAGCACTACTCAGGCTGACCTGACTGATATTCAGTGGAGCTACCCTTTCATAGTTAATTTGAAGCTGAAGGAAACTACATATTGTGTTTCCTTTCTTTTCTGATAGTTTCTCCTTTATCACGATCATTTCTATGCTGTTTTCATGCATTTATCTGTTAACTACATGTCAATAACTACAACCAGCATTTTCAGGAAAAGTCTTAACAAACCTAGATTTTTTTGGGGGGCAAGAATGCGTTTCTGAATTGAGCGCCAGACAGCTGTCTTTTTAGGATGCACTGTAAACTTATGTTTAATTTCCTGTCTACTACCAGCCTTACTTCATCAGTATTTCCCTTACTTTCACAGACTTCCATATACTGTGGAATATCTGTATTTTGGATTGTTTTACCTGAGAAGTAATAGCTTCTGTCTTGCAAGCTGACACTCAACATAGTGCAACACATATTTGTAACTTTGTATTCTTTTGTTCAGAAGCTTTTATCTTCACCACCAGTGTACATATGAGAATTGGTTGTGAATAAATGACATTCGAGTAAAATCCCAAGTTCCTAATGGGTGGGTAAAGTGCTTTACTTCTGGCATCACTGAGCTATCTATCCCTAGATACTGCTTGCAGATCTAGAGTTCAGAGGCACCCAGGTACAATCTGGCTCAGCTGCCCATCCAGTTGAATGGAACTTAATGAGTTCTCAGATTGAAGCATTTTCACAAAAATCCTGACCATAGGAGGAAATGCAATTTTTAAGAAAAAACAAAACAAAAAAAGGCGGTGAAAATATTTAGTATGTGTATATATTAAAGAGGGATTTATAATAAGACTTTATGCTCCACTTACTCTGTTAAATTGGTAAACTCTCACTGACCTGTGTTTTCTAGTTACTGCATCTGACACATTTCATTCATGAACACTTACTATGCCTCTTTTACAAGACAGGGTTCGGCTCACCCTTCAGAATTAGGCTTCTCATTTAAAATAATCATGAAGGCTTAATTTCTAAATTATAGAGGACAATCTCCATTTGAAAGTGTTTTTATAATTGGTGGAGTGAACTGTCTAGGGTGTCTGTCAACCCCCATGGATTGTGTGGGGAGCTTGAACATTTCCTTCTCCATAAGGAACCTAACTTAAACCAGCTATAACAGTATGAGATGCCTCCCACCAAACTGAGTGTTTGCTCTTGTTCTTAAGCAAAACATTTTCTCGTTTCACCAAACTTTTCGCTTTGATGCTGTTTTGGCATGCCTCTGAGAGCTAACATTAACTGGTGTACAGCCCTGGGCCCACCGTGTGAACTAATGTGAAAACAACTTCTTCACTCCCATGAAGATGCTGTGTAGCTAAGTAACATAAGAAGCCATCTTTGTTATGGGTGGAACTAACACCACTCACTAATGGGAGAGGACTAGCATAAGGATGTCTGTGTCCTTTCAGGTCCCACATGGGACAATATGGCAGGACTTCACCTGTCTTGAAGAGACGTCTGTGTTGGAACAAGGTAGTAGTTGCATATGAAGCAGTGAAAGTACAGCAACGCCCAAGCCCCAGGTATTTGTGATCTTAAAGATCTTTGCCTCTGCTTTCACTCTGAAGAAAACTTGGGCACAGGCATTGAGACAAGGAGGCACAAAAGCACAAAATGTAATCAGTTCTAAGTAATGTTAAGGGTGATGGCTTTGTAATGGAAAATAACTGCGGTGCTTGAAGGTAGTTGACATAGTTTCAGGTCCTCAGGACCTTAGTACAAAAGGTGTAAGAAAAGCAGAATAGGACAGGACCTGGGGATGGGGGGTATCTGGGACTAGCAGATGTCCAGGATGGGAGCAGTTAAACTAACTGATAAGTAGGACAGGATGATTGCTATGTCTGTAATGTTAATTAAGCTGGTTATGAAGATTGTTGGGAAAAGTAAACGACCCTTAAAGACCACCACATTTTTGTATGCATGCCGGAAACTTTCTGGAAAATGATGTAATATGCCCAGTGACCACATAAGGATGGCCTGCACGGCAATTCGGGGACACACGTTAGGAGGAGCTATCCCCCGTGTCTCCCGGTGCCGCAATAAAGAATACCTGCTTGTCAACTTGAAACTCTGTTGGCGAGTTTGTTCCTGGAGTTTTCTCCGAATCAGCATGGTGTCCTTTTTTTTTTAGAAAAAAGGGTACTCAGTGACAAAAGTAGTATTTTAGAGGACAGCAGCACACTATAGAGGACAACCATTTCCAGCTCTCTGATCCAGCATTTAATTTCTTTCTCTTATTTCTTGCTCATGGTGTCTTGGTAACTCTTTCTGCTCCAGGATGTATGTTTGCCTCCCTCCCACACTACTTTTGAAGTTTCACAAAACGTGCTAGGAAATGAGCAGCAACTACATTCACCAGCTGCTGCAGGGCAGCTCCCTCCAGGTCCTACTGGGGACAGCCAGTGCCCCGCTGGGCCTGGAGGTGAGGAGTGCATTTCCTGCTGATTAGGAAAGGTGAGTGATGGAGATGAAGGAACATTAAGAACCATTGCAGGAAACAGATACCATTATCTTTCCTAGTTTCTCAGAACAGCAACAGTTACGTGGGGCACACCAGACGTTTTAATTCATGTAGCAACTAATTAGCAGGGACCACTGGTACAAATTTCAGTCCCTGATACTGACAGCAGCTGCAGTTTATGCAGAGATCAGCCCTGGCTTGCGTACTTTCCACCCGGTAGCTCGCTTCAAGATCTGGTTTGCAATTCAGGTTATACCACTTCAAAGAGTTTGACCTTCCCCTGTGTCATCCAGCTGCAACACACCGAAGCAAAAGCAATGGATTCCGTTGAGATGGAAGAAAAATCAGTTCAGAGATTTGAATGTTCAAAGGAAATAGTTTTTCTTTCTTAGAAAATCATTCCTTATCTATTGCTGGGGGTGGGGAGGGATGCTGCCTGGAAGCACAGATTGTTAATTTCTTCTGCAAACATAAAAGCAGTGTTTAGAAGATGCACAAGAGATGCTTTTCACACGTTCAGCAGAATTATTCTCAGGTGAGCATATTAGGCATCTATTTCTACTGAAACTTAAAAATAGCAGTGTTAGTGTTTCAAATTTTAGCTGATTTGAATACTGCACTAGTAAAAACAGTGCTACAAATTCCCCATTTCTTCCCCATGTCTGGGAATCATATGTTCAACAACTTGCATGAAAGTCTGAAGCAGTAATGCAACCTGCAGGAAAAAAAATGACAGAGGCATCACAAAAACAACTCCTATGGGAGAGCAGTGAGGATGAATTCTGCAGTATCACTATCTATGTCATCCTTAGTAGAGAATTTTCTATAAATTTTATTTTGCTGTTACTTTTCTCATTATATTACCCCAGCACATATATGACACACCGCTACATAAGGCTTCCCATTATCTCCTGCTGAGCTGCCAAAATCTGTGATACTCTCCTGAATGCTGCAGCAGAAGAGTGAAACTTTCTCTAGTGTGCAATTCATGCATGCAAAATTAGAAGTATGGACATGCATCTAACACAGGGGCTCTCAGACTGCTGCCTGTGGGCTGGTGGTGATCCACGACATCACTGCTGATCTGAAGAACACGTACACTGTGTTTCAGCTGAATGCAAAAGGTGCACAATGATTTGTGCTGGTGACTGACATTGGTTGAGTCCTAACAATTTGGGAATAGCTGTTTGAGAGCTGCCACTGATCAGCTGTGAGCAAGATGCTTCACCTCTCTGTGCCTTTGTTTCCCTTCCAGCGCCATCTGTTTTGCTTAATTAAAGGGAAAGCTCTTCACCGTAAAGACCTTCCCCTCACAGGCATTTGTGAAATGCTATTCACAGTGCACCTCTGAATTCACTCAGGACACAGAGCTGCCAAGGCAGCATTGATTACCACAATTAACAAAACCTGTTTTAACTTGTCAGTTAAGATAGCATTGTTACTAACAACAGAGGAAACCAGAATCCTAAGAAGCAAAAATTAATATGAAAAATCAAAGAACTTTGTGTGGGTTTTGGGTGTATTGCTTTTTCAGTCAAATATAAAAAGAATCTTTTCATTTAAAAACGTATACTAAACTATCATGATCTTCTCCAGATTGCTATGGAGTATAGCAACCTCTGGATGTGTAGGATACTTCAAAGCACTTTGCTTCTCAAAGTGTCATTTTTCATAGTCATTTACATGCAGTTTTACAGCTTTGTTTTTCATGGCTTTTTCAAAATGCTAATTTTTGCCTACTCTGCTATAATCTCCTTAGAGTTTGGGTGGGATCTTACGCAAGGGATGCAAGGGGTATACAAGGGATAATATCAGGCAAAAATCAAAGCAAAGGCTTTTGCCTACTTTTAGCTGCAGAAATAAAGCTGTGTTTCAGCGCAACCCTAATTACAGTTTTGTGGTGCTTTGTGAGCCCTGCTGATAAGTTTCCCTAGTAAACAGCTCTTTATTGTTCTTTCACATTCAGTCACCATGGAAACTAACATTTTAGGGTTTGATCCTGAGAGATGCCAAGCACCTGCTTCTGTAGCAGTATCTATGGGAGAGGAGGATCTGAGACATCTTAAGATCAGACCTTACAATAACAACAGATTTGCTAAAGAAAAGATAAGCAAACACACCCCTACCCCCAGAAAAAAAAAAACAACAAAAAAAAACAAAACACACACAAAACTCCACAACCACCTTCCCAAATAAAAGCTTTTGATGTGCTTATTTAGAAGGAATTTTTTTTTTTTTTGAAAAAATCAAACCAAACCACAGGTAAAACCTGGTCCCAGTTTTACTTTGCAAACACACACAATATCTGACACTGCCTGTCTATGGGTGTAATGTAAAAGAAAAAATGCCCAGCCAGCCTAAGGATCTAACTCCAAAGAAGATAGAAGTCAGAAACAGAACCCCAGAGTGCCACTAACAAAATGTTGGGAAGATGAATTCCCTTTCATTCACTGCCAAATCCTTCATTGCCTTCTTATTGTAAAAATAAAGGTGCTTGGGAGGTCAAATCCAGGTGATAAACAGCTGAACAGAATTTCTATTTTAGTTTCTGAATAATCCCTGGGGGAGTCTCTTTTGTCTTTCCTGCTTATGTTGACCTCAAACTGTTGTTTAGAGCCTAAAGGAATCACTCAATTTAGCGAAGAGTAGCTTCCCCCCCCCCCCCCCCCCTTACAGCTCCATTTCTTCTGAATCTATCTTGGTGTCTCGGTAGGAAGATAGAAGGTTTGTGTCAGCAATCAGCAGATAGCCTGAGCGTAAGCAGGTGTGAAAATACCGATTGCTTCCTTATCTGATGCTGCCGGCTCACGCTGGGCCAGAGCAGAGAATTGCTTTCGTACCCTCTAGTAAATCGCCAGATGTGTACTCACTCTGCCTCCTTCACAAACCGTTTTCCTGCCAAGTTTGCAGAGTTCAGTTATTGTACGACCCAGCCAGCCCAATTCTGCTACCATGACCAGCTTTGTTAACCACCGGGGTGATGCCCTCAGCTTCAGGGGGTCGATTTTATTTTCTCTGCTTCAAAACAGTGGCCCGGAGTTATCATGTGTAAATGCAGACACCCATCTCAGGGGGACAGCTGCCTTCATCTGCCTTAGTATTGTAGCAGTAAACCAGCACTTCGAAAGAGTAGTTTGATTCTTAAGAGGGGTGAATCACCTTCTAAGGGTTTCCGTTTCTTGTTGTTCAACACAGAGAAAGCATGCTATGCCTACATTTACAAATCAGGCATGTCAATCAGTGCCCCAGCTAATTAGAAAGAATGCAGCTCCTGATGGCTGAAGTCATCTTTATTCATGCCAGCACAACATTGCAAATTTAGGCATTTTTGTCTTCTGTTAGCCTTAAACCAAAAAAAAAAAAAAAGCTATTCAGATCCTGCTGCATAGAAAGAAGTGTTTGATTACAAGCATATTTCTCATTCATCTCTTCGAATATACATGACAGAAGAAATCAGGTTTTCAAATGGCAGTTTGAGGACACCTTATCTTTACTCTTGGTATTGTTATTGATGGTTGGATTATGGTCAAGCTCAAGCTTTTTGTTACTTGGACTTTAATAGAACTATTTTAGGACAGGAGGATTTTTTTTTAATTATTATATTTCTTCTTTCTTCCATAGCCCAAGTGTAACACCAATTGAAAGGAAAATAAAGATTAGGCAATAGAAAAATTAAAATGAAGCAATATGGATCACAGTCCTTTTGATCTGTGCCCACCAGCAATGAATATTAGAAAGTGTATCACACTTAGGAGTGAGTACTTTCAGATAAAGGACTCAGCAGCTACCTCCTTGTCTACAGGGCTTTAAAAGTTTATGAAGAAACAATACCTCCACATTCACAGTTCAGGTACAGATAGCCAGTAGTCCGATAAAAAACTGGCAAAGAATATGTGGTGGAGTATCTATAATCATCCAGGGTTACCATTAATTAAGGTGGTCCAAAATATGTGGAAAGACTTCGTTTCATGCCCTATGCATCCAGCAAATTTCATAGGAAATAAGCTGGAAAGAGACTCAGATGATCTGGAGTGGATTCCTTTTTTTGCCAGCTGACAGTACCTGACAGTAAACTCATATGTGTCACAGTTTAAAGAGTGTTTGCAAAGTACAACCATGAAAGAAATTAAATTCAATGTTAAAGGTGATGATGGAATTAGATGCAGTTTAGGGCAGTATGGTAGTAAAAGCCTGTGCTATTTAACATGTCACTAGCTCATAGGTGAGCTCCTGATGGTCAAATTCTTCCCTCTGCATTAAGCTATTATAGATTGAAGTATTTGTGTGCTGTGATGTGTCAACTCTAAGACTGGAAAAGCTATACAATGCATGCAGGGCAAAATTACACATTAGACTGTTACTATTAAATACACAATGAGACTTAACATATGGCTCATCTTCAGGTAAAGAAATCCATCTTGTAAAGGCATGTGTTCATCCTTCACAGAGTAGGATCAGCTATTATTAATACTCATACACTAATGCAGCTCGATTAGACAGCATGCCATCAGATACATTAATTGAACTGCAGCACTGTTCTAGGAAGAGAGGGATAGGCATTCATCCATCTACACACAAGACAGTCACCCCAGGCTTCCTCTATATCAGTGAAGAAAAACTGGCACTTCTAGAGTCCAATCCATCTTATCCTTAAGTAGACATCTAAAATAGGTCTGAGAAATGCCCAGAAGTGCCCATCTGATTCAAACAAGAACCAAGGAGATGCAGAAATTTATGCTGTAAATTATGATTTTTACTCTGAATGTCTACTCAAGATAGTTGATACTCAAGATCTACAGTTTGGATATGAAAATCCTTCTATTTCGGGTTTGTGCAGCATCCAGCACATCTTAAGACATAAACCCAGGACTTGTGCTTCAGCTCACTTTAGCAAAACAATACATTGATTTTAGTGCTGTTACATTTCCAGTAGACTCAGGTGGACTTTTGCCTCAGGGTAAAGTTACAATAAGACAATTTGGCAGACAGGTATATTCAGCCAGTATTGCCCCCTCACCCTCACTACTAAACTCCTTTCCATACACAACTGCTCTTGCTTTCTCCCTTCAAGATTGTTATTGATCTGCAAACATTCTCTCTAGATTGCAGCAGCAGCAATCAATATATTTGCTTCTATTTAGGATATTACTTTTGCTCTATCCAAGCCATGGCCACAGCTAGAAGAAGCCTCCAGGATTACAGCCAAAGAACATAAAGAAAAATTGTTGCAATACAGTGAGTATCAGACCATTTAAATGTACAAAGATTTGACTGAAGTGTTGCTCAAACTCCTGTGAAGTAGTTTCATGCTGCTTACACCTTTTTTTTTGCATACATTTTTCCCTTGCAACTGCCGGAAGTCTTAAATGATGTAGTATCATTGCATCAGCAGTGTATCTGTGAGCATGTGTATGCATGTTTCTTTTTCTCCCACTTTCTGTCTAAATATATGTTTGTCTATATGCCTAGCTACATGTTTACATCTCTGTGTCCGGGGTGTGTGTGTGCAGAGGCTTATTTGTTGGTTATAAAAAGGACATTGATAACATTTCTACTAACATCCAATAGATAGCAGAGCCATATATTGAATCTTTAGGTAACTTCTGTGTTCAAACTGTAGTTGTAGATTTAGTTCTAAGAAGTACCTCATCTTTACTCTGTGTACATTAATCACATGTGTGAGATACTGAGTGACATCCCCCTCTTCAAAAATATTACCCAGCCCTTGGAGAGGAAAAGAAAGATAAAAAGGAAAGGAGACACAGCTGTCATGTTACTCTGTACATGGGGGAACCTTACACAGCAGGTTGCAATCTGAACTGTCCCATTTCATTATGCCACTGAGGCAGACCCCTGCAGTGCATTAAGGTTTTAAAATCATTTAGGAAATATGAAGATACATTGTTATTTAATCATTCCATTGCACTTCAAAAACAATATTCTGATATCCATTTTTTTTTACATAACAAATACTGTTTTTGACCAGTGGGGATTGGCAAGTGAATATAGACTGAGTTTCTGGAATAATATGATTAGTATGGAAATGGAAACAGACTGTAAATAATAGGATGATCTTTTGTTCATCCACATCAAGGAATAAAACAAAAGCTTGCTAAGACTGAATTCCATTGCATAGTGAAAACAGGCAAAAGTATTTCCATAGTGGATTTTGCCATATGCATGATTAACTTACTTAAAGTCATTCCTATAGAAGGTCTACTGATAGTATATTTCAATTTATCTGGTTATTTTTGTTGAATTAAAATTAAAACCTTGTAGATATGGTTACACATGGAAAGTAATGGTTATCAGATAACTACTGATAGTAGTCACAAAATCTGTACTGTAGTGTCACAAAATCTTTGCAGAAAAAGTTTCTATATGGCAAAAATCAGTGTGAGTCATATCTATGTTCATGCAACACTGCAAAAAGCCCATGAAAATTCAGAATTCTTAATTCAAAAATCTACATGTGGAAATTTCATTTTGATTTCAAAAAGCAAAATTTGAAAAAGAAATCTTTTCTTATTTTGCCTTGGAATTGTCATGTATTACTTTAAAAAACAGTTAGTCCAGTAATGTACGACTAAAAAGATATTTTTTTTAAGATCTACTTACTTTTATAACAAAAAGTATACAATGTTGATATTAATTATATTTAATTATCAGTAGTGCATGCATTTTTCTCAAACGACACACGGAAGCCTTCTTTAATTCCTTATTATTGAACACACTTCATTTATCTACATTTCTTTTTGATGAGTTAGATATAAATTGAAAATGTGTCTAGGTGTGAAAAGTAAGTCAGGAGACTTAAGATAAACTATTTAAAAATTGATGAAAAATAGTGAACCATCGTTGGAACTTCATTTGTGTGCACCAAGAAACTTTGAAGAAATATTAGTGGAAAAAGCAGCCTTTAAGGACTTAAGTACTCCCACCACCTCATGTTTCCAAGATACTGTACAATATAAAAGATCTGTATTTAGACCACCTCATGACTAGATGGATTTTGAATTTCAAACAGCTGGAACTTTGTCAATGTTTTTTCTCCATCAAAAGTGATTTGGAAGAATTGGAAGCTGGGCCTCTCTGGGGGAGCCATATGTGTGATGAATTCCTATGAATTACATACAGACATTTTTATTTAGTAACAAAGCAGCAGACTTTCAAGAACTTAAATTTCAATAAGAATGCAGAAGATAGATAGATAGACAGACAGATAGGTAAATAGATTTTCCCTTAAATAAATGAAAAAGTGAAGCTGAGGTCATCTTACTATTCTCTTATGTGTGAACATCAGATATTATTTCCAGCATTCAACCATACTCCTTAAGATTTTCCTTGGACTTTGTCAGACATATCCCTCAGAAAACCTGTAGTGCAACTTTCTGGAAGCTAAATTTCATGGCTGTTATGGATGTGTCCACACTGAGTCATACAATGCTAGCATCTTCTCAAGGCTAAAGTCTTCATGTTGAGGGTCTATCCTTCAGGCACAGCTTACTATTTTAAGTGGCTTCAACCACTATCCTAAACTGTAAATTTAAAGAAAACAGAATTTTTAAAGGATTTAGCTTTATTATTTTTGTTTTACATGAGTGAGAAAGTCTAGAAGCATTCAATTATTCCTACTGAGTAAAAAGTTTTATAAAACTTAGTATTTTTCAGTTAGGTGCAGTAATTAGGGTATTCTATTACTGGAAGAAAAACACAGGACACAGAATATACATAGATCGATCTTATTTAATCAGTAATGGCTTTCATTTAAGAACTGTGATTTCCAAACAGAACTAAAATGAATCAAATAAATTAGTAATACTTCAAAAAAAAAACAACCAAACTTGGTTGTCTACAGCTGTCTTACTATGGAAGCACCTCACATTGAAGCTCATTTTTGTTCCTCCCACATGAAGTATGCATGGTTTAAATAAACTAATGACACTGTAGTTGGATTTGCTTTTGGGGATAGAAGGTTATATCCTGTATCAATTTACCTAGATCAGGGTTTTTTTTGTTTGTTTCTTTTAGTTTGTTTCTTTTTGGGTTTTGTTTGTTTGTTTGTTTGTTTGTTTTTTGTGTGGGGTTTTTTTGTGTTTTTTTTGTGTTTTTTTTTTTTTTTTTGTGCAGACAAAGGTTTGGAACAACTTTGTTGGATACAACAAAGAATTCCTCCTGGAGACCAGTGAACTGCTAAATAAATCATTTTCATCTAAAAATTTGCTGACTATTGAGATAGGGACCTTACACCGCAGAAACTCTTCTCGGGATGTTAACACGAGATCTTCGAGTCTGACAAATATCTTGTGTCTCTATGACTTTACCTCTGAAGTGGTCTTTAGTCTTTGTTATACCTTAGCTGTTTTGCATGGAAAGAAACACTTCAGTGGGTGTTGATCTCTCTTCTTTGACCATTGAGGACTTATGTAAGGTGAGGTGACTTCAGTCCTTTGTGTGATTTAAAAGAAGACATTTCCTTTGTCTTTTTTTTTTTTCCTCATTCAATTATAATATCGCAGCAAAAAATTGCTATATTGCTTGCTGCAATCAGTTGCGTGGCTGTTCTCCGTGAAATAGGTAGGAAAGTAAATAATACATGTGCCTTCTCTACTCCTTCAGAAAAAAAGCCATTGCTGAAGGTGGAGAGATCCAGTCCTGACAGTGGAAACCATTAGAAAACAAAAAGTAAAGCTAGATATCATTCACAGGAAAAAATACCCCACATTTAAAAAAAACACTATTTGATCAAAAGAAGGAAAACAAACATTTTCTATGCTTATCTCAAAAAGATGTTAATATTTTTTTGCTTTGATGATGAGGTAAATAGGAGCAGAACAGTTTGTAGTAGTTCTTGTAGACTCTGCCAGAGATTCAAGCTTAACAACTCAACTAACGCCATATGCCAAACATAGTCATCATTTGTTATTGAAGACCTTTTAGTCCTGAAGATCTGTTACCAGTCAATACTTAAACTGACACAATACTCCGAAGGAAGCCACTGTTGAGCCTTTCCTGCCAGCCAAAAACTAATGATGGCCAAAGTCGTCATTTGTTTCAGCAGGCTGAAATGGCAACATGGAAGATTCATAGTGTGCTAAAAGTCCCATGCTCTTTGCTGTTAACTGTACACGAGAGCACTCCAAAAGGAAGTCAGCCACATGACACTGTGACAGAGTTTTCAGTTTTGTCTGATTGCATTACAAACACCACACACATTGAAACACTCTGGCAGCTTCCTAGCACTCACAGTGAGGAACCTGAACCTTTTGACCTTAAACATCTTATTAAAACCTATGCTGGACTGTGTCTTTGCAAGGGAAAAAAAAAACAAGAAAGTACTGGACTTTTCTCCTCTATAATTCATTCAAGTAAGCCCTTGCTGAGTGGAGGACCTCTGCTTTGATGTTAAAATCTCCTAATTGGAAGGAAGTGAAGTGTTAGCCTGTCAGGCTATTAGTCTCTCATCAAATACTTTAAGAGGTATCAGAACACTGAGGCTCTCACACTAGTGCAAAGAAGGCACAGAGTGGCCTGGTTTTTCTTAAAATGTTTAAAATTTGCATCTGTCTAACAACCTCCCCCAAAATTTAATATACATGGAGTTGTTCCTTGATATTTCTTTCCTTTTATCTTCACCTTTTCCCTCTCAGAACCTCCATCCTTCTATTGCCAACAGCACATCAGCTCCTATTAGTAGGAATGTGGGGGATAACTGGTATGAGTTTTAAACTCTTAGGCTTCATATTACAGCCCTGATTCAAACCCAGCTATTGCATGCCTTGTGTGACCTACCTCTCTGCTGTTTGTCTGTGGAGCAACTACTTCTGCGTTGGTTTTGGTTCCAGGGAAATGACTTCTCGGAAGGGTGTCCTTACTATAGGTAACATGAAAACCCAAGCAATTGTGGAAGACGGCTTATTTCTAAAAGCTCAGTTCAGGTCCAGGCTTTGTTACATGCTTGATTTATAATATTTGCTTATATTAAAACTTAAATCTAGAAATATGTTGCTTCTCTCTTAATTACTGGTGCTTTTCTCATTTACAGATTGGGTACCCAAACAGAGAGATGGGGTGTTTTTTTCTTAGGAACCTCCAACTAATTCAAGATGAGGGTTGAACCCTGTCAAAGTCTCACAGGGATGTGACTAAACTCCTTCCAAGATCTTGTAAAGTTGAATTCTATTTAATCTCTATTCTGCAAGTTGATGATAAAATCCAAAATGCCACAGTGAAGAAAATCTGTGAAACGGTATAAGATAACTATCTGAAATCTCCAAATTGCTAATGCACATCATTTGGAATTATGAATATAGTCACATCTGCTCTGTTTCTTAGTTTACAATATGAGCCTAAAGAAATGCTGTACTACCAGTGTAAATGTGTCTGGTTTGAAAAGTTTTCTCAGTTTTGATTTGCCTAGTGGTAACCTTATGCAAACAAATTACCTGTGGCATTTCATGCATATTTTCCCTAATGCTAAGCATTCCTTTTATTTTGCAAGATGATGTCCATATGAAAGAAAATCTAATGCATCTGTGCCCTTACTACACGTCTCTTTCCTGGCTGAATATGACCCTGTTTATGCACAATTATCTGTTTCATGCAAGTCTTTGATTGCTAGTCAGATCTCTCATTTTGCCTCATGCTTCATTCTGATAGCACTTTCATCTGCTTTTGGATGGGACTCAAGTTTTGTCTGTTGCAACAACTCCTTTAAATTTCCCTCTACTGTTTCTTTTCACTGATCTTGACAACATAATGCCCTTTTGTATGTCATTCCCATCTTTGAACATCCAGTCTTTAAAATATATGAAAAATAAAAAATAAATATTGCAGGGTTTCACATTTCATAATTATTTTGATGATGCTGCTTTTCACTTTGAAAAAATCTTTCTTCATTTGATAGCTTAAGCAATCGGGCCCAAACACTTTTTTTTCTTTCAGTTTAGTGAGCTTGCTCACTATTTATACACCCAGATGTCTATGTCACTTTATCAAATATGGGTGCTTCTGGGATGAAGGCAGTTACCTGTGTGAGGTCATTAAAAAATCCTCTCAGCTGTCCTCTTCCAGCCAGTCCAGCTGTCTGCAAGTCTGGGTGCAAGAGCTAACAGCTGCACAATGTTTGCATTACTCAGAATGAGAATCATAGTTTAATTTGGTTCACAGTCATTACTTCTGTTCTGTCTTGACATCAGATATTTGATACAGTTTGGATTCTTCACAGAATAGGAGCATGGAAGCCAAAAAAGTTGTTTTATTCATACACCGACTTTTTCAACTTATTCGGTTTGTGTTTGAGTCAGCAACAAGGAGTATTTACAAGTCACTGCCCATGGTATTTCAGAAGTGCAAAGCATATACCAGGTTCCCAGCTGTGCTCAAATACCAGTCTTATATAGGCAATATACCTTTCATGTCTGTGTCATTAGCAAATGTCACTAGAGTCAGTGGTCACTGAGGAAAATATTAAATTAAACAAGATTTCAGAGTAATCTATAGAGAACTTCACAAATAATCTTTCTCTGATAATCATTCCCCCTTCAAGACACCTCTGTCATGAGCTATCTCCTTGGCTAATTCCTTCTGCACTTCGTGTGTACCTTATGTGACATGTTCTCCAGTTCAGCTCATAATTATTACACTTTCCAATACTGAATGCTGGACTGAGGTCTAGACATCTTAAACCTACATGTTTCTTTTATGTAAAAAAAATACTCTTATCAGAAAAACAAAATAGATTGGTGATGTGACAACGGAAAATCAAGGTGAAATTGTGTTAATTTCATTTTTACATTTACACCCACTTATTTTTCTCTCTTTCAAAATTTACTCTTGGGCCAAAATCTTAGCTGGTACATACCAGTATAAGTCTGTAATACATCTTCTTAGGAATGATTATTAATGACTAAACACTAGGTAGAGAAATAGAAGATAATTTTACTGCACTGTCCTGAATTGTCCATTAGTGCATTTCAGCTTGGTCTTCCTTATATTTTATTTTCCCCAGCCACACTGCCACACTGCCAAGTAACCACCATGATTGTGTACATTATTTACAGAAACTAGAGCTTTATAATCCCTGGAGTACATAATCCTTAGCACAAGTTACTTCATCTGGATATGTGTTGACTTGGAGCAGCTAAGAACCTCTCCCTTGTGTTCAGATTTACTGCCCATCTGGAAGGCACTGAAGCTAGAGTTTATATAGCACTGGGTAGTTACTTAAGCCACATTAAAGAAGAGATCAGAACAGGCATATATAGAATTCCTTTCAATTTATCTTTGCTATTATACTGCAAACAACTCTAATTTCCAAAATGAAGATAAATTTCAAATATACCTATGAAGCTAGCCCTGAGAAGGCTGGTGAACAGACTTCAATTTGCATCAGTGCTTAGTCCCTGGAAACATGTCTTTATTGCAACTAGAAAGTATGATGTGGTTATGCATGGTTGATTTACCTATGCTGGCTTAATCTCAACTATCTGGATAAAAATCATATTATGAGAGCCTGAACTAAGCAGGACTTGAGCATGAGCTTTGCAGTCTCATGAATCCCAGTGCAGCTGTATGCAGAAGACAATGTACTTCAGGTTGTACCTCTGTGGTCTGTCTTCTGAGTCACTGGCACTGAGGATGAAAGCCAACAGCAACCCCACCTCTCCCTGCAGCAGGGCTGCATCTGGTGTGCACACACAGCCTGGTCAGCACTGTGAGTTGTGGGACACACACAGTGAAGACTGGGTCATCTGAAGAGCTGCCTGCGACACTCAAGCATGTCCTTTCCTATGAAGAAAGAGCTGTTACAGAGCTTTCTACCTTGGCTTCATTTGTATTCGTTTGTGTGGGATAGTAGTGAACACAGCTTGTCAAATTGCCAAACCTTCATCCAGAAAAAAAGGGCCACACAGCTTTTGAAAGAAAACGTTACCAGAAAGTCATAAGGAGAAAACAATTTTGTCTGAAATTTCCCAGAAATAGCCAGCCTGAGGAGGAAACACAGCATGGAGCGTTAAACAAAGGATTAGTTTGGAAAGTATGTGAGGTCTGATAATAGTGAAAGAGTTTGACAACTGTAATAAAAGCATTGCCATCAGTTCTGCCCATAATATACTATTAATAAGAATAAAAAGCAAGACTTGCAATTGGATTAGGTGCATACTGTATAAAAAAATACAGTCTATAATGATGATTATTATGACTCATATAAAACATTTTATGCTACTGCCAAAATCTGCCTTTCTTTCCTGCTGCTGCAATCATGCTAGTGATGTCTGAATGCAGAATACAGCAAATGTTTTCTTGAATCTTGATATTTTGATAGTTCATGAAAAGCTGTTAACCTGACAGTCTGGAAACCTTTGTCCTGAAGATCACTGGTCCTCGGCTGTATCATTCAGATTCCTAAAATCATCCAATCAGGAAACTTCTATATTGCTTCTACTTTCAAGCCCTATCCCTTCAATTTTCTTGCAAATTAAATATACTAAAGGTTGTTTATGTGTTGACTTGATATGTACTCTGTTAAACTGAATTCACACCATCAGTCAATTTCTCTGGATCCAGAGTAAAGGATTCCTGTGAAGTTTCCCATCACTCTAGCCATCTACTTGAAAACAGAAAGTTGCTGCTGTAAGATGTCATTTACTACATGCTTTCTTCAAGGAGGCCCATGACTGGTTTTCTAAGGAATAATGTTTTGTTTAACGAATGAATAAAGCTTGCTCTAGGTGCACTGTAATTGTAGTATCAGCTTCTCTGTATTTTATACAGGATAATTGACCATGTATTCAATGGATCATCAGAAAATGCCTGGCCACAGTAATAATTGGAGTGAACACAAAAGAATTCTAAATGATACAGTCTAACAAATAACTTACTTCATCAGAAAGGTAATTTTCAGACTCAACTTATACACTTCATGCTGTTTCAAATGCTTTCGTAGCCTTAAGTTGGCAGTGCTGCACATTTAAAAGTGCTGTGGAGACATTAACTAATCAGTCAGTTTTCCTATTATATTTTATCCTGTCGTGTCAGGTTTGCCGTGTTATACACCAGCATAAATGCCAATCAAGAGAGGTGAAGTGCCCTTTTTGATACTTAATGCACATTGTTCTGCTTAAATTATGACTGAATTGAATGCTTTTGCAGCCATAGTTACATTCCTAGCATCATGTTTTAAGAAACACTAGATTTTTATCTCAAATACAGTTTTGTAACATCATTCTGTGGCACTGTAATGAATTAAAAGAGTAAAAACAGTAGCCCACATAAAAATTATCATTTACAAAGCAGAGAGAAGGGAAGAGAGAGAGGGGAGAGGATAGAAGAGGGAAGAAGAAAAGAGGAGAGGAGAGGAGAGGAGAGGAGAGGAGAGGAGAGGAGAGGAGAGGAGAGGAGAGGAGAGGAGAGGAGAGGAGAGGAGAGGAGAGGAGAGGAGAGGAGAGGAGAGGAGAGGAGAGGAGAGGAGAGGAGAGGAGAGGAGAGGAGAAGGAGAATATTTCAATTGGACAGGACCTACCAAAGACATACAGCCCAACTGCCTGACCATTTCATGGCTGACCAGAAGTTAAAGTTTGTAATTTGAGGCATTGTCCAAATGCCTTTTAAACACAGACCTCTCTTAAGAAGCCTGTTCCAGTGTTTAACCACCCTCTTGGTAAAGAAATTATTTCTAATGTCCAGTCTAAACCTTCCTTGGACACCAGGGAGAAGAGGTCAACAACTCCCTCTCCATGACCCCTCCTCAGGAAGATGCAGAGAGCAATGAGGGCCCCCTGAGTCTCCTTTCCTCCAAACTAGACAAATACAAAGCCTTTAGCTGCTTCTCATAGGATAGGCTTTTCAGCCCTTTCACAGGCTTTGTTGTCCTTTTCTGAAGAACCATCACATCCTTCTTAAATTGTGAGGCCCAGAAATACACAGTTGAGGTGAGGCCACACCATACTGGATACAGCGGAATAATCACCTTGCTTGAGTGGCTGGCTATGCTGTGTTTGAAGCACCCCAGGATGTGGCTTGCTCTCTTGGCTGTCAGGGCACACTGCTGACTCATGTTGAGCCTGCTGCCAACCAGCACCCTAGATCCCCATCTACCATTGCAGTATTTCCCATACACAAAGTAGGAAATGCTGAAAACACTTCTGTCAATTTGACCCCTGTGGGAGTAAATACCTGCTGACACCTCTGTGTCCCACTCAGAGTGGGATAATGATGTCCACAATTCTGCCTACATAAATGTTTGTCGAAGACAAAATATTCAGACAAACCTGGAATTTGACCTTGTGTGATTTT
Source organism: Pezoporus occidentalis (assembly GCF_034315485.1). Classification (NCBI taxonomy): domain Eukaryota; kingdom Metazoa; phylum Chordata; class Aves; order Psittaciformes; family Psittacidae; genus Pezoporus; species Pezoporus occidentalis. The sequence goes on from NW_026916325.1 coordinate 429,564, forward strand.
TTTTAGGGCTTAGAAAAAAATAGCCACATTTTCACCTCAGATATATAGCTGTTCTCTCTAGACAGTATAAATGAGTATAATTCTACCAGTTTCCATGAAATTATTATGTGCCTTTACTGAGAATCTTGCCTTGGGATTCCAGTAACATCAGTGTGAACGCCTGTGTTGAAAGACAGATTTTAATGACTGTCTCGTAAGTGCTGACAGACAAATGGATATCTTTTGTTCCAGTCATCTGAGGGATGAGCAAGCCAAAATGCTTTCCTTCCAGTTCAGTTTAGGAAGTTAAATGAGAGCATTATCCAGCTTGGCAATTTAAAGGCAGAGAGAGTCATGGGCAGTGGCTTTGATTCCAGTTTCCCTTCTAAGCCTGCTGGACTCCACGTGTGGTCTATGTGCCGGCAGTAGCATGTGACAGTAACCCAGACAGTGGGATGCATACATCAGATCATGCAGGAGATGTAAAGTACTATGACAGCTGTCTCTCCATTACTATTAATCGGTTTTGCAGTTTTTACTGTCAGAGCAGCTCTGATAAAAAGTGGAAGAAACCAGACAGAACAATGAAAGCAAACAAAAAAAAAAGCAATACCTGACTTCCATGCACTAGCCCTCCCCTACTGCCCTTGAAGGACATTACTCTAAACAACATGAGCTTGTGAATAAATAAACTTAGCTACACACTTTGCCAACATTCTTGAGACTATTTAATCTTGCTTTGGTAACACATTATAATTGTTATAATCTTCCTGTATTCTGCTACTCATTTACTTACTCGTTAATAATCCATTATACTCCAGATGTCAGGAATGCAACTGGCTTACAAAACTTTCTAATAAGTACTGTTTTCTGTGCTGCTCCCTTGAGTAATTATGAGCACAGTATAAAGAATTTTAAATAACTTTAGAGTTATGACAAACCTTAGGTAGCCATCTAACTAGACAGGTAAATCTGAAGTTTAGCTGTGGTCCAGGCCCCTCACTGGTTTGAATGGAGATAGCACTGGAAAAATTCCATCTCAAATCCATGGAATAATATGTCTCCAGGCATGTGGATTGTCGCCAAAACACAATTTCTGTCAGCAAAGACAGCACTTATTGTCCAGCAGTCTTAAAAAGAGTGGATTTTTGATTTTTTTTTCATAAGTTTTCTCAAAATTGCCTCAGCAAAGGAATGTTTGGTGGTTACTCCAAGAGCTGTTGTAAAAGTATATTTCAAGAATAATGGAAATAATACAGGGCTCATGTTAAATATTTTTAAGGAAATGCATATCTGTATGTTTAAAACATTTTTATAGAGTAATATAATGATGACAGTGTACTATTATAAGATTATCTGTAGTATTGCTATACAATCTGAAAACTTAAGAAAGTTCCATTATTGTTTACCACGTAGAGATCCTTTACAGAAGGTATAGGGTTAAAAACAAAAGTACTTGTGTTAGAATTGTTGGAGGTTATTCCCAGGCAGTGTTACACTATAGAAATCTAGTGGATTTGGGCTTTAACACTTTCTTAGCAATTCTCCGCCTGTTTCATGTGCCTATGCAATTCAGTGAAGGCACGCTCAGAAACTACCAAGACCATAACTGTCCTGTGCTGAGGACATTTCTCAGGATGGAGATCTTAAAGGGGCTGTACCCATGTAGTGAAAGACAAGCTGTCAGGGAACAAGACCAGCTTGGCTGAACAGAGAGGTTTGGCTGGAAAACAGTAAAAAATAGAGAGCTTATGACCTTTAGGAGAAGGGGCAGGCAACTCTGGAGGACTGCAAGGATCTTACGCGACTACACAGTGAGAAAATTAGAAGAGGCAAAGCCCAACTAGAAGTTAATCTGGCTACTGCCATAAAAGACAATAAAAAATGTTTCTGTAAATACATTAGCAACAAAAGGAGGGCTAAGGAGAATGTCCACCCTTTACTGAATGCAAAAGATAAGGAAAAAGATGAGGCACTTAATGCCTTCTTTGCCCCAGTCTTAGCAAGACCAGTTGTCCTCTAAGTACATACACACCCATATGAGCTGGAACACAGGGACAAGGAGCAGAATGAAGCCCAAGGGAAATGGTCAGCAACCTGCTAGACCTCTTAGGCACACACAAACCCATGGAGCTGGACGGGATTCACAAAGGGTACAGAGGGAGATATGGCAGAAGTTCTCACCAAGCCACTTTCCATCATCTGTCAGCAATTCTAGCTAACCAGGGAGGTCCCAGCTGACTGAAAATAAGCAAATGTGACACCCACCTACAAGAAGGGTTGAGTGAAGGATCCAGGCATCATAACACAATACAGGGGGATGATCACTTCACTAGTCCTGCTGGCTATGTTATTTCTGATACAGGCCCTTGGCCTTCTTGGCTTCCTGGGCACAAGCTGGCTCATGTTCAGTGGCCGTCAATCAGCACCCCCAGCTCCATCGAGCAGCTTTCCTCAAGCCTGTAGGGTTGCATGGGGTTATTGTGGACCAAGTGCAGGACCCAGGACTGAGCCTTTTTGAACCTCATACAATTGGCCTCAGCCCACTGATGCTATGAGAAGTCAACCTTGAAGTGCCCAAGGACCTACTTTACTTGGCAGAAAGGCAGTACTGACCTTAGAAAAAGGAGGCAGTGACTGGGCACCAGTACATAGAATCATAGAATCATAGAATAGTTAGGGTTGGAAAGGACCTTAAGATCATTTAGTTCCAACCCTCCTGCCATGCGCAGGGACACGTCACACTAAACCATCTCACCCAAGGCTCCGTCCAACCTGGTCTTGAACACTGCCAGGGATGGAGCATTCACAACCTCCCTGGGCAGCACATTCCAGTGCCTCACCACCCTAACAGGAAAGAATTTCCTCCTTATATCCAATCTAAAGTTTAAGTTTTAACCCATGTTTAAGTTTTAACCCATTACCTCTTGTCCTATCACTACAATCCCTAATGAAGAGCCCCTCCCCTGCATCCCTATAGGCCCCCTTCAGATACTGGAAGGCTGCTATGAGGTCTCCACGCAGCCTTCTCTTCTCCAGGCTGAACAGCCCCAACTTCCTCAGCCTGTCTTCATACAGGAGGTGCTCCAGTCCCCTGATCATCCTCATGGCCCTCCTCTGCACTTGTTCCAACAGTTCCATGTCCTTTTTATGTTGAGGACACCAGAACTGCACACAATACTCCAGGTGAGGTCTCATAAGAGCAGAGTAGAGTGGAAGGAACACCTCCTTCAACCTGCTGGTCACGCTCCTTTTGATGCAGCCCAGGATATGGTTGGCTTTCTGGGCTGCAAGCACACACTGAAGCTGGCTCATGTTCATTTTCTCATCGACCAGCACCCCCAAGTCCTTCTCCACAGGGCTGCTCTCAATCTCTTCTCTGCCCAACCTGTAGCTGTGCCTGGGGTTGCTCCGACCCAGGTGTAGGACCTTGCACCTGGTATGGTTAAACTTCATGAGGTTGGCATCAGCCCACCTCACAAGTGTGTCAAGGTCCCTCTGGATGGCATTCCTTCCCTCCAGCGTATCAACCGAACCACACAGCTTGGTGTCACCAGCAAACTTGCTGAGGGCACACTCAATCCCACTGCCCATGTCAGCGACGAAGATGTTAAACAAGACCGGTCCCAACACCGATCCCTGAGGTGACCCTGTATCACTTATCAGATTGGTAAAATGTAGATTTAAATGCAACTAAAGTCAATGGATTTACACTAGCACATAATACATTTCAGAAGAGAATAAGTCTTGACTGCAGATGTATCTGGAGAGACAAGTACGTGTTGTTTTATATAGTTTTATCAGTGTAATTCTTTTGCTTTTTCTCTTGCTTCTTCATCAAGTATATCCTTGGCAGTTTTACAATAGGCAATCCACTGTTTTTAACTCCCTGGTTTGTGTGTCTCTAATTATATGACAGACTATATTTCAGTGAATTGAAAGAAACGTAGATCAGTTCATAGGCTACAGGAGAGCTGATATTTCTCATCCCTAGTTCTCTTGCAATTTAACATATAAACATCCTCTCAAGACAGTTTCCCAGGAGGGGAGTGGGAGGGTGAAGCCATGTTAAAGTGCTTACTGCAGCTGAGAGAAACACAGTGAGGTTGTAGAGTACATTAGCTCACTAAGGTGATGAAGTGAATTTTGAAATGTCATTTAAGTGCCATGAGAGACGGCTGCAAAGGAGAGCTACTGACTAGTTAAAGCTTTTCCTTTTGACATATTGAAAAGCTTTCCTTCTTCTTGGTAACCTGCAAGAACCTAAAGATCTTTTTATTTATTTTGCAATGTAAGATAAAAGACATAAGAAATAAGAAGATATATAAAAAAATAAATATTTTCTTCATGTAAAAAGAATACTGATATTTATTCTAGATGCAAAATGTTTTGAGATAAACCAAAAAGAAGAAAAGCTACACCTATACTACTTAGAGGACAAGTAATAATCACATCAAACATTTCTGAAGGTTTGGCAGAATCAAGGAATGAGTATCTTCCCTAACTCACACTCCCCCAGTGACAGTTGATAAGAGAAGGAGAGAAACTAGGTTAATTTTTTCAATCCTTTCTTCATTAGTCCATGACTCCATGACAGCTTAGCTTAGCCTAATATGTGGTCCCATTGGAGTTCATACATTTTGCTACATTATTTAATTCAGTGAAGAAATGTTTTGCATGCATCACATAGAAATGTTTCTATCTGCAGAGCCAAATGTATTACAAATTCAGTGTTCTGAACCTAAAGAGATGTCATAGAGTGCCACACTTTAAAATAATTTAGAGTTTAGAACATTTGCTGCTGACACATAAAATAGACACAGAACCATACAAAGGACCTTTTTCGCCTTCTATGGTATATTTTGAAGTACTGATTAATTTGCTAAGAACTAGTATATTATCACTTGTAAAAGGTTGTTGCATTCCTTTTGGAAATTCACACTGAATGAAATTTTGGTTCTCTGAAATGAATGCCAAAAATCATACCAACTTCACAAGTCCAACATTTTGTTACAGTTTTATGTAAGTAGTTGTATATTAACATAATTAATATAGCTGTGTTAGATGTTCTATATAGTAGATAGATATAGATGGTTCTATATAGTACCCAAACTTCAGAAATATGTTTAACAAATATTGCAACAAATATTGCAAACCTTCACTATCTTTGTGATTTCCTCACAGTATTAGGTATGTTTACTTCTTTCCTAGAACAGAATTCCCAGCAGCTCATCTTTGAAAATTGCGAAGAGTAAGAGTTTTCATAGGAGTACTGTTGCCATATGTAATACTGGAGGTGGAATTCCTACCAATCTTCCCCTCAGACAGGTTCATATATGATGTTATGCAGCTCTGCCATTACTGTTCAATCAAGTCTTTAGCAAGGGTTTTCATACTTGGCCCTTTGTGATTCATTTAATATCCTTCCTCTCAAGAGGGTAATATAGCTAATTGTTTCAGAATATCTCAAGTGGAAATCAAATCTTTTTGGTTTTCCAGAAAAATGCTAATTTGTGGAACATCAAGGCAAATATTCCTGTAGAGTTGGAAAATGTGCTTATTTTTGTAAATACCTTAATAAGATGGGCTACTTCAGGTTTTTGAAATTAGAAGCAGTTGACACAAGAAAATCTGACACTCACTTTGAACATAAACACTCTATAGCAACACATTTAGACTCATCCAGACAGTGCCAGAAAGTATTAGATTCAAAGGTAAAAGTGAATGTGTAAAAGTGGAGGAACATTTTAATTGTGAGAAAACACAGTTCCAACTCAACAGCAATTTATATCATAGTGTTATGTGCTACTGCTGTTTATCACTAGGACCACATAGGTAGAAAAGATGCCAGGTGAGTGGAAAAGCTGGAGATTAAATTAATTTAGAACTACTTAGAGGAGAGAAACACTGCATGTTTATGACATTAATTTTACATGAAGAAATCTCCAAAGTACAATTTGACATTGCAGTGTTGTATGTTTACATAGCTGTATATTTTGGAAGCAATGGGAGAATTTAAGGATTTGAACAAAGACATTTGACTAAAAATGAATTCTAACATTGCACTTAAAAGAAAACAAACCAATTGCTGAAAAGATGGTCAGGAAAGGATCGTGGGATTATGAAGGCTGGAATGCACCTCCAGAGGTGTCTGGTCCAACCTTCTGCTCACAGTGAGGGCAGCTATGGGGTAAGAGGAGGATGTGCAGGGCTTGAAAACCTCCAAGGATGGAGCCTGCACAGCCTGTCTGGGCAGCCTACTCCACTGCTTGACCATCCTCCAGGTAATTATGTTGGTTTATTAAATTGACACTGGGTTACTGAGGCAGCAAACATCTGTTTCATGGATGAATACCAGATCTATGAGTGTAGAAACAGAGCTGGGGAGTTTTCAGTTGTTTTCAGAATAAAGATGTCGTAGTACCACACAAGCAGAAATCCGTTTTTTGGATAGGGGGAGGGAAGAGAACTAGGAATCCATGGATGAAATCAGCTGATAAATTAAAACTGAAAAAAGATATTGGTAACTATTTTAAAAGCTTCAATTCTTTTGAGGAAACTGCTTGGCCTAATTTCAGGCAGAGCAATCCATTAGAAATCCTCAGAGACAGGGAACACCAAGCCAGCCACTTCAGGAAGATATTTAAACAAGGCCCTCTGCCAGTAAGTGACTCAGTAAGCCACAGGTTTTGTGTGGGTTTGTTTTTTTTTCCTCTGAAAATGTTAAGTCTCAAAGTGCAGAAAGCTCTAAAAGAGATGGAAGGAACTGGGAGATATCTTCACTACAGATGAATGAGGATTTTTCTCCAGAAAGATTGCACTTTTCTGCAAAATTTAACAATTTTTGTCTCAAGAAAGTTGAAGCAAACCCTCTTATTTTAAAGGATATCATAATGTGGTTTGGTTTTTGTTTTCCGAGGTTTTTTTTTAATGTGACAGAGATCAAGATTTTAATTTCCAAGTTCACCTTTGCTTCTTTCACCTTTTGTGGCACTCTGTGAGAGCTGTGATGCCTGACAGAGCCAGGCTCCTCACCTTACCTGCTTTTCCCACACTGGTAACCCAGGTGATGGATTCAAGGACACACAAGTCAGATAGGCAGAAGCATGAAGCATGAGGATACAGGTCTAACCATATAACTACATTTTTGCTTCCAAGCACTGCTGAGCAGGGTAGACTCACTTTAGTCATATACTGTGTGACACATGGAGGTTTGTGATGCTCTAAGCCACTGTTCCACCTCTGCATTGCACCCGAAACCACAAAGACACCCAAGAGACACAGAAACATGGCAAAAGCCATCCATGTCTGTTCAAACAACCTGTTTCCTCCACTGCAGCTTCCTTTACAATTGTGAGCTTTGTTTTGTCATGTTAGCATTGTGAAGGATAGATTTCAGTGGAAGATATTAGAGGTCTGTCAGTAATAAGCAATTGAGACCACAACCAGATAGACAAGAAGGCGAGCTGATGACATCTGTATCAGAAGATGCCACAGACTTCATGCCTCTGAGGCCGAATACCCTCTGGGCAAAGAGAAGATCATACTGTACTGTCAGTATGACCTCTCAGATCTGTCTGTGTCTGACCTGCTGAAGGGACAGGTGTAAGAATGAAGCATGGGATTTCTATGAAAGTTTTCTGACAAGCGCTGGTGTCTCTGGATTATTTAGGCCTACAATACCACCAGTTTCTGCCTTTCAGAGTTCCATAAATATGCAGATATTTCAGAGGCAAAACTAACTCTTTCCATTCCATTGCTCTCCATATGTCAGATTCGCAGAATGGCTTTAACACACATCATCAGTTATCACTAGAAGATAAAATTGTGAGAGCTCTGTTATATTTGGCCTAAAGCAGAAGGAACCAAGATAAATTTATAATTATGATATAATAGAAGATTGCCCTCCTCATCCAGGTTTCCAACTTTCATGGATATGGTTTAAAAACAAAGCCAAAACCACTTCAATGTCTAACTTGATGTATCTTCTTAAAAGTCTAGGTATAATTTCTTTATTTGGTGCTGAGGACTATATTTGTATTACACTATTAAGGGAAATGTGAAGATGGACTCACAACTTTTAAAACATCAGAACTTTAAAAACAGGTAGGTAGCAGAACTGTATGCTGGTTGCCCATGAGTGTGGCAAGCAGGAAAATGACCCAAAGTTGTTGCTACCCCGTGAAGGTAGTCAGTGTGTCTCTGAGCCAACAACACTAAACCTAGCCAAGTCAAAGTCAGGTCTTATAGAAAAAAGACTGGTCTTGAGTTTTCATCTCAGAAATAACTTGGCTCCTGTTGCTCCTTACATGGTTCTACTTCGCACTGACTTTTACCCAAGCTGCATTACAAGATATTAATTCTTCTCAAACACACTTACATAAACCAATCAGGGACAAGAAATCAAATGCAAAAATCTCAAGGATATGAAACAATTTACTTGATATTAGTTATTTTTCCTAGAGAATGTTTTTAGTCTGGGAGAGAGGTGAGTTTGTTTTAATTATATTTGCAATGTTTAAGAGGAAGAAAGTCCAAACCAATGATATATACACTTGATACTTTCAAAAGGGCCAGTTTCAAAAACCTGAAAACAAATATGAGCTGGATCAGGCAGGAGGAAGGCAGAATTTAATTAAAAACATATTAATAATAATCATAAATTGTTTAAGAACACTTTAGTAGACATTCAGAAATCTGCACTATCACATCTGTGAAAGGCCACAGTGGCTGAAACCACAAACTGACTTTGACCGGAAGTGAAAGCAGCTCCACACACGTATATGCAAAAGTTCTTTCACATGTGTATGCACATATGTGCAAGTTGGACAAAACGTAAAAAGGAAAATATTACTAATAACAGTAATTCTTTGGGTATTAATATTCTAGAATTATAGAACTGTTAAGAGAGGCACAGGTAGAATTCTTGACCATCAAACTTCAGTAAATTAGACTTCTGAAAGTTTGCATATTTATTTTAGTGAAGACAATTTCTCTTTTGTGTTTGTGGGCAGAAGGATTAAAAAGACAAGGAAGTGGAAAGGCAGCTATATTTTGCTTTTCACTCATTTTCCAACTGGAAACTTCAGAATATGATAGCAACTACTTATGTCAGATTTTTTTGTGTCGGCAAGTACTGATAATTTGTCTACAGCAAGCTGAAGCACTGGAAAAGGAAGCCTTAGGATCCTTGGTGGTGGTTTTCATTAACTTTAAGATAACTGAAGAAGTTCTGGAGACTAAAAGCAAACGCACATTTTGCTAACTTTTACAGCTAACTTGCATGAGTAACGAGGAGTCCATTAGGCTGACATCAGCCCTGGGGCAAAAGAGCAGATGATGATTATTTATTTAACGTAGAATTAGAAGAAAATGAGCAGAAAGAAGCAAAAAAAAACCTAAATCCTGCCTGAACATTTAAAAATCAAACCCAAGTTTGAAAATTAGCAGGAAGGCTGCTGCTATAATGAACTTTGACGAAGTACATAATTTCGAGCTACTCGATATTTCAGCTAAGAAGTTACAGTGATTAACAAAATCAGCAACTTGTCATCAAATATGTGGGTTAGAACACAGTTAGTTAAGACACAAGGAGGTGTAATAGAGCAGCTATGTTTTAACAGGTCATGCAGGGGTCAGATTTGCTCTTACACTGTGTAGTACCTTTGTCAATTATCTGAACGAACACACAAAAATCTTTACAATAAAACAACAGGTGATTTTAATCAAATATTGATGGACTTACAACCTGTATGGAAGAGACGTCACAGCACTACCGTTCTTCACATAAAGGGGCATAAACAGACAAAATATGAGTCCATCAGCCATATTGGTTGTTTTATTAAACATGAGCCCCTGCCTCAGTCAGAAATTCTCAGATGATTTTTATTTGGGGTTGAGTCTCTGTTCAGGAGAAGCAAGCTAAAGAATGAACAAATGAAATGCTTTGACAGAGAAGCAACGAAGAGCATCTACAAATATCCATCCCATCTGCTTATTAGGCTCAATATCATCATCAGAAAACTGGAACAGCTCCAGTTATCCCATATTTACTGTATGAACTAGTTTAGAACTGAGGAACTGTCTATCACAGCTAAAAGGTCCTATTCTTAAAAGTAGGATGCACTTTAAGACTTTTACTTGCAATTGGGAACAAAACTGCATTAAATTCTGTGGAAAGTGATCTAATCTCCAAATCAAGATTAGTGTACAGGACAGCAAGCTTCTTAACTGTTTTATAGAACCAGACATTACATGTTACATTAATAATCACTATTATATTATTATGTTTTCTTCTAGTTGATGTAGTTAAAAATCCCAGGCTTATGAGTAACCCCTTGTAAATGTATAAAAAGAAAAAAAAATTATCACTATTCACTGGTAAGATAAAAATTGACAGCACACAAGGGATGGTTCTCATTTCTATACACCTCTGAAAGCAGCCAGAAGGTCATGATCAGTAGAAGTATGTCAGGAATTCATAAAGATCAAAAGACAGCCATACTTCTGTCAAATATTTTTCCAGTGTCTCATCTGATTTTAGAATAGATGCATGCAGTGTTCTAATGTGCGATATCAGCAGACAGAGTTTTTAGCTGGTAGTAACTCCTGTGTGCACACAGATATTCATTCTTCAGAAGAAGTACTTTAAAAGGCACTAAAGCAAATCAAGGGCTTTGAGATGTTCTGTGTCAGCTGCATGCCAGTTTATCTTGCAACAAGGGACTGGGTAAACCACTTGAGTTGTTTTTGATCCTCCCACAATTCTGCTTGTAATGTCTCCAGATAATTTGGTACTAGGAAAATGCACATCAGATGCAGATACATAGAGCACACACTTTCACAACAGTCTAACCGTAGGTGGATTGACTACATAACTACTTATATGGTTATAGCTACCAGACTATTGAGCACCTCAGGTATTCAATGCTGTTGATTCCCACAGCCTGCCCTATGAGGTAGGGAAGTTTTACTAGCACGTGCTCAGACAGAGCATTGTGTTATTTGGTAAAACAAAATACCATCTCAAGGTCACACAGGAATTCTACAAGGAAGCCACAGATTTGCTCTAGACACTAACTGAACAAAGATCTCTCTAGGAAAGTCTATACTAGCAGAAACTGAACTAGATCTAATAATTTAATAAAGTTTGTAATTTTAGGTAGAAATTCTGTTTTTCTAAGCTAAAACATCCTAACATGCAACAAAGCATAGAGTAGACATCACACTTTTGAATTAGCTCTGTGTAAATATACGCAAAATTCATTCAATAATTTTATAAATTCAATCCAGACATTTTCCTAGCATCATCTTCAAATCATTTGTTACAATGTCAACTTACCAAAATGGCTTAAAGAGAATGGGGTGAATAAGCAGGAGGGATTCATCTGCAGGTATTCGCTGTAGCTTGTTTCAGTTCTGGAGATGGCTCAGAGCTTCCTCGTGTACTTACTACCTGGCCAGCAATGGCTTTTCCTTTTCCACCTCTATGCTGGGAAGAATGGGTACCTGGGAGAGAAAACAGAGGGATTTCTGGAATGACTAAGCCTGCAATGAAGATTTAAGAAAGAAATAAGATATCTGCTATTGCACTAACTGATGTCTTTGGGCTTAGCAATGCCTCTTTGAATTTTGAATGTGTCACACAAGTTAGCTATCTTAAACTGCTGGCTTATGTCTCAAGGTAAATATTTTTCTAATACGCTTGACCGTATCTGATATTTCAGTACAGCAGTTCACGTAAGTTGGCCTTATAGAAGCTACAGGTTAAAATTTGTTTGGCTTTTTAACACAGAATTTCAGTGGTGCTTTCTAGGCTTATTTCTTTGTCCTTATGAGTTGGTGATATCTCATGGTTTGTTCTTCCTGTGTTTGTATTTTGAAAAAAAGTGCTTCAGATTTCAAGGCAACAATACATGAGATGACTTACTTTCCAGTAAGTGCTAAAAGCCAGGGTTGTTGTCCCAAGAAGTTGTGCTAAAATGCAATAAATTAGTATAGTACCAGCATGGGCTGTAAAAGGAATGAGTGTTACCTTTTCCCAGTTTCTTTAAATAAGAAGTCTTAATTAATTTTTTTTTTTTTTGTCTAGATAATCAGATTTAGTTCACAATATTCTGGCTAGTTATTTACAATCATTGTTATAGGAAAACCAAAATTTCTCATTAGTTAGGATAGTGATATGATAATACTAATGAATTACAATGTTCTGATCACAAATAAATTCTAGGAAGACATGGAAAAAAAGAATCCTTTAACTTAGTCACGAGGACTTTTAAAAGTAAAGGTTACTTTAAAATGAATTCTTTTTTACCTCAAAAATAATAGTTTTTTTGCTTTTATTTTTATGGTTTTATATTTCTAAACTATTTTTATTTCATTCACACTCTTTCCCTTTGTACTGTAGTAAAAAGTACACGTTTTTCCCTACACTGAAACACTGTTGTGAAATATATCACACTGCTTAAATCCTCAGAGGCTTCACAGCTTTTACTGTACTGACATATGCAGGCTTTAAGGAATTTTAGATAAAATGGGAGGTTTTTGAAGGTTTTATAATTTATGATTGCCTGGCTGCATTTTCAGTATCAAAACTTCCTTCAGAATATCTTACTTTCTAGGAAAGTCATAACACACTGCTTCACATTGAGTTTGTTCGCAAAACAAAGCTCGTTTTTTTGCATTTTGCACCACAGGGAGTTACTTGTAAACTTCCACACAGCAGGGTGTGAACAGAGTAGTGATAACAAACCATGAATTATACAAAGATGCAGTTCAATTCATAGAATCACCTCAAAGCCTAAGCACTTATCAGGTACTTACATTTGCACAAAACTTCCTGGATCATAAAAAATTAGGCTATGCAATTCATTTGTTTTATCAACACCTTTGAATTTCAGAGATGGGTTGAAGTAGCATGAAAACTAACTAGCCTTTGCCTGTGATGGTGTGGTAAGGGAGAGGGCTAGGAGCCCTCATATTCAGTAAGGCTTCCAAGCCTTGATCTCCTCTCTTTTGTGACCAGCGACAGGACACAAGGAAATGGAATAAAACTGCATCAGGGGAAGATCAGATTGGACATTAAGACACTGAGAAGTTGCTTGGTCACTGGAAGAGGTTCCCCAGGGAAGCCGTCAGAGTAAGGAAGGCTGTCACATTCAAGGATCTTCTGAACAATGCTGTTAGTCATTTGATTTAGTTTTAGGTAGTCCTGCAAGGAGGAGGGAGTTGTATTGATGATCCTTATGGGTCCCTTCCAACTTGAGATATTCTATGATTCTATAATTCTATGGTTCTGTGAAAGAAAGCTTCATTCTGAATTCACAGGGCTTGAAAAGATTTCCTAAATTTCAGTTCAACCGTCTCCTTCAGCAAAAAAATATGCTTTTTCTAGTTCATCTATTTCAGGTTTTTCAACTTGTGTTTGTTAAATCCCAATAGCTTCCAGTCAAAATCAAGTTGTTTGTGATGTACCTTTGGCAGATCTATGAGAAACAAATACAAATCTTTCAGAAATTCACAAACCCAAAAGTAAAAATAAATTGGAACCTGTTTAGACCTGTGATCTTACTCCACCCACTTCAGAATATGATCATAGCATAGTTTCAGGTGGAAGGGCACTCGTAAGGTTACATACTCTAACCTCCTTCTCAAAGTTGCTCAGGGATCTAATCAGTCATGTAAAAAAACCCTAAAGAATGTGATTCTACAGTCTCTTTTGGTAGCCTGTACCAGTAATTAACCAAGATCCATCAGAACCTGAGATGACCCTGCCCTCTAGCATATCAACTGTTCCCACTCATTTTGATGCCATCTGCAATCTTGAATACAGTCCATTATCTAAATTTTTGATGAAGGTGCTAGAGAGCATTGACTCCAGAATGAGCTTAGAAAGCACTTTATTTATAAGTTATGAATCTTTTAACATAAAGTGACTGGTTTAGTGGTAGAATGAATTCAGAATGTAGAACAAGGAGAACTGCTGGGAAGTCAGGTGGACAAGGCATAAGAATAAAATACAGTAATCTTCTTATAATTTTCTTCTCAGTCTTAAGAATTTGTTAGGTTGTACCTTAGGTAGTTGAAGTAGTTTTTAGAAGTGGTGTGGCAGCAACCAAAAATAGAAGTCTCAATTTAAACTACAGACACTCATGTTGCCGCTGAAGGGAACCAGAGCCAAAAAAACCATGGTCAGTTCTAGGAATTCAGAGGTAACATCATACAAAGGGTTTCAACAGCAGAAACGTTATATATGGCTTGCTTCACAGTCATTAGTGTTTTAAGAGGTAGTCCTTAGTGTTCATAAATCCATTATTCACAGTTAGGCAATTCTGAAGTCTGTCTTAATACTTAATAATAGTATATCAAGAATATATATACTTAATAGTATATCAACAGAAAACACTTTTTTCACCTCCTTTACATGACTATTAACCTGATGTTTGGAAAGCATTGCAAGCGCATGACTGGAAGTCTTTCTCTGAGGGAAGATTTTGGCTTTGTTCTATAGTTAATGGTCAGATGCTACCTCTCACTGACAGATGAGCAGGTCTTATAAAAAAAAACTTAAGGGAATGATTCTTTGAAGGATAGACAGCTTTTGGAAAAAAAATGGTTTATTCTGTTAAATAAAATTAAGGAAAAGAAAAGGTAATATAACTATTCAACTAAATGATAAATGCAACAATGGGGCAAGGGGGGAAACAAAACTATTTAAATTAAAGGACAGTGCTGTCAGAAGAAAAATTATAAACTGGCCAAGAGGCAATAAATACTTTAAAACCATCAAAGCAGAGTGATCCAACACATCCTTCTAATAGGAACAGCAGAGACAAAAATCCTGAGTTTCAAGAATGGAATTTGACCTTTTATATAAAGGATTAAAGGACAGAGTTACCTCCTGTGACCTGAGAAATTTCAATAATTTCTGCTAGAAAGTTGTAAGTAGCAATCTGTTGTTACAATGAAATGCAGGATAGCTACCATTGTTTTCCTAATCACTAACAAACTCCTACTAAATACGGACAATACAATAAAAACGACATACATAAAATGAAGACAGCCCTTCCAAGTTGTTTAACATGAGTGAAAACAGTGTGAAGTAGTTGTGGAAACTGGCTTGAGGATAATCAGACTCTGAATATGGTCTTCTACTCTCTCTCAGATCAACTATTCAAAATATTGTATGAAACATTATTTATTTTTTCTCATTGAATTGTTTGTATGAATTTCTCTAATAAGATAAAAATATTTTAATGGGACTTCTGTGGTTCCTTTTTTTTTTTCCTGCTGGAAAATAGCATTACAAATTATATGAAGAATTATTGGCTCTGAGAAGAAAACAGACAAATGATTATTTTTTTTTTTTAAATACAAAGAAGTTAAAATATTTTCTTCATACACCTAGTGTTCACCTATGAATGTGTGAAATTACAAAAAGGTGCTAAATGTATGAAATAAGAAGAAAAGCTTCAGAGGCTGTACTGGTTTTAAACCACAACATAGGCTCGCAAAACTTATGAATCAGTCATTTTCCTTCTCTTCACAGTCCTGACAACCTCCATTCCCTTCCATTACGACTGTAATTTCTTGCTGTAACTGAAATGTAATACACAAGTGAGAGGAGATGACTACCCATTAACATATCTTTCTTCTGAGGCAGGGGAGTTTATTGCAGTTTGAAGTAAAATTAACTGCATAGTAGAGTTCTTGCATGTTCCTATTATGTTCAGCTTTCTGAAGCTGAGAAAAACCTGAGGGAAGAGGCTGAGAAAAAGTTTCTAGTACAAAAAAAAAAAAAAAAAAGAAAAAAGGAAAAGATTTAATTGTCAAGGACTGTGAGCATATGGGCCCATTTGAGGTTTTAAGATCCAGCTGCTTATGACTAAAGTGAGCTGTGTCTATGTTACACAGTAATGTGATTCCAATGAACTTGATACTGAAAACAAAACAGGGTCAGGGATTGCAAGAAACCAGCTACAAGGAAGCACTGTAATCTAATTACACACTTTCTATGTGCTTCCCACATGTTTCTGCTGGTACCAGTGAATTTCAGAAAAAAGGTGTTGGTAAGCACAAGTAGGAGCCACTCGATATATCCACGCTGGCTTTGGGTCATTCTTTACTGCTGTTCTACTGTCACAAAGGTATTCCTGAAGCCTTTAGGCACTAATGGAGCACAGAAGAAAAGTAGAGCTTTCTCTAAGCTCAAAAGTAGCTTGTGCCTACTGATGTTAGCAGGCTTGAAAATAATACAACTTGCTGACGAAAGGAAATATGCCATTTCTGTATGGTAGACAGAGATTCAGATGTAACTTGCTGGCTGCTGATTTTTTTATTATATTGTTTTTTGTTACAAATTCAGCTGTGTGCATCTAGCTAAAATAGTAGCAACTAATGCAACGATCTCTCAGGGTCCCTTGGGCAAAACAAGCTGACATCCAACAGATTTAAGCAGTGAAAAAATAATTAAAACACAGACATTAGTAATTAATATAGACAGTGAGGAAAGATTAAAGTGAGAAATGGAAAACCATTTCCTTTTAAATACAGATAAGGGATAACTATTGTGCTGTTAATGAACCATCGTAGATACATGGAGCTCTACCTACCTATTTGCTTAAGTACTCAAATTACCTTAAGCTATTTATGTTATTTGAGTAACAACTTCTAAATTCTCAGTAACACAAGGCTGAAAGGGACTTATTGGATCATGGAAAACCATGCCCTGTTACTTGAGGCAACCATGGTGAGTAATCCTTTTATGAAGTGATCAAAGTCCTCTTAAAAACTTATTTTGTTGTTATTTTGATTTGGGGGAGTTGCCTCTACAACTGCAACTGGATTGATGTTCCAGAACCTCACTCTTTTGATGCAGTACTGAAGTTTTCAACATAACATTTTTCTAGCCAGTTTATATCCATCTGTTCCTGTGCCAGCACTGTCAGCTTAAAATCCCTTTTCCTTCTCCTGGTACTCACTTTATTGACATGTTTTAAAAAACTACAGTCTTATATCATTTTCCCAGATCAGTCAGAACAAGTTTTCCTAATTTTACATCTTGGTAGCTCTTCTTTTGAATTCATCTGTTTTGAACCTGAGGAACTAGAACCGTATATTCCGTGCTCCACACGTTGCTGCCTTCTGCTGCCTTGTACGATGGCATTGTATGAAATCTTCTTAATGGACTTGCAATTCCATACCAGGCTTCCTGCAGAACGCTGAAATGGAGTTCCAGTTGCCTGAGTTTCCCAATTTCAGCATTTCACAGCTCTGAATTTTGGTTTTCTTTTCACAATGTCAGTTTTCATTCTTCCACATTTGTTCCTAGTAGTCTGCTTTCCTTTGGTTCTATAATGAGTATTATAATCAGAGGTGAAGAAATAGCTTCATTTCAGGACCAATGGACATCATCTTTTCCAGCTTACTGAATTAAAAAAAAAAAATCTTTATTTTTAGGGTATACAGAGTCGCCTATCTTCAACTGGAGGCTGAGAACACTTTTGTCCAGGGAACTGCATAGCCAGCTGATGGCAGTACTCACCTGACAAGAACTTCAAACACACTCAAGTTGAAGAGGACATGGATGTCAAATGACCCACCTCTGTAGCAAAGACGTGGACCATTAGGCTACTGAGGAAAAGGCCACATCCTGTTATGAAGACATTCTAGGAATATTTTCAGGTTCAACATCATAAGTTCTGACATATCTGAGGTGAATACCCTTCCTTCGCAGAATTCAGACATACCCTTCCCTTTGACAGTTTCTGTTGGCTGGTCGATTTGTTCTAGCACTCAACGCAAAGTCTGTTGTGAGTCTCTATGTGGAGCTTTGGTTTCTTTAACTTACCTGTACAGACCCAATGTAACCATGGTAACCCTGGGAGTTCAGGGCTGGGCACTTAGATCATAGGCATCATAATACCCCACAAACCATTATGCTGAATGCTTAAATCTTTGTAGTAAAAATTAATGAATATAGCTGCTCAGATTAAGGTTCAATTCCTCTTGCTACCAACTTTCAGAAGCATTTCCCTATTTTACCCCATTCCTGCATAGCAAATGAGATTTACAAGTTATGAGTATTCTGCAGCATGTTCTGTTCTGATTGCTAACAGCAGATATAAAAAGATGTATGCCAGTCTGCCTACCTCATATTCCTTTGCTGTCACAAATACCATACTTTGTACATAATTTCCAGTTGACTCACCACCATGAAACAATTTAAAAATAGGAGATTGCCAATTTTAATATTATTTGCATGTGGCATAAAATTTTTCTTTGAGTTTTGGTTTTCTTAATAAAAGTCAATGCAGTTTCTTTTAGATGATACACACTCAGCAGACTTGATACACAGTGGGATTCGTTTCAGTACAATCAGGAATAATAACTTTTCCTTAAGAAAGTAGTTTATGGTCTTCCTGCCCACTCACCTTATATTTAATCTTTATGCTAAACAATTAAATTTCTGAAATGCCCTTTCACATGTTGTCGACAGAAGCTAAAGAACAAAATTTGTTTCCTAGCAATAAAATACTAATTGCTGCATTTCAAAGAAAGCTGTTGTGACTGTTCTAAGAATCCCAGGCTGCATAGTCTGAGGCATGGCAGTTTGCTATAAATTACAAGTGAGCCAGATCCTCATCTGGTGTAGACTGACAGAGCTCCACTAGCAGAGAAAGAATAATTTCTAAAGGAATACTAATAACATCTCAAATAATGATGCTTTCAGGGAATATAGCCCATGATAAACTGGCACCAAATGAAGATGACATTAGATCATCCTTCCAGATTATGCATTGTTCATTTAAGACTGGAAGAAACTGAGATGTGTGCAAACTAAACTGTATTCTGCAATATTCAATCTACGTATCTAATGCAACATCTCCAAATAGGAGGAAAACCTGTTTATTCAAAACCTAAACTGTTGTCCCCAGAACTGGTCATAAAAACTGTAAAGTTTTCTTTATCTTTATGTTTATATTCTGTTTATATATTTTTAAGATGAAGTGGTACTTGGAAGCTCTTGGAGAAAGCAGCTCTCTGATGTAATGTAAATGCAAAAGCAAAAAGGAAAACAAGCTCTCTCATGAAGAGCTTACTGCTTAAATTGCTGGGGAAGAAAAAGAGACCTTTGCTATAGAAACGGGGTATTAGACAGATTAAATTACTTGCTCCAGGTCACTGCTGAATAATAGTTCAATGCCTTAACCATGAGGCCATTCTTTTGTTCCATTTTGGGTCAGGTATTTGCAAAATGAAGGTGTAACTTTCTTCTGCTTTTTCTACTTTTTTTTTTTCTTTGAAGCAATCCACACAAAACCAGAAAAGCACAATATTTTCAGAAGCACCTGTGTGAGGTGTTCAGAAGAGTCAGGCTTGACTGGATTTGTAAAATAAAAAAGGTATTTAAATAGCTTTCAAGCTCTTTTCAACCAACATCTTCTCTTGGAGAGTAACCTCTTTGTCTACTTGTTGCCCAAATCCTGACATAGATAAATTATAACAGCACTTCAATTTGCAACAACATCAAAAAAGCCTGACTTCCTTGGAATTGTACTTTATATATACTTAAAAATGCTTTAACACATAAGGTTTGAGTATCTGACTCAGGGCTGGCACCTCTTTCTTGTCAGAGGCTAGGAACAAAATACTCTTTAGTTTAAGTTCTCTGAAATGCTTTAGTGTGGAGACATGCTCACAGCACACTAAGATGCAAATACAGAAGCTGGAATGGTGGACAACCCTTTCATTTCCAGCAAGAAAAGAAGTACCAGCTTTTTCACTCCAGGTTCAGTGCCTATCTCAGAATGTTTGTATTTGCATCTCACCCTAGATCACAGCGTTATGGTTAAATGACTCATCTTTTCCTTTAAGGAAATCCCCCCAGCTTCCTCCCATTATGTTACTCTAGTATTGGGAGAACACACATCTAAACTCTTCTAAAGGAGGGACAGAAAGTGAGGTTTCTTGACAGGTTGGAATTGACCACTGTGTTGTGCAGGACTAATGTACTGTATTCTGAAAACAAAAGCAATAATCACTTACAGGAAATAAAAATCCTTACTGTATCTTTTGGAGTAACTTTCTGTACTTTTCGGTTCCCAAGTGGGAGCCTTCTTTTTTAGGTTTCTTGATGTACAGGGAGATTAATGGTGTAAACTAAAGTGTCCTAAAGTCCATTCTGGGAGCTGGGATCCCCCCAAAATACAGAAAAAAAACTGCATCCAAGGGCTGTTCTGTGCTGCCGAGTTCACAAATATGAGTTAGGTTTCATGCAAGGGGACCTTTGATGGCCAGCTGAGTCATTTTATGCTTCATTCAAATGAACAAATGTTTTCTCTTTTGTGCAAAACAGGTGTGAAATCTATAAAGTGCTGGGCGAACAGCTGGTAAAACACATGGGTCAAATGTAGATATTGTGGTAAGCTTCCTCTAAGGAAAATGAGGAGTCAGCACTGCTTGTACTTGCTTGCTCTCTCCAGGAACAAGCTCCAGCGAGGTCTTCAGTGAGTAAGTGCACAGCTACACATCATCCCACGCCAAAGGGTTTCCTGCCAAATTGCAGTGGAGACAGGCAGCCTTTTGTGTTAGCACCCAAAACCAGGCAAGGCACTTTCTCACTCACTATAGCAACTGTCACTGCAAGAGTGATGGCAGTGGGAACTAAACCACCACAAGTGAAACTGAATCAGATCCTCTGGAAGGAGAGCAGCATTCCTAACATACTTCCAGGGCCTCAGGCCAACTAGGAGAAAGATCCTTTATCTCAATCTTTCTCCCTTTGACTACAGAACTAGCTGCACTGATAAACTAAGTCCTCTCCTTGTCCACACTGTCATTTTGACAGCTTGATGCCCTCTTCTTCCTCTCCACCAACCATTTTAGGAAAGCTTACTATGGTTTGAAAGAATTCTGGGAAAAAAAAAAAGTCAGATCAAAACTTTAAAATTCATGAAAGTCCATGTTTGTGTCATTGCAGAGACCATATGGAATGGTGGCTCCTCACTAGTACTCTCAGAAAAAGTTCTTTGAATGCCAGAAGGATGCTCTTCTTTTTAATATTTTTGTTTACTGTGTGGCAGTAGTGAAAAGACTGAACTAAAGAGAGGATATGTCTTCATTCCATCCTTCTGTCTTTTTTCCCTGTGGAAGAGAGGTGGGAAACAGTCATTTGTGCCTAATTTATCTCTCTTATTCTTTAGAATTACCAGCAGCCAGCAGATTCAGATGGACTGATAAAGTAGGTAGAAGGAACAATGTGTCTTTTTAAGCATATAAGCACCTAGAGGCCAGAAGATTCTGAAGCCACATTTAAGAGAACATGGTAGGCAGCTGTGAGGATAGCTAAGATGGGCGTGGAGAACAGCTCTTGAATTACCTCTGGCACTCTGACACACAGACCAAGGCTTCAAGGAGGTACTGATATGATGGGCATCAGAGTTCTTGTGAACTTTTTTGAGGTTTCTTAACTATGTAAATAAACTTAAGCTTCCCTTAAGTTTTTTTGTTTCTGTTCTTTCTTTTCAGTCTAGTTCTTCTGTCCAATATTCTCAAGTGTGTTTCTAAGCAGGGAAGAACAACTTAGGAAAAGAAAAGGCTATTTTTTATTTTTTATTTCCCATAATGGGAGTATGAGATTCTTGAAGTGGGACTTTGAAAGTAAATATAGTGTTGGCTGCTGCCAGTACCAACTAGCAGAAGGGTTACACCTCTTGTTTTTAGTTTTGCATAGACAGAAAAAGAGAGATAGCAGCTGGTATATGAAACCTTTGTGATGTGGAAACTGTTCATTCCATTTCCATGGATGCACACGTTTTCTGTTGTGTTTCTCTCTCAAACATAATAACAAAATCTCCTGTACACATCTTTAGATAGTAGCAATATACATATACATAGGATCCAAATAATTACCAGAGCAAAGATTAGGTGCCATTCGTGGTTCAAAACTATTCCTTACTTCTTCTCACATTACCTCATTTTTTTGCCTTTAGCTTTCACCTATGGAAACCTTTACTGAACATATTTGATGTTTAACACTATATCCAACCACCTCCTATCACATAGTAATCTTTAGCTCTACTTCTATCTCTTTCTCCTTAAATTCATCATGATATCAGATAGTTGAATGTAGAAAGCTGAGATCCTCCAGCTTTTCCATTGGAAGGTTTTCCACTGCATTTTACTTGTAATGTTTGCCAGGGTTGATGTTTATAGCACAGGCTGTGAATTATGCTTGGCTGAGAGATAATAGATTTAATTAGGTTAGAACAATTCTGGAAATAACCTTATTTTGTGTAGCAAAGAAGGTAAAGAGACACTCAAAGAACACAACTATGAACTACCGCATGAGCAATAGCTTCTAAATAATTGATAATTACCCCTGTTTTTTTAACAGCCCTTTGAGTTAACAAGTTGGAGGTAAAGTATTTTTGCAAATGTTTAATTTAACTCAGCTTTTGACCTTAATGTTTGAGCAATTGGTCCTTAAAGACTTTCCTTTTAGTTCTGAGCGTGATGATCTTGCAAACAAATAAGTCTGTAAGTCTGTAAGGTAAACTACATTATAAACTTGCTATTCATTAAATATTCTGTGGTACATTACTTTCTACATACTCTTCACAGTCAAAGCAAAGAAGTCTATGTCTTGATAAAAGTACCATAAGCTGGAGCGAATTTCCTCAGAATAAGACTGCAAATTGACAGCTAATATAAAGAACAAAATATCTGATAAATATTTGTGATCTTGTATTAGTTTGTGGATGCAACATTTTCTATTGACTTCCTCCGGTTTTCATAGCATCATAGAATAATTAGCGTTGGAAAGGACCTTAAGATCATCTAGTTCCAACCCTCCTGCCATGGGCAGGGACTCCTCACACTAAACCATCTCACCCAAGGCCTCGTCCAACCTGGCCTTGTACACTGCCAGGGATGGAGCATTCACAACCTCCCTGGGCAACCCATTCCAGTGCCTCATCACCTTCACAGGAAAGAATTTCCTCCTTATATCCAATATAAACTTCCCCTGTTTAAGTTTTAACCCATTACCTCTTGTCCTATCACTACAGTCCCTAATGAAAAATCCCTCCCCAGCATCCCTATAGGCCCCCTTCAGATACTGGAAGGCTGCTATGAGGTCTCCACGCAGCCTTCTCTTCTCCAGGCTGAACAGCCCCAACTTCCTCAGCCTATCTTCATACAGGAGGTGCTCCAGTCCCCTGATCATCCTCGTGGCCCTCCTCTGGACTTGTTCCAAAAGTTTCATGTCCTTTTTATGTTGAGGACACCAGAACTGCACACAATACTCCAGGTGAGGTCTCACAAGAGCAGAGTAGAGTGGAAGGAACACCTCCTTCAACCTGCTGGTCACGCTCCTTTTGGTAAAGCCCAGGATACAGTTGGCTTTCTTGGCTGCAAGAGCACACTGAAGCCAGCTCATGTTCATTTTCTCATCAACCAATACCCCCAAGTCCTTCTCCACAGGACTGCTCTGAATCTCTTCTCTGCCCAACCTGTAGCTGTGCCTGGGATTGCTCCGACCCAGGTGTAGGACCTTGCACTTGGCATGGTTAAACTTCATGAGGTTGGCATCAGCCCATCTCACAAGCGTGTTAATGTCCCTATGGATGGCATTTCTTCCCGCCAGGGTATCAAACAAACCACACAGCTTGGTGTCATTGGCACTCAATCCCACTGTCCATGTCAGCGACGAAGATGTTGAACAAGACCGGTCCCAACACCGATCCCTGAGGGACGCCACTCGTTACTGGTCTCCAGCCGGACACTGAGCCATTGACCACAACTCTTTGTGTGCGGCCATCCAGCCAGTTCTTTATCCACCGAGTGGTCCATCCATCAAATTGATGTCTCTCCAATTTAGAGACAAGGATGTCGTGTGGGACAGTGTCAAACACTTTGCACAAGCCCAGGTAGGTGACACAAACTGCTCTACCCCTGTCCATCGGTTCTGTAGCCCTATCATAGAAGGCCACCAAATTGGTCAGGCAGGATTTCCCCTTAGTGAAGCCATTCTGGCTGTCACCAAGCACCTTGTTGTTTTCCATGTGCCTTAGCATGCCATCCAGGAGAATCTGCTCCAAGATTTTGCCAGGCACAGAGGTGAAACTGACTGGTCTGTAATTCCCAGGGTCATCCATTTTCCCTTTCTTGAAAATGGGGGTTATATTTCCCTTTTTCCAGTCATGGGGAGCTTCACCTGACTGCTATGATTTCTCAAATATGATGGACAGTGGCTTCGCAACTTCATTTGCCAACTCCCTCAGGACCCGCGGATGGATTTCATCAGGTCCCATGGACTTGTGCACATCCAGGTTTTTAAGATGGTCTTGAACCAGATCCTCTCCTACAGTGGGCCCAAGGTCTTCATTCTCACAGTCCCTGGATCTGCCTTCCAAGACTTGGGTGGTGCAGTCAGAGCCTTTGCCAGCGAAGACCGAGGCAAAGAAGTCATTCAGAACCCCAGCCTTCTCCAAATCCTGTGTAGCCAGTTCTCCCGAGAGCTTCCAGAGGCGGTAAATGCTTAATCAGCCTCATCCTGTTGTCTATGAAATAGGGAAAATAAATTCAGCTGTTTTCCAGTGAATGACCAGAAATTCTTCCTGTAAATGGAAAGCTTAGTTTTATCTTGCATGAAAGTTACCAGGTCTTTCTGTGCCATCTTGTCAGAATTGTGGTCATCAGTCATTTCCCTCCCACCACACCACATGAACTAGATCCCCTGAATTACACAGAAATGGCACAGGAATGGAGCATGTTTTATAACAGATTTTCAGTTCTTGAACTTGATTTTTCCCTTAGTATAAAATAGCCTAAATGTGATTATTTTGGCAGAATTTTAAAGGTTGAAGGAACAAGTTTGAGTTTTCTGAGGGTAGAAATCTTTGGACAGTATTATCTGACAATTCTAGATGTGTAAATAAGGTCTTAAAGTTGTTGTTATTACAATTTTAAATCAATAATAAAGTATCATTAATGTTAATAGATTTTTCCCAACACTAAAATAATATTAGAAAATATTTCTTTAGAAAATAATGTCATGCTGCTTTAACATTTTTGGGCCACTTTCCTGTTTCTCTTCTTTAACACTTCCAACTCAAAACTCTTGAGAATTTTAGTTCACATTTTTTTTAATTTTCAGTTTGAAGTGAATATTGGTGGAAAATAAAACTTTCACTTCTGCACACTCACCGCCCTCTAAAAAACTTTACTAAATTTAAACGTGTATGTTTATTTTATACTGGAACAAAAAAAGAACAAGCTAGCAACCTTCTTTATGTGACTGTCTTTTCCCTAGTTGTTTGACCCTTGTGTCTGAGAGAAGAGTGCACCACTGGCAAGTTCCTCAGCATGAAGCAGCAATTGAGGAAGGCAGTGAAGAATGAAGAAAATGACCACCCAACTAGAGGCAGATGATAGTGCACAAATCCAAACTACTATAAAAACAACATAGAAAGAATTTTCTAATGCTCAGAAACTCTTCTAAACTCCTGGTGGTCTTGATTTTTATCTCAGTTACACCAAGGAATTAATTAATTCAAGTTAGTCTATCTCTTACGCAGTAATGTGTATCCAAATGCATGCCATGATACGTTAATTACTCTTAACAAGTTACAGTAATTAATGAATTACATTAATTCATTATATTGCTGTTAAAGCAATGGCATAGTGGTTACAATTCCTTTAGTTTTTTGTGTTGCAGGTAAGAATATTTTATCTTGTAGGATGCAGTGATCATAAATCGGATACATAATGACATAATAAAGTTAACATTTAACTGTTATCACCTTTAGAAAACAGAAGAGATTAATAATTTTCCCTATAGTCCAACAGCACTCACTGTTTTTCTAGGGAAGGAAAGGCAAATATAACTTAAATATATATTTTCAAAAGACTGTGAGAAAAGTTAGTGGAAAGATTCCTAATGACTTTTCTGATATGTGGAGCTAAATGTGCTCTCAAGTTTTCCCAGTGTTTCATATCCATATCTTGTCTCTTCTAGATTGCCTTTTTTTGTCCTTTGTATTGCTGAAGGCATTTTCATGATACAAGTAACAAGACAGTGTTGCTATTCTACTTTCATGAATCAGTTAAAAGATGGCAAAGCAAAAGTTACTGGAAACTTGCTTTCATATATGCTTTGTTTGACAGAAGTTTTTCAGATCACGGAGGTTTCTGCTTATATCAGACTTCAATCTGTGTTTGCAAGCCTGCATGTATGGCATAGCACAAAGCACATAAGTCAGCAGGGCAGCAGTTATGCAGCACTGCTCTTTGTAAAGTGGACAGGGGGCTCTCCTGGCAGTTTTAATGGGAACACTCAAAACCTTGTACAGCTGCTTCACACAGCCAGTGCATGAGTTAAAATATAAGAGAGAAAGAGGTGTTACTTCTTACTGCTGTTCTGAGAACGTATTTGCAATATGCTGCATTTTTATGCATTTCATCACAAGTTGCTTGATACTATGTCATTAGACATTTATTTCCTTAGTCTAGGAGTGCATTGGAAAAATGGGCAACAGAATCCCAGAATGGGGTTGCTTTGTGTTAGGTATAACGTTATCAGTGTAAGACTGTTCTTGTCCCAGCTTGCAGTCTTGAAAGACCTTTTATCTTTTAGAAAAAAAAATATTGTCTAAGACCTCTCAAGGCTGATAGGTGGCAGAACTATTTCCTGAATGCTGCCACATGATATCAAATTTGTTTCCTCACCTTTACTTCAGATTTAAAGAGAAAATTCACACCTTGAAAATTTCTCAAAAGCATGAAAGCTTTGCTGCGCTATTTATCTTGTAAAAAGGAAAATAAAAGTGAACTAATTAATTTCACCCTGCCAAAATATGTGGTGCCGGGTTATAGGTTGCAACATCATACAGAAGTTAACTGTTATATGAAATTATTATACATTTATAGTATAAATGAGTTATTCAGCTTCAAATTGGTTCATCTGTTAAAGGTAAACTGAAAAGACATTTTATGTTGGGCAAGCTGTGAATAAATTTAAAGCAGTATCAATAAAAAGCTTGGGAAATGGTATGTGAAATGTGAACAAAATATGAAATAAAGATAGGGTGACAGAAAGTGGAGTTGAAAGGAATTTTAAGGGGTCATCTACAAGATCCTCTCTGTGATATGGTAGCCATATCACATTTTGCCCAATATGTTTTCAAGATTTTCAATAATTTATGTTTTTTGGGCTCCCTAGACCATCTAATGCTTAATTAGCCTTACCATTAGAAAATATTTTCCCTTGTATCCAATTTAACTCCCTTGCTGGCAATTTAAGTTCATTACTTCTCGCTATAGCTACTTGGACATAGAAAAGAGTTTATTCCCTTCCTCCCTTTCTGCAACAGCTTTCTATGTAACTTAAAAAAAAAATTACTACACTGTTTTTTTTTTTCCTTTCTTTTTTGTAATGGACAGACTTTATTTCATTAAGTTTTTTCATGAAAAAAAGATAGTTGCATCATTCCATCAAATCTAAGCATTAAGTCTTGTGACTAACTCCTTAACTGAAAGAATGAATGTGAAATAAATGCA
Source organism: Pezoporus occidentalis (assembly GCF_034315485.1). Taxonomy (NCBI): domain Eukaryota; kingdom Metazoa; phylum Chordata; class Aves; order Psittaciformes; family Psittacidae; genus Pezoporus; species Pezoporus occidentalis. Next base: position 457,104 of record NW_026916325.1, read on the forward strand.
GATCTTTTAATGAACAGCAAAATTAAAAAGCAAACCAAAACAAAAACAACAAAGCAAACAAACAGAACCATGACAGCAACAAATGTTATTTGCATATGTCCTTGATGGAATTATGTATCTGAAATATAAAGTCCAGGCAGTTTCCTATTTCAGACTTCATAACTTAAAATGTGAAATTGTCTTTAGCTTTTGTTTTGGTATCTATAAAACAGGTAAGCAACATGTAAGAAAGAAAAATATAGAAAGATTCATTAAGGCAATATTGCAATTAATTTTATTCAGCTGAGTTTTTTTAAAAGAATGTTTCATGGAGTCCTACATGCTGAACACACTTAGTGGAATTTTGTGAGGACCTTTCTGTAAGGTTCTGCACTTTCAAGGTGGAGGCGCTAATGGATATTTTTGACAATGCTTACCTAAATCCAGAAACCTACAGGTAGAGTACTCAAGCTTTTAGAGTCCATTGGTAAGTTGTAATGGGGCTTCAAAGCATGTACTGAGACTGAAACAAAAAGTGGATCCCTTGTGATCTTGATGCAACAACAAAAAGAGTATTAAATTCCTTAATAAAAAAGAAGTATTAAAGGAGAAAATGCCTTGATAAAATGGTTCCCTCCGATCCTACATGAAAAACAGTAATTGTAGGTTGAAGAATATAGACAGTGTGATGCAAAGAACTACGAACCTATTCCAAATGCTTAGTTCTCTATGGGAACTTGTGAATGTTTGCATTTGAGTTACCATAGAACCATAGAATCACAGAATCAATTAGGTTGGAAGAGACCTTTAAGATCAACAAGTTCAACCTTTACCCCAGGACTGCCAAGTCCACCACTAAACCATGTCATAAAAGGACTCATCTATCTACAGAGGGCTTGAACACTTCAGGGACCATGATTACACCAGTACCCTGGGAACCTGTTCTCACCATGTAAAATTTAGTTTTTTCATTTGAATGGGAAAATAATTTGCTATAGATTTAAAAAGATAATAGTAATTGACAATAAGACTTAATGTACTTTTTACAGAAGGAATTTCTCGTTTACTTATAAGAGGCTGTCAGTAGCACCAGCATGAAAGTAGAGCAAATTATTTTAAAATAATCTTATGTGGGATCTAAGAAAAAAAAAAACAAAACAACAAAAAAGCCTTTAGGAGTTCTCATAGTAAAAAATACGAAGATATGCAAAACAACATAACGATGACTGTAGGAAAAATTATAGCATACTACAATGTTATCTAAATAAATCAATGTTTCATTGGTAAATTAACTAATGTATTTCAAAATTTAGCCACAGTTAAAATGACACATTTTAGCATGAAAAATATAGTAGCTTTGTGTACTGTCGGTATTCTACTTTCTTTCTACCAAGAGTGCTACAAAGAAAATGATGTATTTTTTTCTCTGCAGCATCTGATGCCTGAAAACATGAAAATACTTTTTTTTTCAACTTTTTAATGCTATCTTGTTTTAATGCTATCTGGCTACTTCCCAGAAAGCTATGAAATTATATCAGGATTGCATCAGAAAGGAAAGTAAACTACAATCAAATGGTTTGAATTAGTAACTGTGTCATGATTTGCTCCGGCATCAGTGATACTGAATAATGCCAACGCTCTGCATTTGACTGCCTGAGGTATTTGATTTCCACAGTGACAGGAGCCCCGCAGTGATATGGGTGGAGTGGAAATTTGGCCTTAGACAGGGTCACTCAAAATGCAATGGAGATATACTATGGATTTCACAGTTCTATGGCAACCATCACATGTGTTCACCTGGATGGCTCAAATATATATTTGGGAATCTAAAGATTCTGGAGGGGAAGAATTCCTTGGGATGAGAAGATTTGCTTATGATGCTGGCAGTTCAGGGATCTCAGGGAGAATCCAGATGCTGCAGTCATAAGTCTTGGACAAGTATTATTCTTCTGCTGTTCTCCCAGAGCAATTCACCTTCAACTACGATTTTCATATTCTTCAAATGCTTAGTGAGTATTGGTTTGTGTTCACTTTTTTGTATGGTTTGTGATTTTATAAATCTTTCTTATGCATCCTGTCACTTCTGTTCTAAGCTGAAGAATTCTAGGATTTAATTTCTTCTCAAACTGCAGTGCCACTCTGAGAGTAAAGTCACTCCACTATAAGGAATATTAATCAGATTTTCACCAAATACTTTCATTATACAAGGACAAAAAGGTTCTACAAGCTTTGGAATAACATGAGTAAACACAAGAATGCTTTTTTGTTTTTCCCCAGGTAATGTTGATATATCTCCCTTGATTTACCTCACTTACCCAGCTGCCAATGGCTTCTCTCATTTCATATTTTATGACATACCACTTACTCCAAAATACAACAAATCATGTGAAGAAAAGTAAAATTGTAGGCAAATATATTTCAATTGTGAATGGGTAACCATGAAAGTGTTAGTTCCTATAGAGATATTTGCCTAATCCAGTTTCAATTCAATATTTTTCCAACTATCTGAAAGTATTTTAATTATTACTGATAATTAAAAAATTAATAATGAAAAAAACACTGTAATAGCACACTATCTAGATCATTTGATATGGTGAGTGCAGTCAAGCATGTTTCCTGACACAGGAAAGCTAACTGGAATATTCATGTTCAAAGAGCAAAGAATGGTGCCATTATCACAAAAAGTGAAATTGTGTCTTTGGGAGCAGTAATTCTGAAAAGGCTTTGCAGATCACTTGGATAACCAAATCAACATGAGCATTCAATGCAGTAACATAGCTAAGCAAGTCACCTTGCTAAGAAAGTCACCTTAGTCCCTGAGAAGCTATTCAAGACTTGGAAATATATCTTTGTTGGCAAGAGATTTAAGGAATTTAGTCTATTTACTTTATAGAATAGTAGCATAACAAACAAAATGGTGATTACATATAAAGACTAACCATGTAATGATCAAGAAAACGGATACTGAAAACTCTCTACTTATGTAGACAATGACATACAAAGATAAAAAAAATATTAATCTTTTCAACATAAGAAGAGCAACTGGGACAAATTCCCCAGTGGATTTTCTAGCTCTTTAAGACTTCCTGTATAAATCACATCTTCTAGAAAAAGACCACAGTCTTTAAAAAAAAAAACAAACAAAGTCTTAATTTAGAGAGTATGTGATTATCTCTGTACAACTACCTGAAAGGAGGATAGAGTGAGGAGGTGGCTGTCTCTTCTCCCAAGTAACAAGTGACAGGACAAGAGGTAACAGCCTCAAGCTGTGTCAGGAGAGGATTAGACTGGATATTAGGAAAAAAAAAAATCTCCAAAAGGATATTCAGACATTGGAACAGGCTGACGAGGGAAGTGGTAGATTTACTGTCCCTGGAAATGTTCAAAAACCACGTAGACAAGGCTGTTGGTGACGTGGTTTAGTGGTGGACTGGACAGTCCTGGTGAAATGGTTGCACACGATGTTCTTAACAGTCTTTTCCAACCTAGGTGATTCTATGATCCTATATTACAAAAAATACAGGACTGAGTCATTGAAATGGTTCCTTTAAATGATAAAAAATTATTGTGGTGATTTCCCCTTAAATTTACACTTCTAAATTCTACTCCGTATCAGTAATAGTACTAATAACTATGATTGTATCTCCAATGCCATCACTTTATGTGTGAGAGTAGTTAAACATAAAGATAAATCCCACATTTCTCACTTCAGAAGATATTTTTCTCTATAGGGTAACAGCAGGCTAGATTTGATATTTAAAGTCATTCTGCTGAGTTCGTTTTACTTGCTTCCTAATTCTCAATTTTAAAGGTGTTCCAACTTGGTCATATTTCACCCAGAAAAAAATATTTTTCAATTTGGAGGGTACGGACACTTCATATTTAAGCTAATCCCACAGCTAACCTAACAACAATCCCTGACACATGCATTTCTGGGTTTCCACAATTGTTTCACACCTTGCCTTTTTTGCCTTTCCCAGTGCTCACACATATCAAAATAAGTTCAGGAGAACACCAAGAATCCATGCACATCACCATACAGCTTTTCCATTGATGTGTCAAGATAGGTCAAATACTTCTGAATTGAGACCAAAACAGAATGTGCGAAACTTCTAGTGGAATTCCTCACACCGGGATTCAAACCACAACTGAGTGCCATATGCTCCATAAGAATGCTTACTTTAGTTCTCACACTTTGAATTAAAAGGAAAACCACACAAATGGGGTAGTAAGAGAAATCTGAAAAGCAACCCCAAAATTATGTTCCTAATAACCCCAAAGGCACCCAAGAAAGGACCCATTTCCCAGAACTGATATTTAAATGAAAAGGTTCCCATCAAATTGAACTAGAGTTAAACCTCAACCAATTATATTTAAATGTAATGAAAAATAAATACAGCTGAGCTATTAAGATAGCTGGAATAGCTAAAGGTCTGTCAGCACATCCATTATAAACCTAGTTTGTTCAGGAGATTATAAGTGCTGTAAAAATGTGTTTCAGGCTGAAACTTGGCAGACAAATGTTGTAGTTTTAGAGGTTGGGATTTCTTTTTCTTTTTTTTTTTTTTTAATAGGCTCCAAAAAAGGATTGTCCACTTCTAAGTTATAGGATTGGTAGTTTCTGGAATTTTCCAACACTATTTTTGGCTTTCCGATAATTCAAAAAAGGACTGATTTTAAAAATAAGATGATGTAAGCTATTATTAGTCCATGATGTGACCTAACCATATGCTGCTTTTGGGAATTGTACAAGGGTTTATTTTTAAAAGGCAAGTGAGTTCAAATGCAGGTCACTAGACTCATATAGTTTGTTTGACTCATAGGGTGGGATTTTTCAAGCACCCTCAGCAGTGACTTACCTCAGCTCCCAAGAGCTGACATCAATGGTGTCAAAAGCTGAGAACCTAGTATACCCACACTCATCAGCTGGGGTAATGGCAGTAAACTCAGATATCTGCTTATTCTTTTATTATTCATCTCTCACAGCTTCTCTTTGTGATAGATTGAGTTTCAGGAAAAATTCTCAGTATGGGATAGCACAGATTTATTGTTATAATTTCTTCCCTACCTCCTTCTAGCTAGTAACTTACAGATGTTGGAAACCAACTGAGCATCAAAGTCCTTTCCTTCCCTGCAATGACTCCTTAATGAGTTTCTGCAAGAAGTATAGGATTATCTGGGGTGCAGCACACACTTCTGGGCTTGAACAAGGAAACAAGTGAACTCTGGCTGTCCACTTCACCCTACAGATCACAGTATGACAGCAACACTACACACAATGTGGATGCAGAACTAGAAAAGAGCTGCAAAGCACATGTGACAGTTGTATAGGAACATGACTAGTCAGAGAGAAGCAAGGATATGTCTTTTTAAGAATGTGTGAAGAGGCACTACTGCAAAAATATCTGTGATGTCAGGGAACATTAATCTTTCATATTCTTTCTGTTCATGGAGGACAGTGGGTGTGTGTGCGCCTAGAGGGAGTGGGTAATGGACACTGCTGCTGTCACCACAAATATGTGCTAGAGTCTTCAAAGGGCTGAAGAAATCTATTTTGACATTTAGAAATCCCAAGCTCTACAGGGTCCTTCCAGCACTTTCCCAAGCTCAGCTGCAGCTACAGAGCTGTTCCACTTTTGTTGATGCTGAGAACATGCTATTTTTTACAAACATGCTTCAAAAAAGATTGTTTCTCTGCTCCCAGAAGAACCAGCAAGGCAATGGTTTCAGACACCCTACCCTGAGGCTGGAAATCAGCACTTACATTTGGCCTTGGAAGGGGCAGATCAAGGACCTGAGCCACCAGTTTTAGAAGAACAATTGAACTAGGAAGCTATTGATTATTCCAGAAAAGAGCTTTTTCTTTCTCACTTCCTTTAGTGTGGTTGTTAGCATGAGGAATACTTTCTGTGTCAAGTTTCTGAGGGATCACAAGCAATTTTTCTTCTTGATTACATGGAACAGAAAGAGGATGCTGAAATCTGAAAATGTATCATAAAGTTAACTGAGTAATTACTTTCTGATTTGCACTAGTTAACTTCCATGAGACATGGAACAGTATGCTTATTTCTCTGTTTATTTACATGATGAAGTAAGCTAACAAAAAATACTTATTTTTCTTTTTTGTTTTTCAGTTTGAGCCTTTGTAAATAACATTTTACTTCAATCAGTGTTAAGGTTTTTTGAGATGCAGGTTTAAAAGATGATTATGCAGCAAAATTTGTAGCATTTGGTGTGAGATAGCATATTTACAGGTGTTTAACATTACTCATGACAGCTCTAAAATACTGATCTAATCTTTTCCATAGTCACAAACTATGTAGGTTTTCAGGATCAGACAGTAGGGAGGTTGTCCTCATTAAGGAGAATTAAAAAATACTGGCAGTAGGTCAGTGTGACTTCTATTTCACTATGTAAGTGAAAAGAAAACGAGACGGGAAACAGCACAAGTTAACGTATATCACAACTCAGTCTTGTCAGCCAACTTATAATATTTTGATGTTTCTCTTACAGTCACTGAACGTTAGGTGCTACATGTATTAGGATTTCTTTTAAAATGTTTAGTTACTGAATACTGTATACCATGAGAGACTTTTGCTTTTTCTGTGCTGGGATTGAAGGGAGTAATGGGTCAGATTAACCTGGTATGACCCAGTGCTTAACTGAAAGACTACCACAGATCCTATTCAAAGGCTCTGACATAAGCCTTCAGAAGGACATAAATTCAGAGGAGTAAGATTTGTTTTATCATGCTGAGCATCCTCCAAAGACAAGGATTTGCCATGTTTTAGCATAACACAAGGGAGAGCACTCCTGCATTCAGCCTGAGATTTGCCTTACCTAGAACTCCCCAAAGCCTTTATGGATGTCATCCCTCTGTTCTCCACTCAGTCTCCCCGTCTCCAGCCTGGCCTGGTAATCTGTGCTCCCAAAAGGTTTGCAGATGAATGGAAGCTCTGTGCACAGTCTTCTAAGGGGTTGTGAAAGGAAAAAAGATCTTATTGATCATCTAGGCTATCAGGCAATCATCACCCCACAAGTCTCAGATGCTATCAAGGTGACAGTCTGTCACAAGCCACAGCCCCTTTTTGGTAGAAGACATGCTGGTAGAAGAGAGGGACTGAACTCCTGGAAGCTGTAAATGAAACATGGCCTTGATTTTCTATATTAAAGTCTTTAAAAGTGCAATTGTGTCCCTCAGCATGAAATCAAGGCTGTTTCAGAAAAAAAACTTGAATTCTCACGCAGTGGCATCACCAAGCCAATCAAAAAAATAATATGAAAAAAAATTTTACTCCTTTCAGTAAGATCTTTAGTTTGTTTTCATCATCTTTTATTAAATGGTGACCACACTAATGAAAATTTTTCATTCACCTCTCTGCCGAGAAGTGACACAGTGGGCAGAAAGAGCCATGGCTGCCCTCCTGCTGGGTAGGCATCCGTGAACAAACTGCACTGTTTCCAATTGCAGGGCACTTTATGGTTTGCTAGGGATCAGGCAGGTGGGAGAGAAGGGAGTGGGCAGAAAGCCTTTTCCCTCTCTGCAATGCAGAGGACAGGGAAAGGATTCGATCACCAAGTTTCAAATGTAAACAGAGCAGCACTGCTCAGACCGCAGTATCTCCTTGGCTTGTCTGCAATCTCTCATCCTTTATGGGGACCACAGATTGTATCTAAAGGAGGGGTGGGGGGGGAGGGCCCAAAGGGCAAGCGAAACAAGGGGAAGAAAGAACTGTTAAATTAAAGCTGTGCTTTCTCCATATCAGTATTTCTTCCCATGTCTAATTCTGGTGAAGAACCTTAAAACTGTTGAATATCCAAGCCTCAGTCAGAGGATTAAACATAATTTTAAATCTTACTTCACACTTCTGTTTCCATTTCAGTAGGCACTTGCAGTTGAACTCCAAAGGCCAAGTGATGACTTGGGCTAAGGGAAGAAAGCTCTGAGTCAACAGCTGCTCACAATTTCCTTTTCAATTATCAAAACACACCCATACCTTCCTCACCCTGAAACCTCCTGGCTTCTCTTGTGATTCTTAACTCCATACTCCATTATCTTTTAAGGAAAATTAGATTAGTTTGGACCCATCCTCAATGTGGTTATGAAAGGGGAATTCATTAAACCACTCAAAGCAGATCCTTTTAAGGTTTTGTTTTTGTTGTGTGAAAGCAAGCTAGGGAATTTTCAATATTGGAACACCCCACCCCTGAGCTGCATCACTTCAAAACCAAATGTTCAACTATTTGCAGCTCTATTGTTAGATTGCTTTGTTATGTGATATACTCCCTGACTGCATGCTCTGTGACACTGGGAATCATAAAATCCACATTTTGGAAATTAACTCTGGTATGTACATAACCCACATACCAGGGAGCAGGGCTTAGTGGCACTCAGAGCACTGCCTGTGTTACGAGGTGTTAGTGAAAGTTTTGGTCTCTTCAGCCCCTTTTATTGGTTCTGCAGTGGATTCCTTACTTACAGATATTTTCAAAACCAGCAGTTCCAAGGAGAGTCTACTTATTGCCAAAATTTCACAGCTGAATTTCTTGTCATTCGCAAGCAATGATTTCATCAGAACATGAAATAAGTCAGAGCTGCTGTTGAAAGACACCATTTTATAATCCAGCATTGTAAATTTAAGACTTTTATTTGCTGCAGAGTTTGGTTTCCATTTGTTCAACTCTCTGATAGGTGTATTGCTTGGGAACAGGTATAGAAGTTTTACAGGCTCTTTGTGCAGTTCAAAACCCCTGTATAGAATACCATCGTGGGCTGCCCATTCACATCATTAAAGACTTTTACAAGAGTATCGTGTTCACACTTATGTGTACTTTACTTTAGCGACCCTCCCCGTGCCATGTTTGAATTATTATATATGAGCCAATGGAGAATGCTGCCTCAATGCCTGAAGTAGGAAAGCTTTGTTTAAAATTCAGATAATAGCTGAATGGTGTCTGTTTGTTCCTGATCAACACTCTGCATACACAAAACATTGCACTTTCTTAAAAGGCAGCAAATGTGGACAAATATTAGCTTTTGAAACTAAAGAGGAAGTTATTCATTCACTCAGCAATACTTTGCAAGCTATCAATCTTGCAGGTATTTCTATTAGCTTTAATCATCGAGGTTGTTTGTTTGGAGCAGTTTCTAAGAGAATAAAGGTACCTTTGGCTCTTATCTCCTGTCATCAAAGCATCCATTAGGAAATCCAAGCCCTGTAGGCAAGCTCAAGGGATTACTCAAAGAGGTTTTCTTAAAACAATCAAGAATTAGGTGCCCTCTCTTCAGTGCACAGGAGTTCAGTTGGAAACCGTAATCTGAAAGAGAGGTTCATCTGGGGATTAATACAATTTGAACAGGAATTTGTTCAAGGCAAACCTACAGATAAAGGCACCCTAAGTATGTTGAAACAAAGATGAGTCTGCATTCCTTGTGGTGCTGTTTCTCAGTCCAGTGGTCTGTCAACAAAGTGGGGGGAAAAGCTCTAAAAGTCTTACAGTTATCACAGTAGTCAGTAGATTGGGCCACTGAGAAGCTAATTAATAGCTTTTTAATAAACAAATACTGATTAAGTGTGAAGCAGTCAAAAGCTGGTTCAGCATTGAGGGTGGGAAGGCTTACCAAGAAAACAGGAAGCTTGAGGATGGGGAAATGTAAAGATTGGGGACTTGTAAAGTTAAAAAAATGCCTTTAATTTACAGATGAGCTTAAACTGGAAAAAAATCTGAAACGTGAATTTCCACAGAGTTTGAATATTTTCATGATTCAGGTGTGAAATTTGATTCAGCTCACTGCTAATGAAAAGAGAGATGCAGTAAAAATGCTAATGCACCTCTACATTTAGGATCCCTGGGTTTAAGAGGGTCTGGTGTAGTACAGCTAAGATTTGGGTGACCTGGGTTCAACTCCTGCTTATTCCACCTGAGTGCCTTACCCCCTTTGGGTTTCCTTCCCTGGGAAGAGAAATTATGAATGCTTTGAGATCAGCCGACAAAAAGCCTAACATGAAATTTAGATATTCTTGTACTATTGCTGTTCCTAAGAGTCCCAGCTGTGAGTTGGAAATTTGTCTTTGGTCTTGTAGGAATAGACAGCTCTGCCTAGCTCTGCCTTGAGGAACTTGTAACTAAATGGTCTTGACTGAGTCACAAATGAGCAAGTAGAAATTTTTAGAGAAGCATTGTGTTTCAGCTTCTTCAGGTAACAGGTACAGTTATGCTTTTCTTTAGATTGTAAACTTTTCAGAGCACATAACCAGGAAATGAACATGTCTACGATGGTGTCAATCTATAAAGGGAATGAAGTGCACAATATGTATTTGAAATTTGAAAATGTTTTTGACAAAAAAAAAAAGTTAAAGAAACTTAAAGTTAATTAGAAAACTCATTTGCTATGATGATGGAGTTCTTTTCAGAACTGAAAGTGCATTAAAGGATAGGAAACAAGGTGTAAGACTTAATGGTTACTTTTCAGCATGGAAAAGAGTGAACAGTGTGGTCCTTCAGAGATCAGTTTTAGAACCTGCTTTTTTTCAACTTCTTCCTCAGCTGCTTGAAAACGGAAGTGAACAGTGACATCTCCAAGTCTGAAGATGAAATTAAGATTTTTGGAGAATTGAATATCAAGCCAGTGACAAGAAACAACAACATGAGGATCTCACAAGCATGTTTGGCTGCAGTTAAAAATATCTAGTCAGACATCAGATATCACTGAAAGTACACGACCCAGATGCCATCATTTTGGCATATGTAAAAGCTTTGGTGCACCTACCTCCTCAGTAGTGTATGTGGTTTTGTGATCTTAAGGACACAGTGAAAAGAAAGAGTGCAGAAAAAAGTACATGATGGAACAGCTACCATAAAACATCAGGAAGATGGGAACACTTTTGTTTCAAGAGGAAAAGGTTAGAAGGGATATATAATAAACTTCTGCAAAATACTGATGGAATGTAAACCATTATCCAGAAAATATTTCTTTATGAAATAGCTAATTAAACTTCTGAAATTATGACCATAGGCCATTATGGAAAAGGATAGTTTTAGCAGGTTAAAAGTAGATTAGATAGATTCATGGACAAGAGGTTCATAAATTAATACTAGTGGTATGAGGCAGAAATACATCTTACCCATTTCTCATTAAAAAAATTTTGATGGGAGATGGACTACAGAGTATGACCAGGCTCACGTTTTCCCCCAGACAGCATCTTATATTGCCACTGTCAGAAGAATACTCAGGACTGCTGATCTGACCCATTATGTCCTGATGTTTTGTTGTCATAAGTGTTGCACACTTATCCTAATTAAACTAATAGAGAGTAAATATGTCATATACACAATATTAGCTCTCTAGAAATGGACACTGACTTTTAAGACCTGTAATGTATTACTGCTTCATTTCCAAGAGTAGCACATCAGTGCATAAATCGGAATTATAGGCATGTGTTGAACAAACATCAGGTTAGGAAGAAAGTTAATTTATCAAGAAAGAAAACAATCATAATATTACCTTTTACTTAAATATGATATTTTTTTCAGGTTGTTATTCAAAATATAGACAAAAAATACTGCACATGGAGCCAAAATTCTTCCTTCATACTAAAAATTTACATACTGTAGAATTGTAAAATGTAATTAGTGTTCATTGACTCAAAATCCATCTGTTGTCAGGGATATTTTTACATGATCTCGTAAAAGAAGTTTATTATAGGCTATACAGTCCATCTATAGAACTGAATGTGGATGAGTTACAACAAGAAGCTCCTTTTTTTCAGGCAGTTCATGTCGGTTCTGTCTAGGCTCCATACCAATTTTCACCTGATTCACAAATTCTCTGTCTGACATGAAACTTTAGTCTGCATTGAATCTCTGTATGTCAACCCCCTCCAAAAGTTTTGCAGAGCATAATGCAGCATCTTTCAGCCCAAACTTGGTTGCTATCAGCAAATCTTTAAAGCTTCTTTTAATGCACAATATGCAAAACTGTAAAATTACTGAGGAGAAAACTCCTCTTTTAACATTTACCAGGAAAAGATCTGACCCTGCAGATATTCTCAGGCTGACAGAAAGCTAAGTTTTAAATGTGCAGCAGCATGTGTCAGTCTTTAGGAAAGGTAGGAATTTTGAGATAGACATCAAAGGCAGAATACCAACAAGGGACTTTTAAAGTATTTCCTGTACAGAGACTAAACTAAACCCTCCCACCAGGACTGGCCCTTTGCAGAGGTAAAGCAGGCAGTCATTTAAGGAAGTGAGTTATCAACAGTGACAAGACAGCCACAGTCTCATTTCCAGCTTTTCCTGTGCCAGAACCTGAAAAGCCAAACTCAGCTGTTACTGTCCCCAAAGGAGAAGTCAGAGCAGCACCTACTGCCATAAAGGCAGTAGTCTTTCCTAGTAGCAACAGTTAATGTTTCTTCATCTTCCATCTTTCAGCAGCAGTAAGCAATTACATTCAGATTCCTTCAGTTCATATGGTAATGAAAAATCTTATAGAATCATTGAATGGTTTGGGTTGGAAAGGACTATAAGATGATCTAGTTCCTATCTCCCTGCCATGGGCAGGGACACCTTATACTAGATCATGTCACCCAAGGCCCTGTATGACATCTTAAATGTTCTGAGAATGCAGACAAGGACAGAGCCATTCTACTTTTTCTTGGTCCTCCAGTTTATTCTTTCTCCTTAAAACTGTTTTTCTTTGTAATCCTATTACTTATTATTTCAGGTTCGTTTCACTGTCTCCTGTCCTAGTTACTATTAAACCAACTTTATATATTTTAGGAGATAACTTCTTTGGCATCTTCACAGAGTCTTTACATTACAATATCTTTCAAGTCAATAAAGCTACTATGGAGATGTACTCTAAACCATTGTGACTAAAGTTAAAGGCTTGGAATTTAAGTTATGGTTTTGTTTTTGTTCATTAGCTCTATTTCACTTCCTTCAGATAAAGGCATAAAACTTCTTGGAGTAGTGACATGATGTCATTAACCTGAGATGAAAATCTCCAGTGAAACTTGAAGCTCCTTAGCCTGAATATTAGATACAAATCTACAAAAGGTTGCCATTTGTTTCCAGACTATTTGTGCACAAATTGTGCAAGTAGATGTTAAAAGTATCTCATAATTTTTGAGATTTCAGAAACTGTTGAATCTTGCATCTGGATGACATTTTAGCTTTTGATTAAAAACTTGAAAGGAATGGATACAGTTTGTCTTAAGGTTGTCTCAGATTCAATTCCCTTAGTTATTTGGTGTGGTTTTATTTGTGAGAGGGTTCTTACTAACGCATGTATGGAATGATGTCACCTTAACCTTAGACACAGAAGAATAAATGAACTTTCAGAGTAACACATCTTCCTCTGTCTGTATCAACTTCGTATTTCATGTCAGAAGCACCTCTCCCCACTGCCTTTTTTTGGAAAGTCAAAATGAGTCATATCAGCCATGACAAAGGGGCATATCAGCAAAGATGTTTTACAAATACACATAAACAGACACTGCTCTTTGCAAAGGTAGTATTTATCTGCCCACATTTTGATATAAATAATCTGAATTTCTGCCTGTGACTAAATTAGTTGAAAGACAAAGGTACTTTTAGGATGCAATTTATCTTAGTCTAACCCCGATGTCTAAAACTGTCCATATGAATGGCATCCTAAGTCTCTACATTTTTCTGTTGTCTATGAAGGAAGTCTAGACAGCTTGTTCGGATATAAACACCTATACTGCAGATGTCTGAAGTGAAAGGAATCCAGGGAGTTTACCGTCCAAAAACAAGAATGTGGATATCATATGGGAAAAGTCTGAACCATGCAAGTATTAAAGAGCATGCGTAGAATCACAGATAACACCAGAGTAGCCACGCCAAGTATGGAATACGTATTTCTTGAATTCCAGCTCAATAATTTAACCACAGATCATCTTTTCTCTGAAATGTAATGAGTAGGAATATAAAAATTTTAACATTTTAAAATAATGCTTCCAGCTAGTACAAAAAGACTTTGGACAATTTCCCAGCCATACCTTCCATTCCCACCTATCCACAATATCCCTACATAAGCATTCAGAGGAATATTTAGCTTTTTACTCATTTAAAGAAGCTACTAAAGGTCCAAATAATAGAGTCCATTCAGAGAAAACAGCATGGTATAGGATACAAAAGCAATTGTATTGCAATTTTATAGGAGAAAAGAAAAGAATGTAGAGAGGGAGAGAATTACATCCCTTCTTCTTCACATTTTTTAAACTAAAGCCATAATCCCAGGAAAAAATTCTGAGCAGATGTTTTCCCTTGAAAACATTCCAGAAAATGAAAGCACACATGGCATGCTGATCTGCTACTTCCTTCAACACATTCTCATTCAGAGATAACAAATGTACCATGTGATAGTAGCTACATGTATTTTATCATTGACTGAAGCAGAAGAAAAAGTTGATATATGTACCCATACTCTGGGCACTGGACTGGCTGCAGTGGCAGCTTGTGCTTCTAGCATCTGACGTCATTTTTCTGCTCTGACACTGCTCTGACAATTGTATTTTAGAGCATGTGTGCTGAGGTATGGTATGTAGCAAGCAGCTATTTAGATCAGATGTCTTGTATGTCCAAATTCTCTGATCCATTAAGGTCACCAAGCACTCCTGAGCTGAAGCAGCGCCTTCAGACCAGTGAGACTGTCAATGGAGAAGTCCCTCTATTCAAGGTGGTCATCTGTCATGGGAAACACCATTCTCCCCTGGGCAGCTAGCACTTCCTTAGGCTCCCTTCACAGCTTGTAGACCAAGAGCAGGTACAGTGTTCAGTACAGGTTAGGGCCCTTGGCATATATTTGGACAGCTTCAGGCTTTCATCTGAGCTTGACTTCCTCTAAATTAAGAACTGTAACTTTCTATAGACTCCCTGTTATATATTCTATATGCATGGTTTTTTAAACATGCAGATAGAAACTGCATCTCAATGAGTTTTCCATTCATTTATGCACTGGAGCTGGTTGATGTTATGGCTTTTTATAAATAAAATACCAGAAAGTAGAAGACAAATATCAGGCAGAAAAAAACACCAAACATTATTAATAACAATAGAAAAGTACTCATCTGAGGCAAAAATCATTAGCAAAAGAACTTTTATCTACTTGAGAAACTGATGTGATAAGTAGGACATAATAGAAATGTTCATAGAATCTATGGGAGAAATGTGAAATACTGAAAAAGAATTGAGAGCAAATATTACAGGACAAGAAAGACATTGTTAAATAAGGAACATGACTGAAATAGAGGTATTTTTAAGTATCTGTTGCTCACTAAAGCGAGAATTAGTAGATCAACATATTCACCTTCTTACACTGACTTCAAGACAGAATATGAATATAACCATGTACACTGAGGAGACAGTAAAGCCTGCCTGTGCCATCACCATTCCTGGAGAGAGCTGCAGCACAAGTTCTATGCCTTTAAACATAATGATGAACTTAAATAATGCATAAAGTCATTAAATACTATTTGGAATTGTAGTATGAATGACTTCTCTTTCCAAGTGTAGCAAGGAAGACAAATGGTTCTAATAATGTTAGGACCCAAGTGTTTCAGCCCTTTCCTTTATAGAAAAAAAATAATATCAAACAAACACAAAGACAACAGTAAGATTATTTTAGCCTTAGCTTTGACAGCTCGTGATCTTTAAAGATATTCACAGAAAATTATTAGAGATTAGCCAATCCTGGACTGATTCATTTAAATGAAATGGAAAGATACTCATGGGTATAGTTATAAGTAGGATTGTCAATTTCAAAAGGATAAATTAAGTTATCTAGTTAATAAAGTCAGTTGCACTGATGAGCATATAGGTTTCCCTGTAGTGTAAGCTTGGGAATTCTTTCTGCTAAAGGTACAAAATCTACATAGAGCTCCTATCCCAGGTTTAGGAGACTAAATTCTAAGCTTTTGAACCTGGGCTTTACCAAATCACAGAAGTTATTTAAGAATAAGCAGAGATTCTATAAGAAATACAAAAATAAAACAAAATAAAGACAGCTTTGTAACGAAAAAAATATTCTGAAGACAAGATATGAAAGAGCATAATGGCAACTGTCAGGAATCAAACCCAATTCTAACTGCAGTTAAAACAGGTGAAACTAAATAAGAGGAGGAAATATAAAAAAAAATAATAAATCTTATGCCGTGAGTATTGGTTAAAAAGTAGAGACACTTCAAGATGTAGCTGAAAACTAAATGAGATGTTACTTCTTTATTTTTAAGATTCACAGTTCTGCCAAATATGGAATCAGAATCAGAGGTCTAATAGTTTCATGTGAATGGATGAATAGAAATTGGCATGAAAATAAAATTTTTAATATTGATTTTTAAATAGAAATTAAGTAGCTTAATACAGCAATGTGTGAAAAACTTCCAGAATTCTGAAGTTGCTGATCTGGTAGCAAGTACTTTTAATAATTTCCTTTAAGTATTTGAGAGAAGTACTGGATAACTGGAGAGCAGCAAGTTGGCCTTAAATAGTTAAGTAGAAGAAAGTTCTGTGCCCAACTACAAGATCAAGGCTGAACATGGTTTGGGTAGGTTTGTAGTTAAAGGTAAATGGGAAAATCCTATCAAAGGCAACACAGATTTTCTAAGGTTTGCCTATGCCATACTGTTCTGATAATTTTCTGTGAATAAACAGGGGACTAAAAAAATTGTACTTTTCTTCTCCTATAAGCAATTTTTTTCAGTATCATGTAGGATAAAATGAAGAAGATGACAATAAGGACATGACTTGTCAAAAGAAAAACATGGTAATGGTTGGTGCTGAAAAAAGAAGAATCAAAGAGTTCAGTGTCCAAGAAGTAGGGAGTTAATGATTAATACCAGGGAGGATGAATAGCAGACTGGTGTCAAGGACCAGAGTAATGGACTAAAATCAATAGTCCAGGCTACAATTTTATTAGTCTTAGGGACTAATAAAAAGCATCTCTGTTATGAGCCAGATATTCATCTGCTAGAGTTACTGAGGAAAAAGACTGAGACATACATCTATTAACAAAAGGATTGTATCACGAAAAAGTTGTTCCTGTGAAAGAGGGAAATGAGATCCTAAGTTAAATCAGGTAGGATAGATAAGTGCTTGTGCTGTCATACAAAACCATACAGTAAATTCTTACTCATTTGGTGATGTTTGCTGTGTTATTCTGTCAAAAGGAAGGCTGAAAGCTGAAAGAAAATAACAAAGTTTTCCATTAATATAAGAAGTAATACAATGTTCAGTTGGGAAGAACAGTGTAATAAGAGAACAACTAGATAAAAATTAACTCACCCAGAAGTAAGTGAGACTCTAGAGTAGTTTTCCAATGGCAGTAATGGGAACAAAAGGCTGAATTATGTATCATTCATGCATATTCATAATTCATACATATAATTGGTTTAGGAAAAAGGTTATTCCTAAAATGCTTGCTAGGACTATGAAAATAAGCTCAGTGGCCCCAGAAGTCCTCTTGTATGTATCACTCTTTCTGATTTTGTAATTAACTTTTTTAATCTTAAAATGCTCAGATCTTCACAGAAACATATCTGTCTCACTGGGAAGATTTCTTTGAAGCAAGTGGTATCACTCAGAAATTCACAGGCAGAAAGTCAGATCTGAAGTGAATGCTCATAATTCCAAGACGAATGCAAAATTCTAGGGAATATGCAGTAATAACATATGTAAAAAACATGATGTAATTTGGAAAACATCATTTATCTTTTCTGACCAGTCAAAAAATGATAATTTTTTAATCAACAATGTGTCTTTGTATTACTGAAATGCAATCTAAATCTATAAATGGTTTAATGTCTTTACCCAAATGAATTAAGCATCTTAAACACGTGAGAAAATAACCATGGGTTCATGATGTCTAAAGAAGTACTTGAAGAAGACCATGTCTTTTCTCTATGTTACTGAAACATGAGCCAAACTAAAAATGATATTAAAAAAAAAACAAAAAACTCATCTTTCCATACAGAATCAAGACTATGCAAAACAAAATACAATGCACTGAGCCTACACATACATATTTGCCAGAAGAAATATGTGCTATCCTTTTCCCTCAGCTGGGTACCCCACTGGAAAATGCAGTATCCACCAAATAGGAGCAGGCTGTGTCAGGTTCATCTGAATGATAAAGCAAAGATTAGGGGAGAAGAGAGAAGGGAGAGGAAAGACCTTGCCTCAGTGCAAGTGCAGCTACATTAGTGTTTTAGCTGGACCTGGAACATGTGTTTGGATGGGGGTCTTCTCATCCTCCCCATTTGCTTTGGTTTGCATTACTGAGTGATGCAACGCATCTCAGAGTGTGCAAACTATCCTTTTGGATGAAACAAAACTGGAAGATGTACTGCAGGAGAATATGCAATGTACTTCAACAGCTAACAAATATTTAAGCCCCACAGTAGGATTAGAATGGGTCCAAAGCAAAGGCCCTGAAATACATTCACTGCTGGAGTCATGTCCTGATATTATTTTGCTCCACAGATACACATCTATTATATTTGATCATACCATTTGCTCAATATAGACATACTCTGTGCCTATAGAAAAACACTTTTTTCTTCCTCATGGGGAAATGTAATCACTGTATAGTAAAACTGCCCAAATTATGTTCAAAAAGAAACTGCAATTCACATGAAAATGCTTTCAAGATGGGAATCACACAGCAGGATTAAAACCTGTGGGTTTTGTTAGAGGGAAAAGATGCAAGAAGATGGGACACAGTTCAGACAGAAGGAACAGACTGGGAGAAATTAAAAAAAAAAGGTAAGGGGCACTAAAGCAAATTATATAGGTAGGAAATACAATAAGTGAAAGGCTTTCAAGTGAAAATATTAACCATTTATTCTTCTTTCCTATGTAATTAAAAGTATGATTATGACTTGTTCCATTTCTTGCTCTTCCATAATATATATATATTATTTTTTTTTTCCAAAATGAGGCAGCTACCAGGAAATCCTAGACATTCTCCTTTTCCCTTGCATGAAGTGAGATCTGGAAAGTTTAGCAAAAACTAGCTTCCCATTTCCCTACATTAATATACAGGCTTGTTAATTTAGACTTAGACTTCCTTGTGTTCCTGTTCATAGGGCATTCTCTTTAGGGAGAGTTTTTCCTTTCTTAATATACCAATTCAGACAAGATGATCAAAGAGTTATCCCACCTCCAAGTGACCAGTAAGTAGTCAGCTGCTGCAAGTGACAGATGTGGAGAGCATCAGAGAGCCTTAGCTACGGAGGAGCAGGATACTGTATGCCAGTGGCTTCTAAAATGGTAATTAATGGCTTAATAAGAAAAGAAATCGGTGAAAGTCATCTTGAAAATAGTGATTAAAAAGAGATGTGGACCTGTATGTTTTAGGAAGCATTGGAAGACAGAAGGACAGAAGCACATCAGTTCTCTTTCACGTGATTGGCTTCCAGATAATGAAACAGTCACAACTGTTTATAATTCCTCCTACCATGAATTTGAGCAATTACATATATGAAATTATGGCCCCTATCTCTGTTCCACTCCAGTAAGATGAACAGTGTGAACACAGTTATATCTGCTCAGAATAGTGGTTCAAATTCCAGGCCCGTGAGATAACAATAAACAATTATTTTTCATATTTGCATTCTCTTTCTATTATAAAACCAAGGAAGTCCTATGACAAAAAAGGGAGTTGGTAATTACTTGTGACCTTTCAGAACATCTAGTTTAGTAAAAGCTCGGTTTCTAAATCCAGTAGATAAAGAGTTAAGATACTTCATCCTCTTGAAGTGGTATATAATGCCTTAGTACAGCCATAATACCTATAATTCACTCTTTGATCTGCTATGAGATGTATACAGCTTCCCTCAAGTCAAAAGTTTTGCTTATTTCACAGAAGTTCCGTGTGTTCAAGAAGTTCAAGTAAAGCTTGCATTAGGTACACAATTAACTTCACAAACTAGTCTTTAAACTCATAGGCATAAACATTTCCAACCTAACCTGCTAACAGCTGCCACAGCAAGAAGTCACAGCAATCTGCCAGAGACCCTACACAGTGGTTCAGTGATGTGCTTTGAAACTTTCGAGTTACTTGAATCTCTCCTTTAACCACATGGTACATGCATATCAGCCAAACTATGGAGAACACCTTCCTCTACCTTCTTTCCTTCCATGGCTCATCTCAGTTGCCTTTTATCTAATTCACAGATAACCTTTCCATCTACAGTACCCTTGGAGCAGATATAGCCAGTGCCACCTTATGACTTTCAGCAGCTCCTGCCAGCTGAAAGAAGGTAAAGAATTAACAGAAATCATGTGCCTGCTGTGAAAAAGACTAAAAGCTTTCCAGTAAGTGACATCCAAGCAGCTCTTGGCATGTTTTCATTAATTAGTTCTCAAAGTTGTTCACATCTCAGTTTCTTAGAAATGTTATACCAAACAAGTCATTCTGGAAGAGCAACCTGTACTATAAATGGTTTTGTAACTGAGTTAGAGTAAGGAAAAAAAAACATAATTTGCTTTTTACTTTGTCTTATAGGTTGCTGAGAATTGCTAGTTGCAGTGCAATTCATAGTCCTTTAAAGTAAAATGAATTAGTATTTTAAGTGGCCACATGAAAACACACAGAGACAAGAGTAATAGTTCTTCCTGTCTTTTCCACCTCCTTCATGTTTTGTTATTTTCTATTTCTGACAAAGGAAAAAATGTGTCTAGTAAATATGAAATGTTTTTGGTGAAATAAAAAGAAGACTAACCTATGGTGTCAATATTATTATTCTGTAGAATAACTACATTCACATAAATGTTAAACAATTCAGTAATGTGCCAGGCAGTGTTTATAAATGTTCACAAAAATAATAATCCAGATGAGAGCCGTTACAATGCAAGATGATTATGCTTTTTTTTTCATACTTTATCATTAAATAGACCTTTCTTCTTTCATTTTGATAGCCAGGAATAGTATCGCATTAGCAGTACTTTCAATTTAACCCTTGTACATTGGAAAACATTGTCCTATAATTAGCTCAGGATATTTAAACCCTCCCAGCAAAACAGTAAATGCATATGGGTGTCTAGATACAAAATAAATTACAGTAATACACAATGTGAGCCTTTTATTGCACAGTGTTGGGTGTTGCTTCAATTGGGTTTCTCTTTCTCTCCTCCCCCCCCCCCTTTGAATAACTTTTATAACTTCACTATCTATAGCAGCTATTATTTCACACACTCTTTCTTGAGCCAGATTATTGAGCTCATTTCCAAGGAGTCTTGAGGGCAGCCAGCTGAATTTCAGGAGTAAAGCTTGCCCTTATTTCTCTATACAGTACTACTATGTAGCACAGAAAAGTTATTTGTGAAAATGTACCAACAGCAGAATTGATGGCATTCATTGGAAAAAGTTAAATTCTTCTCTCACTGTGAATCCCTTGACTCTTGTTAGTCAGAGGTGTAAAATGACAAATGCTCACCTAAAGGATAGCAATAAAATATCTTAGTTTGCCTAAATTAATGCTCAAGAGTTACATGTTGCCCATATTAGTAGCCCATGTGAACCAGACAGGGCTTCAAAATACAAATGAGACTAAAAGTTTCAGATAGGTCATTCCTGATGAAGAAGGAAGCTGGGCTTTCAACTCTGCTCAGGTTTTGTCCTCCAGCTCTGGACTTACAGAAGCAGCTCTCGGCATGCAATCTTCTGCCCCATGACACAGAGTGGCCCAGAAGCAGGAGGAGAAGTGGCAAACTCAGCTCCTCTCACCCCAGCACTTAACCATCACCTGCTGGGTAAGGGAGCAGGAGGTGCAACTCTGAGTGTTTCAGGCTGAGGAGGTAAATGTTTTAACTGTTAGATTAGTTTGGAAAGAGTAGGATGAACTGATTGTATATTTTGAAAGAAAGTGAGCGAGTCATTGCTATGGAAATGTATGAAGCTGGTGCGTGGAATCTGGAAACAGCTTTTGGCTCTGAATCCTGTTAAGTACCTACCACAGAGCTGCCAGTGGGCAAGGAGGGGAGCGTAGATGAATAAACAGAGCTTTTTCCTCTCCAGCATTTTCTGTTTGCTAGCTGAGATTCCATTCTGTGTGCTAGGCATGGTGAATCCTATTTTTAGGTATCCAGGTGTCGCTCCTCAGTATCCAGTGAACTTAGATCCTTTCTGCAGTAATTTCAACATTACCAGAGTAGAGGTTTCCCAAGTTTTCAGCAACAGAGTGCTTTTGTTTCAATAGCTAAGCCCAGAACCAAGTAATTCATTATATAATGGACAGAAAGCTGACATTTTGTACATTTATAAGCTGTTATGCAATATATATTAACACTGTGAATTTAGTCATACTGAAGTCAGCTTCGCTCCACGTTCCAGTGGCAATTGTTTGCAATAACAATGTTTTGCCTTTCTACTGGTCTCCTTTGAACCAACATGCAGTACCTGGTTTGACTGCTGCAACAGAGGTTGATCTGACTTTTGCTTCTGGAACCAAAGCATACTCTATTTTCTTCCAGAGAGACTTTCAGAGGTGTTATTATACCACAAGACAATCAAGGTCAACAAAAAGGGCTTTCTGGATGATAAGTGAGCTCTGATATCATCGTGTCACAGTAAGGGACAGCAGTATACACGTGCTTGGATGGAAGTTGGGGTTCCAAGACATATTGCCTATTTTAGCCATATTGTAGTCAGCCCAAGATAAGATTAATCCTTGACCAACATTTCACAACTCCTGGCTGAGATCTTTGCTCTTCAAAAATCCCAGTGGCATGAAAGGAAAAATTTATAAATTGAGGCTCTGTTTCATATAAGCTTGAACAAACTGCTCTTACCTTGTTATTAGTAAAATCATGTGGTCTTTCTCAACATCAATTTATCAAGAGGAAATGCCATATAAGGACTTCAGAAGCTGTATTTAAAGTGAAGCTGTCTGAAGTGAATATATTTCTAAAGTCATGCTATGCATCTATTACACTTTCTATTTATGCTACTCCTTTTGCTTTCCTCTGTGTTCTACAGATGCTTTATGAAACTTCCAAACTACAGATCAACTCCAGCTGTACAAAACAACAAATAATTTTGTAAAACAGCCTTACTCCATGTTAACCTCGACACTGAATGGCAGCAGTACCAATTAGCTCTTGCTATGCTATCTACTGTAGAAGGCCTAAAAATCTGAACAGTCTTTCATCTGTTAGCATTCAGGAGACTGATAAAAATTTGCTCTGCTTTTAAACAAGCTGTATGTGACTGAAATTTACCTCATCCTGGGGTGTGCTATAAATAATGTCAATCTGAAGAGGCTGTGAATTCTTTCACAGCTTTTCTTCAGAGCTATTCATAACTATGGTTATCAATGACTGCACCACAAAATTTCTGTCAGCTTAGTAGTTCAGTCACAGCCAGGAAGTTTGATGGATGGTTGCCCGCTCTTCCCTAGTGAAATATGATTACCAAGGCATAAAAATCACTTAAGCGCAATGCTGCAATGTTTAAGTATAACAGTAATTAGTTCTTCTGTAATGCTTTCCATCCACAGATATAACTATTTTACAACAGAAATTATCACATTTTATAGTTGAAGTAAACTGAGGCAGAGAAGGAACACAACAGGGTGCTCTTTACATTGTGGGTTAGAAAGAAGGAAAGCTTTGAATTAAAAACCCAACTCTTCTCACTGCCAATCCAGAGTTGCCCTTGCTCATGATGCTTAGAACAAGGTCAATCAGAGGAGCTGTAAGAAAACACTGTTGGCCAGATTGTCCTATCTTCTGGAAAAGCCTTCATTGAAAATACTGCTACTAATACTACTGTGAAGAAACAAACCAAGAAAAAACACTTTAGAGTGCACTCTTTGAGAACATTAATACATTTTTCTGAAAAAAATTGAAGTGTTCAAAACTGGCTGAACAACAGTGCATTCCAGCCAGGAATAACAGAATAGGATTCTGACTCTTTTTCTGTTGGTTTTTTTTTTTTTTTGGAAGCAGGGCCATGATTAAGAGCAATAGCTAGGGCATTCATATTGTGCCACTTGAACTAGAATTCTTGGACCAGTGCAAGATGAACTAAAGCAAAAGCATTTGCCAAGAATGTTCATTAATCAAAAACAAAAGCTGGAGGCTTGTGGCCTACTCATTATCTGCTGATGTTACTCCCATCACCCACCAGGCAGCTGACAGAACACTCATCTTTAGTTTCAGGAGACATGTTGCTTATAAGAGCACTACCAGGAGTGGAGTCTGAGACTACATTTGGTACAACATAGGAAAACATCCCTGTTCAGACATGGACAGGAACAAAGGAACCTTTCTCTTGATTTCTTGGGCAGTGGTACATGGTCATCCTTAGCTGATGGATCAATTAGTCTGGCTAATTTTCCTGTGGTGGTTGTTAGCAGAAGAGATGTGTAGATATAGCCCCCAGCAGAGAGCATGAAGATTATCAGCAGGAGGAAAAGACAATAATACATATATGGCCAGACATATGAGCTGAAGACCAGCCATCGTACAGGGTGGTTAAATAATAAACATTTACTCTAAGCTATTATGAGAAGAAATCATAGAAGTGTGAAATATTGCTCTTCCACGCAGAGAACTGAGAGATGGTACAGAGACCTCTCTTGCTCATGATGGAAAGACAGATAACCTATTAATAGTTTTTGGTCACTGGTGAATTCAAAATTCCTTCATCTGGTATAGCATGAAGGTCTTAAGATGGCTTAAGACCAATGGTTTGTGGGTTTGGTTTTTTTTGATTGGTTGGGGTTCTTTTAAATATCCATATGAATTGCTTTACTAAGAACTCTTTAGAGTCGTCCTCCACTACAGGATGTGTTGGAGTTTTTTTATTTATTTCCTTGTGGGAGCAGCAATTCCTGCATATTTCAAGTTATAACTATGCAAAACTCAAAAAAAAAATATTAAAAAGCCTTTTCAAGTAAATAAAGCAGAGAATTACTTTCTCTGTAAATAAAGCAGAGCACTACTTTCTCTGTATGAATCTGTAACTGAGTACTCACCTAGAACCATGTGACGCTGCTGTTCTCAGAAACAAACAAACAAGCAAACGTTATTTTTTACATATCTAGAAATGCACACACTCATTCTTCTTTCTATGGGTAAAAGTTGGTGGTAGCTGGATGGGCATAGACTACTGCCGTGTAGTTGTACTTTGCAAAGCACACCCACCCACCCTGATAGACGAGAAAGAGCAGATATACATCCCATCTACCCGTACAACAGAAAGAAGGCAAAGTGGAAAACTTTTCTTAGCAAATGACTGTTAAAGGCTGATACTTGGAGAACATTTGAGACATAGGTTTAGGCATGCAGTGTGAGTAAAGAAACCTTGAGGGAAATCAAGGCCCAGAAGAGAGTCCAGTATTTTCATGAAAAAGCCTTGGTTTCACGAGTGCAATATTTGGTCTCAGAGCTGCATTCAAAGTTCAGAATGAAGAACCTATATTTTTAAACAAACAGACAGCAACAAAAAAAATGCAAACAAAAATTTTACAAAGCCTAAAATAAAAACAGTGTAATGTGCAAACTTGGGAATACAAACTTGGCCCTTTTTATCTGCTAGTGGTGGAATAAATTCTTTGTCTCCAAACACTGTGAATGGTCAAAAGTTCATGTCACATATTAGTTATTGTGTTTCTTTAATAAGAAGGCTGCATATTCAAGATAACTGAAGTGCCATGTGTTGTGGCAGATAGTATAGTAAGGTCTATTCTTACTGAACACCAGAGAAGACAATCACGTAGACTTTATGTAAATAAGCAGAACACACATTACAGGTGCAGTAAATCTAAGCAGCTTTCAATTTGCTCTTTCCTCTGCTGCCTAATTTTTCAAGTCTTTTGCTTAACCGTGCATTTTTTTTCCTCTCCTGCTTGACTACTTCCTGCCTTTGGTTTAACTCTGCAGTCCTGCATAGGAAACTGCTATTAAACAAAATCTATATGAGTATCTTTATGATATTTAATCCCTTTTAGAGAACAGCTCTTAGTACTGCACAAATGGTAGTAAAATTTATCAAGTTGATAAGGCAATCTCAATACATGCTCATCTAAAAAGCCTTCCTATGGCATATTTATTTTTATCTGCCACAAGCGGTATGCATATCTGTGTGAGAGAAGAAGTGTTTTTATGTGCTCATGACTGCATGCTTGTGCGTGCTAAAATATATAGCTGCATCTATTTTACATATGCACATTAGTATCTGGGGATATATAGAGCTAATCACATGCAGAAATGTCATTTACTTAGCATTGCTGATGAATGGTAGAAAACACCCTGAAAAATTTGCATGTATGTATCCTAAAGCAGATATTGTATTCACTAATGTCAGCCTAATTTACAACAGCTGAAAACTCATTGATGATTGTAAGAGACAATGTGATTGAAGATACCGGATAAGAGACAGAAGTCCTGAGTCCCATCCTTTGTTCTTCTACTAACTTCCTTTGGTTATGAGAAAATTACTTCACTGGCTCTCAACTTCCATAAAACACCCTCCTGTACAAACCACAATTAAAATCTACGTGCAAATAGTGACACAAAAGCAGAACATTCATTATATTTATTCAGGTGAGCAAGTGCCCCATGTGGACATCCTGGTAATCAGGTAGCATCTGAATATTAGAGTCATAAAGCAAGCATGGAAAAAGCCTTAATTCTCCTGATAAAGGTTAGCTTCCCAAAGCATTTATTTAATACCCATCACATTATATCAGAACTGCATGGTATATCTGTACTTTGAGAATCAAATCCTGATTTTACCCAAATCCAAAAGATAGGAAAAAAGCTGTTGAGGGAACAGAACAGTCACAGCTCGCCCATGTTCCCACTGCAAAAACACTGCTTTCTGGTTATTCCAGCTGATTTCAGTGTTTCTTTCTATACTGTATTCACAAAGGCACTATTTGTGGTGGTGTTTTAGTCGTTGGGTGCCATCTTGTTCCACTGGGATCTAGATAAAGACAAGTTACTTCCACTGTACGGATCACTGAACAAACATTTCCAGCATTCAAATCTTAAAGCTGTAATTTTGATTTGATTTGAGGTAATTATTTACCATAGCTACTGTTGCTCTTCAGTGTATTCAGGAGCTCAGAATTAGACCTCTGGGGTCTGTAACCCTATTTATGACACTGGGCTCATTAAATCAGCAGTAAGGGTGATGTCAGAATCAGCAGGTTAGAAGCAAAACCCATCGCTATCGTAAACCTAGACAGCAACTTCGAGACAGATAGATACCTGATGAGGAGCTGTTTTGCCAACTTGGGAAGAAGCCTCCCTTACTGGAGCAAGTCAAAAAGGATGTTTTCTTCCTGATGCTCACAAAGAAAGCTTATTTTTTTAATTCCTTTTCTCTTGTATCTTTCTGAAACAGGAGAAAATTCCTGTGACTTCAGGTGAAGAATTTTCATGTGTTTGGAATGCTAAGTAGGGCCTTTTTTCAAAACAGTGAAAAAGAAAGTGTGTATGTGAGATATGAGCAGTGATATTGTTGAATGAGACAATATTTCAGTGTTGCCTATGAGACATAAGCAGACCAATAAAACTCAGAGATATTCTTGCTCTTTCTTGCTTCAGTTATAGCTACATTTGCATGTGTTTATGGAAAATGCAATTTGTGACTACAGTGAATTATGCATGATATATATATACATGAATAAATACAGAATATAGAAAAAAATCCAAACCAAACCTCTAAATTTCTGAGCCAGTAAGGTTTTATGTCACTATAAATCTTGGGAGCCAACAGATACATATTACAATAACACAGACTAGGGCATCAGCTTAAATATGACAAATACAAAGAACCATTCAAAATATGATGACCATTTAAATATCTGTCCAAGAAATCACTTTTCTCTCTTCACTTCTTTTTTATTCTATTCTTTTGTAGTTACTTACTGATGGATATCTTGTTTCCCTGTGTCTGTGAGGGAGGATGAGTGAAATGAAACAACATTTCAGCACAGAATAAAAAAAAAAGGGTGCTTCAAAACTGAGAATGTCATCAAAGATGTGTGTATAGTACAGCAAGGTTGGACAGCTCTGTATTGAAATGTAGATCTCAACAGGCAGGGATATGCATAGGCAAAATATGCATATGGTTGCAGGATACCAGCCATGGTGATGGTTTTTTCACACATAGGCACAAGTCAGGTCTCCTGGAGTCTGCGCTAAAGCTGTGGTCCAGGTCTGTGTAAAGCTAGCTATTGCCACAGAAGTAGGACCACATCAAGAGGAAGTTTTTATATGGGCTGTTTCTGTACCTTCTGCTAGGAGCAACACGCCCAGTTCTTTCTTTCT
Source organism: Pezoporus occidentalis (assembly GCF_034315485.1). Lineage (NCBI taxonomy): Eukaryota > Metazoa > Chordata > Aves > Psittaciformes > Psittacidae > Pezoporus > Pezoporus occidentalis. The sequence goes on from NW_026916325.1 coordinate 485,391, forward strand.
TTCTCCATCCCTCTTCCTACTCCCTGCCATGACAGCCCAAGCCTTGTCTTGACCTCATGGTAATATTTAATTTTACCTTTACCACTTTGAATTGTTTCTGTGGAGACTGAGTTCTACTCTTTCTTGCTAAATTTTTATGCCTTTGAGACACAAAAGCAGAAATTACTTTCTTTGTGCAGATATTTTTGAAGGTCCAGGTAGAAGCTAGACCAAGACTATGAAGCAGAGCCATTTAGTGAGGTGGCTTTGAAGCTGCAGAATGAAGGAAATGGGACAGAAGCTTGTGTGCGGTCTGCAGGTTTCAAGGATGATGCACACTCCATGCTGGTGCATTACTCCAGGGCACTCAGCATCCAGCACCAGGGTTTTCTTTCTTTTCTCTCAGTTAGCAGAAAAAGGAGTAGTGAAAATGCTTCTTTTTTACCTCATGTTCTCAGTATGCAGAGGCAACATTGACCATTTCTGCTGTTTAAGCACGGGGTTTGCAGTTACAACAAAATTTGGGAAGGCCAGGTATAGGGTAGAGAATTCCCAGCCAGATGTTCCTTCTCAGCCCTAACAGTACCTATTACTAGATGATGCAAACAAGCATCTAAACATTCACACATTGCCAAACAGAACAACATGGTGTGTCTGCACAAATGTCTATCCATAATCAGTCTTATGTGATGATACTGAAGAGATAATCTTTAAAATATTACCCTATTAACGTCAATTAACCTTTGCAACTTGGTTATTCCAAATCAAACACAGCACCATTTGGCCACACAAGAGGCACCCAAGGAAAGGTGACAAATACTACAAAGAAGATAAAAGATAATTTAACAAGAAGCAAGTTGTAAAGGGTGACAAAGTGACATTTCCATAATAAGCTTATCTGAGCCTCCCTAAGTTCCTGAACAGGGTGTGGATTTGGCAGTAGTAAAGAAACAGGCCACACAAAGAATGTCTGTTGAGCTAATGAATGCCACTAAAGTGGTTGACTTTCATTTCTCTGGTTTGGATCCTTGCCACCTTTACTCCAATGTTGACTTTGTTTAATTGGCAAATATGCCTTCAAAGGATTGCAGAGTCCTCCATGCTGCTCCACAGGCTGTTAATATTTAATTGTGATTTGTTAAAGGCATACTAGCAGTTGATAAAACTATGTGTCTGGGCACTTTATTGCAGTGCAAACCAGCAGCAGGATTTTATATGTTCCTTTTTTGTGGGGAAGAGAAAAACACAAATTTGTTATAGTTTTCCATCGCAGAGTGTTTTGCTGAGAATCACAGACATTGTTGCAAATATATTCTGGAGGTGTGAAATTCATGGTTATATTCTTATCTATTTCTACTTCACTACAAAGGAAAGCAATTAATTCAGTGGGAAATTCCTGGTATTTAAACCAGCAAAAAATGCACTTTTGCCTTTCAAATTTTCATATGTCTTACCAAATTTTGGACCTAGAGGAAAAGGAAATTGTTTAAATTGGCCTTTTTGATAGTCAATTTGAGAATACAGCATGAATCTTCTTGGAATTTACTCTTTTGTATTTCATTTGACTGAAGTTTCATTGCTGTTGAACTTGCAGAAAACAAAGTATCTAGGACATGACTCAAACCAGTAAGTCTGAAGGACTATGTTGCATGAAGGACTCAAAATCATAAGTGCCTACACAATTTCTAAATAACATTATTTGTGTTAACCAAAAGAAAAAAGAAAAATCATTGAAATACTCTATTCAACAAAACTTACATTCAAGCACGTGATACAAGTAGCATTATGGAAATGAAAGGTAATACAATACCTGGTAAAACATTTTCAGTCTTGGCTCAAGTGCATTCAACAAAAATCACCCATCCACACCCATTTCTTTACTGTGAAAAAACCTTAGCCCTTTTTAATTAAATAAATGCTCTATTACAGTAGCTTTTTATCTTCCTGAGAAATGTGAGTCAGTCAATAAAAAAAACCATCAAAGAAGTTACTTAACACCTGAAAGCAATAATTTACACTAATGCCAACCCTTTGAAAGCGGAGGGGAACTTTACCTTCTTGACGTATGTAATTTCCCTTGAGTTAATTTCTGTTATTGCTATGTAGAAAATAAGGTTTATTCATAGAGGACAAAGATGTAGATGTAAAAGTCTTTTTTTTTAGAATCTGTTTTAAAATATATCCAGTAAAAAAGTGGAACGATATTTCTGCAGCTACTTTGGTCTTTTCTACAACTTCTGAAATGTTGATAATCTTTAATTATATCAAAAGTACTTAATTAGGTTTAAAATATTAAAATTTTATAAAGTTCCTTTATCGATAAAGAACAAGCCATAATCTGATATTAGTTATATCAGTGTAACCTCAGAGAAGTCACATCTTGATTTACTGAACTGTTTGCTTGCAAATTTCTGAGGGTGGGTAAAGCTAATCATCCCATATTATCTTCAGTTTAGCCAATGAACTGCTGGTCAGTTTTGAACTGCTTGACAATTTCTTTCCAAGATAACAGGGAGTAGGATTCCTGTTCAGGAATCATATGCAGCTGCTCCAATAGCCTGTGCAGCTGCTGCCTTACTCAGCTAGGCAGGGGTGCTGGAGCTGCACCTGCACTCATCGCCGTCCAGCACAGAGCCAGTAGCTACCATTGCTATTTGCAATGAAATAACAAAATCAGGATCCAGAGGCTGAGGCTCAGGTGACTTGCTTATCCTAAGTCATGCAAACCATTTTGATTGTATACTACTATTTTTTTTACACTGGAAACAAAGTAAAACATTTATGGGCTTCTTAATAATTTTCTTCATAGTGCTTAACAGGGGTACTTTGAAGCAGAATTGTCATACCAGCTCAGATGCAAAGTCCCTCTAAACCAGAGCTACAGTTTGAAAACTCCATAGTCAGCATTAGTCTACCCTTTCATAAGTACTCAAACTAGACCTTTTTCAAAATCTTAAAACATTAAATTAGTTTTTTCAAAACTGCTATCATCATTTGTTGTAAGTTTGTCTCCTAGTTACTCATCTGTGTGTCAGATCACCTACAAAGGTTTGGTCACTGTGATCTTCTCTGGCAGCAGCTTCCACAGAATCATCTGGCATTCCAGAGAGAGCATTTCTTCTGCATCAGATGGACGTTTGGCACTCTTCATCTCACTGAATGTCACCTTGTCTTTTGCTCTTGGACTGGGAGAACGACATGGAAATGAGACAATTTTCATGCAATAGGCAAATTGATACTGAAGAAGGTAATACTGGATGAAATGTAATTATGACATGCAATAATGCAAAAATCGAAAGCAAGTATTCCTAAATATCAAGAAACATTTGTTCTATGCTGTGTCTTTTTTCTTAGTCTGCTTTTCCTTTAAATACTTGCACAGCTGCAGTTCTCTGAGCAAATTCAGAAGTTAGTTACTCAGGATTCTTTGCATTACAGATTAATCAAGACTTTTGCAAAATATGCCAAGACACCCATCTCACTGAAGTCAATAGGAGTATTTGAAGTAGAGATTACTATGATTAAAGGTGGTAGAGTTTGTATCTCTATTCAATGTTATTTTTCAACAAATCAGCTGAATTAATCTCACCTTGTCCATTATTGAAGTGTTACATTGGGTAATGATGCACATTTTCTCCTTCACTGAATTCAGTACCACTTCTGTTTGAGCCAGTTCAACAATTATGAGGTTTAAAAGGAGGAAAAATCCCCAGAGATGGCACAAATGGGAAAAAAAAAAAAAGAAACAAATGGAGAGCAAAGAGAGAATAAAAAAATATTTTACTTCATTTCCTTTTGGAAAAATCCACTAGATAAAGTGAAAGCAGTAACATATACCAACTGGGTTTAGTAAAATATTTTGACATTGCCTTGCATGACATTCCCCTAAGCCAAAGAAGGAAATATTATCTTGAACAAATGACCTTATGATAAATGCATAACTAATTGAAAAAAACATACTCAAAGAGAAGTTGTCAATGTTTCTCTCACAAACTGATAACACATTTCTGTGGCATCCTCTTCTATTCTTTACTTTCATTAAAAACATGAATAGCAGTACAGACTACCCACGCCATTTGTAAGTCATGCAGAGCTGAAAGCACATTTGAGGCTGACGTAGCAGTTCAAACCAGTCCTGACAAATTAGAGAAATGGTCCAAAAGCAACATGATGAAATGGAAAAGAAAGAAAAAGGCAACAGTTGGGAGAGGAAATTGAACACACAAACAGAATATCAGGAATAACTAGGTGGGCAGAATGCTAGAACAAAAAAAAAGGTCGAGGAAGGGAGGTTAAAGTGGACCACAAACTAACTCCAGGTGAAAAATGTGATACTATTAATAAGTAACAGGCTGTGGCAAGTAACACAAAGGCGGTAATTATTCTTTATTCTGTACACATAAGGCCTCAGCTGGAGTCCAGTTTTCCCTACCCTGCTATAAAAACAAAGTAGACCAATTGAATAGAATTAGAAACAGCAGAAAAGAGATAAAAATATACCTAGAGTGAAACAATATTAGGGAAAATATAGCAAATAGATTTAGTCTAGAAAGGAGAAGACAGAATACATGAGCAAAGAATTTTGCATAAGTCTGCACCTAATTGGTGGTGAAGCTATAAGGAGCCTGTGTATACAAATGGCAGGTGAAAATACAATGGAGTGCCACTGGTAGTCTTGATATCTGGATCATTTAAAGCTCACTATCAAAACCAGATGTGATTGTACCCTATATTCAGGTTCAGTTTACAAGCAAACCCATTGTTGATACATTGAAACACTGATGACATTTCTATCTCATTCAATTTCAACAGATTTTATCTCTTTTTCTGTTTCTCTCATCTGTTTCTGGTATTTCTTCAGATTTAAAGGAATAGTCAACATTTCCCCTCTGAAGCTTTTCTCAAAGCTGCCTGAATTCACTGAAAAAAAAATAAATTGAGTGTTAACACAACAGGGATCGCTTCCTAAATTTAAATTTCAGTCTATAATTGAGGAAAAAAAAGTAATAAAGTTTTTCAGTGGTTATCAAAAAGGCAGAGCCCTCTCTGAAGAATGTTATTTCCAGCCATCTTTACACACTGTTTGAGATCTAGAAGCACCACGAAGTACATATCTCACTGTGAGCTCAGTATAACTAAGTACAGACAATGTTTAGCCACAAAATATCTTGTAACTAGTGAGGTAATGTATTGAATTTAATTTTAAGAATGTTCTAACTGTATGTTGAGAACATTTTAGACTCATTTTGGCAGTGTTTGATTTCTGAATATCACTAGTGCCATGTTTAGAGTGGATCTCTATCAACTAAGCAGAAACTGAAACCAATCTTCTGCTAAGGGGAATGAGATCTTCTAAGCTAGCCCCGTCTCCCAGCTCATGTATTTTATACCACTCAACATCCACATTTTTGTTTTGGTTTCATGTAATGTTAACCACCCTGAGTATGATGACTTCCACAGGGAAATCCCACCTTCATTCCTTTGTCCTCAGTTACCAGAAGCAGCTAAAATTTCTAAATCCCTCTCAGTGCAGAGTGGCAGTTGCAAAAGATCTCAACCATAAAAACCCAGTGAGCTACAGAAAGGTCATAGGAGGATTATGAATGATTTTGCATTCTCATTGTGAAATGGAGAGATGCCAACATAAACTGAAGCAGAGGCTGGCTTTTACTCATGCCCATTAGCCATAAAAACAAACATGAATTCCACAGAGCACAGGGAGATTGTGTGGGGATAACAAGGGAGTTGGGGGTTAAAACAGGTGCAGGATTGATATGATGACATGGTCTTAAAACCATGTAGGCACTACCTCAGGGCTGTTGGCAACCTTGATTATCGTTTTGTTCAATCCTGGGTTAAAATTAAATGTTTCTTTTTTGGATTGGTTTGTTGATAAGTTTTTTTTTTTTAATATTCTGTCTTCCACTCTTTTTTACTGGAAATAGAATTCTTTATTCCATTCTTCTCCATGTGAGGATACATACCCCACGGAAATTCTTCCTGTCTCTACAAGAGATTGGTATTTCTGGCAAACCTTCCATAATTCCTTTATGTTGCTGTAACTGTCTGCTCTGTACGTTATTCCTGTTTACTCCTTCACTACTCTCATTACTCTCAGATTTAATTTATAAAGGCAGTGACCTGAATTAACCCAGTAATTTCTCTGAAATTTAGGACTGTAGAAGACATTATGGTGAATGTAGGATTTAAGATTGACCAGGTAATTATACTTTAAGTAGCAAAAGAAGGATTTTTGGAAAATACCTTTTTTTTTCTGGTATAACGTGTATATTTTAGCTGAGACTGAATAACACATAATGGTGCTCAATTCAGAACAAATGAAAAAAAAAATCTACATTAGAATAGTTAGGAAAACAGAAAAAAGATGGTGCAAGTCTGTTTCAATCTCATCATTTATTTCATTGTTTCCAGACCACAGTCTCTGATCACAGGGCCTATCCACAGATGATTCGCAGACTAATATAATATTCAAATAAAAAGAATGAGGACAGAGACAATAAAAATGCAGGTGAGACTACAGTACAGTTAAAAGGTTGACTATTATATATGGTTCATAGAAATCAGAGGATGAAATGAAACAAGATTTCTCATTTTTCTAACTACTTGACCTTATAGTGGTACCTTGTCTTTAAAAAGTTTTATTAACACAATTGACTATGCAAGTTTAACGTTGTCACCAAATAAACGTGAAAAGCACACACACGCTGCACAATAAACGAGATCTGACATTACTTTTTTAATTCTGAGAATTTTTGTTTGTTTGTTTGTTTTATCAACAGGAAGGCTTAGGGTTATTTCAGTTTTTTTCATTCAGGCACAGTACGTTAAGGGCCACTGCTTTTCAGACAGCCTAGGAAGCGTATGGAGTCTGTATGATACAGCTATTCCCTACTTCTGTAACCTGAAACCCTGGAGTCTGTTCTTTCATTGTCTCTGGAAAGAGTTGGTTCACAGGAACAAAGCTGCCAGAATGATTCTGTCAGCACAAAACGTTACAGTGAAAAATGTCATAGATGCTTTCATACAGGAACCTCAGCCTGTCTATCACTTAAGCAAAGTCACTCATGCCAAGACTTGGAGATGTGGAGATGTATTTAGTAAGATATAAACGTAAAGAAAATGAGAACAAGACCCAAAGTATTTAAACATACAACCTAAATTTACCAAATTCATTTTACTGTGATAATACTGGATGCAATTTCTTCTTCTGCCGAAGGAAAGGAAAAAAAAGATAAATTCTCTAGCTTTTGAGATGTCAATACACCTTTCACTGCCTTGGAAATTGAAAGAAAGGGAGACGATAAAAGCAGCAGAGCAAAGGAAGAAGATTCAGTGGTGGAGGACCGTATGACCATGCAAAATGGTGAATGGCTCTTCTTACTTGCAGACCATATGAAGACAACTGCTAATCAGACCTGAGTCAGCTGTCAAGCCTGACCTCCATGGCTGACTACAGCATCAGGTGCTTCAACACACTCTTTAGAAAGCCAAAAAAACATCAGGAATTTGGTAGGACTGGTGGTCCTAGAAAACTTTCTCTTCATCATTGCAGAGAGAACGTGCTCCCGTTTACTCTTGTGGTCTGAAACACATCTCTTCCCTGAAAAGAGCTTGTCTTCCTCTTGGCAGGTGTCATGTTTTAGTGTGGGCAGCAGGGTTGGCTGGGATAACCTGGTGCCCCATGTATTTTGAACAGTGGGTGAAGGCAAGGGAATAGCCTGGCTTAGCTGAGAAAGCTACTCTTCTGCAACACGTCTTGGTGGACCAACATGTTGGTGGACTTGGGCACCAAAAACCTGTGGCTGGTAGATGCATACCCAAAGTGGGGAATATCCAGACTGCTTGGAGACATGCATTTGAGGCATGCTTCAAAGTGGGAGGTTCCTCAAAAAGGTGCCACTATGACAATCCTCCAGACAGCATTAGTGCTAGACCAAGGGGACAGCTGGGGACTGGGCCTCATGTGCTTTATTGTGGGTGTGGTGAAAAGATAGAGGAGGTCACATACCCAAATCCTTACCTCTGGCTGCCATTTCCCACAAGCCTGGGAGTGCCTGAGTGCCACTTAGTGTGTGTGAAAGAGGGGAATCATGCAAACAGGGACTAAATCTGTTGCAACAAATGAAGTAACAGCACTGTAAAAATCCATAAGGCAGCAAAATGATTTTGGCAATCCCTTACACAGCTTCGGTGTAACTCATTAAGGTTGTATTTCAATGTAGTATTTGTTTGACTATAATTTTTCTAAGATGCAGACCTTACGCTTAAATTGTGAGAGCATAGGCACTTACTATTTGGGAGGTTATTGAACTAATTCTCCAACAGCCAAAACAAGGAACAACTGTGACTTGGAGTTAGGGGACTCAAAAGCGCTTCTTTCTGCAAAATCAGCAACCTGTCAGCTGCAAAGAATTACAAGCATTTACAAGGATTTCTGCAGAAAAGAAAACATTAATAAAACGATTAACAGATTCCCCCCCCCCCCCCCTTAATATGTCTAACACTCAGCACCTTTGCTTACCTTTCAGCTTAATGTCACTAGTTCATTTATTTTTATAAAGACTGCTACAGGATATCTTGGTATAAAAATACTTTACAGTGAGGCCTGTTTGGGAAGATCTCTATACTGAGTAGCTGACTGATATGTCTGTCAAGTTCACGGCAAGTAAAACGGTGTTTCTTACCTGCTGGAGAAGAGGCCAAACTTTTTTCCTACCAAAGACCATGTTGGGAATTTGTCAGAAATCTAAGTCTTGAATTTAATTTGCATTCAGCTGAACAGCTTACACCTCCCTTGCAGCAGTGGGGCAGCAAAGACCTGTTCCTGGCAATGCTCCTCCATGTTGATCCAAGGGGCCAGGTACGCAGCTAAACCCAGAATATTGTGTTCTGTTTGGATGTCCACTGAGATCAAGACAGAGCATCAAACACCTTAGTGACAGGATTTCTTCTTTGCAATTTCTGGCTTCAAGTTTCTATTCACTATAAATGAACCCTCTTCTTCCAACTGAACCAGGAGACTGATCCACATAAAAAATATGCAGTTTAAGATATGCTTCAGTTTTAGGCTTTCTGCAATGAGATTCTATAAATTGTATAAAAAGTACAGTTACAAAGCCATTGAAAAATTTAGATACAGTGAGAACTCACTAGGGCCATCTACGCTTTTAAGGATTAGAAATGACAGATGGGTGATGGATATGTTGATCTGTCCACCTGGTAAATGATTGAAAAGATCTTTGCCATTTTGGTAACTGGGGTTACTATTTGGGCTCATCATTTTTACATGAAACATGAAAAAAATTAGCTTATTTTCTAATTATATTTTGAACCCTTACTAAGAAATGGAAGCAGCTTAAGTGTTCAATTAATGTAGTAGCAAAAACACTGGATTATATTTTATTAGATTTTAGTGTTATTATGAAGTATAGAAAAGAATACAAGCCTTACCAACTTATTAGCATCTGCTTTAAAAATGCCAAAATCTTAAAACTTTAAAAGACCTTTCTGAAAACATTAATTCCACTGTACAGTGAAATTACTACCTAAAGGGAAAGTGATGTAACAGTTACTGCAAGAAAAAACACATGTGGTACAGTGCTTGCATAGGCCTTGATTCAGCAAAGTGCCAGCCAAAGTATGCTTTTAATGTGTGAATATCCCATTGACTTCAATAAGACTATTTATATGCTTAAAATTAGGACATTGCTTAAGTACACTGCTGATTTGAAGCCACAAAAATCAATTCAGACTTAAGGGCCTGACATCATAATTTAAAGGTTACATGTTATAGTAGTTCAGAGTGGGATTCACCTGAATAAATGTAATCATTTACACTGTAAGCATTGACATCTGGGCTAATTGTTTAGCTTACCAAAAGTACCTATTTCCTCTCTATTTCTGATAAAAGGAGCTTGGGGAGGTTATTAGCTTAGATACAGATGTCTCCTACCACAGATGTCCAAAGTTACAGGAGCTGAATTTCATTGTTGTTGCTCTTCTTTTCTGTGTTAATGCTGCTGTCTTTATGATCTGCTACAAACTAAGCATTTGTCTCTTTTAAACTAAAAGGACACATTTAAGCTCCTGTCTTTCTCAGGTTAGCTCAAAATGTATTCTCATTAAGGAAGAGCTAACAAGAATCTACAGAAAACCATGTGTTTGTTTTCAGAGTGTTAATGATCTTCAGTTCACAGGTAGCACCTGGTTTCCCAGGAGCTGGATGATGTAAACCAGTAGGAAAAGAACTGCAGAAACAAGGCTGCAATATTGAGAACAGACTTTTTATTGTTTCATCTTGGTTTCACCAGCTTTTATGTTGAACTTATGAAGTTATGTTCTGCTGCTTTCTTATGAATTCAACTTTTAATTATGCTGATTATATCTGGGTCCAATTTGAGACCTGATTCAGCCCTGCAAATAGGCTTCAGTGGAATTTAAAGCAAGTTTCTGTGGTTTGGCTGTTGAGCAGTTCCACAGAGAAATCCAATGCTTGCCATAATGCCTAAAATAATTTGGAGAAATAATGATTTCCTAGCAAAGGGTTCAAGCTACATGATGAAAGTCTTATCTTATGATCTCTCAAGATCATTTCTTAGTTTCTGTATTAGCAATTCCTGCCATTACAGACATCAGAAAAATGTCCCCATCACTGAAAGAACTATTTAAATCCAGCAGACTTAAACCTATGCTTACAGCATGCAACATCCTTCAACTAATACATCTAAAATCATCTGTGAAACTATAGCTATGCATCCAAATGAGCTCACAAAGACAGCCAGTGAAGGACTATGGAAGAAAATATTTTCAGAACAATTAGTCTTTCTTCTTCAACCTCTTAACACTTCAAACATCTACAAAAGACAGTTTGATGGCTTTTCCATTAATGTTCCTGACCTCTGTAAAAGTCATGGACTAAAAAAGAGATGTTATTTTTCATGGTAAATGCAAATGTTTTTGTGTTCCCTCCATTGTAGTTCTGCAGGACCTAACTCTTATGTCATTATCTGTAACTGACAGAACAGACAGCTTTTATCATTTTCTTTCCCCTAATATTCCTCTCCAATAGTATTTGCCCTTTTCTTTCCAACTGGCTAATTGACTACCACAGTTATGTTTAAAATAAAATTGTTATTATTCTCAGCATGTATTTAACATGCTTCTATTTGAGCGCTAAAAAAGGGCTTGCTCAAAACCGTTGTTTTTTCCATTCTGTAGCAGCAGTTCCATTGATTTTCTCTGCAAACATTTTTTTCTCTTACACTTTAATACTGCTGTGGATGTTATAATATGATTTTTACACTAAACTCATTCAGGGTAGGGGATTGGCAGTCTAACACTTTGTTTGCCAAGCAAGAACGTTCAGAGGAAAGTAATTAGAAGTGTACAGTATTTTTGAAGCTGAGTAATGAAATTGCAAGTATCTGACCCCTCAGTTTCTCATCCATATGGACTTGCATCTTATCAAATTTTTACACATAGCTATGAATGAATTCAACTTATACAAAGGAAATAAAATTTGCTCCATGCTTTGCCTGACTTCAAGCAAAAAGCTGGTAACATTTCTAAGTTTTTCAGAATTTTATACCAATTCAGAGAACAATACTAAAGGTTGGAGTTAAAGGATGAGTTAATAAAAAATTACAGTGAATCATCAAAATTTAATAAAGATGGGAATAGTTTGTTTTTCCATGTCCTGCCAGTTCTTCCTGAATACTTGTTTCTGATTTAGATGATGACTATGAAGTTCAAATATAAGAAAAATAACAGTAACTTTGAAGATTGTTAATAATAGTAATAAAAAAAAGTTTAAATTTATTTTGTGGTTTCATTATGTTTCAAAAATTTCTTTGATTTACAATTTCATTTCTGTAATATTGATTCAAATTTAAACCACCTCTATTTTGAGGGCTTTTAATTCATCATTGAGGGCTGCATTATTCATTCATTTAGGAATCTCTGTAAAGTTTGGTTCCAGATCTAGGTGTAAATGAAACATAATTTCTCAGGACATAATCTTTTGAATTTTTATTTTATTTGGGGCTAATTGCAGGAAACATCCTTTCCTCAAATAACTATGTTTATCTTTCTTGCATTTCAAACTTCACAGCATAAACAAAGAGATAAACAGCTTCCCAGATAAACAAAGTGGTAAGAATGGTGAAAGACCAGTTTATTGTAGGAAGACGCAAGCTAGTGAAATATAGTTTAGAGGTGCCTTGGACCTAGTTAACAACTAATGGTTAGTAATGATGATGATTTAATTAGGTTACCTCCCTCTCTTTTTATGAAACACCAGAGAGAAAGTTACTGCTCTGGCCTTCTTGGAGCAGGGAACTACTTCTCAGCCTCCCTTATTTTAGGCAAAAATCCCACCATCAGCCTATGGAGAAGCAGCTGCATAATTCTCTTGTAGGAAGTTGATTGAGCTTATAAAAATAACATCATTTGAGCAAGAAAAACATTGAATATATACCCTTTCATTAGGACATTCACCTTGAATATAGCAGATCTGTGTTCATGTTTCATGTCATACATGTTTTACATTGGAAGCTTGTTTTTCTGTGCCTCAGGACTATGAGACATTGGCCAGGCTCTTGGTCTCTGCAGTTTTCATCTAACTGTAATAAAGCCTGAAATCATTTTTTGACACTGTGAAGCTTTCCAAAAGTATTTCCTTCCAAACCTTCCATTTTCTATAAATGTTAGGTTTTGAATGTTAATCTTTTCCAGTGAAAATCATGTAGTGAAAAGATTCCTGATCAGTTCTACTGCAGTTAACTTTTTTCCCCTCCAATTCTCATAAAAAGCACTTCCTGGAGCATTAATAAAATATAGCTACCTAGTTTTTAATCTAATCTGGTTTGACTTTCAGTATCTAAACATTACAAAGTTTGCCATTGTGTGTTTTTGAAAGAATTATGAACTGTGGTTTTCCCTAACTAAGTGAAAGGATAGCTTTCTTAATTTAGATTTCCCTGGCATGTCCAGCAAACAATAATTCATGAAAACCCTATTTTAAATTCTTTGCAGAAAGCTTTTTTGTTTGCTCTTATGCAGGGGAAAATTGACCACAAGCTTGTCTCCTGTAGAAGTGGTTTCCTCATCACATAAGTCTTCCAGCAGAGGACAATGCCTTTTTCATCCTAATAAGAGGTAGGTTAACCAGAGAGGAAAGTGTGTGCAAAACTGATTAAAAAAGGAAAAAAAAAGACAAAAAGAAAGTTTCTGAAATGATCAGGAAACGACCTTGCACATAGCACATTTAGTAATTTGGTGGGAACTATTGTAGATGTATGGACCAGCTGTTTGGCTACCATCAGCTGCGTGTCAGGATGGGTATCAGAAGAGTTACAAAAAAATTTTAATACTTGATAGTCTTGCTCACAGTCTAAAATTTTTCATCAGATGTCACACCATTCATGTCAATGAACATAACTACAAAAAATGAGGCATGTAAACTGCACTGTAACATTATTTTATGTTAGAGTTCTAAGAATGTTACAGAATAAAATACTAATCTAAAGCAGTGTGTCAAGAGGCATGAAAAAAGTAGAAATTACAAGTGCAATGTAGATTTTATAGTGGTGTCCCCTTATGTATGTTGTGAGGTTTGGAATTAATGACCTTAAAGATCCCTTCCAACCCAAACCATTCTATGTGGACTCTTCCAGGTGTGAAAATCTATCTTCCGTTTAACTTTCTGGTCATATCATTTCTTTACAGACTTTTTAAAAAGCAGGTACATGGCACTGGGATAGTGAGTTTTTGCGAATTCAGGAAGTCTGAAACCTAGCTCAAGCCTAAAAAAAAAAAATAAAATTTAAAAATACTTATTCACAAAACTAGTTCATTCTGTGGATCTGAGAAACTTTTTCCAGTTGTGTATGAAATATCTGTAGCTTTCTATCCATATTCATAAGAATTATATATGAATATGCCAATGCAATACCATTTTTATAACCTTCAAATTCATTCCCATACAGTCAACTGAATCCAAGGGGAGCTGCAAAGAAAAATTTGACCCTCTCATTTGAATTATTTCCTGGTGATGTGGATGAACTTCCAAACAGAGATCATAAACATGAAATAACACCCACATTGTATGTGAATTAGGTCTGCAGGATCATTTATTTTGTTTGCTGACCATAACTCTGCATATTCATCCTGCAGTTCAAAAATTATTGTAAAACTTTAATATCTGTCAGGAGTTGGATTTGCTGATTTCAAGATGAACAAATGATTTAGAGGAAGTAAATTCCACATACATTTCTACCTTCTCTCTTGATTATGCCTTTTCTTCACATCCAGTTTATGGTCTTTACATCCTCTAATGCAGCTTTCATTTGTAGGTGACTGCAAAATCTCTTTGCCTGTTAGAGTCCTCAGCATTTGAAAGCACTTCTTCAGTATATTTGAGAGAACAATTAAAAAGCATAATCTGCTGAGGTGTATTAATGCTGAAATCAGCCAACTCTTCAGATTAGCCATAGAGATTGACAGAGAGGCCTTGGCATATAAAAATCTATGTTATATAAATTTGCATAAGTCTAAAGCTAATGTATGCTCCAGCAGGAACAATGTCAGGTTTGCATCAGAAGGTATTCAACAGGCCAGGTCACGGGGTTTTTCAGCTAGTAGCTGAAGAACAAATCTGAAGAGGAGAAAAAAAAAAGAAACCGCAAAAACCTTTCCACAACCAAACAAATATTTCAAGTTTTTAGGAAAATAAATATTGTTCATGTGACCCACAACTAAACAAATATTTAATTTAATTTTGGGTTTATTTAGCAGAATTGTTCAATGTGAGTTCTCTTTATGTCACTTTTTCTATGGAATCTTTGTAATGTTATTTTTAAAATCCCTCTCGCTTCTCCCTTTTGTTTCCATGATTATTCCCTCAATATTACTTATATTCTTAAGTAGTTTTGATACTCCTTAAACTCAATTTTGGTGTCAAATTGGTATTTTTTTTTAACTTACTATGATGAAGTTCAGGATTCAACTGACTCCTGAAGCTAAACTGAGCCACTGGGTATTTTCCCTGAGTAAATGTAACAGTGTACTATCTTTCACTAGTGTCAGCTTTCACTAAAGAAAGAGCAGGACCTTTCAATTATATATATATATATATATGAAGAGTCCAATTTTCCTCTTGTTTACAATATTTTAATTGAATTTTGTGAAATCCTATATCTACATGGAAAAATCATGTTACTTAATATAAGTTACTACACATGGATATTAAGTTTCTTACAGATTTTGGTATTGCTGCTGAACAGATTAATATTCAGCTATAGAAAGCACATGACAACATGTTAACTCTTTACAATTAAAAAAAATGAACCTTAATGCTGTGTCTAAGCAGCTTAATAGTAGTAATCTTAACACCCAATCACTTATGATCTACAGACAGCAACTTTTATCTCTGGAAGCAATATCTCATTCTCCTCAAGGATGAGAATAAATCTGATTCATCTGGTCTAATTGGCACCAAAGTTAAGAAGAGATATTGGAAAGATTATCATCCTATAATTAGGGATTTATAATTACTTAATTAAAAGCCAAATTTTCTCAAGCCCAGCCCGAGAGTTTTCATTCAAACATGTAACAGCTCCAAGTAGCATGTACTAACAGGAGGGTCCAGCTGATATGGAAGTAAACTGGAGAGCAGCTTCTTCTGGTCATTCTTAATGTTGTTCTTCTGGTGTGAAGTTACTTTGCCAACTTTTACAGTTTCATAGCAGCTATTAAGAGTGACAAAATAGTTCTTGTCTTACTGTACACCCCTTGGAGATCTAAATTCCTTGATGTTGTACCTGCTAAATTTCATGAGTTCCATTTGAGAAGGGTAGAAAAGAGATCCATATGTCATTCTAAGTTTACAGGGTTTGAATTCCAGCAGTGTTGAGTGGATTACACCAATCAAATCTAGGTTTAGGACTATAGAGAAAGCCATCTGTTGTTTGTATTTTGAATCTAATGCATAAAATGTATGATGAATCAATCATCTGCCTAAAACATTGACTTTCTAGTGAAGAGTGAATAGCTTCCTCAGCAAAAAGAAGGCTTTTTGTTGGGAGGAAAGTCCAGCTATTGATTTATGTGGCAAAATGTCAACTGATTAATCCTATCAGAGAACTTTAATTAGATACATGCTCATTTGTTATCCTTGTCTCAGGGCTACTACTGTGTATAGTATTGGCTGGCATTTGGACTTGCTGGTGTCAGCACTGCAACTGCCCATTTGCAACATGCGGTGTCATCACAGAGATCTTGCAGTCATGCAAAAAAAAACCCTATTTAAGCCTAAATAAATTGATTTCTACTGAAGTTTAAAATAAAAAAAAAAAAAGAAAAAAAAGTGCAATTATAGCTGTACTTTGTGGTCATAGCGTTTCATTACACAAACCCAAAAATAAACGCCAGATGGTGCAACACACAGACATTTAAAGGTCTGTATTAGAAAATCCTATCATGGTTATCAGTGGAAGTTCTGAGATGAAACGTAGATTTGCCAGAATGGTAGCTAAAGTAGCTGAAATCTAGCCACACAGTTTGAGAGAGCTGCAAATTTGTACACCTCTCTTCTTTCAAGATGGAACCCCTTCAGAGCCAACAAACAGCCAGATGTCAAATATAGAAATCAGGTCAGAGAAGACCTATACAAAAGAAAAGCGTTTTCTCTCAAAAAAGAAGAGGTGATTTTTCTATCTCTGCTTTCCAGAAGAATTTGACAGACTGCATGTAGGAATTTCACTGGAGTTTCAAATGCCTCAAAAGAAACTCATATTGACAATTGCAGTCTGATCACCTCATTACCTCATGGCACTTTCTACTATCCTGCCTACTTGTCATCTTCCTTGACTTTTATAAATAAGTTTAAATAGTTTCTTTCTTATTCAAGCAATGATGAGGGATGAGTTTGCAATTAAGGCTATATTCAGACAGATTTATCTGGGAATGTCCTAGGTGGAGTCAGCTTTTCAAAACAGCAAGCACACCACTAGTGTGTTTTTTTGCCCTACTCTGGATCAGAGGTAGGAAAGCAGTTTATTCTCAGTGGATGCCAAATTTTTTTTGTTCCTTTCTTGAGCTTGCCAGTAAAAGCAATTTAAAATATTGAAAGATCAGGTTGTCAGTAAGTAGAGAGGTGAAGCCTGAGGCATAACCGTGGACATGTCACTTCAAAAGAGGAAAAAAAAACCCAACAAACCAGGCTTGCATTTTAAAGAAGAGAAGATGGAAAGCTTTTACTTTGAAAGGTGAGCACTGAAAATCCAGGAATAAATTTGACTCTTGGAGGTGATGAAAAATCTTTTAGTAGCAAGCCAAATAGTCATTCTTCAGGCTAACCCATTTATGTGTCTGTGTTCGAACATGTTCAAAAAAAGGGACCTGGAAAACAGTTCATAGGCAGAGCAACTGAAAGGGCTGCAGTAGTTCATGTGGTAAAGAAGGCAAATTAAGTAGAGGGAGAATAATAAAAAGGTGAAAATGAAGAAAGGCCTTACAAAAACTTTGTTTTTTTTCAGATTCTCTGCCTTTTCCCAAAAGAGCAGTTGTCTCTTCCTTGTCCATTCATTAGAGATGCTGTCCCAGTCCTCTCAATCCTCTAATTCCCTCACTGTACTTCTTGGTTCCCTGACATGTACCCAGCCTCTTCAGATCCTGGCTTTGGGATGCACCTGCATTTGTCAAATAGTTATCTTACAGGTCTGGTAACAGTTCCCATGTCTAGTCCCCAGTTCATCTACATTGGATATCTGCCAGCTCATTCCTCCTGTCTTTTTGCTGAAATGACCCAATCAGCTTTCTCCAGAGGAAACCCAGCTACAAGTGGTAGAGCAGCACACAGCAAAGCATGTTCCAGCTGGGTAGTCCAAACACTAATTATGACAGGTTTAGCTTCCTCTGCCCAGCACAATCCTTCTGTCTCTGCAGGCCTTGCCCTCTCAAATGCCTCCCAGTGCCACGTCTCTGCATATGAATCATACATTTTCACAGGGGTGCTATAAAAAAATAATTCCAGCAAACATTATTTCATGCTCTCACCCAAAAATAGTCACTAGGACATTAAGTCATGTGGAGTGTAGAGAAGATCCATAGAATCATAGAATGGCTTGGCTTAGAAGAGACCTTAAAGATCATCTAATTCCAACCCCCCTGCCATGGGCAGGGACACCTTCCACTAGATTAGGTTGCTCAAAAACGCATCCAGCATAGCCTTGAACACTGCCAGGGATGGGGCATGCACAGCTTCTCTGAGCAACTTTTACCAATGTCTCATCACCCTCACAGTGAAGAATTTTTTCCTTATATCTCATCTAAGTCTAGCTTGTTTCAGCTTAAAACCATTTCCCCTTGTCCTATACTTACATGCTCTTACCCTTGCAAAGTTCGTCTCCAGCCTTTTCATGAACCCCATTTAAGTACTGGAAGGCTGGTTTACAGTCTTGAACAACCCCAGCTCTCTCAGCTTCTCCTCATAAGAGAAGGCTAAGTGTTATGCATAATAAATACATCATTTTCAGGCCAAGACTAAGAATGTGAATGCAAGCCACCATGTTCCTTAGGTTTGAAAGCAACAAATAGTTTATGGGGCCAAAAGTCTAGCAGTGCATAGGCAGAAGTATAGCAATTGATGATCTGTAGTGCATTTCCTAATTTAATCTGAAAGGAATCTATGATGTGTGTTGTAATGTGTGAACCAGAACACAGTAATACGGACCACCAGGAGATTTCTTTCAAAAGTACACTCTTGATCCAGTGCTAACTTGATTGCAAATGCTAATACCCATACTAAAACACCCAGATGCATCTTCTTCCCACAACAACCTTTGATCCCATGACTCTTGCTTAGCTTTCAGCAGACTCTTCCAAAAGTCAAACGCTCCTAAGCCCTGTCTAGCCACTTCTGCCTCTTGTTATCCTCACACCAGTCTTAGATCCCCCTCTGATCTGCTCCTTTCTTCCCTCAACCACTGATATACAGTCACGTTCTCCAATCTACACCTCCCATTTTTATACTGAGTTCACCTACATTCCTTTCCCAGCCTTTGTCCAACATATCACATGATATCCTACAATCACTGCTACTGCTGACATCTGGCCCAGCTCAGGGGCTCCTGATGATCATGAGCATTGCAGAGAAAAGACTGCCAGAATGTTGAACAAGGCCAAGATAATACATTTTTGTGATCAAGTTGGACCATGTTAGATGAAATTTTCCAGAGAAAAAAGAGTGGATGTATAAAAAGCTAACATAGGACGTCCCACGCCAAATGAAGTTTGGTCAAATGATAAAGTAAAGCATTGTCTAAACAACATCAGACAGCTCTATTAATTAAGGATGTCACTGAAATCCTGCTTTGTATTAAGAATAGTTTGAGGAAGGAAGATTGAAGGATGATTGAAGGACTTTGTTCTCAGTAATAGCAAAGACAAAAAGGATGCATTTTGTGAAATAAAGCATAATATTCAAACTAATTGTGGGAATTATTTTCAGAAAATACTACACATAGTGTAATGGGCTCACTTTGGTGCTGCGAGATGCCCACCAAACCACTCTGTCATACCCTTCCTCAAGAGAAGAAGAGGAGAAAATACGATGGAAAAGCTCATGGGTCAAGATAAGGAAGGGCAGATCATTTATCAATTACCATCATGGAAAACAATCTAATTTATTGTCAGTTAATAACAGATTAGGACAGCAAGAAATAAGAACAAAACTAAAAACACTTTCTCCCCACCCCTCCCTTCTTCCCAGGCTCAATTTCTATCCTAACTCTTCTACCTCCTCCTCCATGTGTGAGGTAGAACCACTTGTTTCACCACGGTGTCCTGGGTTCAGCAGTAGCAGTCATTTTTCCCCTTCTTGGTAGCTGGTGCAGTGCAGTGTTTTGACTTTCGGCCTGGGAACAGAGCTGATAACAAGGATGTTTTGGTTTGGCCAAGGACTTTGTGAGCCTCATGCTCTGCCAGGGGGGAGGGGAAGCCAGGAGGAAACAGAGACAGGACACCTGACCCAAACTGACCAAAGAGGTATTCCATACCACAGCACGTCATGCCCAGGATGTAACTGGGAGTGAGCCGGAAGGGCTGGGAGACTACAGGGTTGGAGGAGGTATCGGTCAGAGCTTGGTCGGGCTGGGGGGGGGCGAGTTATCGGTTGGCTGGTGGTGAGATGATGTATTCTCTTCCCTTGTTATTTCCTTTATCATTATTATCATTGGTGGTAGCAGTAGTGATGTGTGTTATACCTTAGTTGCTAAACAGTTCTTATCTCAACCCGTGGGAGTTGCATTCTTTTCGATTCTCCTCTCCGTCCCTCCGAGAGCAGGGGGAGGGCAAGAAAAGGGGGGTAAGTGAGCGAACGAATTGCCTGACTGGGTTTAAACCACGACACAAGGTCTTCTCCAAGAAGAGGTGTACCTGGGGCACCTCCCCCCTCTCCTTCTGTCTTTGCTGATACTGGTATCTGCGTAGTTGTTTCTCTTACATTTTTTCATTCCTCCTCCAGCTGTGGTACCTTTTTTTTTCCCACCCTTTCTTAATTAAGTTAGCACAGAGGAGCTACTGAAATCACTGATGGGTTTAGCTTTGGCCAGTGGCAGGTTCATCTTGGATCTGGATGGAACTGGGTCTGTCTGACATGGGGGTAGCTTCTGTTGTCTCCTGTGAGAAGACACCACTGCAGGCACCTCCCCATTACCAAAGCCTTAGCAGATAAACCCAATACAATTAGTACAGCTTGATATGTGAAAAAGAAACCCAAATTAATCCAGCTAGTCAACAAAAACTAGTTGCTCACAAAAAGGCTGGAAATTTTAAAACAGTTTTAATATTTTCACAGCTAATTCTAAAATTTCTAGTTTGAAATGGGAAAAAAACTTTTTTTTTAATTTTTGTTAATACATGTAAACATAATTTTAAACACCATTACCATATAAATTGACTAGTCTACAAATGAGTTACAAGGATTCTCTTTTACACAGCACAAGTTTTTCTTCTTGATTCTTAGTAGTAATCAGTTAACAGAGATTAGAATTCAACTTGACATATTTTTCCACTAAAAATGATTATTCAGTTCTTCATAAACTTCTAGATTTTGTTTAAATGTAAATGTTCTATTTTTCCATTACATCTTGATTGTTGTATTTTAGTTAATTTCTTTTTAGTTTAATAATAATTTTTTTAACGAGCTCTTTTTTCTATTTGCTTTTCTAGTTCTGAGTTATAATAACTGGCAATGCTGTGCTGCATGCCGTATACCAGCATTGAGTAACTGCATAATCTCTAACTTAATTACAGTTGTAGAAATAGTCCAAAGAATTGTTCTATTTTCCAAACATTCAAATAAAAAAATTAATTGGATAAATCTGAATGGAAATATGGTTTCATTTGAATTACTGCTTGATCTTACCAGATCTAGAACCTAACATTAATAAAAACATATTATATACAGAAATAGATCTTTTGAAGTAATTTGTTATGAAGACTTTACTTGAAAATGTTACCTCACAAAAATTCTGACAAGTGGGAAAAGGGCAGATCCTTCATGCATAAAAGTATTTGTTGTTGTGTTCATAGTAGTGACTGATAATTAAATTGGGTTTGCAACAGATGGGAGGAATGTAAGTCAGTTTGTGGCAGAAGGCAGACACACTAGCTAATGAGAAATCACAAAAGTATGTTGCAAACAGTTGATTGAGCTGCGTCTGTTATACAAACTGTATTTCAGTTAAATCTGTGAATATTTTAACAGGAGAATTAACAGGAGTTACTCAGGCATAATTGTATGTATAATTATTGCGTACATTGCTAATGTCCTCCAGTCTATCTCAGAGGGACCAAAGGACTCTGCTTATTGGAAAGTCACCAAAAAGAAAAAGTTATATTGTGGCCAGGTAGTAACTAACAAAGGTGTGTGATATCTGGTCTGCAAGAACTGGCTGAAAAATAAGTATATATAAATAAACCTTATAATATTTTTCACAGAATGTGAACTAATGATAGAATTAGTGCTCTGTGGAAACAATAAGCCCATTTCTTGAAATACTGATTAAATCATACGTATTTGAACAATGGTAAACAGTTCCATAGCTCACAAATAACCTTATAATGTAAATATCAAAGAAGTATGGAGCTATTTCTGTGTCTACATGGAGACAAAACTGGAGAAATTCAAGAGAGTGATATAAAGAAAAACTTGACAAAGGTATTTATTTGATGAATACCCTGATTATGTGGCAACTGCCCTACTTGTGGAACAAGTCTTTGTGGAACAACAAAAATGGAAGAAGTCTGAGAATGAAAGTTAAAGCACTTGAAAGGCAGAGCCATCTGCAGGTCAAGACAGGGACATATCAGTCTAGAACCTGATTTGTTGGAGGGACTATAGATATCACAGTATGCTAGAGATTGGAAGGGACCTCAAAAGATCATCTAGTCCAATCCCCCTGCCGGAGCAGGAACACCCAGATAAGGTTACACAGGAATGTGTCCAGGCGGGTTTTGAATGTCTCCAGGGAAGGAGACTCCACAACCTCCCTGGGCAGCCTGTTCCAGTGTTCTGTCACCCTCACTGAGAAGAAGTTTCTTCTCAAGTTTAAGTGGAACCTCTTGCATTCCAGTTTGTACCCATTACCCCTTCTCCTATCATTGCTTGCCACTGAGTAGAGCCTGGCTCCATCCTCGTGACACTCCCCCTTTATATATTTATAGACACTTATAAGGTCACCCCTCAGTCTCCTCTTCTCTAAACTATAGAGACCCAGCTCCCTCAGTCTTTCGTCATAAGGGAGATGCTCCACTCCCTTAATCATCTTCGTTGCCCTGCGCTGGACTCTCTCCAGCAGGTCCCTGTCCTTCTTGAATTGAGGGGCCCAGAACTGGACACAATATTCCAGATGCAGTCTCACCAGGGCAGAGTAGAGGAGGAGGACCTCTCTCGACCGAACTACCTACCACCCCCCTTCTAATACACCCCAGGATGCCATTGCCCTTCTTGGCCACAAGGGCACAGTGTTGGCTCATGGTCATCCTGTCGTCCACTAGGACCCCCAGGTCCCTCTCCCCTACACTGCTCTCTAACAGGTCGTTCCCCAACCTATACTGGAACCTGGGGTTGTTCCTGCCCAGATGCAGGACTCTACACTTTCCCTTGTTATATTTCATCAAGTTATTCCCTGCCCAACTCTCCAGCCTGTCTAGGTCTCGCTGGATGGCAGCACAGCCTTCTGGCGTGTCAGCCACTCCTCCCAGCTTAGTGTCATCAGAAAACTTGCTGATAGTACACTCAATTCCCTCATCTAAATCGTTGATGAATATATTAAATAATACTGGTCCCAGTACTGACCCTTGAGGCACTCCACTAGATACAGGCCTCCAACTAGACTCAGCCCCATAGACTACAACTCTCTGGCTGTGAGGATGTTGTGGGAGACTGTGTCAAATGCTTTGCTGAAGTCAAGGTAGACCACATCCACCGCTCTGCCATCATCCATCCACCGTGTTATTTCCTCATAAAAGGCTAAGAGATTGGTCAAGCATGACTTCCCCTTGGTGAAGCCATGTTGACTGCCCCTCATAACCCTCTTATCCTTGATATGCCTTAAGATGGCACCAAGGATAAGGTGTCCCATCACTTTCCCAGGGATGGAGGTGAGGCTGACCGGTCCACAGTTACCCGGGTCCTCCTTCTTGCCCTTTTTGAAGACTGGAGTGACATTTGCTTTCCTCCAGGCCTCAGGCACCTCTCCCGTTTCCCAAGACTTGGTAAAGATGATGGAGAGTGGTCTAGCAATGACTTCCGCCAGTTCCCTCAGCACCCGCGGGTGCATCCCATCTGGACCCATGGATTTATGGATGTCCAGATTGCTCAACTGGTCTCTAACCCATTCCTCATCGACTAAGGCAAACCGCTCCGTTGACCTGACTTCATCTAAGGTCTCAGGGGTGCAGGGCTCTTCAGGACTGCCTGCAGCAGAGTAGACAGAGACAAAGAAGGCATTCAGTAACTCTGCCATCTCTGTATCTTCTGTCACCAGGGCACCCATCCCGTTCATCAGTGGGCCTACATTGCCCCTGGTGTTAATCTGCCATATATTTGAAAAAGCTCTTTTTGCTGTCCTTGACCCTTCTCGCCAGGTTTAATTCTAAGGAGGCCTTAGTCATGCTAGCTGCCTTCCTACATCCTCTAGCAACAGCCTTATATTCCTCCCAAGTGGCCAGCCCCTCCTTCCATGACCTGTAAACTCTCCTCTTCCACTTGAGCATACCCAGCAATTCCCTATTTAGCCACACAGGTCTCCTGGCCCTCTTCCTTGACTTCTTACGTGTCAGGATGCTCTGATCTTGAGCTCGGAAAAAGCAATCCTTGAATGTCAACCAACTATCTTGGGCCCCTTTACCTTCAAGCAGCCTTGCCCATGGGATTTCCCCTAGCAATTGCTTGGAAAGGCCAAAGTTTGCCCTGCTAAAGTCCAGGGTTGCAATTCTACTTGCTATTCTACTGGTCCTACCACACAAGATCCTGAATTCCACCATCTCGTGGTCGCTGCAACCAAGGCAGCCCTCAACCTTTACTGCTTCGACCAGACCCTCCTTGTTAGTAAGGATGAGATCCAGCAGCGCTCCTCTCCTGGTTGGCTCATCCACCATTTGCAGGAGGAAGTTATCATCCATACACTGGAGGAACCTCTTGGACTGTGGCTGGGTTGCTGAGTGGTCCTTCCAGCAAACATCAGGGAAGTTAAAATCCCCCACGACAACCACTGCCTGTGACTGTGAGGCCGCTCTCACAGGTATGTTATATACTCTATAGGTATGTTATATACTCTATAGGTATGTTAGCCTCTTACCACTCTTGCCAGATGAACTATGTTTGTTCGAGATAAATAGTTGATGCACTACTCAAAATAATGGTTCTGATTAGACTGACATTCAGAAATTGAACAGGTCATTGCACATATTTGGGTGGTGGCTGCCAGACCTATTGAAAGCACAAAAAGTAGTCACCTGTGAATCACTGACCAGTGTGCTGCATTTTGGTAAGTCGAGTTTGCTGGGTTTAAATGTACAGCAGATATTGCCAGTGCCCCAAAAGGTGGGCTCACCATGTCTCTGTCAGACATCCTCTGTGCAGTCTGTCTGAGGTTGACCACAAATGAGGTCCCTCATAACCTTACAAGATTACAGTTGTTTTCAGACCATATTTTTAATCAGGTTTACTGCTGTTCTACACTTTAGCTGTAAACAAACCTCTTAAAAACTAGAGATTTGGGAGGTATATTAGATCCACAACTTTCTAACTGTATTTTACAGTGTGAAGCCCTCTGGGCTATTCTACCATTTTATCGTAAGACCTGAATAAAAAGAAAATATAGAGAGTGATGGTATGATCACTCTTAGCTCTCACCTGGGGCCTGGCATGGATTTAATTGATAGCCCTTAATTTTTTATGCTTTCTATATGTGTATGTGGGGTGTTCAGTGATTCTGCACCTCCAATTTTCTAAGGAGATATTCTGCTAAAACTACCTAAACTTTACTATCACTCACAAAGTAAAAACATACATATTTTAAAGATAATGTATTATTCAATTGCTTTATCAGGCATATTCATCAATTATGTGGATGTGAAACATCTTTTTCCATACGAGTTTTCTCTTGGCAAAGAGCAATCTATGAACTTGCCAAAGTAAATTTAACTGCAGGGTTCTAAGAAAATGAGTAATAACTAGGAGAATTTTAAACTACTTAGGTTAACAAAGGTTGCCTATACCTAGATCAAATTCAACTTGAAGTAACAGTTGACTTTATATTTATGAGACAGACTGCAGACAAAGGGACCATTGCTTACCAATACCATAAAGAAAAATATTTAAACATTTGATTATAAACTTCAATGAGATGTTGTTTAAAATATGAGTTGAATGGAGGCAGAAGCACACATGAATCATCTGGTGTGGCTGATTTACCCCACTCCATTTTATTTAAGCAGATTTCCTGTGCCATTAAGATGGGAAAATACTGGGAATGTTCATAAATTCAGACTTAGACTAATGTCTCTCAAAATCTCTGGAACTATTTACCCATTACCCAAACCATTATCTTTCAGGCTTGTATTCATAGAGACTTTTTTAATACATAACTGATTTAAAAATACAGGATTTGAAGGCAGCATTGTTAATCCTGCTGACCAAAGTTCTCCTGATCAGCATTACTCCTTTCCACATTTTTGTGGACTGTCATCTGATTTGTGTGGGGAAGGTGGCCAGCAGCAGTTATGTATGGCACAGATTCCCATCATACTGCTAGAGTCCAGCTCTGGGAACTTCTATTCCTCCTAAAGCGCAAGATGGTTTATACAACGCAATGAAGGATGTGAAAGAGAGACTCACCATCTGAAAATCCTTCATTTACTAAAGTCCTATAAATAAGTACACATGCCATTAATCTCAGTCATCCTTCAAATGAGTTTAAAGCATTTTTTTCAGCCATGTATCTTTCCAACTAGTCTTTTTTAATATTTTTAATGTTTGTATTTAAATAATATAAGAAGAAGATGTTGCATGTATTACAATAACAGACTCAGAACAGAACTGCAGACTCTGAAGCACAGATTTTTTTGATGCTTCACCCAAAGAATATTAATACATACAACATTTTGGATGTTCTATTGTCCTGGGTTCAGCAGTAGCAGTCATTTTTCTCCTTCGTGGTAGCTGGTGCAGTGCTGTGTTTTGACTTCCAGCCTGGGAACAGTGCTGGTGATACCGATGTTTTTGGTTGTTGCTAAGTGATGTTTACCCTGACCAAGGACTTTGTGAGGCTCATGCTCTGCCAGGGAGGAGGGGAAGCTGTGAGGAAGCAGAGACGGGGTGCCTGACCCGGGCTAGCCAAAGAGGTATTCCATACCACAGCACGTCATGCCTGGGGTGGGGGTTAACTGGGAGTTACCCAGAAGGACACGGGCTTCCTGGTGGGACTTGTTTCTTGGCCTGTGGTATTGTATTCTCTTCCCTTGTTATTTTCTCTTATTATTGTTGTCGTTGGTGGCATCGATGGTGATTTGTGTTGTACCTTGGTTGCTGGACTGTTCTTGTCTCAACCCATGGCAGTTGCACTCGTTCGATCCTCCTCCCCATCCCTCACGGGAGCAGGGAAGGGGAGAACTCCAGGGGTGGGCCTCGATTGCTCTCAGCCCAGCACCACTCACTGGGAGTGAGTGAACAAGCTGTCTGGCTAGGGTTTAAACCATGACATCTATAAAGACCAAATGGTTAATACTAAAGAATCTTAAAAAAAAAACCAGCATCTGAGGAATATGTCTAGACTTTGTCTGACCCACATCTCAAGAGTGTGCCCTGGCCTTGCTGAAACTTGATGGCTCTTCCTTCCCATCCTTGGTTTCCATACAAAGAAAACACATGTATGCCACTCCAGATGGTTTTGCATGACCTGAACACAGTATGGATGAACAGAATGAGAGGTTAAGTGTGCAACATAAATTCTGTCAAGGTGCTGCAAAAACATGTAAGCTGCTTTTCTTGGTAAGGGGGATTTTACTTGGTTGGGCTGGGGTTTGGTTGTTTATTTGTTTTTTTTTCAGTAGAAAGACTTGTAGTACTTACACTCCCCCAGAAATGTCTATCTGTCTCTCTTGTGCTGCAAGGCCATTCTAAAGAACTGTCTTCTATGACTTTATCTAGTAACAGGAATGCAATAAAGCAGATGAGAGGGATCCTGCTACATCACAGAGCATGTTGTTAATTGTGGATGATTAAATAAAAAAGGAACTATACTAGATTTTCTTTCTTTCTGGGGATACTCTCAGAAAAAAATTCATAACACCCTTCCTGGCTTTGACTCTTCCAGCTGTATGGACACCTGCAGGGTGTCAAAATCCAGGGACTGCGCTGCCTTCCAAGGTAGCAGGTGTTGGGGTGCTTTAGGTGAAGCAGGTAAGCATCTAGATCCCCATTACAAATATAGTCCTCAAGGCCCTTATGTACATTTAATGAATTCAATGGGTCTCCACCTGGGATGGGAGTTATCTGCCTCTTGAAGACTGGTAAGACTCTAGGTCTAAGTGTCATTATCTTCTTTTACATCCTAGTCCACATTTTTTCTAAAAGATGCAAACGAAATATACGCCTTTATCCTCACAGGTAGCACTATCTGGAAAAGAGCTCTCAGATTTACTCAGGCAGGATAATTTTGATTACCCTGTCAAGAAAACTGTTTTTGTCAGGTCAGGTCTGTATTTCTTTATGAAGAATAAAAGGCTTGAGAAAAGGCGTATAAGAAAGAAATGGGGACATATCTCTTTTGAAGTACAAAAAGAAGTGTGTTTTGAAAGTTATGTTTGAGGCTGTTATTATGGCTTTTTGTATACCCCCACAAATGAAGCTACAATGAAGAGGAGTCAGCATTAAAGTTTTTTTTTCACAGCCCATTGTACTGACATGTTTCATTGTAGAAGAAAATGAAAAGAATCTGCTGTACCTAAAGCAGCAACATATATATATATTTAATTGAAGAATCAGATCACCAGCTTTTAACATAAACCACTAATAATTAATCTAATTTGAAAGTAATGTGTTGCTATAAAAATTAAGCATGTTCACGGCTATGCAAATGTTCTTTTTAAAATCAGACCCTGGGACCAGTCTGCTGGCAAATAATGTTCAGTGTCACAGGTAGTGCTCTAGCAGTTTGTAATCTTCCTCCTAAACTTGACTGTAGCGCTGTTCAAGACCACTTTGAAATAACAATACTAGCAGTGAGAAAAGTCAGCATGTTAACCATTCAAGCATCTCTTTTGTTCAAATTCTGTACCTTGTAACTACATTTCACTTTTTATGAGCTTTTATAACATTTGCTGTACTTTTCAAAAGTGGAATGTTCTTCTATTTTTAAGTACCCTTTTTTTTCCAATGTATTTCTTTCATTATGATGAATTTCTCCTATATATCTAGTTTTTCTGCATTGTTTGGTTTCCATCTCCCTGCTTTCCCACCATGAAATATTTTTATGTTCCTCTGCATTTAATGCCTTTGGATAGTTAGTTTACAACAATTGTAAAATACCAAGTGGTGCTTTCTGAGAATGCCTCTGTTAATGAGGCAGAAACCAGGAGTACTTTGCTTTCGATATGGTGCAGTATTAAATAAAGACATTTCCACTGATATAATTTAAAGGATTTAAGTTTACTTTAAAAGTGGGTTGTGCAAAATTAGGCAAGTCCTCATTTTGTGTGAAAGAAGAAAAAGTAAAGGCAAAGTGAGCCCACTGGTAGCATCCTGAGGGGAAAGCACACATAAACTGGCACAGTAAAATTTTCCCAGCCAGTGCAGCTGCTTTGGTAAAACATTTGTAAGTGTGTCAGTGCAAGAGACAGAGTTCCCTCAGAGCTGACCCAAAGTGGGAAATAAATTCCACGGGAACGAAAAGTTACAACAAACCTCAGCACCTCCTGCTGCAAAAGCAATCTGCACATCTTTGACCTTACCTTGACCAGTGTAAGTATATAAAGTGTATTCTAAATACTCAATTGGTCGTTGCATATGACTATTGCCTGGGAAGGAGAGCAATTAACAAATATATAATAGATATTAGTCATACCCTAGTGTGGCCTGTCAGGGACTTAGATGCAGCAGGATTGAGTCTGATTTACTGAATGTACAGCTGAAAAGGGGTTGTGACTGCTTTGTTTTTACAGGCTTAATCACAAACAACATGTTTCCCATACAATATGAAATGGTCTGGCCATTTCATAGCTTACAGCTATGGTAACGGTCTGGCCATTTCTTAGCTTACAGCACTTTGACCTGAAGGCAGTTCCTTTGATGTCAGTGGAATTGTTATGATTTTAGACAAGCTTGACCAAAATGAAAGTCAGTACCTGGCTTTTACAAATACAGAAATAGACTAATGATGCCATTTATTCATTTATTTTTAGTAAATGTCATTATCCTGAGGGTTCTATGAAACTTAATGGTGTAAAGAGCTACCATAAGGAGTCATGAAATACCTTTGTGAAATTTGTAGCTGAAAAACAGCTGTTAGATGTGAGACTCTAAGCATGACTTGGGATGTACAGTTTGGAGTTCAACAAAGTTTTGAATCTCAGTGTTCTTTGTGTCACCAACTACAAAGGAGAAAAATAGCTGAACCCAGGACATTGGCATAGTGTGAATGTGCGTGTATGCATGTGTCCTCATGATGGAGAAGAGAGAAAGAAATTCAAGCAGCAAAACATTATAGCGGGTCACTGAGAAAATAAGATGGAAGTCAAATTTCTGCTAGGTCTTTTAGTATGATCCCAAAGGAAAAATAAGAACAGTGCTTTGAGGAGCGCTTTGGATATTTGACCAAAGAAAACTCCTGAATCCATCCTCCATTTCTCCTTCAAATCCTCCCTGCAAGAATACAAATATTAGCTAACTGCCATAAACAAAATTAAGTGCAATGGTATAAATGTGGTCTATGTAATGGCTACTGGATTTTCCTTATCAAAAATCAGACAGGAGAATAAGAATCTGTTCAAAACTAGTTGCTGAACACTAGGTCATTCACATTCTTGTTCTGTTCTGCCTGGAAACATTTGAAAAAGAATATTTAAGACAGGAACAACCTTATTCCATTAATAAAAATGCTGGCAATATATGAAAAGGCCAAAAGATTATGTGACTCTTCTGGCTGGGTGAGCTAAACAAGCACTGGTTTAAGTAATGGCTTTGTGTATAGAGAAACTCTCCTAAAAAGAAACAAGCATTAGCCCATTAAAAAATTAAATATGCTACACCTAAGTGAATGCTTATAAGGTCTATAGCATTGTAAATAAAGACAAGCTGTATGGGTTCAATAGTTTCTATAGAGGTAAATATTCTTTACCCTAAAATTCATAGATCATTCAAATATAGTTAAATTCATGAAACTGAGTCTATAGATTTTGAAGTTAATCTTTTGGTGAACAAGTCTAAGAGGTGCATAGTTCCCCATAAGACTGATATTCTTACAAGCTCTCTGCATAGAGCACCAACTCACTGGCCCTGCTGGTAGTGTTAAAAGTTCCTGCATGGTTTCTATTATAGAC
Organism: Pezoporus occidentalis; assembly: GCF_034315485.1. Lineage (NCBI taxonomy): Eukaryota > Metazoa > Chordata > Aves > Psittaciformes > Psittacidae > Pezoporus > Pezoporus occidentalis. Next base: position 516,495 of record NW_026916325.1, read on the forward strand.
TCCTTTTCACCCAGGCACTATTTTCAATTCAACCATCAAAATTCACTACAGAGGTGCAATCAGCCAAGAATAAGTTTTTCATTTTGCATATCTGTGTTTCTTAAACTTTTATTTTCAGAAAGAAATAGAATAGTTTTTTTGAACTGGGTGTTTTCCCTCAACAGTAACAGTGAAATCTACCCCCAAGCTAAGGGTGTGTATCTAAGTCATATTTCAGCCCCTCTTGGAACAGATCCTACAAACTATTCTTCAGGACAGAGATTTTTCAAATGTAAGTAATGTCAATGAAGTGGATAGGTTTACTGATTCAGATGAATTTGTGGTTTCACGGTCAGGCCATTGGATTGAGCTTTTTTTCTTTTCTTGTATTTTAATACCAAAATAAAACCAGCCATCCTCAGTTATTGGGGGGGGGGGGGGGCTAGGGGAGGGGTGTGAGTGAAATCCTGAAAAAAAAAACATTAAATAAAACCCATTTTTTTAAATTTTATTTTTATTATTATTTCCATTGGTATCTAAATAATGTGCCAGGTTTGGGGTTTTTTTCATAATTTTTCAACCTGAGAGAAAATTTTTCTCAGCTCCTCTGTCATTTGAAGAGGTGAGGATGAACTGATGGGAGGCTGGAGTCATGCAATGACTTTAGAGGACTTTTTTTCCCTGGTTAAGGAAATTGAATTAAACAAAACTGCTCATTCAGCCTCTGCCTTTGACAGAAGAGAACATGCAGTCAATGAATAATCATGTGCTTTCATCCATCACAGTCACACAAGGTTCAGGCAGTGTTCAGCCCACTGGAGAGCACTACCAGCAGCAAGGCACTGCAAATGCAGTTCTCCTGACCCTCTTCGTTTCAGTGCTCATGCCTCTTTTCCCTCCTATCCTCCTAGAAAAGGCACAACTGAATCATGGAAAGATAATGCTGTTGGCATGTTATGTAAATGAAAACATTCACAGTTTGTATCAGGTTATTTTTATTCTGAATTCATTTGTTCACCTCTCATCATCATAACCAATATTTTTAACCTTAGTTAATTGGCTGCCTTGCTTGCCAGCCTGGAAAGGGTATGTTGACAGCAGGGAGCTGGAATGCATAGATGCATTCAGTTAGGACATTAGGCTTCAAATGCTTCCTCTAAAGTCAGGAGAGAGGAATAAACACCTCAGGAAGGCAATTCAAATCATCAAAGTTAAAGTAGAAACCTTTAGTCAACTGAATCACTCTCTAGACTTACAGGCTTTATGGACCATATCTTCACTGACTACAGGAAGAGTTTAAACACTTAGCTCATACATAGGCACAAATATATACATCCATAAGCATAAGTGTTTCAGAGAACCTCCTGCTGAATGAGATTAAGAGACATTAACATTAGGAAGGACTTTTCTCAGTTTTAGAGGAAAAACTTCCACTACATTCTGACAATTCTGTAATCTACTGCATTTATTGTAATCCTTCATCACATACAGATTGTGGATTTGGAGTTCAAACAAATCTTTCAAAGCAAAAAAACATTAAAAAGTGGGGAGAGAGATCAGTATTTGAGCTTGTTTTCTCTTGAGTACAAACCTGACTGATGCCCTTGTTCGTTAATCTGCGATGTAAATGAGTGAAAAGTTTTATGTGACACATGCAGGAAAAGCTTTTATCGGGGGAGATTAACCTTTCTTGTCCTTTATTTCTCATCTAATACATCACAAGGCACTTTCTTCGGAAAGCAACTTTTCTTGTTACTGCTCAAAATCTCCTTGTTGACATTTCTTAGGCTTTGTGCATAATTCCTTTGGCTTCTCTGTGGAAGACAACAATCCACCTCCTCATCATATACTGGTGTTTAAATGATAGGACAGTGTACTGCCTGGAAATCCTCAGGTCTTGTATACAGACACACGGAGTGAAGCCTTTCTGCTATGTATTTAAACGTGGAAAACTTCCAGCCCAGATGCCATATAACCGATATTAGAGCAACATGGTGTTTGAAATATTAGGTCTTGCTGAGAACTACGGTATGTTAGAATGAGCACAGCATGGCACAAACACGGCTATATGATTTCAACAGGGGATATTAACTTTAATGCAGCATTACATTAACGCAGCTACTTGGCTTCCCAACAGGAGCTTGCCCTGAGATTAATAAATAGGTATAATCAGTATGTGTCACTGGTTTCACTAAACAGCATGCTGTGGATGAATAATCTTTAGTGAGTGTTAAATTTGCTCAAAAGGTTTGTTTTTTCCTACCTATAATTTATTTGAAATATAGAATTGCACTACTGTGTGCTTGATGCACAAAGGACATTAAAAAGAATCCATAATAATCTTCAGGAGCTTTCCAAACTTATCCACAGTCCTTCAGATCTGAGATAAAAGACAGTCTGTGTCTTCTGGCTCCACTAATAAATGATCTGCCATGTTGTAAACTCAGATTGTTTTGAGGCATTCTACCTTTACACAGAAAATATTAAATCTCATACTTAATAACATTTTCTTTGTTTTCAGTGTCAGATTCTTATCCAGTATCAGCTGATGCTGGATTCATTAGCCTCTTTGAATGGTTTAAATTAACACCAGCTGAAGATCTGGCTCCTATTCTTGAAAATTCAAGCCAACACAAAAGGACTTTCCTCCTTGCTTCTTATAGTCTTTCCAGTATTACAGCTACTAATCCCAGATGTAGTTTGTGCTGCTGACAGATGTCCTCAATAATTATATTGTTGGGTCTTCTGCTTACTATGTTTAGCATGATACTGACATATGGCAACGCTGAAACGATACTGGGGCACTGAGCCAATGTTGTCATTTTCTATTTACAAAGTAATATGTTTGGGAACCAACATGAATTCAAATAGGAAAGAGCTTTCTGATGAGGGCCCCACAGCCAGTGCCGGTTAGTGGGAGGCATAATACGTAAATGGAGAGATTAAGTGCTTTATTTTAATTAATCAATTACCTAATTAAAGGGGCAGGGCTGACAGCTGCATAATCGCAGTTGGATCTTCGGAGGTTGACACATTTTCGTTCTTTTTTCAGGCTCTCAACCTTCATGCCACCTTTCATTTCTTTCACCCTTTTTCCTCCCTTAAGGTCCTGCTGCTTCTTTCTCTATAATACTCACAAAATTAGTCTTTTCCTCATCATCCCTGCTACCCAGATACACTGCCTGTTTGGCATAAATTTTCTAGATGACCAAGACCTCCCTTCTTGCCTTATTTTCCACATAATTTCATATACAGCTGCAGATATTTTCTTCATGTCCTCCCACTGCCTCAATGGCTTTCCTGCTCTGTTCTACAGTGCCAGAATTTTCCACAGGGATAATTCAGATATATCCTTTTCTGTTTGACACTCAAGGATTTTGTCTCTTCTCAATTCATTTCCATAATGGACTTTCTATAGTGCCTCCTTTGACCTTCCTGGCTAGGAAAACAAATGAGCCTTGAAGCTTGTTTCAGTTTGGAGAAGGTAGGAGTACTAAAATCAGGTGTTTTGCCAATCCCTTTTATTTACAAAGACCATACAAAGCCTTTTTTAACTGAACTGAGGAGGAAGCAAATAAGAGGAGACTTCTTCCTGTTAGAACAGTTTCATGCCTCTTTCAGCTAGCACTTAACGCCCAAAATATCATCCTTGATAAACTCTGTTTATTTGTTTTGAGCACTTGTTTGGAGATTCAATAGATTTCTTTCCTCAGTATTGTTTTTCCCACCTTGGTGTCCTGTTCACACATGCATCTCTTCTAAGGCAGGATCCCCCCAAATCCTTTGTCATCATGGACATCACAAGGTGATTGGTTTCGATGCATGTACTTTGCAGGAGGTTTTCTACAGATTGGGCAATCTTTTTGCAAAGTGTTTAACTTCATATTACCTGACAAATCTTATGGGCAGCTCATTTTAAGTGAAGCTCAACTCAGACCATAATTCTGACACAAAGTGGTCAAAGACAAAGATTTAAGTAAGATGAGGCTTACAGAAGGACCCCTTAGATACACTTACCTGTTACATCAGGTTGATCACTCACAACTAGTAGATATAAATACTAGTGGAACAGTATATTCTTGCCTAGTATCACATATGCTATTTTATCTCCAGCTCAGATTTAAAGACAGGGAGAATACAGAAGGCTGTAGGCTTTCCACACCTCAAGTCTGATATGATCTTGAGAAAGCAACACAGAACTTCATACTGGCTATTTATAAAGATGGAGCTGTTCAAACCGAGACAGATGTGTGGTTTGATTCAGAGGTTTTGCAGCCCACAAGCCACTTGCAACCTGTGTTTTGTCTGCAAAGAGACAGATTAATTCAACCACTTTTGACAGAATAAACCAACTACGAAGGCTGTAGCCAATACAGATCTTTCCCAGTTGAATAACTGACCACTTCTGGCCTGAAGTTGTCAGCTAATTAGAAGATGGAGCGGTCAGTCTTGCTGAGTTATTAACTAGTCTCCCTGGCTTTAGTCCAGAAAATCCTACATTTCAGACTCTAGTTTCTTCCCTTGAATTCTGTCTCATTCCAGCAACAGACCTGCTCCAAAAGTGCCATACCTAGATCAAAGAGTCTGTGTTCCACCCATTTATTTTTCAGGTCAAGCAAGCATACTAGTTAAAACTAGACTATTAGAAGTCTGACAATCTACCCTGAAGAGCACAGATAGGATAGATCCTTCAGTGACAGACACAGAGAAGGGGACAACTGCCCTTGTGCCATCCAGATTTGGGTCTAGACAGATTGGGCAAGCCTAGTTGTGTTACTGGGACTAGGGCTGGCTGGTTCTTTTGTGGCTAGCAAGAGAGGACACCTAAATCAAGAGACAAATTTACAGACTTGAATATGTGAAAAGCAATGCTTTCTGTCACATCCATAGTAAAAAATACAGCGAGTAAAAGACTTGCAGAGGAAGGAGAGATGGAGGGGCAATAAGAAACACCACATGGGTTGGGCTGCAACAAGCAGCTGCATCAGATTGAACTGTGGCAAATCTGAGGACTGGGTGTTGTTCACATAACTAGGGGCATGCAGAGAGCAAACCAGCATGTGTGAATGAAATTTGGCTCATTGCTACAAAGGTTCACCACTATCAGTCTGCTGAATTGCCATTCCTCCCAAAGATCAACAGTTCTCTTCTGGAGTTCATATACTTGTGAAGAAACATACCCCTTGAATACTCTGTATGTTGTGTCTTCAGGCTGAGAACACAACTGAAAAATGGTACTTTGAGTTCATTTTTCAAAATTAAACAACTTTGGAATCAAAACAGTGTCAAAACTTCATCAGTGGAAGGCAGGTGTTCCCACTCAAACATTAATTCAGCAGTGATGGTGACCTATACTTTAGTTGAAACTCTGTTATGGTAGGTATTTCCAGCTGCATCTCTTGAACATGCAGTACTGATTTCAATACACAATATGTACATTGCCATAGATGCTACTTTTGTTACCCCCATGTCGTACCAGCCATTGCCTTTGGATTAAAGGTTGAGGATTGAAGTATATCAAAAGCTATAACTGAATGAGACATTGAAGTGATAGCCAGAGCCTGAGATGCACTCAATGTTAGGCAGAAAATCAAGAATATTTCAGTAACTACTTTGATGTTACCTCACTTTTGCTGAAGTTCATGATTGTGGAGAAACTACATGCTATGAATAAGAAACTGCTATCTTTTTATTCATGAAAACACATTACAAACTGAATTGTGAAGAAGATATTTTTTTTGGATCTTATTTTCTCCTTGCTCAAGAGACCAGTTAAGATCTTTCTAATCATAGCTCCCTATATCGTGATCCTTATCAGGGCATTTGTACCAGTTTCAGGACTTCCTTCCAGCTTCTTGAAATATATATCCAGTGGATCCACAATATCAGGGGAGCCAAATTAACTGCAACCTTTGAAACTACCTGGTTAATGTGAAATACCCAGTGGGAAATCGTGCAGCAGTGTCTTTTTATTTCTGTAATATTACACGAATGGCAAACCTTGAGGGGCCTTCCTAGCTCCCCTCACGCCCTTTGCTCTTATGCCCTCACACTTTGTGGATCTAAAGTCCACAGTGTCTTTAAAGTAAAGTTCTTTTTTTTACAGAAAGAGCATGTTGCCTGGTGAGCCTTTCCCTTTCTGATGGAGGCAAACTCCCCTCTGCAGGCTACACAAGGACAAACTGCTTAGGAAGAGCTAGAAGCCCCTTCTCCAATGACATAACTTCCTCAACTTCATTGAGAGCAAAAGAATTTGACTACAGGATCATTTTGTATAATGTAGTTGTTAAAATCCCTGTTGCAGTTATTATGATATGAAGAAATCAGTTAAAAGCACTTTCATTCTTTGGCAAATTTCTGAGTCCTCTGGATCTGATATTTCTAGGGCTTAGAATATGGGCTTGTCACCATGCAACTGGAATTTTTGTTTGTTTTGGAAATAAAAGGTTTCTTTTTTCAGTGCATGGGTTGGATGAAATTGCCAAGTGCAATGAAGAAAAATCTGAAGCAAAAAAAAAAATTATCCCTGCACATAATTTCCTTTTAAGAGCTTGAAATTACTGATCTATTTCTCTTTATCTAACTGTTAAAGGATTTTTAAAAAAGGAAGCTATTCAAAGCAATGGCAAAAGAAAAAAAAACACCCCCCTAAATAAACCAATACCACATCATAATATAAACTATAAAATGAAGTGAAAGGTGAAATAAAGATATAAAATATCTGTGGATGCTGCTGCCCTATGAGAATCATAGAATCATAGAATGGTTTGGGTTGGAAGGGGCCTTAAAGATCATCTAGTTCCAACTCCCCTGCCATGGGAAGGTGCACTTTCCACTAGACCAGGTTGCTCCAAGCCCCGTTCAACCTGGTATTGAACACTGCCAGGGATGGAGCAGCCAGAGGTTCTCTGGGCAGCCTGTGCCAGTGCCTCAGCACTCTCATAGTGAATAATTTCTTCCTTATATCTCATCTAAATCTGCCCTCTTTCATCTTAAAGCCATTCCCCCTTGTTCTATTCCTACATGCCCTTCTGAAAAGTGGCTCTCCACCTTTCTTGTACCAGAAGTTGCTCTAAGGTCTCCCCTTAGCCTTCTCTTCTCCAGGCTGAACAAGCCCACCTCTCTTCATAAGAGAAACGCTCCAGCCCTTTGATCACCTCTGTGGCCTCCTCTGGACTTGGTGCAACAGATTTGTGTCCTTCTTATGTTGGGAGCCCCAGAGCTGAATAGAGTACAGCAGCGTGGGGTCTCACAAAAGCAGAGTAGACGGTGGGAATCACCTCCCCTGACCTGCTGGCAGTGGTGCTTTTGAAGCAGCCTAGCATATGGTTGGCTTTCTGGGCTGCGAGCTCACACTGCCAGGTTATGTTCAGATTTTCATCTACCAGCACCCCCAAGTCTTTCTCCACAGGGCTGCTGTGAATCCATTCTCCACCCAGCCTGTATTTGTGCTTCCTACTTTCACCTCCTTTCCAGAAAGCATGAATTAAGAGAACAAGTTTAGCATTTTTCTAGCACCTTAAGTATCTTTGCTTTCAGAAACTGGTGTATTCAGAAAATGTCCAGTATTGCTGTCTAACAACACATTGATAGTGAGTTGTTACTTCTTCACCTAGTATATATTATTAAAGCAATCACTGAAAAGTTAACACACCATATGAGTGAAATAAGTATAGTAGATAACATATTTTGATGACTTTTGTGTAGAACCCCATTAAAAGAAAGACTTGTTGCAACTGACAGTAATGTGTCATCTAAAATCTAGATTCCTTGGAAAAGGAGTGGAAAACTTATCAGCTTATCAGCCACTCAGCCATAGGAGAGAAGGGCACCAGCAGCAGCCAGTTTTTAATTCCAGCTGGAGATAGAAATATATCTGAAAACATGAATATCTCTGTTTTGAGCTTTGACATCCAATGTATATGTACAGTTGATGTTTGCTTCTCAGTTTAGCCAGAATGTAGAACCTTGGTATCTCTGTTGATTTTTGAACAGCAAAAATCAGGTGTTTTGCTGCTGCTAACTGAAACAAAATAAAGCTCTTCTTAACTTAAGAGAACTAAACTCAGATCTCTTCTACTCTAAGAGGATAACCATGAGCTTATAGGTACATTCACCACTCCACAAGCACAATCATGGTAACCACAGTCCAGCTAATAAGTGTGGGGATAATAACATAGAAAGCAAGATGAGATGTAATAGCATTACCTGTTCTGCTGCTGTGGACTGCTTCTGCATTTCAATTTAAACAGACAAACAAACCTGAAAGGAAATTATGTACAGATCAGGCCCATTTTTGCTCTCTCCCAAGTACTGTTTAAATCACTGGGCTACAGAACTGAGCTTTCTCTTACCTGTTCTTTTTCTGGTCTCATGGCTCTTACATCCTTCGCTGCAGAATTGCCCATTTCCAGGAGCAAGGTAGAGTTGCAGCTTTCAGTATGACATTTAAAAATAATTAATAAACTGCTATGGCACTTCTTGTGTTTTACAGTGGAAGTCATTGTGACTTATATTTTATTCTGAACTCCATGCTCTTGTAATGTGTTAATTCTGACTTAAGAGATACAATATATTTAAGAGACTTTCAATGTCTAAATAGATTCAGGGCTTCAGATTAGACTGCTGTCCTGAATTTAGAAGTCTATATTCTAGTTCAGAAACATAAGTTGTATTTTGGAGCTTTTCCTGGAAACCCATTTTCAAACTGTGGCTTAAACCATGACAAGGTATGAAACTACATTTTATTTATGGCCTTAAATACACTACCCTGGTTTTGGCAGAGCTGAGGATCTTGTCTTCCCTTGGGCATCATCAGAATTTTCTGTCACATTGCATCTCAGATTTCTTTCTTTTTTTTCCTTATTTTGTTCTTAATTGAAAATTTAGGATTTTTAATGATCAGAATACAAAATGTACACCTTGGCCTCAAAGTCCCTAGTGCCCAAATGCTTAGATAGTGTCAATGATGATTAACACCAGCTGACATTCTGGCTCCAGATAGACAGTGCATTGCTTTAGGAACTTAAAGTGACCATTTAGACATTTAACCTTAGACATAAAACTTTGCAATTCAGGTCTTAACTGCTTTGTACTCGTCTCCATAAGAGGAACACCTCCCTTTGGAAGATTTCACATGTTATCAGGTCTGGTTTTCATTTAATCACCAAGTAGCATAGCAGCTGCCTTGTCTCTTACTAGCTGTGAGAGCCTAAGTAGATACTTCAAAGCCCCTCTTGAAATCATAATGAAAAACAATTTCTAACTGAGAACAGTAGAATCATTTGCTTTATGTTCCCACGGCACCAGAGAGGAGAGAAGAGCGCAATGAAGCTGAAGAGTAATGTGTTGACAGAGAGAGAGGCTGAAGGCTATAAAGACATGTAAAACAATAAACACTGTATGTCATGCCATCAAAATATTTCAGAGGGCAAAGCAGTTCAGGAAAACAGTCTGCTTTTGCAGCCTTACAGTTTGTTTTTTTCAGATTCTATTTATTACAGTAAAATTATACCAGATGCCCCTTAACTTTCCACTGTAAGAAATGGCCAGCAATCAAGTGGTATTGTTACCCCAAAGGCTACCAGAAATAGATATTTAAATATTGAAAAGTATTTTTGCAAAAGAGCCTTTGTCACTGCAGGTGTTTGGATTCTTTTGTTTTGCTTACACATTCATATTTTATGCATCCTGCAAAAGTTGATTTTTTTCTGGATGTGCCTAAACTTTTCATATTTCCTTTTCCTTATTCCTATTTACATTTATTGTAGTATTGCAAAAACCCAGAGAGAAAAGACTGCCTAAAGCCAATCTAGTGATCCCGTCTCTCTAAACTTGAGTGTCTACTCTAAACACAGGGAGGAATAAGGTCCTAGACACACAATCCAACTGCTTTCTGTGCTGCCCTGGGTATGTGGCTTGACCTGTTGTGCCATTACTCACAGATAATGCAGGTTTATGCTCAGTCCTCTAACAAGGACTCACTCGGTACCCAACCAGGCCATGGCAGAGGTGACTGAAGCACTTAGGCAGCAAATGCTATTATAAGTTCAGGAGAAACTGGGGTAACAGAAAACCTGAAGAGAATAAGACTAATTTCCATAGCTACATCATGAACTAATACAATTATACCCTGCAGACTGAGGCAACCCCTCTACATGGCTTCACGTTTCCCAAGTGAATATGCCACCTTACTCAGACTTAGAATGAGACTCTGCATTTCCCAAATAAACAGATCTAAACGGGGCATCAATTAATCATTAAGTATATTTAATAATTATTGAAACTCATTTTAGCACTGTTGTTGATATCAGTTTATTAATTTTTCATCTCTTAGACCACAAATTTATGTGGGTCTCATTTTTTATTTGTTTGATGACTGCCACTTTCTACATTCTTAACTTCAGCACTTTATAAACCCAGCTAAAATTATTTTTCCCCTTGCAAGTCCTACCACTTTTGATGGATTATTTAATTATTTCTATATTCCACTCACAAATTTCTCTATAAAACCTCATTAGCACATTTCTTTCTTTGTTCTCTATTTCATATGCTCAGTTGCTGAAGCACTCCTTCCTGGGCTGACAACTGGGCAAGCTGTTCCAAGGTCTGGAGCCAATCTGTAGGTCAGCCAGTGGGAGCAGTAACAGAAACACTGAACACCATCCCCCAGAGGCCAACAGGTCTCCTCTCAAAATGTGTTAATTCTTTTCTCATGTTCTGCTGGCCAGCAGCCTTTTGCATGATGTCCATTTCTTCATCTTCTGAGCTGGTAGTTATCGTTTGTTTTCACAGCGGTTACATCTGAGTACCAAAGCCCTAAGCCTACACTGAAAATGCAGATCTTCTATGACATGATCTTACTACAGTGGTTAAACATTAAGTGAATCAACAGCATAACTTTTAGCAACGTTTAAACATTCAGGACTGTTAAAGTCTGCAGATGTAAGAAAACTAACAGCTGAAACCTCTTTTTGCTTGAACATTACAACAAAGGGAACTCATAAGTTCAAAGACTTCTATAAAGCTAAGTGTGATGCAGAAAGTTGGAAAAATAGAGGAGAAGTTGTGATTCTGCAGTTTCAACACCTTTGGCTTTTAATGGTTCAAGTTAAAAATTCAGGGTTAATTCTTGTCTCAGGCAAGAGAGACAGGAGCAGAGCATAGCATAGCACAGTGCTGTATGCAGCACAGTATGGCTACAATTCAAGACAATGAAGAAGTGCCAGTATAGAGGTGTTTAAATAAGTATAGTTAGTGTAGACAGAAGAATATGCTGATATTGTGAACTCATGTAACTGAATCTCTATATGAGTTTTGTCAGCATAACTCCACAGAAAGTTACAGGACTATAAATTTGCACTCATAGTAAAACATGAGTAGCGTTCCAACAGAATTATTAAAGACTATACTTTAGGTAACTTCTGTGAAGAAGAGCAGAATGGTAAATTCAATCCCTGCTGCAGAGGACTGAGAAATACATTTACTGAACACATTCTGAGTTAGCTTAAAGGCTTCCCTTCAGGGCCCATCATAGATGAGCCAGCAGTTCTTAAAGCAAAGAGTAATTTAAACTCCATATAAGTAACACAGTGTAACAAGGGAAAGGGTTAATACAACATAAGTCTACAAGAATGTTTCTGCCTTCTACATGAGGTCTTTTGCATATTTGTCTCTTTTGATACATTAGGCTTGAGGTTTTGCTTTACTTGAGCAAAAGCACTGTATGTCTCGCTTCAGAGAGACTATTTAAATTCCTCTCCTCCATCTTTATCAATTTAATCACCTCCACCTGTGTTTATTATCCTGGGGAAGGTAGTCTGGTGAGCCCACGAAGGAGTAGAAATAATCCACTATAGTTGCTGGGGAGCGGCTATTTTGGCTGCTGTCCCTCCTGATCATCCAGCTATGGAATTTGGTTAGTAGACACATACCCTTCTTAACTTTTCTCATCAAGCAGTGCCCATAGAGTCGTTATTACAAACTGCTTCCAGCCTGTTGACACAGAGTTGTTTATTAAGGGCCATTAGTGGGGTTGGCATTGCAAAGCAAACAGTAGGAGATGTGGACATTATCCCAGAGGAGAATCCTTGTGATGTCCACTAGAGAAACCACTACAGCCACACAAACTGCTCCTGTACTGCCTTTGGTCTCCAGAGAAAATGACAACTCATCTGTGTGAGCACAGCTTGAAAAGTTGATTTGGATGCTCATTGTTAACTGTTAAATCTAGATTCTCACCTTGTGTATAAATAGGTGTTAATGGAAGGATGAGTGATCCTGCCTTCCGGTGGCAATTCCTACACATCTCACTGTGCTGCATCTGTTGGTTGCCATGTCCTGTCCTTCACTTTTGACCTGTCTTTTAAGATCTTTAAAAGTGGGTCAAGCACAATCTTTTATGGTGTTTTTTCATCACGCACAGCATAAGAAGAGTGTCTGTGAAGCACCGTGATGCCTGTGCCGCTTGCTGGAGCAGTTTAACAGCTGCCTATACCAGACCTGTGGCTAGAGCTCCTATGTAAGGCAGACGTGCCTGGAGACCTACTCTGCTTGCTTGGGATGACAGCCAGGCCATCAGGGATTTGGCCTCCAGGCAGACTAACCTGACAAAAGAGACTTCAGGTGAGGTTTCACAGCTGCTTTGACCTAATTTACCCTCCTGCTGACAGGCTAATCCTACTCTCTCCCTATCCTGACTTCTTCCCACCTAATCTAGTGCAAGTGCCTTGATGATATAACCTACATTCTATGTTTCAAAATTTGTTCTCACTTTCAATAAATAAAAAATTGTAAAAAAGTAATTTCAATTTCTTAGGCTTTGCAAATCCAAACCCATCAAGCCAACTAAATTATTCTTGACTGACACCACTACGGTCGATAGCAAGTGGGAGCAGAAAGGGCTTATGGTATTGCTATTTTTAGTTCAAGTCTTGCTTATTTGAGTAAACCCAATGTGGTCTAGTTCTACATTTCTTTAGCTTGTGCAATTTCACGGTCTTTGGCTGGAATTTGTAAGATATAATTTGAGTAGAATGTGTAAGTAGCTTCTTACACAAGTAATAGTTCAGATATTTCCCAAAGCAGCAGTATTGGAACTCTTTTAATTTTTACATTTTTTTTTCTGGAAAGACAGAGGATATCTCTTCTAATCTTTCTTGTATTAAATCATTAATGGGTGTGCATTAGTCTACATACCAAAATAATTCATAATAGAAAATGAACACTGCCTGCCTAATGCTCCCCTAGTTAGCCTGAGTTAAGCAATATTCCCTAAATGAGATTGCACTGAAGATGTATATAATTAAAAAGGTGAGATATTTAAGGTCATTTTACTAAAAAAAATTAATTTCAATATCACTCTTAATTGCAAACTACTGTGGTTTTCCAAATCAGTAAACTTTAAAGATCCTTAAGAATAATATTGTCAAATAGGAGATGTGATTTTACAGGAAGTGAAGTCTGGAAGGTTTATTGTTTTAGAAGTGGGCAGAAGGAGGGAAGGAGGATTATAGGCAGGTTAGGGTGTTGACTATAGAATCCTCCTATAAATCGGAATTTATATTCCCGAATAAGAAGCCTTGATTATGTTGAGAAGTTCAGCCACTTGTAGTTGATCTTATTATTCTTCTGTTCGAGAAATACAACCTGTTTGGCACTTCCACACTAGCAGGGCTGAATTAGGGTCAGGACACTCTCCTTGACCCAAACTAGTTTACAAACACACAGATTCAGCTGCAGGGCCTTCTGGTTTTGTAGTCTGCAGTCTCTGAGAAAACAGCATATTTGGGGAATTTTAAGGATCCTTCTGGAAGAGTCATACATTCACAGGTTGTATGAGAAGCTGCTATTATTTCTTTGAGATGCCTGAGTTAGAGGGTAGTTCAGCTGGATTAGAAGCCATTTACATTGTTACAGCAAGGACATTTTTTATACCTGTGAGTTTAACACTACTGGCATTTCATTTTTCTCTTAACCAGCTTTCAGTGGAGTTGATCTTGACTTAAGATAGGGGATGACCTCTCAAGGTCATACCCTTTCTGTCACCTGAAAAGCATTAACCATGGGCCATTCTAGGGCTCTTTTTATTTCTCAGCCAGCAGGCTTGTTGCCTGAAAGCAGTTTCAGATTTGACTTATTAGTACTTTCCATTATGAACTCTCTGCTTTACAAATTCTTCTGTATGTACTATACTCTTCTGTCCATGAGTACTGAGATTTCAATTTCTTCCAGACTAAAATCAGTGTTAGCAAGCTCATTGTTCTGAGCAGTAAACAAAAATTGCTACCAAGTCACTGTTCTTAAAACAATAAAATTATGCGACGTTTTCAGCCTAGGTCTCATGGAAACTGCCCCCCCCAAAAAAAAAAAAATTATATGCTTCCAAATCCACAGATATAACTAAAGCTGGCTGTTCCCTTTATAATTTCTTCCAGTGATGTGCATATACTAACTATAATACTTTTTAACTCAAATGTGCATGTCTTTAACTTCCAGACACTGGTTCTTGTTACTTCCTTCCTCCTAGATTGAAGGGTTATTTAATACCCATTACGCTCTCCCTGTGAAAGTACTGTGATTGTGATCAAGTGCAAAACTACATCATGCTGGCAGAGGCATCCAAGGCATTTGAGCTGTCTCAGTTTATACTAACCAGCAGAAGAGGAAGTGTAGAGAAGTGCAATAGAGAGACACCAGAGCTGATTGCACACTGAAGAGCCTGAATCTGGAGGACTGCGTAGTTACATTTGCAGGCAGGCTACAATTAGAGCTAATTATCATCACTTTTACCATGCTGGGACCTCACATTAGGTTGCTCCTTCACTTTGATCTTTAGGTCTTTTTCAGAGTCCTGTTTATGAAAAGGTCCAGATCATCTTTCTCCATTGCCTTATTCTTATTTACTATTTTACCTAGTCTGGGCTGGGTTTTGGGGTTAGATTTTTTTGGGGGTTGTTTTTTTTGGGGGGGTTTTTTGGTTTTGTTTTTTTTTTCTCATTTTAATTATAAATGTTATCATAAGTGATTTATTATTTACTTTAAAAAATAATCAGTGAAGTTGTTGAATGGTATCAGGTCTGCTACCGATCCCCATGAAACTCCATTATAAGTATGTTCAGCTGTTGATAATTTCCTGGAGACAATCTCTTTTTAAGATCTATCACTTAACCAGTTCTTAATTCATAAAACATTTGCTTTATTAATAGTATATGATGCCAATGTTTAAATCAGAACATCTTGTGCTGCTAAATCCAAATATTTTACAAAAATCAGATTACTCAAACAAGCTTGCAATTTCATCAAAGAATAAAGTGAGATTTCTTTGACATGATCTGCTTTTCATAAAACCATGTTGTCTGGAATTAATTTTATTTCTATCCTTTAATTATTTCTCAGCTGATTCTCTTCCCAACTTTTCTGTTTTCTGGAACAGATGTCAGACTAATTGACCTACTCTTACTCCAGTCATCTTGTCAGACTTTTGGAGTATTGGCACTTTGGAGTAAGTTCACTTTCAGTCTTCTAGAATTTTCCTGGTATTCCAGGATTTGTTAAAAATGAGGATTAAAGATTTCCTAGAGCAATTTGTGAGCAAAGCATCACTGTCCACTGAATCAAAAGTGCTTAATTCTACTTAAAGCTGCCTTATATCTCCCTCAGACTTTGATACAGAAAGAAATTTGCTGTTCTTATGTGGTAGAAGTACATCATCTGTATTTTGTTTCTAGAAATCCAGACATTTCAAGAATTTTAACTATTCTATGTCTTCTAATAAGAATCTGATGATTTGTTCCTAACATTGGGACAATGCTAAAACATAATTTTCTTCCAACATATATTAAAAACACTCACATTTTATCATGCTCACGTTTTCCCTCAATATTTTTAGTTTCTCACACCCTCTTTTCAGTATTTTCTTTAAACCTCCAAGTTAAATGCATAGGTTTTTCTACATATTGTATATAGTTGTGTTTTTTTTTCCTAAATGTTGCTTTGCTTCCTGATGTAACCAGGCATGTTTTTAATAAACAATTTAGACACTTGGATGTGAATCACTGGGAGGTTTAGGTATGTAGCAAATACATGTTAAAGCAAACCCCATTGTCAGCCCAAATTTCCTGTCCAACCCCTTCTCTCTATTAGATTTTCAAAACTGGTTTTGCCTCTGTAAATTGAACCCTTTTGAATACACTTTGAGGTACTTTATAAGTAAAAAAGAATTAATATTTGAGATATACCTTCTGTTCTCCCACCTTAATTACAGGCAAATTACAATTAAAGGTCTTTAAGCAGCACATTTCCAGTTCAACACTACTCTTACATTTATCCATCACTTAACCCATCCTGATATGCTGCTGTGAAAGCTTGAAAGCCTGAGAAGAAGCTTCACTTGTTCCTGAAAAAATGTATCAGCAATGCTGACTTTTATGATCACAGCAGTCTTTGTCCTGAAGAATAAAATGAAGTTGTGCCCTCTTCATTGGAGCTGTCTCTCCTAGTTTCTCTACTAACTGTTCAAAATATGAAACCTCTTTGCAAACATGTTTGGCATAACTTGCTGTACAGCAAAAAAAGGGCCAATTTGGTAAAGGTATGGAAACTTCACACATAAAGAACCATTGAATAATTGTCACCGGAGAAAGAAAAACCTTATTGAAAACACAAGACTGCATGTAAATACAGGCTTTCCACTGAACATCCTTCAGGTTTCAGCTGAAGCTAATTACTGTAATTTGCAAGATATCACAGTGGTTCATAAGATGTTTAAATTAACTCATTAACCCTTATCTGAGCATGTCATAAGCCTAGCATGTCATAAGCTCCTGCAAGAGGTACTTTTTCTGTCTTTTACTGTAGTTTTTAGCTAATTGGAAACTGAGGTTCAAGTGAATTGTTCAAGATCATACACAAAATGTGCAGCAGAGCAGGCAGGGATTTGAACACTCTTCTCCATGAGACATTAACTCATGGACTGATTCCCTTTTCTGTAAAAGCTACAGCTGTTCTTTGACTGAACAAGGAATTCCCTTTCTGTGCAGTCAATTCACATCTTCCCCTTCTTTCCCCCCCTCCCCTAGCAGCTCTCAGATTTACTTTCTTCTAGTTCTGTTATACAGTTTATTTGCTTCTAAATCTGAACAGCAGATAGATAAAGAAATGGGCAGCCCTGGAATGAATCTTGTGATGAAATGAATTACAGTGGTGCCGGATAGCCTGCTAAACCATTATCAGTCTACAGTGACAATGAGTTTACAATAATCTATATTCTCATCTTCATGTTTCATTATTCTAGTCAGGTTGTTTGTTTAAGCCTCTTAAGCTAATTATTGAAATTCATTGTTCTCATTAGTGCCATTTGTTACCAAAAAAGAAAAAAAGAAGGTTTTCCTGCCAGAGTTGGAAAACTCCCAAAGTATGCAGTTGGCTCCTACACTTCCCTCATTCTCGCAAGCTTAGGCCAGCACAGAACATCTTTGTTTTGCAGTTGTCAAGGCTCTAAGCAGTTGCTGGGGTCTCTGCACACTGCACATTTGCCATCACTTATGGAAAATATAAACTATATTGACAGCAACATGGGTATAATTCCCAGATGAGATTACTGAAGGTATTTTTTCAGGAAATGGAAGTGCTGCAAATTGATGTTAGCATAAAGATGTACAGGAAGAGAACACAAACAAACTGACTTTCCTGTGGCAAATATCATTCTTGTCTTGTGATAGACTTATAACTAGGTTCTGCCAAAGGAGTTTTCAGGAATTACAGTTTGAATTCCTGGCCATCTCATTCCAGCTCATTGTCCAGACTCCTTTTCCCACAGTAAATCTATATTCATGGGGTTTTGTACAAAACTAAGTTCATCCCAGAAGCTCATCCTCTACTTCATTAAAATAAGGGAAAAGTGAGGATCTGTGTTAGCATTTCTTCAGCACCATCCTCAGGCTTTAGTGTTTGACTTTACAGTAGCAAGCTAACTTTTACTACAGAATGTGGACACGGTCAGATAAAATTTCATTTGGAAGTGTAATTTTTATTTGCATAAGATGTGAACTGAAAATATGTGGTGTAAACCCTTGGAAATGAGATTGGAATGCATGTCACTTTTGTGTGTGTGACATGACTGAAGAATGCGTACTTATCCTTGTACCTACTTTGAGAACTTCCTTGTAAAAAAAAACTGATTCTTCAGGACGACATCAAGGTGAATTTAGGGGGAAGATTCCAGAAACTCTAATAGTTTATTCCATTTTGTAAACAAGGCCAGCCCCTTAAGAATTTAAATAAAATATATGAAAAAAACAATTAGCAACCAATTTCAATTAAGTGTACCTGTAGAATGTGCTTTCATTTTCTTTGTGGGAAAAAAACATTGAGTACATTACCCATGAAGCATGTTGCTGAACTCTTGTTACTTCAAAGAGTTTAAGCTGAGAGATAGGGAGGTAGATTTCTCCAGTATTATGGTCTGAAATCCTAACTTAATGGATCAAGGGGACAGTTGCATTTATTTCAATGGCATTGAGATTTTACCTTCTGGAGCAAACTCAGCAATTCTCTTTCCTCTCAAAGTGCTTGGATCAGGCTCTAAGGACATTGCAAAGACCAAAGTACTTTCCTCTTCAGAAGCTTTTCAAAAAGCCCTAGAAATAAAAGCTAAATTTTGATTTGGATGTGTCTGTAGGGTGGATTCCACCAGGGCAGGAAGGTAACCACTTCTTCTTTCCTGGAGCTCAGGGAGAATGCGGAAAAGAGGATCCCCTGAGCACTTGTAAGTCTCCTTCAGTAATGAACCACATGGTTGTTGCTAAGTAAGAATACTAATTATATCTATGTGCAGATTTTTATATCTGAATTAACTACATATTAGTATCAGGTTATTTGATTATTTTTGCAGCATATATATAAAATTTCAATTTCTTGGGCTAGACTTTCTTAATTCCTATATTTTATGCTGAACAATTATTTGTTGCAACATGGAAACAATGTCTTGCACTAGTAAATGAAATGTAGGCCATATTGTTCTTTGTCAGTGAGATCAAATGACACAGTAAAACCTGAATCAAGAACATTGCTCTCAGTGCAAATGCCCAAGTGGAGGACATTCACCTCGTGATAGCTTCTGAACCATTTCTGAGGCATTTGAGATAGAGAGGTTAACCTCAGCTAAAGATCTCCCAAGGATCTTCCTAAGAATTTAACAGCACAGATGATGAAGCTCCAGTCCCTGGGGATGGTCAGTGGAGATATTCAAAGTACAGCATTACACGACACAGTTGAACAGCTGCTGGATGAGGACTTGGAGCACACCTGCAGTGAGGCCACCCAGCAACACTCTTGCTCATGTTCTTTGCCATAACCTGCAGGATTTGAAGGTGCTAGCACAAGTGGAGGAGGATGATAGAGTACCTATGATAGACGCACCACTAAAGCCCATCAAATGACTAATTTAAGTGGTTCTAAGATTGAATAAGGAGTTGACAGCTGATCTCTGACTATAGGATGGGGTGCAGTGTATTTAGCACTCAGAGTTGATTTCATAGTTGAACCAAGCAGGTACAAATCTTCTGCTGTTCTTTCTTCTGAGCTAATTCCCTGATCCTTGATTAATAAGACTTGCTAGAAATTAGACAAGCTCAGAGCATCAACACAAACTGAAAATGTATTCTAGTTTTAAATTATGTGAATCAGCATCTTATCTACATTTCCTGCTTTCTATGAGTGCCAGTATTTAGCCTACCACAGTGACTTCAGCATGTCAGTATATTTCACAACTCAATTAGTCATTCCAAAGTAAAGTGTTGTAATTAATTCTTTTTTGGTCTTTACTGGTGATAAAGGTAATGGATGTTTTGTCCAGCAAATGGACTTCCTCAAAATATCTGCTTCTGCACATCACTGCTGCTGAAGAGAATGGTGAGGTGTCTTTCTATAAATAGACAGGTAGCTGGCAAGAGGGGAACAAAAAGAGAAGAGGGGAGAAGAATGGAGAACTGTAGATTTCCTGACATTGCAACTTTCAAGACAGTTTAATTACCACAAACGTACATTTCTGAACCACTCTTATCTTAGGGAACACTGCAGGAAGCAGAGAATAATTTGGATGTTAATAGATACTGCTTAAAATACAAAAGGAAAATGAATCAAATGTCCCTGTACAGTGTCCATGGTTTCAGTCTGGGGGAACTGATGTTCTCAGAAAAGGCTGAAGTAGCACCTTGGTACTGGGAGCTGTGGCTTACAGCAAGAGTTGATATACCATTTTCCAGCAGCTGGTCTCCACTTGAAAAATAGAGGAAGCAAAGCCTGAGAAAAGCAATCAATCAATCAGCTGCATTTGTCACAGCTCTGTGAAGTCCTCAGTTATGGATATCATTAACTGAACACACTTTCCCTGCATGCAGTGAGGGGCAAGATGCCAAGGGCGTGGCTAGCGTTACCTCAAAAATCAACCTGAATGCCAGGTTTTAGGGCCTTCCTCTTCATAATGCTTCCTTTTGCCACCTAGAAAAGACTCACTGACCTAAGAAACATTCTTGGTTCACATTAAAATCCCATCACATCTGAACGCTGGGAAGAATGTTTTCCTCAATGGAAACCAGAACTGCTGATTCCTTGGCTTTTGGCCAGCGCTGCAATGCAACAGAACAGAACGCCTGGCATTTTGACAAGACTGTGCATGTGATTTTGGGAGGTACACAAGTAGTTACTGGAGGTAAAAAAATACTACTGTTTATCTGTCAGTAGAGGTGCTTTTCTTCTTGACATTCACATAAAGATGTGAAAAGGAGAATTTCTGTTATTATTAGATTTTCAGAAAATTAAATAGGTATCTCTCTGGATAGCTCATGAAGGATTCCTGGTGGGCTCCCATGGTTCCATCTTTCCATCTGGTGTATTTTATGAAAGAAGAGCATGCATCACACACAGTGGAATATATTTCACTATATTCACCAATCCTGTCAGATCTATAAGTTAAAACGAGGACTTCTGGAACTATACCTAGAAGAGAAATCTTTCAAAAGAGTCTGATGACACTTTCCCTAACTGTATTAAAAGCTCTCCATGCTGTTGCCTTTGGGTGATATATAAAAATGTGACTGAGGCCTTTGCATATCCCAAGCCATATTTTCAAAAGCAAAAAGATATTAATCTGCAGCCAAACTTGTTTGGGAACAGGGAGTGTTCTGAAATTTCCCTGCAACCTCAGTATGTTACAGCTTTTCCTCTATGCTCTGCCTCAAAATCTAGAGTGGTACTGTCATGCACTTTTAATGTACTTCAGAATTTTATACTAAAGCTGCATAAAAAGGTCCATGATTTTTATAGTAACTAGGAAAGTAATCTGAATCAAAAAGCCTTATACAGAATCATAGAATATTTAGGGTTGGAAAGGACCTTAAGATCACCTAGTTCCAGCCCCTTTGCCATGCGCAGGGAATATGTTAATATCAAATAGATTTTATCATAACTAGAGATGCAAAGGATTGATCAGATCTTATAAGGGTAACATATAACTTTGAAACAACATTAACATTTGTGTTTCCATTTCCTTGTAACTTATGTAAAGTGCCTGAGCATTTGGAGGATTTTAAGAACCTACAAGTTGAAGTACGTTTTGGACAAAGGCTGACAGCTTAAAGGTTTGCCTTCTTCTACAGGTAAAGAGCAATACAAATTAAATGTGAAAGGCTAGCTAACATGTCTGTGAGCCCATGGTCATCGTGTGGGAGTGTATCTTGCTGCGCACTCTCAGCAAAAAGGATGCGAAATTCTCATCTGGGGTGGAAAGGGGATGACTTTACTGTCATCTTGCCCGTTTGAGTTGGTGTTAGAACAGCCCTTAACCAACAAAAAAGAGATTATCTTTTTAGAATTTTTTTTCCTCTCTAGTGTGCTAAGACATGTATGTCATTATTTCTTCCCCTACTGGCAGAAGCGATGGGCTAAGAGAAAGCATAGCAACTTGCTTGGCTCTTCTCAAAAGCACAACTGCCTCACAAGCATTTTCTATTTAGTGAAAATGAAATAATGTTATTTTAAATACACATCATTAGCTGTTGTTTTATTAACATAATCTTACTGATTTTGGTAGCTGCTGATGTCAGTTTATTTCAAATGAGGATTGGGCTATTATAAAAATATCACTTAACTTCCTAATCTCCTTTCTCAATTAGATATTGTGCTCTGCTTCATGCTATGGTCATGAGAGGCTATAATCTGTATATTTTGAATAAGATTTTGTAACACATTTTCAACCATGACCAAGTTTAGATATCTAATCTAATCTACTTATCTAGACCACTTCTGTATCAGTAAAATGTACAGGCACTGCCAAAAGGTACCTATAAGCTATCTTAAAAAATAGCCGGCATGAATGTTTCTCTTCAGAGATGTCTGTCTTTCCCCATAGAGGGTGATCCTCTGGGCAACTCACAAAGACAGGAAAAGTCTGGGGTTTACAGAGATAGGAAAGACATTTTACTGATAAAAGGAAGTTGTACCAAGCTTATTCAGACAACTGGAGTTTGTTTAGGGATTAAATGCATTTGTTTCAAAACCAACTTGCTGGCTCCATTAGCCAACTGTGGGAAACTGGAGGTGGTCTCTTTGGGCAAAAGATGACAAATAAAGGAGTTGCAGTCATATTTTTTCCCCATAGAAATATAGGAAGGCTGTCTGTGAAACACTCACTGATCTACAGCTGCTTTGCGATAGCCCAAAGCATTCTGAGATTGAAAAGGGAGTGGATGTGGAGGAATTGCACAGCACAGCACTAGGACTGAAATGGCACAAGCTGAGTTTGCCAAGCAGCAGTCAGGGACCTCATACATCTGCTTCTCAGAGCTCAGCAGGCCAGCTGTGATGGAGAGAGACTAGCTCAAATGAAATGGAAGATGAAAAGTCTGGTGAAATTGCCACAAATAAAGAAAAGAGTGGTTCCTTGAGAGATAAGCATCTCCATCTGCAGCAGAGCTAATGAAGCTTGGAGGTTTTATGGTTTTGTGTCTTGTGGTTGGATTCTCTGGTGTGAGCACCAATTAAAACTTTTCCTGTGGTTGGGGCAGCCATAGTAGTTGTCTTCTGTGTGAATTCTCCAGTGGGTGGAGAGCACACTGCAGCCTTGTGATCAGAGAAGGTCTGACTTGATGAGACCACTAATGACTTCTCTCTTTCCTGCTTAGCCATCTACCTTTTCCTGCAAAGCCACTACACTGGGTTGAACTTAGTTAAGTGATTCAGAATTGTTGGGATGTAGATGGACATGGTGGCAGACCTATGTATACAGAGTCCTGCATATGCACAAATGGACTGTAATCTCATATTGCTCACACTGCAGGGAGTATCATAGGCTGCAAATGTATGTATATGGACCTATGATATTATCTCCTGGGGCCTGTGATTTAAGTAATAAAAGCTGAAACATGCCTTTTGTTAAGGTGGTGATGTTTACTAAGATGACAGTGAGTACAGAAGTGCTCTTGAATACACATGCCTTTCAGCTTAATGAGGGTCAGTAGAGGCTTTAGCTACAACTCCTGTTTGTAAGAGGAAAATAGCAAACCCTTCCATCCATACTGTTATCTTCTTCATTAATTTCACATCACATGTTCATGGACTGTTAAGTTGACGAATGGTCACTTTTTATGATAATGATGGTGATGACTGCTGGTTGTTAGGTATCCCACTTGTGTGACCAGGGAGCAGCTATTTCAGGTGGCAGCACTTTCTTTTTTTGGAAGCAGAAGTCACCTTCAAGAGAAAGCCCACAGCTCTAATGTAGAGGTCTGCAAAATTTGAATGAATTTTCTTGACAGTTTTTCTTGGCACTGGAACAAGTGGACCAGTTCTCTGAGCTACTTACTTAACTCTTATTTTTAGTAAACTTTAAGAGTGACAATCAAATAGGGAAGCACTACCCTGCTTTTTTTTCCTGGTTTAG
The DNA here is from genome assembly GCF_034315485.1 of Pezoporus occidentalis. NCBI lineage: Eukaryota > Metazoa > Chordata > Aves > Psittaciformes > Psittacidae > Pezoporus > Pezoporus occidentalis. Next base: position 540,412 of record NW_026916325.1, read on the forward strand.
TCACAGCCTTTCTGTGTGACTTGAAATCCTGTACCATTTTTTATCCTGTAAAATTCTTTGTTGCCTAACAGTTTCATTGTAAACTGGTACTTTCTCTTTTTAGGTATAAAGGTACTAAAATATAAAACATTAAGATTAATACAGTTCCATAGGTCACAGAGACAGGATAAACTGCATTCAGAAGAAAGGCTAACTTCTTATAGACTACGTGATACTATTTGCAGAATTCTTATTTTGTTCTATAATTTTAACAAAGCTCCAAACCCTCAAACTTCTTTTTTCCTCAAATCTTCCCCCCCACTAGAGATTTAATCACTGTAATTATAATAAATATATATTAATTATAATGCATGGCTTCAGAACTACTGGCCCAGATGCATTACTGTGGATTTTGTTATAGTAGGATTCTCAGAATAAGTCCTTTTCTATGATCCAGTCAAAATGTTGATCCCATCTGTTTGCTGGCAGAGCTGGAACATAGACTAAAACTAGCTCTTCCCAGATGTCAGCAGAGAGTTGCTATATATTTATGGATCTTATGCTTGAGAAATGTTATGCCAAGAACACCCCCACTTGGTCAAGGAAAGAAATGGAATCAGAGGAAGATTACCACATCTGAAACACATTGCACAAAAAACTACTATTCTGTGCTTAGTTTTGGAAAGCTGCTGTCTGTGAATGTCAGCATGAGTCAAATTCCACAGGTCATGGAGGGAGAAAATAAAGTTATAAATGACAACTTTTAGCATTTTGACATTGTCCGTTGAAAATTGTCACACAATCTGCATACTTCAGACTGCAGTGGAAATACTCAAGATAGCTTGCTTGGCACTATCAATATCAGCAGTAAGGTCTTTATAACATCAGCCTAAGTACAAACTAGCTTAATTTGTTGCTCCTGAGGAAAACCAGTTTTCTTGAACAATAATCACAGAGCTATATAAATTCCTGTGCTCATAGGAACTATACCAAACTGTTCACACTTACTATTGAATTCTTTACATATAGCTGTTTATGTTGACATTTTTGAATTCACAATTAAATTTTATTGCAAGAATCTAACAAAAAGCACAATATCCATAAACTGTTCAAACCTCATCCAAATTCCCCCTAGATTTTCAGTGTTATTTGGTCAGATCCCATTGGGAAGTTAAAGCCAACAGCCTGTTATACAGTTCAAAGAACTGAAAAAGTAATGTAAATGAAGCATATGACCAGAACCACAATCTCATGAAGGGTCTTATAATGATTTTTCTACCACTCCTCTCAAAAGAACTTTTAACTTACAGCTGGGTAAAATAATGGTGTTTCTACCCTGTCACCTGGGAAATGAGCCCAGGCACATTCACTGAAAGAATGTTGTGAATTTTGGTACATGCTTCGGTTTTGGAGGGTTGGTTTTTTTTTTTTGTTTTTGTTATTTTGGTTTGGTTTTGTTTCATTTTTTGCTTTGGTTTGGTTTGGTTTTGTTTTGTTTGGATTTTTTTTTATTTTGTTTTGTGGTGGTGGGGGTGTTAAATCTGTTTCATTTAGCAAGAAGATTTGTCCAGTGTTGAACACTCACAAAGCAGCCATGCACAAAATAATATCAACACAGACATTTTTCCTGCAGTCACTCAACTTCTCAAGAAGTGCAGGAAAGAAAATCAAGAAGTCCTATTTTATTTACTGTAGACAATCAACTTGTAATCATCCCTAATTAGGCTTCCAACAAGATGTTTGGTTCCAGTCCAGAAGTTCTTCATTAGTCCATACAGCCATTGATTTCAAGGGGAGTTTTATCTGAGTCATGATTTTCAATGAGGTCATGAAGAGTGAGCCTGGAGGAAGAAAGCAGAGCCTCACCCTTGTGCAGGTGTGTGGGTGAAGTTGCAAGGAGCTTCTCCAAGCTCTGTAATCTTTTTTGGTCCCCTATAGGGAAAAAGCTGGCTTTTTAGTGGGCTACTACAGGAATTTAGAAGCATTCAGATACTGATAAATGTGCTTCAGAAGAGGAGAAAGATCCCAGGAAAAACAAAAAACAATGTAGGGAAAAGGAATTCACAATAAAGCTCAGGAACAGAGAAGCTTCAGAAATACGAAATGAGAGTTTGAACTTGACACTGGCTTTCTGTGGAAAGGAAAAAACGCTTGTGGCGGGAGACTGGAAGGAAAATGTGAGCAGGATGTGAAGAGCAGTGAGGCTCAAGGGGGAATCAGAGGTCAAACCAGCTGCCTGGGAGGGGGCTCTGGGAGGTCTCTGGCCAAACCTCCTGCTCGGACACAAAAAAGAAACTTGGCCTGAGAACTGGTGGGTCTGTAAAACTGCAGACAATGAAATAAGAAGAAGGAATTACTTTACATAAAGAATGGGGTGACATGCTGTGCTGCTGTGGGAAGATGAGGACTGAGGTGCTGTAAAAGGCATACAGTCCCCCTGCCAAATTTAAAGCCTTATAGTATGTGGGTAATTAGATTACTTAAAGTAAATCACCTCTGTAGCATCAACAAAATCATATACTTTTCTTAAAACTGATGTATCAGTTTTCTGAAACAGGTGAGGAATTTTCGACAAAATTTTCCATGCACATGCACAGAATTCCACGTGAATGCTTGGCTTAAAAATAACAGCCCAGAAAATAGGAAAAAAATTAAACAACTGAAAATGGATTCCTGTATGCAGCAATGACTTTAACCTTAATAAGATACAGATCTCCCTCTAAGACTTTAAAATATGAATTGAAAGATTTCACAGGCTGTGCATGTAACAGTAGGTAGATGATGAAGTCCAGTAAATGCAATTGTAGTAATCAATAAGTATGCACTGGCTTTGTAATTACCTTCTTATTAAAGCTAAATTAGCTAAGGTTTATTTCAGGCATTTGTTATAATTTAAAAGGATTGCCAATAATTCATCTCTTATTGAAAAAAAAATTACTCCTTATTGGAAAGGCCATAAAGCAAACCTGAAAATCTTTATCCATGGAATTGGACTCACAGCACATAGTGTCATCAGTAAAACACCTCACGGACTGCTCAGTGCCGCTGTGCAGAACTGAGGACTATTAGAAGTAGTAGGTATTGATCATTTTCTGTCCTGACACACTCTAACACATGTTTTGATGTTGGTATTGCTCTTGGATCGTGTCTCACCTCCTTTAGGACATGTCAGTTCAACACCCAGCTGACCTATCTGACATTCCTGGAATACCTTCAGTCAAGCCCCATGAGCTGATATCCATAAAAAGCCACTTTAGCTGACAGAAAGGGTACAACACCCGGGGTTTAAATGCCTAGGTTTTAAAATTTGCTTGGTAAAACTTATTTTTGCCTGGGCCACCCAGCTCTGTTGTTCTTTCATCCTGCAAGGAGCAGCTTGCATCTTCCCCTCCAGGCATTACAAGTCTGAGGGGGGAGAAGGTAGTGGTTGAATCTCTCACAAACCAAATGTTAACTCTCACAAACCACTGGTGGGGGAAGAGTCTGCTTTTGCACATATCCTTCTTACGTATTCTGTGCATGCTACAGTTTCTCTCCTGTGTAGCCCAGGCAGTTTTCTCAGGGCTATGTGATTTACATTCTGCATAGGTCTGTGTGGATCCACACCTCTCAGCAGGAATGATTTTTACAGATTTACTGTACCAGCCAGAGGCCATGGTGGGGTCTGAGGTTTTTTCTTACGTAGATTCACAACAGTATCAAGGACAGAATATCCCCCAGCTACGGCAGGCTTAAACTCCTGGGAAAATCACACCTTTCCAAGGTGAAAGGTACTCTGCAAGGCACAATCCCTGACAAAAATGTTTTAAAAGGATCTAAAGAAAACCGAGGGCTCTGCCACATGATCAAGTTATTGAATATTAATGAGTGACTATGCATCAGCTGAACCACAGAGCTCCTGCATACTTAATGGTAGCCCACTGGTACTGCCAAGGATAACATAGAAGTATTACCTTTTCACTGAGGTCTGGTGTGACTCAGTTTAACTACATTTGCTACAAACTAAAAGCACACACACAGAGCCAGCTGCCGCCACCCAGATGACATATGGTAAGTTACGAATCTATGGTCACAGGGGATAGAGAGAAATCAGTAGTCAGGTTCATCAAAGTTGCTCATGCACTTCTGAAATGCCATGTCAAATGTCACTATGGTAGAAAAAGTACTAGCAAGTATCTCCTGATTCAGAAAAGACATCTTTCAACTGTCAGGAGAAAAACTGCAGTGATACCCTGAGCACTACTTTGACTCTGCCTGTACAGTGGCTCTGTTCCTAAACCCTCCTTCCACCCTAAGAGTTTGCACCTCACCCAAAAGACCTTGTTTCTCACCAGAACTCTTTTGCATGGCCACCATACTCTATATCAGAGGATGAAGAGATGGATTGCAGACCAGTGCAGATGCATCTCAGTAAGATGTCTCAATCTGGTCTTCTCCTAGCCTGTATACAGCGCAGCTTATCTTGTAAATAATACATTTTTAAGCTTATGCACACAAACAAGCCTTGTGTGTTACTGAGAAAAGTGGCCTTTCTAGATTATGGAGGTGTTTGGGTTTTGTTTTTTTTTTTTTTGTCTGTTTGTGGGTTTGGGGATTTTTTTGTTGCTGTTGGGTTTTTATTTCGCTGCTGCAGAAAATGCACATCCACAAGAAATGTTTTTCTTTTAGATAATACCGTCGATGGCAAGGCACTAAGAACACTAGTAGGCAGTTGGTATTTTAGACCATCCTGGGGCAGAAGCCACTGAACACTCTTAATATGATATTGCTAAGGAAGTCAAGTAAATGTGCTATGCCATAGTGATCATCAAAAGTTTATGAACACAAAGGCTAGGTCAGGAGAGGTTTCTATGGGCCATCAGGTGTTGCAGAGTGAGACATGCTGAACTGTTGCTTGCAAAATTCCTTTTCTGAAATACATTCTTCAAGTGTGGCACTTCAACATGGCTTGCAGTTGTTTATATTTGTTCCTATTTTAATATGGTAGGGCTGATTTAATCAATTCGTCCTCAATATTCTAAGGGAATTGAGTATTCTTATTCTGCACCCAAGAGAGATAAAATCTCATCTTGAGCTTAATTCAAGCTAGCAGCATGCAAATACAACCATGCGGTGCATGTGTGTCTGTGATGACTGCGCATCTAGACCTCCTGTGCACTAATCCCAAAAGGTTACTTGGTAGTGTTAGTCTACACTTAGATTGCAGTGTAGAAATCTCTTTGCAAGACCATTCTTCCCTACTTCTGTAAAACCTGAGGTAAAAGAAAAAAAAAATCATATTCCTTTATTATACATGAATATGCACCAGTAGCATTCTGTCAATCTTGATGATGTTTTCCTGTTAAAATATGCATTTTCCATTGGCTTCTAAATGGACATTCTAAGGTGGGATTTCAAAAAGTATGTCATTAAGTGAATTTTGCACCAACCAAAGTCACTGGAAAAGCTCCATAAAGAGTAGAGTTTGGCAAAGATAGAAGATTTTCAGAACAACGACAAAAAAAATCAATCCAAAGAATCACTAACCAAGAACTCCTTCACCATTGTTATTGCAACAGGCGTTCACTAAGCAAGACAGGACCACTCTGTTTTTACTGGTGAAGAAATAATATTGCGAGGCTAATGCTAATGCAAAAAAAAAAACATTTGCTTTTTTCATACCGTTTGAATTGCAGTCCTGTTACCGTAATGTATTGATGACATGCAGGAGTAATATCCATTGAAAACATGATTTTATTTCCAGAACTCTTAGTCCTCTGAGGACTTTCTGCCCTTCCATTTAAGACAGCTCAAGACCTTACATGAAGGCATGATTTTTGCAAATAGCGTTTGCTTTTTGTACATGCTTATACCAAAGGACCTTTTTTGCAGCCTCACTTTCTGTCCCCAGTTCATGTGTGTTTCTTGGAGCATACAAGAGCCCTGCAATTGCTTGTGCAATGGTCACGCCTGACAAGCGTTTCACTGTTTTACTACCTTCATTGTGTAAAAACTCTTCCTTGTTTCAGATCTGAATTTTCCCTCCTTTAGTTTAAAACCATTACCCCTCGTCCTATCACTACATGCCCTACTAAAAAGTCTGTCCCCATCTTTCTTATAAGGCCCCTTTAAGTTTTGAAAGGCCTCAATAAGGTCTCCCTGGAGCCTTTTCTCCTCCAGGCTGAACAAGCCCAGCTATCTCAGCCTGTCTTCATAGGAGAGGTGCTCCAGCCCCTTGATCATCTTTCTAGCCTCCTCTGGACTCATTCAAATAGGCCCATGTCCTTCTTATATTGGGGGGTCCCAGAGCTGAATGCAGCACCACAGGTGGGGTCTCCTGAGACCAGAGTAGAGGGGCAAAATCACTTCCCTCAACCTCCTGGCTGTGCTCCTTTTGATGCAGACCAGGATGCAGTTGGCTTTCTGTCCTGTGAGTGCATACTGCCAGCTCATATTCAGATTGTCATCCACCAGCATCCCCAAGTTCTCTTCTGCACGGCTGCTCTCAAACCCTTCATCCCCCAGTCTGCACTGATACTGGGGGTTGCCCTGAACAAGCTGTAGGACCTTGCACTTAGCCTTGTTGAACCTCATGAGGTTCAAATGGGCCCTCTTCTCGAGCTTGTCCATTTCCCTCTGGATGACATCCTGTTCCTCAGGTGTGTCAAATTCACCACTCAGCTTGGTGTCATCTGAAAACTTGCTGAGGATGCACTCAATCTGTCTATGTCATCAATCAAGATACTAAACAGCAGTGGTTCCAGTACAGACAACTAGGGGACAACACTTGTCACCACTCTTGGTGCTTCTTAAACAGGTTGCCTATGTACAAATCGCAGCTGGGAGAAGATGCTCTTGCAGAATCAAAGATGCCTCCAGCAGACTCAGAGCTAACTGAACTTCAGTGTTCAGACACAGGTCCTGATGCTTCAGTAGTACATGCATAATAGATCATTTTCAAGTTTATCATCTGCTTGACAGGTAAGAAAAAACTAGTACATCGATATGTATCTGTAACGTAGCTAATGGTAAAAATCTTCATCTGCTGAGAAGTTAAGAAGCAAGAAAAAGCCCTGAACTGTTTACCAAGACACAGGTTAGCATTTATGCAACTACAGCTTCTCCATAACACTGAGCTTTGATTCACCAAAGTTTGAGAGATTATTTCTATTCTTTAATTAAGATTCCCAAGATAAAGTTACCGAGCTCTTAAACATCAGGTAAGGAGGGAAATTGCAAGCCCTAGGAGAAAAAAGATGCTGCAAGGCAGAGTGGGTTTTTCTTTTCTTAAATAAGCATGATAAGAGTGTTTAGTAAAAGTAATAAATGTAAAGAGGGAAATAGACATAAAGAGGGAAACTACATGGGTCATGTAGTAAGGCCATGACGTTCATTTCTCAGCTGTTCCTGCTAAGAAAGGGACCATTTGCTGTAGGTGTAGAGAGTTAAAAGCTGCCCCCTCCTAACCTTGCAGGAAGCCATATGCACGTTTTCACAGCCCATAATTTCACCTACCCCACAGGAGGTGGGGGCTGTGGGCGCATGTGAGTGAGTCCCCATAGCCCTGTTCCTGATGGGAAAAAGATTAGGGCGGCTTGCAAAGGGATGGAGCGACACGATAGGGAAGATAACTCAGTGAAGCGCTGCCCCAAAATGATTTCTTACTGAATTGCCGGCGCGTTGGCCTGACAGCCCCCCAGTTCACTGGGATTAACATCAAGGCTCCGGCGCGGGAGCGGTTCCAGACTGACCGGCGAGAGAGACAATAGACAAAGCTGAGCTCTTTCATCTCGGGGCCGCTGGAGCTGAGCCCTGACAGGTGATGGATGAGCAGAAACCGGCACGACTTCCCCGCGTCCTCCGCAACACTGCGCGGTTTATGGCCTGGCACACTGCGGTCATTATCCCACCCCTCGGCCCCAGCCGGCCCTGAACCCCCTCTCCCCAGGGCCGCTGCGCCCTCAACCCGCGGTCCGCGACGGGGCCGGGGGGTGCGCGCTGGCCTGCTCGGCGCCGCTGCGCGATCGCGGCCGCCGGTGTTGCAGCACCACCTACGGCCCAAGCCGGGGGACGCGCGTGTGGAGGGGACAGACGGACACCGACGGGGCGCTGCGTGGCGCTGCGAGCGGTCCGTGTTCATCACCCCGCCGCGCTTCGCGGCCATGCTCGGACCTCCATCACTTCAGGTGCTATGTGCTTCATGATCGTCACTGCCACCCGACATGACCATGGAGTGTATCCCTTGGGGCTCCTGCAGGGAGACACTTATACAGGAACTAGAGCGTGAGCAGTGGATTCCTCCTGGACCACTGAATTCAGCCTTCCGCATGTCTTGCTTGCCTTTGCAGGATTTTGGTCTGTGCCCATGACGCTTGTCCAAAACCACATAAACGATTCAACTTGGTTTTAGTCTAGTTGCTTCTACATGAGGAAATGCTCACCACATACCTCTTCATGAGCTTGTTTAGCTCTCCAGTGATACAAACAGTCAACTCTATGATTCAACCACTCCCCTCAATATCATCTAAATTCCAAGATGCTCTGAAATATCTAAACTCCTCTTGGATATGTGATTCAAACTCATCGTTTATAACATAGGGGAAAAACAAAAGCAGCTTTAATACTTCTGGTAGCACAACGGTGGTGCTACTTTGTAAGCTAAAACGAAAGATCTCTTACCAGAAAGCAGGAAATTCCCTGCAGATTCACACAGATTTTTTTTTTTTTTCACTCACTTTCTATTTTATTTCAGATAAAGAGATGAGAAGGATCATGAAGGATTAAGTTCAAATATTATAAAAGAGATAATAATGTCATTAATTGGGCTTGGGGGGGGGATAAGGACTGAATGAAGAATGGGTGATCTTTAAAAAGAGATTAATTTAATGAAGGGTTATGTGTATAAAATTTAGAATGCTTACATTGTCATTAAAACTGGTGTAGACATACCACATCAATGGCCTTTTTCAAGCATCAGCATAAGGGTGTGTTTTCTCTGCAAATGCAGTTACTTAGCATAGCTAATTTAGGGGAGGAGGGTATGCTTCCAGGATAAATCAGAGAGGACTAAACTTGATGCGCACATATGGTGGAGTCATTGCACCTGTAGATGATGATGCAGAGACAAAAAGAAGCTTGGGGAAGCAACAAAAAACTGCCTGAGCTTGCTCCTGATAGACTTTGATTGATGTGTATTCCCTACCTTACTAGTCAATACACAAAATCCAATACCTCAGTAAAACACAGCAAAACTGATTAATACAGAGGCCTCTGAGTTACAGTGTTACACAGCTGACAGGTTTATAAATTCAGACTTCAGGTAAGCAATGAAGAATGCATGCCAATAAGCTGAATAATAAAATGAATGAGAAAGCATTAATATAAATGACAGGAAGATGGACTGGAAAAGCAACAAGACAGAACTGTTGAGGTGAACTGCTGCAGCTTTCAAAGGTACAATGGTAAGCTTGATTGTCAGCTTTTGGATTGTTTTGTTTCTTAAGAGTGTCAATTTCCTGACCTCACAAAACACACAGACTTGTTCTGACTAATTTCATGAAGCACTTCCATTGCTGATGAACAGATTTTCTTTAGATTTTGTCAGCACATAAACAGGTCATTTGAAAAGCAATGCAGTAAAGCCATTTTAGGCAGTGACGCTTCTATTTTAAATTATGAAAATTTGGATTTGATACAAAGTTAGAGAGACCTTAAAAAAAATCAAGTCTGGTTGGCATCACATACCAAATGTTACCCTTTGCATCAAATAATCTTGATGCAAGCCATATGAATTTCTCTAAAAAAAACCCAAAACCAAACAAAAAAAGACCAAACCCAATTCTTCTATTTCTATAACTTACAAAAGATGACAGCAGATTGCCAGTAAGGTTCGTGCCTGTTCCCAAACTATTTCTGGAATTTCCACCATGCTGCTTGATGAATTTGGTTGATGCAAATACTCTTTTCTGCTCAGTTTAAGACACAAATTGGTGGTATTTATGAAAATTTTCCTGAGATACTTTACAGAAAGTGAGAGTGGTTCTAATCTCAATGATAAATGGCTTAAGCAGTTTGTAATTTACTGCGATTAACAGATCGTTTTGAGACTCAGGCAAGGTTCCTTAACTGTTACCCTACAGGTTCCCTCCCACACCCCCCTTTAGCTTGCTCACTTCCTTGTGCTGTGATTTCTGCATTCCTGAGACCAGCTTTAATAAGAGTGTAGGGCGGTGGAGCATAACTGTTTGCAAGCACATAAGGTTTGCTTTGAAATCACAGGTGATCTTCACATTTCTAGCAGGCAGAACCTCCATTTGTGTAGAGCTGCTGGATTCAGTGCAAAGAATTTGGCTTGGATGACTGAATACAGCTGAACAGAAGTCCTGGGAGTACCTCTTTTCACCGTGACTCATAGAGGCACTGCTGGGCAGAGTCTAAATCTTACATAACAATTAAGAACCTGCTTGGTTTGTCATACATGATTTTTGATTAAATTTTATTTTTAAACTTTTTCATTAAATTTGATTAAATTTTTGATTATTAGTCATACATGATTAAAATCATACCGTTCTGATGATTTTAATGAAACTATTCACATAGGGGAACTGTGCAACATTTATCACTTTCCTAAGGAACATTACCGTATTATATAACATTGTGCCATTAATGTTTGCCTATTTGAAATGACAAGAATTAGCTGTGTCATAATATTTATTTAAAATTGCCCTGACAATATGTTTCCATAAATTACAGTATCTAATCTTTCTATATATAGTCCCTGTCCATGTGTTGAGGCTTCAACTTGTTCCCTACTGTTCTCACTAATGAAAAACATTGCTATGAGCAATTTTCTATACACATATATTAATTTTGGATTACTGAGATTGCCTAATGAGATTATAATTCTCTGTTAATTATTTCTGATGGAGAATACACAGCACAGAATTTGGAAAACATCTTTATATTGTGATGAAACCAACTTCCAGTAGGTTTTGTCAGAAATATTCCCAAGAAAGCCTTCACAGTTCTGCAAGACATTATCCTGCATAATACCGGTAAAGTGAATTAGTTCAGGTTGCTGCTGACAGCAAAAAACTTTCAATTGTTTCACCCTATCAGGCTCCCACACTTGGAAATTATTACAAGCAATAGCTAGGAACAAGAAAATGAACACAGGAAAAAGCAGAGAGAGAACTTTCTTTTCTCCAAATACTCTTGGCATCTTGAGATGATCATCTTATACTGGATCCTAACTCATTCATCTGGGTGAAATTGCTTCCAGTGGAGCATCTCTTAATGAAGTGGTAAAAATTTTCGATGAATTCCAATTTTTAGGGCACTTCTGGATTATGTTTTATTATGCAGCACTGGAACAATAGGGATTTAAAAGGGAAGGTGAGTTTTCTCCAATTATTTTTGAAATAAGATGTTGCATACCAGTGTGCTTTACTAACTGATGTTCACATGCAGGAGTTCAGCTGGTTGAAGGGAAGGTGGACTTCGCTAGATTTTGGTTTAATTTTCAATTTCATTTTCAGTGAGCCTCTTATTTTTGCTGGTTCCTGTTTGAGGTGCTGCAGCTCTGGTAAGCTTGATACAAATATTTTCTTAAGGTGAATATGGATGCAAGTTACATGTTCTTAAAACTGCTAGGAAATCAGTGAAGATGCTGCACCTTTTACCACCAGCAGTGTTCTGCTGATTATGGTAAACAGTGTTCTGCTGATTATGGTAAACAGCATTGCAATAAGGAAGTGTATACTAAAGCTCTGACTAGCATTAAATGAAAATAAATTTGGCCCTTTCCTACTCAACGTCTGCACTAAAAAGAGCCAAAGCATGAAGTCAAAAAATGTTAACTGATCATTCTTTGGTTATGTTAAACCCTTGGAATAGATGATCTCTCAAGATCCCTTCCCATCCTGTCAATTCTGTGAAATTTAAGAAGTTGTGTGGCTCAATAGGAATGGAGGACCTGAAGAGCTGCCATGATGTCCCTTGTATACGTATGTTGGAGGTTTTACTTAATGCCAGATCTATTCGGGTGAGATGGACTGAAAACTCATTAGCAGCTAGAGCTCTGAAGTGAACTTCTGGAGCACATCTCCTGGTTTAGTATCAGGGGAAAGGAGATGCTTCATATGCTCCAAGACAGCTCTGCCACATGGGCAAGAGAGTTGCTTCAGAAACTCCATTCCTCTGATCTAAATTATAAAACTAATGCAGACACATCCAGATACATTGCTTAATTATTGCAAGAGGGCCTGCTGCATACGGAGGCAAACTCTGCCATGTCACTAGCCCTCATCTTAGACCCAGCTGTGGGCTATTGTGTTTGCAGAAAAAGCCACAACCATCCTGCCCTTACCACACACACAGATCTCAGATGCAAGAGAAGAGGTGGTAAATGCAACTCACATTTCCTCAACTTAATCTGCAGACTGGGTATTAAGGAAGTGAGAAATACATGTCAGATGACCTCAGGTTATGTCTATGCTTGAAAACAACACTTGACAAAGATCATAGCTTGGCTCACACCCACACACCTCAGCTCTCTTCCCTCCAAAAGCAGGGTCTCCTCAGGTAAATGCCTTGCATTGTGTAGCGAAGTTGCACATATTTCTTATCCACTTCCTGCCTTTTTTTGTTGCTGTTTTTTTTTTTTTTTGGGGGGGGGGGTATGTTTTGGGTTGTTTTTTTTTTGTTTACTCTAATTTTTTTAATTTTAGAATTGAGTAAAAACTTCCATCAGAGCGAGGTAAATCCTCTCTCTTCAAAACAGTGGCACTATTACACTCCTACAGCTCTTTTTTATGGTAATCATGACATCATGAAATGGTTTGGGACCTTAAAGATTATCTAGATCCAACCCCTCTGCCTTGGGCAGGGGGAATGACAAAACTATCTGAATTTGTTGTATGCCCTGACAAAGATGCTGAAATGATACTCTGTTTGGGAATTCAGTGCAGATTACCCATCACTTATTTTATCGTTCTTACTCTGAGGACTAGACCTGAGAGCGTGTAAGCACACCTCAAGACTTCAGCACCTAATACTTGGCCTCAGAGACTAATGCACCTAAAATCTTCCACACTTAGCACAAAACTAGTACAATTAAACCTCATACTGCAGATTCTGTATATCTGCAAATTGCTTTTTTTTCATGGCACTGAAGAGGATCCTGCTGATGCCAGGGATCCCAGTCATCAGTGCTTCTAGTGATGGCAGTTCTGTAGGTGCTGTGGCCTCACTGTTAGGCAAAAATTGCCTTCGGTCCTCAGCTTACACTGAAATCTTTCCTGTCTTCTACTATTTTTTTCCTTTTTTTTTTTTTGTTACCATGCTGAAAATAGGAGCCTGTATTTCTACATAGACAATGTAGTTAAACACAGTTCAAAGTATAAACTGCCAGTATTTTGACTCAGAATGCAGTGATTGGAAGGCCACATCATCTACTTGGATAAATTAGAGTTGCTCATTAAATAAAGATATTCTAATTTGTGTCAATTCAGGAGATGTTTTAACATGATGGGAAGAAGTTGTTCCTAAAAAATTAGACACAGAATCCTTGAAGATGGATGGAATAAATTCCTTGCATTTGGTTCAGACAATTTCTTAATTTAAAATCTCTACATCTATGAAACTCTTGTCAATGGACACTCAAATGTCACACCCAGCACTTGTCCATATTAGGAGCATTAATTCCACAAGTATTTATTGTAAATTCATTTGTCTATTAGAGACCTTACAGACTATCAACTTGTCATGAGCATGGCTGCATAGACAAACACACCTATAAAAATGAAAAAAAAAACCAAACCCTACAAAAAAAACCATCCACTACCTAAAACTCCAGGTTAATCCAAAATAATTCACTTCAATTAATCTCATAAAGGAAAAACATACTTACAGTCTACCTTTACAGACAGTACTAATGTGGGAAGGACTGAGAATGCAACAGAAAGCCTTGGGTACAGCTTGCTCGTGAAACATGGTCCCATTTTCCCCAGCCTATTCTTTCCCTCAGACACAATCATTGACATAGCAGTTGAAAATAATGTGACCAAAAAACCCCAAAGGATTAATTTTCAATGCATACTGTAGACTGTGAAGTGATATGACACGTGGCTCAGACCAAAGAACAGGGTGGAAATGCATGAACAGAGCTAGGGGCAGGTGGGGATGACGCCCTTTCAGCCACAGACATTGTAAAGGGACCATGCGATTGCACCCAATAATACACTGAAGGCCAGAAATGGCATTCAAAATAATCTTGGCAAATGGGAAATTCACTGAAAATAGGATTAAATAGGTTAGGAGTGAAGTACTGTACTTAAGTAATATAAATGGCCATTGCAGGTGTATTGCAAAATTGCAAGCTTATTTCTATGCTGACTCTTAGAGAGCACCATCTTGATCCTGTACCTCTATCCTACCTATGTGAATTTTGGGTTGCTGCTCCAGTTTGGTTATGACCAAGTATCAGGGCAAACCAGAGAGATGGCTGTTCTACAAGTCAGGGAACCGATACTCAGCCTGCTGCAAACGCCTACTACAGATAACATCTGTAGTAATCCTTGTGTCCTACAACTGTTTCACCTACAGCCTCCGGTTTCTGCCTTTTCACACAAGGCAGGAGACAAAAAAAAAATCTGTCCTCACAAGTGTAAATCCCAACATACATAACATGGGTAGAAGGCATATGTCTCTCATGTTGCACAGCCACAGCTCAACTGAGGTCCTTCCTCAGTCTTCAAATAATCCTTACTCAGGTGGCAACTCTATGGAAGGGCTCACCTCACCAGAGACCTCAGTTGCATTCCCTAGATAGCATGCTTTCTTATATCTCAGCTTCATATTAATTGGTTTTCACAGACAGGCACCACAAAGATGTACTGTGCTTTTCATACTTCAACAGGGTACAAGGCCTATAGGGTTTCCTATATTGCTCTTGTACCTTCCCACTATGAATGGAACAAGATTATGCAAAGCTAACATGTGAGATTTCTTTTCTTAGGCTTTTACGAGAGGGATAATTTCTTTTCCTAGCATTTAGATTAAAGGAAAGCTTTTTTTTTTTTTTTTTTTTTTCCCTAGAATTACCTTCTGATGTCATTTAAACTAATGGAATTACACTAGAATATAAACAATTTGCAAAAGAAGAGACTCAGGCTCCTAAGCCATGTTTACATAGGCGTCTGAGTGAGGAAAGAAACCCTTTTTCTGAGCTGCACACACATCATTCTCCATGGAGTGTGGTTTGTATAAAGCTGTTATTGTTTCCTCTTCCAACTCACTCAGAGGCCTTTTTGTGTTTTTGCTGCTTCCCCCTCCCCAGTCCAATACACAGCCTATTTTTATCTCTTTATTCTTACTGCTGCTGTGTCCTGCTTCCTTCTTTGGCCTCTTTCAGGATTTAGCAGAGCTCGGACTCTGCACAGGAACAGTATCTCTCTCTGAAACCAGCCTGCACTTTACAGGAACACAGTTAACATTAGCCCAGTTAGGGGCCAGGACCTTCTCTGAACAGATCCTGAGACCCTCGTCTTCTGGCAGCAAAGTGAACCGCAGGATGGGGAAGTCCATGGCTCAGCATTTAGCCTATGTCAGCCATAAATCACACCCCCCTGGTTTTACTCTACAGGTATATATAAAAAACAAAAGAAGAAAACACAAAATGTGTAATACTGGTTTAAGTTTGCTTCCAAAACATCGTTCTGAAGAGCTTATGCTAAAAAGAGAGAAGGGATTTTCTTTCGGCAGGTAAGATCAAGGAGTTATACAACTGACATAAAGAACCACTCACAAACTTCAGTTCTTGCTTGGAACCCATGGTAATTATATCCATCACAGTAACTATTTTTTCTTTTGTTCTTTTCTTACTTATTTTGACTATCTGCTGATAATAATTATATAGCAGGCATAAGGGAGTGAGAGTAACATTTTGCCCACATTCACTTATGCTACGCTTCACCTTTCTCAGATTATATTAATTATAATAAATGGCTTTAGCAAACCACTCTTACAGACAAAGGAAGAAAAACAAATGCAATTTCTGACTCCAGTATACTTATGCAAGCCCTGTTAACCCACTGATTAAATGATCTAGCCTTGCATAATTATTCCTGCTATAAGAACTGGCAAACAAAGGCAAAAACGTGGCTTATCCAGTGAAAAACAGTGCCAGGATATCTTACCCACTAATTTCTATTGAAGCTTTAAAAACATTATTGTTAGAATGTTAGTATTTTGCCTTAATGTTCACAAAATTCAACCAGGATAAATTCTTGTATATGAAATCAATTATGGTGTTTCAGCAGGGGATGAGAGATGATATGTAAATCCCTCATATTTTAGACTGCATGGCAGATTTTGCATTTCACCAGCTGGCTAGTGTTATGTAATACCATTTAATAAAAAGGAATGGTGGCCTTCTATGATGGGGCTACAGAACTGATGGACAGGGATAGAGCAGTTGATGTCATCTACCTGGACTTGTGCAAAGCATTTGACACTGTCCCACATGACATCCTTGTCTCTAAATTGGAGAGACATCAATTTGATGGATGGACCATTTGGTGGATAAAGAACTGGCTGGATGGCCGCACACAAAGAGTTGTGGTCAATGGCTCAATGTCCAGTAATGAGTGGTGTCCCTCAGGGATCGGTGTTGGGACCGGTCTTGTTTAACATCTTTGTTGCTGACATGGACAGTGGGATTGAGTGCGCCCTCAGCAAGTTTGCTGATGACACCAAGCTGTGTGGTTCGGTTGATACCCTGGAGGGAAGGAATGCCATCCAGAGGGACCTCGACACGCTTGTGAGGTGGGCTGATGCCAACCTCATGAAGTTTAACCATGCCAAGTGCAAGGTCCTACACCTGGGTCTGAACAATTCCAGGCACAGCTACAGGTTGGGCAGAGAAGAGATTCAGAGCAGCCCTGTGGAGAAGGACTTGGGGGTATTGGTTGATGAGAAAATGAACATGAGCCAGCAGTTTGCGCTTGCAGCCCAGAAATCCAACCGTATCCTGGGCTGCATCAAAAGGAGCGTGACCAGCAGGTCGAAGGAGGTGATCCTGACCCTTTACTCTGCTCTTGTGAGACCTCACCTGGAGTATTGTGTGCAGTTCTGGTGTCCTCAACATAAAAAGGACATAGAACTATTGGAACAAGTCCAGAGAAGGGCCACGAGAGTGATCAGGGGACTGGAGCACCTCCTGTATGAAGACAGGCTGAGGAAGTTAGGGCTGTTCAGCCTGGAGAAGAGAAGGCTGCGTGGAGACCTCCTAGCAGCCTTCCAGTATCTGAAGGGGGCCTATAGGGATGCTGGAGAGGGACTCTTCATTTGCGGCTGTAGCGACAGGACAAGGGGTAATGGGTTCAAACTTAAACAGGGGAAGTTTAGATTGGATATAAGGAAGAAATTCTTTCCTGTTAGGGTGGTGAGGCACTGGAATAGGTTGCCCAGGGAGGCAATAATTCTATGATTCTATGTTTTCCTTAAAGCATATGAATATGTTCTGGTGTTTGTTTAAAGGACTAACTACACAAAAGGTATAATGGAATACAAACAAATTGACTGATGAACCGTATTTTTTTCTCCACTCAACATCTCTGTCTTCTTGAACCACAGTTACCTGGATTACAATTCAAAGTGCCTACATAAAAATGTTGTAGCACTACTAATAAATTGAACTGGTCTAGTTTCTGGGCAGCGGGTTGACAGGTATGGTTTGGCTATACCCATATCCTTACTCTTTCTCTGCCTTCAGAACTGCATTGTTACACCTGACACAGCAAAGACCTGAGCTGTAGGTGGACCTTCTTGGGTACTGGGGTATGGGGTGCTACTGAAGCATGCCAGGCATCAAGAAACTCGGAACTCACACCCATGCTGTGGCCCCATACAGTTGCACAGTGTCTGTGTTCACGGAAGGGCTTTTATTCACCTTGTAACAGATTTATCTAGACCATATTTCTTTAGCTACTTATAGGCAATCTGTGCAATCTGTGTGGGGTAGTATTAGAAATGCATGGAGGAAAATTGCTGCTTCTCCCCTGCTACTTCTTCCGCTGTATTAAGGAAACTATACTGCTTTGACATGGTCTGACATGTCCCGTTTTCTAACTGGGCTCTTACTTTTAATTCCTGAATTTTAAACTCAGGCACTTGTGTCACTTCTCCTACATGTAAGTACAGTCTGTGCTAAGCCAGCTCACCAAATACCTTATGATGAAGTTCATCAGGCCCAATCTACTCCAAACACTTAGTTAAGGCTGGGGCACTGAAGCACAAACTCAGTATTTAAGGACATTACTTGCAGCACATCTACTACTTGCTATAGGGAAATAGTGAAAAAACACTAGCTGACAGACCAAGCAGCAAGTAACACTGCAAAGGTTTCAATTATGAGGGTTGTTTTCTTGTACCAGTATTATGTGCCATTGAAAGCCTTTCTTTTCCCCCACCATTTTAATGATTCCACAGATTCTTTCTCTAAAAATATCTCCACTACTATCAATCTAGAGTAGAGTAACTCCACTAAGTCAGTGCAGTGGTACCCACAGGAGACAATTTCTGTTTTTAAGTGTTCCAAAGAGCTGAATTCCTTTGCAATACCTCTTGGTTTCACTGACAAGTTCTAGATCCTAAACATTGCCAGTCCTCCTGTCCCTAGTTGTTTGTATTCACCTCTGACGTTCTGATTTCACTGTTTAAAGGGCAAGGAAAGTTTACTGAATAGAAGGACCTTGGAGTCTACAATATCAAACAGCAAAGTGACCTCAAAGGAAAACATATTTCATTAATAAGAAAAAAAGAGTTTCCTTGCAAATCCAGCTTGTTTTACCCACCCAGATCTGTCTTTTTGCTGCCTCTGTGGTAACACATGTTTTATATGAATCTATATTAAGATGAATTTCAACCTACAAATAACTAGATACAGCAATGCAGTAGGAGGGAATTCCTACAAGATGATGTAAAGTTTTTTAAGCAGTAAAATTAAAAATAGCACATACAATCTGACCAGTAGATTTGGATCTGAACCAAGGCAACACATTTGGGAAACATTATCAAGTTTATCAGCGGTAACATATCAGAGAAAATCTGCTTCTGTTTATAAGCCATTTATTATTCATTTTTGACATTTCCCTTTTTTCTTCAACTTTTTTTACCCCTAAGCAAATTTATGTTAGACTTAACTGAAACATGAGATAACAGACTGGTCTTTTATTTCCCTATAAGACAAAAGCAGATCTGACTGGAAGAAAAAAAATAAATACTATGAAATACAAGTACAGAAAAAAAAAAAAGTTTCCAAAGTACCACTGGTAATAAAGGAGAAATCCGCCTTGCAATGAAAACCAAGAAAAATTAAAATGCCTAATAAGATTAAACTAAGGGCCAAATTCGGTCCTTCCCTATGCTGTCTTGCATTTCATGATGTATAAATAGCACATTACGGACTTGTGTCTCATGCAACATACCGTATCTGTGATAAAAAGCTATTTTTTACACCTAGGACACCTGTATTAATAGTGTTGCACCAGCAGAGACTTTTTTGCCCATGGTTGTCAGAATCTCTGCATGTAAGAACAGTTGAGAGTAACTAAGTCTAGCTCAGGGAAAAATATAAATAATTAAAGCAAATTCAGTCTTGGTAAATGACCCAGTCCTATAACTTCACTCAGACAATTCTGACTCCTATAATCACAATAAGCTTTAAATGAAAAAGAGCCATAACTTTACTTGCTTTTAATCTGTCATTGAAATTAAGGTCATCATTAAAAGTCAGTTTAAACCTAGTCCAAAGTCAGCCAAGATTTATGCAGTCTTTACTGAATACAGTTCAAGTTAAAACTCAACAAATTTGAATTCTTTCATGTTAGCTGTTTGCCCATCAGTAGTTTGTAATTTTCTTCAGTGGATTCAAATCCAAAATATCAACATGTCTTTGAAAGCTGTTATTGAACAGTGGTTTGTTCCGATGCTGAAAGCTGTTATTGAACAGTGGTTTGTTCTGATGCTGAGACCTCCAGCTGAGGTGAAGGTTTATTACACTTTGCTTGGATGAGCAAAACTTTTGGAGTGGTTTCAAGAGCAGATTTTCCCTTTGTGTGTTCTAGAATCCACACTTGGACACCATCCTATCAGCAAACATTCTTTGTATCTATCTCAAAAGAAAGCAAACAATAACAGGCCTAAAACAGTGAAGACATTTATTTTATAAGGCAAGGAGACACTTAGAATATAATAAGCATATATTAGTGTTTATTTATTATTTTACTAAATGCTGCAATTTTGTAAGCAAAATTTTTTAGGATCTTTGTGATAATACAGCTCTGGTTTTATCAGTTGTATATTGTTGCTGATGTAAATGCTTTGGAGTACCTATTGAATACTTCCAATTGAACAATTATTCATGGTAATAAAAATTAGCTTTGAAGATTCCTGTAATTACAACAAATTCACGCTCAGATATTACTATGGAAATTTAGTGTAACTCTGCCGTGGCAGAGCACAACCTCATGTTTGGTAAATGTAAGGTAACATGTTTTAAAACATGGTATTTAGAGGGCATTTATTCAAAGTGGATACAGATGGAAGAGACCAGAGACAGCAAGTCAAAAGAGTTCCTAGTAACCCAGTAAGGTTGAACTGCTGAACCCTGTTGTGGAAATTAGCATCGCTAGTGATGCTGTCAGGTAGCTGAGTGCTACTAGACAGAAAAGATGATTTATTAGGGCACACGAAGGAAAAGTTACAACTTGCAGGACTGAAGGAGTTTTGTTTGGGGTTTTTTGTTTGTTGACAATTTGAAGGCTAATGTCTTGAACAGGCTTTGAATTAGATCTTCAGAGATAAACTACATGGAACAAAACCTGAGTCATTTATATTGCTGGATGTGTTGCCTCTATTGCTGTTGCAGAAATCCCAGTACAGGATAGCACAAGACATTGCTCAAAGCAAAAAAACCTGCAGGTGCTGGGAACACTTAGATTCTTAGTGATCAGTGTAAGAGTTGTCCAAGGTAATAACCCAGGATCTCCACCATGGAGAGACAGAGGCATTTTGGGGACTGATTCAGGCCCCCCTGACACAGAAGTTGAAGAAAGAAGGAGGGTTCTTTAGCAGTAGGTCTGTCTGTCTATACTCTCTGGAGGACTGCACATAGGACATATGGCTTTTTCAAGTGATGTCCCTTGAAATGTCAAGTGAAAATTAAGGTTAGAACACCTGCTACCCGTATTTTCTAGATGTCTGTGGTAGGCAGGACTTAAAAGTCTGTGATTTGCACAGTGTATTACGTCAATATGAACAAAGCTGTGAACAGAGAATTCATCTGCTTCAAACAGAGGAAAAAATATATGTTCTGATTTTGAGGAGAAATGCTAAAAACAAATAAAAAATAATGCCATTTAAAGGAAGGGGAGAGAATGTCACTTTTGCAACTCTGATACCAGTACTCTGACCATGAATTTCTTTCTTTGTGCTTTCAAGATCAGTGAGGTAAATGACCCGTCAGTGCAAAGTCTTGAATGCATCCTTCATTTTTATGCTTCTTGACCCATGAAGTCAATAAAGGATGTCTCAGCAAGTTCTTTCAGCAGAAGCTTCTAATACAATTGTGATACAATTGAATGAATGCCCCAGGAGAAATGAACTTTCCAAATAGACACAAAATCCTAGACTGACTTTCCACTAGGCCAAACCCCTGCTATTTCAGGGCCTTTTGTTTTACACAGGAATGGCCCCACTACTACCTGGCATGAAAATAATTGAATTAAATTGAAGCCTGTGCTTCTCAGAGCTAAAAACCACAAATGTTTGCTTGTTAGTCTTTACTAGATGATTTTTATTAAATATGGCATTTCAAATTGTTCTTGGGGTCAGAGAGGACAGACTTTTTACTTTCGGAAGTATGAAAGAACGGAAGAATTTCAAACTTTCCAACATGAACAGTGATCAGCAGCTTGGGTACCTGTGTCAAACTCCATCAAAACTGTTGTCTTCTCTCAGCTCAGTTACACCACACCTCTTGATTCAAAGTACTTGCATATTCAGGTAGTATCTGTAACAGTAAAACCCCAGTTCCTATTTAGGAAATATATATAATGAGGACTACTGATACTTGTTTGAAAAATAATCTCAGATGTAATACTTTTCAACAAAATAACTGAAACTAATTTTCAGATAGCATGTATTTGAGTACTTTTTCTGACTTCATTTAACCTACACTGGATTGTGTTATTTAAAAATCTGGCCAATTAGATCATGAATGACAAAAATAAAGAAAAAAAAAGAGGACCTATTTGCATATCACAAAGTAATTATAGTTTTGTAACATACAATTAGAATAGTGGGTCTCAACGTGAATATGAAACCACTGAACAAAAGGAATCTTCATTAGCTTTTTAAGCCTCCAAATTTAATATAGGAAATGCCACTTTGACAGACTGTGCAAAACAAATGTGACATTCATCCTGTAGTTTTAAAGCACAGCTGCAAATAATTGGCTAAGTCAGTTGTTACAAATAATCTTTCATTGTACAAACATCATATATGCTACTATGAACATATACCTGAGTATGTGGAATCCAAAATAGATCAGAATAAATATGTACATATCATCTGATCCATATTAACAAAAGCCCCTGCAAAATCCTTTAATTAGGTTGGCTAGATAATACAACTGTTCTTCCTCCAAATTAAAAGTTTTTATAGAGATGCAATACCTGTTTCAGTCTTATACTGATATATTCAGTATCTCAGTAATGGGGACCATGTATACCTGTTTGGTGAAGTTCAATTAAGAAACCTAATTCAAGTCCAATGTAATTAATCTGGTTTGGGAAGGTTTCTATTAAAATGCTGCATGCTATTGAAGCCTGAGTTTAATAGTTAAAGTGCCTATAATTAATCACACCCTTGTATGCAATACAAAAAGAAAGCTATGAAATGGATTTTAACATTATTTTTCCCAGACACCCTAAACTAAATCAAGCACAAAAAAAATCATGGAACTAGCATATTTCACACTCAGGCATTTCTTTATTATGAGTTTATTAAAGACACAAATATGAACTGCACAGAAAATTCTAATGGGAGAAAAAATCCAATAAAACTATACCATTCAATTTAGAAATATATCTGAAACTGTCAAATATTAATTACTGTTGAAAAATAATACCACTTTTTTTCAACAACCTTCTCAGAAATATAACCAAAATGAGGTTCAGTTCCCATCTCTCTGAATCTACTGGGAAGACCCCATTAACAAGAGGAGAAGGCAGACGGAGGCTGCATACAGGTGAGCCAAAGTAAGCCACCTTTCATTGTCTCACACCAAAGCACCAAAGAGCAGAGGTTACAGTCTGAGGTGGGCCCTCAGGCAGCAACACTGCACAGTGCTCTACTGCTGCCACAGAAAGGGAGGTAAGGTTAGTAAGAGTCTTTAAGCTTCCTCCTACCATGGCATCCTAAGATTGGGTCTGTACAGAGACAGGGTTCTTCATTTTGGGCAATTTCCTGATCAAAGCACTTCAGAAGTTCCCTGTCTATCTAACATGATCTGACCTTCAGATATTGCCATGTCCCACAACCCCACAGGACAGCGTAGTTTCTGAACTGCATGGTGACTGCACGTCATGTTTCCTGCTTTGTCCTCTTTTCATTATGGATGATCTAAACAAGATGAGGTTGACCACCTTCCACTGCCCTCTTTCAACTTCTTTTGTGTGTCCAGAGGGAACTGACAAACTCTTTCCCAATTTTCAAGCCAGTAAGAGAAAAGCTGTTTGACACATCACAAAAATCCATGGAAAATGTCTTTAAATCCTAGGATTTCACTAAAGTGGGTGCTGAATCAGAATGAGAACAATCATGAGCTGTAACAGCAATTTTGATCCAAGCCACATACAAATATTCTAACCTTTAAGTTTTGTTAGCAATTTTAAACTGTCAACACGTATGCCAAATTCTCACACCCAAGTCTACATATTTAATCATCAATAGCCGAAACATCCAAGACAAGGGAGTTACATTAATGCCAGCTGGATACCAAATTGAGATCTGTTGAAAAATCATGATATATCTGCCTTTTGAACTAGGGATTAGTGCTTGGTTGGCCTATTTAAGTATATACTTACTGATTTTCTAGAACACCTTCTTCACTGTTCAGTTTTAATTTCAAAGCAGTCAAGCAAAAGAGATCCCTGCAAGATCATCATATTATGTCATTGATCTGCACTAGCAGAAGACTCAATTTGCTCAGTAATAAGTAACCTAGGTCAAAGGCCATGACTGATAAAAGACAAAGGGTATCGTTTACACTCATGTCAATCAGAAACAGCTTCAGTGGAATAAACTGAATTAAATTCACTTCAAATCAGTGTGAAAGAATTTTGTGTTTGCAGAATTTGGATTATGTGGCAGTGAGGAATTCACCTTTATTAGTCTGTAGCAGGAAGCATTACAGACTACTAAATTAAAATACTACTAAATTAAAAATCTAGTATCCCTTTTTAACCAAAATGGGGATTATTCTCTTATTGGCAAATCAAATTCATGTCACGGTTTAAATTCACTGGCTTCCACTGCACTATCTAATCTACTTCATGGTGTGAATTCATAGATTCTGTGATTTTGCATTAGATAAGAGAACGGTACTTAGTGTCCTACTTCTTAAAGAAAAAAAGACAAACCCAAACCCCCAAAATGCAACTATTTGCAACAATTAGCAAACTTTGGATATGCAAGATTTTTTATTTCTTGATTTTTGATTTTTGTAGTATCACGCACTTCTAATAGTCCTAAAACACGTGCAATTTTAAAAGCATATACCTACCTACAAGATGCTATACAGGAATAATTTAATTTGGTAATTTAATTTGCCTTGTTTGGGGACCTGGTTGGAAGAATTGCATGGCATACAGCCCCAGAGAGAAGCCCAGGAGAGCTGTCTTATTTTCAAGGAGCATCTCCTCCGAGCTCAAGAAGAGTCCTTTCTGATAAGCACAAACCAAAGAAAGATGGCAAGAGGCCTGCATAGATGAAAACAGAGGTCCTGACTAAGCTTAAACAAAATGTTGCAATTCAGAAGGATCTCAGACCAAGAACTAAATGATTCTCTACTGGTTTTGGCCAAAACCAGATGCAGCATGAAAAAATTATGCAGTATTTCCCGAATGTGCATCCACTTAACTGGCACTGTATTTTTGTAGGAATATGCTGATTCCATTAAACTTCTCCAGAAGTAAATGGGGAGGGTGAAGAGAGATCATTTTGTATGAGGAATTTATGTCCTACTTTGTTTCATTCGGGGTAAATAAAAGAATGCAAACCATCTTATATACTACTTACACTTCAGTTTAAATCTTCTTCTGTGAAATACAACACAAAAAGCAATACAGATGAGACTTTTTGTTGCTTTGTAAATTTTAGTAGACATGGAAAACATCAGATAGTTTATCTGAGTGATGTTACCAGTAAATATAATCTTAGTAACTATCCTTCATGACAGCCACTTAGGAGCAGCAGAGAGTCATAAAATTATGTCATTAAGTCATAAATTATGTCTCAAACCCATTCATTTGTTTGCAGCAGCAAATTCTAGTCTTTCAATTTCATACCATACTGAACCAATATTTTCTTCCACCACAAAACAAGCAAATCTTTAGGTCTATTCTGACCCAAACTAGTCACAGCCATTTATGCACACTCTGAAATGCTGACATTAAGAGGCTTAAATATTGATCATATTACAAATATGTATTCTTACATAATGATGAGTCAAGAAGAAACACTAATAAAATGGAGATCAGTAACTTTGACCATTAGTCTATACAGCTCTTCTTCCTAGAGCAATTAATTTGCACTTATTTTGAAGGTTCAATGAATCATCCTCTGACAACCTTATTGATTATAAATACCTGAGATGGCCACTACAGCCTAGTATGACTGATATGAAGATATAAAAATCACAGAAGGGATTCATGGCCTCTACTCTGTAAAGAGTATCAACGATTTCCCCTGGTCAAGACGACAGACAAGTACAGAATCATCAGAAAAAAGCCAGGAATTACATGATGTGAGGTTATATTGTTGTGGCATAAACTGGATACATAAAGCTGAGCCTACTATATATCAGATCCAAAACTTTAAATGAAATATTTCTCAACCTGTTTATGTTGATTTTAAATATAGACAGCCTCAATACTTAATGTACCAAACTTTTTATTATTTCAAACAAACTTCTGTACAAAAACGTCAGAGCAGGCAAAGAAACTCAGTAACTTTGACTCAGTAACTTCGACTCAGTAACTTCGGCTAACAGCACATGACAACTCACAGAATGCTTTAAGGTTTACATTTTTATTATACAAGTGACAAATGGCTTTCTTCTGGGCTACTTGAAGACTTCACTGTTTGACAAATAATTGCAGGTAAGCATGTATTAACTTCAGTTACCAAAGCTCAACAGAATGAACTGTCATCCACCTAGATTTACCTAACTGTAAATGACTATGAACAAAGCAGGCTTCTCCCCAATATATATTTTTAAATGTCCCCCCATTAAAAATGGAGCTTGTAAACAGTGGATTTACTACCATGAAAAAGCAGTGTAACCACTGCTTCCAGACAAACCCCCCCAAAACCTGGTGTGATTTCTAATTCTGTTCCTGACAACAACATAGTGATCTGCTGCTACAGCTGCAGAAGTGACACGAATGCTGGAGTTGCAGTGCTGTTCAGTATCACAACACATATTAACATTGGCACCTAAGGGTTCTGATTAGGCTTGAGAAACCTCATAGTGGGACTTCTGCTCAGAAATAAACTCTAAGGCAATCTCCAAAGAACTTAGATAGTAATACTGTTTAAGGACTGAGTTCAATGACTCAATCTGTCACAGCACAGACAAGTTTCAGCAGACCAAATGCATCTTCAAAGTTTTAAGGTAATGTTTTTAGAAGTGATATATGCATGGAAATTCCAGTGAGAGCACACAAACCCTGAACTACATACACAGGAATAAGCAAATAAACCTCTGAAACTGTGCACAAGCACTGGAGTTTTCACACATACATGCAAGCAAAGTACACAAAACCAAACACGTTTTCAGAACGTGACCTCTCCAAGAATATTTACAGCAATGGCAGACCACCCAGAAGACACACTGAACAGAGCATGAGCACTCTGCTGCTTTTGGCAAAGTATTTCTATTTCATTTACTGGAAAAATTACTAAAAAGTAAGAACAAACAACTTGGCAAAGTAATTCAAATCCTTGAATTACCAATCACATCCAACTGAAAACCAATGGAGAGCTGTCAGCTGACAAATATTTCTGTGTTAACTCTGAATCATCTAATGAATAATACTATCAAGGAACTTGATGACGTTCCTTAGACAAGCTCAGCTCTTAAAACTTATTTATATCATCCCCATTCTAACACCAATTTGACTCCAGGGAAGTTTGCTGCTACAGAAGAGTATTCCACTTTATACCAGTTTGTATCAGCAAAAGGATTACTTACTAAGTAGACCTGTTTGAGACATAATGTTCACCATTGTATATATACACTGATAAACCATTCCTAGTTAAGTCAAGGCATTAGTATTTTCTCTTTCATTTCTAAATCTAATACAATTACACAGAATTTGCAAAATTTAGGAACAGTCTTAGAACACTTCCTCTGTTTATTTATACTGAACCTGAAAAAGGATATTAATTTCTTCAATTATTGAAAGGTACAAGTTATACTTAATAAAAAAGGAAAAATGACCTCTTTGCAATATGTTTTTTGATGCCAGCCAGCATATAAGCCTTAAAATTAGGTGGATCTCCACTTTTTACAGGAAAGACAAGGTATCTTATGAGAGTGATGAACATTTAGGTATTCTCCTATTCATAAACTGACTAAAAACCTGTGCACGTTCTTAAAACATACCACATGAATTTTACTTTCCTTTACGTTAAATTTCTCTGTTTTTCAAGTTGATTTTCTGTGTTGTCTTTGACATTTCTCTTTATTTGATTTCCACTTTGTCTTCACTACTACTTACTTTGCTAATAGAGAGGTGTTTAAGGATTAAAATGCACAGATAAACTGTAGTAGTTGACGTATCTAAGTAAAAAAGTATTCTAAAAGTCAAAAATAAAGGCTAGCATAAAAACTTAGGCTGTGCTATATAAAGTCAGTCAGGTTATGAATAGATTCATATATTTTAGCAATGTGAAGGAAATGGTTATGTAAATACACACAAGTATTAACATCAAACCGTATTAAATTATGTAAACATACACATCTTCTGTGATCAATACAAACATCTACTTGTCTCAGGACACTACTGCAGCATAGCTCGAATTTGTTTTGAAGTAGATTCATCATTCAGGTGTTTCGTAGTGAACCTAGAAATAACAAGTTAAAACATTTTATAAAATGAACAGGGATTAGAAAAGTCTGAAAACTTCATTTCCTATTTTTGAAATCAATGTATTTCAATTACACAAAAGAAAAACTTACATGTTCCTCTCATCACTGATCACTGGAATTAATAATGGTTAATAGTCTGGTGTTCTTTATCTTCTATATATCCCTTGAAGTAAATTATTGCCTGTTACTAGGTGGAGAACTGCGGCTAAATCCTGCCTAAATGCTGTTTTCCATCCATCTCTGACATTATCATCGTTCTGGGTTGAAATGATCTTTTTTTCCCTCCAGTTAGAAGTCTCAAAAGAAGTAAGATCATGGAAGTACATAAGAAATAGGGTAAATATAAAAGGATTTAGTAATCTAGACTGAATTTTGGCATAGTGTATAAACCTAATTTTAAGCAGCTTTCTTAAATGTCCTGGGAGGACTGGAAAGCTTTAGCGGGGGGGGATTATATTTAAGCCGAAGCATTCTCCACTGCTTATGTTTGTAGGCCGATTGATTACCACACAAACTCAAAACACACCTGATACCTGCAGGATTTAACTCCACATCAATTTTAATTCAAAAACATAGTAAGCAAATATGAAGGTGCAGTCCTCACTCTATTCAAGAATTCAACAGCTAGAGAATTCAGCACAGCTCTCAAAAACCTGGCACTAAGACTTCTGTATCAGCTGAAGAAAAGTCAGACCATTGTGTCTTCCTTCCCAAGATAGCACCTTAAACACCTAGCTACAGGATTGGGATTGCTGCTTTCTCTAATTTCAAAAAACAAACAAACAGGGTCATATTAAAAGGGAAAGAGAAAAGGGTATTATCAAGAATCTGAGAAATAAATTATATACTTCTAAAATGTTCTAGTTGCTTGGGTATTTTATATAACAAAGCATACTTACCTTTTTAGATAAGCTTCAGGCAATAAAGCAAGCTTTAAGTGTCTCTCAAGAAGGACATTATGAGTTCCGTTACTAATAGTGATTGCTTATCAAAGTGAAATGAAATAAACATATTTTCTTAATAAATCAAGCTTCTAAGGTGAAAAGTCTTAAATATAAAGAGATCTGGAAAAAAAGTAAATTGGAATATGCTATGGCTGAATCAAACAATTATTCCATACGTACCTGAGAGCATTCAGAAGCCCTTCCACAGTGTCGGGTGGTTGTTCCTTTAAAACTTTTATGCATCCCTTCATCTGGGAACAGAAGCATGCCACTATTGAACAATAATATATGAATAGCACTAGCTGAAAATAAAGAAACATTTCACCATACACAGGCAGGTTTTTTCACTATTGAATATTAATGCTGCTTTGTATGATACAATAAAATCATAGCTTACTAAAAATTAAGTTAAAATGCTAACTTTTGAGAAAACATAATCTACTTTAACAAGCATTTGTAGATAATAAACATATATTTTATCTTTAACATAATTTCTCCATTTCCAACTTAAATTATCAAGAACAGCTGATATAAGCTAAAAAAAAAAAAAGCAAGCAAGTTCCATGTCATTATTGTTGGCAACTATCAATGAGATGTTTTAACTTTGACTTTTATATATACACTTGCACACAAGAAGGAATTTTCAGTATTCAGTTTTCAGCTGTAAACCTAACTGGTGACAACTTACGATTTTTTTCATAAGTAATGGTTATGAATTTAATCTGAGATAAAAGTCCATGATGTTGATTTTAAACACCACATTGAATGAATATCTTTGTGGAGACGGTACAACAGGCTGAAACTTTGTCCAAATTTGTAGAAATGAAGCAGAAAAACAAGACGTAGAACTCCCTGTCTAGTCAATACAGAGAAATAAGAAATTCCTTTATCCTGTCCAGAATACACTTTCATATATAATGAGTCACACTCCAGAAGTACCTATTCTCTTTCCATTGCTAAGAAGATATCTAATAGCTAATGAGAAATTAGTCTAGATGAATTCCATCTTACTTAAAAGTCTCATTTTCCAAGTCACATTACAGTGCTAAATCTAAAAGCCAGTACGTTCTTTGCAGCTCAAGAGCAACTTGCCTTATAATGGAAGTGGATGATGAAATACATAACTGAAGTCAGGGAATGTTAATTTGCCAATAAAAATTACGTGGAAAATGCAGCTCAGCCTCCTGCACAACGGCCAGCCTAACAGTCCCTGATCCCTGCTCTGTTGGCTCATATCTACCTGGAAGACAAAACCAACTCTGCAACTAATGGAACAGATGAAATTCTCAGGTAGCAGCGCATGTTTTGAAGTGACAGTTACTTTTCCTGAACTAGAAAAACTCAAGACTATATTCACATCACTTGGAACAGGTTTACATGCCCCATCAGACCAGACCAACTCAAAGGGGGTAAAAATTCAAACCATTCTTTTCTGTTTTTTTTAGAATCAGAATCCCTAAAACAGTCAAAAAAGAGAAGTTTTAAATGGAGTCTCCAGTCCTGAAAGAGTAAGGAAAGGGCAATTTGTTCCACTGTTCCTGAAATTCACTTGAAACAGCCCCCCAAGAAGTGACTAGTTTGGAGAAAAAAATTGTTTTTCACAATAAAACAAACTGATCAGCTAAAATATTAAAAGATTTTTTATTAGGAAAGAATCACTAATCTATTGAGGTGAATTACGATTTCTAATCAGTAATCATTTTTAAAAACTGATTCATACATCTCCTGCCTTCTATCTGCACCTAGCTAAGTTTCCTGTAAGGTTACAGGGTTTTAGGATAAATGTGAGAAACAAAGTACACACATTATATACTTGGTCCTATCAAAATTTTACTTGTGCTGTCCCTGTAGGCAAGAGATTGAATTAGCACTCAGGAAGTCTGCATTCAATTCCCAGGCTCTGTCTGCTGCATGACTGAGCAAATCAATTCACCTCTTTGTGACATATCTTTCCCTCTGTAAAACAGAGTCAAAGAGGAGATGCGGTAAAATACTGATATCTTCAGATGAAAAATGGTAACAAAGACTGAATGTCATAACATAGGTATATAACTTATTTTCTTTTGAAGTAGGCTTTCTTGTAAAGGGAAAGAGTGCATCTTGTTTTTCATAACAGCTTATTTCTGCTAAAAGATGAGCTTTAGGTTTCTAAAAACACATAGAAAAGATCAGAATACTTTTTGTGTGTGCTTGCAATATCTGAAATTAAATAATAAGGTTGATTTCCCTGTGACTGCTTATGCCAAAGCTAAACCTGAAGGCTCATTATCAACATTACAACAGTAACATTTCAGTTCTCTTACTTCAGATTTCAGCCAAACAAAGACAGTGTTGAGTATCTGCTTATTTACGGCAGAAATACTGCCACAGATGAGCATTTCAGCGTAAATAAATTACGTAATTAATAAAAAATTATGACCGTAGCACTTACTCCAGGGTAGGTGTATAATACAAAATAATACACAATTATTTTAGTGTAACCATATAGCTGGCAGGAAAACAGAGATAACAGAAAAACAAGTATCTGTGTCTGGAAGAAAATAAAAATAAAAAACAAAACAAAACCAAAAAAAACCCTGATGTTTATTTTAATTTCAAACTAGCTGATATATATATATATATATAAGTATGCAGGTGAAGATAAATTCCAAATTTTGCTACTCAAAAGTAATTAAAATGATTTATACAAAGCCATAAGCTTGTGTTTAAGAAGAGCTGTAGACTAATTTTCTCACATCTACAGAGTATTACCGAAAAGTCATTCTTACATCGATCTTTGACGTCTTTGAGAAAGCTCCCACAGGATGAACGTGGTCATACAGAATAATAACTCCCACCATTACTCGCATGCAGAACATAAGGGTCTCTTCACTGGTGAATCTACTCCTGTACTCTCTGGAAAACAGAACATAAAAAAAGAAATAGTCTTGACTTTGTACTGAACAATTCTACAAATTAAGACTATGAGCACAAGAAATCTGAACTAGAATTATATTTTAAGGTTGAAGATGCATCTTAGTAAGACTTTAAAAATCTCTGAATTGCGTAAGTCCTAGTAAATCTAGAAGAATGGTTAGAAAGAAAGCAAATGAAGATATGTAAACCTCTTCCAATACCCCTTTCACAGTTCAGATCCTCACTTCACCAAGATGTCTGAGATGGCTTCACAGAAGATTTCCACAATTCATGACACATGATGGAGACTGATCGTATTTCTGTTTAACATGAGAAACACAACATACTGGGACCTTAAAGGAAAGCTACTCTTTTTGCTCAAAGTCCTACTTTGATGTGGTTTAGTGGGATCTTATTTCAGCAGCTAGTAAATTCAGGACTTCATCTTGGTGGATCATAGTCATTGATCTCTTTCTAAGTCTAAAAGCAGCTTCAACAATCCAGGTTCACTGAGAATCTGAAATGCAGAGGCCTATGAAACACGACTGTACTGAACTAATTCTAAGGAGTTTTCCTTTGACTTTTCAGTTCCAAAATAAGAATACAGATGGCTCACTGTTAAAAGACCCTTCTGGCTCTAATCCCTGAAACCACCATCAGGAAACAAAAACATTACTTACAGTAGAGAAAAACAGAAATCCTAAAAACCAGAAAATATGACACTTTTTCTAATGAATATTTAGAATATATAATACATAAATTTGTCTACTGTCATTCACTGATTTTCAATATAACACTTGATTGTTTCACTTAAATGTATCATTAAAACACTAAAATCTGCCCTGTACTACCTTTCAGTTTAGAATAACTTCAACTTTTATTCTTACACAGCATCATAACATGAAGAGATTTAAAGGCTACAGACATTTTGATATTGAAAATGCCTGACTAGCCCACAACTAGAACTAAATATCAGATAACCTTCTGGTACATGACTCACAACTTTGTTTCTCTACTTTTGCAAAAAAATGAGCTGACACATAAGGTTACTCTCCAGTTACTAGGATGTCCTGGGATTGAGAGATGAGTCCTACCACCTACATACACTTTTCCAGAACTTTCATAAACAAACACAGTAACCTCAGGAATTCTGTCCTTTATATGGCACCATGAACAAACAATTCAAAGACAAGATTACCTTGACTATCTTGTATGTGTTTTCTACTTAAGTAAACATCTAACCTAAAAAGCACTTGACTAAATGCATAGCTAAACAATAGCAAGCCCACTGGTCCTACCTACACTATTAGATGCAAACACAATTGTACAGTTTCTATACAGATGAACTTCCTCATATCCAGAATAAGACGGCTGCATCCAAACAAATGATCTTTGAAATAGGCTATGTGTATCATTTGTAAAAGCACTACTTGAAAAAGCCAAAATCTTTCCCCTATGCATGCTAGTAAGTGAGCAGCATGGGCAAACAAGAAACAGCAGGCAGCCTAAAGCCCTGTTAGAGAAGACACAGACACTGAAGCCTATTACACTATTTTAGCCTTTTGTTGAAAGGCAGGCTGACCATGTTAAGCTCCCCCTGAGAAAACTGAATTCATTAAAATAATAATACATTAAAATTCATTAAAAATATTATAAGGTGGTTAAAATAGGAGGCAAGGCTTTCTAATACACTTTTATATACAAAGCTTTGCATATAAATGTATATACATGCTATACAATGCTTTGTATATAAAGTTGCTAGCAGCTTAAGGCATACATAAAGGAATTCATTTGGAAGAAACTGTGTTTATCCCAGATGGCTACATAAAATACAATACAAAATTCTCTCACGCAAGAAGAATAAGATTTAATGTAAAACTTACGGTGTTTCCAACATGACTTTACAAACACTAGCCATAGTACTTAGACAGTCCGTCGTATTTTCAATTGGCAATGTTTTGTTCTAGAAGGGTAAAAACCAGCAAAAGTTCAATAAAAGGTCTTGTAAAATTAAAATCAAGCATGTCTGTGATAGACCTTTTCTACCCCATTACTTACTTCTGATACAAAATATGTAGTTGCATTACTCAGTGTTTTCAGCATTGGTGTGGCTTCTGCATAAAACAGGGACATTCTATTGGCCATTTCATTGTTTACTTCATTCTCAATGTCTAGCTGGTGAAAAACGTGAGAAAAAATAGTCAGCAAAACACTTGATGGTAGCAGGAAAAAGACACAGTACATGCTCATGTCAGCAAGCAGATTGTTGCATGAATAGTTCAACTCGATTTGCTTCATGTGAACTGCTGATTAACACTCAGTGTGAAGGACAGAACATGACATCTAGCAAATCAAAAGAAAGACTACTACCACAAACAGTATAAATGCACACTGACAAAATACCTCAGTGTGAGCAGCAGATCAGGTTTTATTTACTTACATGCATGTTGTTTATTCTGTTGCGACTTATTGTCCGTCTGTAGTAACTGAAGTCATTCTGAATTGCTGGGTTTCTCATCTTTGTGAAAGAAAAACAGGAAATAATCAGTTTCAGTCCAAAATACATAGAAAAAAACATCATGTATTACAAGATTTTATTAACCTTAAGTTCATCAAAACGAAGAGTAAAATGTAAGATTTCTGCAAACTCTTTCGCTAGAGCTTGTTCCCGTTCCAGGTGTTGAGTTGGAGTATAAGGTGGGCATGTCAACGACTCCAATAAGCTCTGCAGGGCTTTCTCTGAATAAAAATCAGAAGCACAAATTCTATTCAGTCCAGATTATGACACATTTTAAATATCTAAATATATGTTATTTGAAGGGAATGAACCCTTCAAACATGCAGAACCCTAATGGAAATGCTTTTTCTTACTATTCTGAGAAACATTATTCAGATACCTGACTGTTCAGGCTCTCTGCCATTTCCCCTCCATTTTCTAGCAGTGAGCTCTTTTCTCCTTTTTATCACCCTTTATCTGGGTTCTCTATCAAAAATTCTAGAGAAAGAATTTTTACTGCATTCAGATAGTCAAATCTTTCTCTTTCATCTTTCCCAATTAGCCATCAACTCAGTATAGAGGTTATTCTGGCATCTCTGTTACTAAAAGTGTACTCTTAGGCACTGATAGCAATGTAATTCGGCTCCTGCAGCTATAATTACTAGCATAACTCAAAAAATGAAAGACTTAATAAGCAGAATGTTGTAGAAGAATTTCCTTGCACTGGGAGCTCTCCCACTTCATACATACGTTTTGCATACTGGTTCTCTTCCAGAGTCCTAATTTAAGGAGTAATTACACCATGTTTTGGGTTTGTAGGGATGAAAAAGTCAGTGTAAAACTTTGGGTTTTCACTGTGTGAGAGAGTTTAT
Organism: Pezoporus occidentalis; assembly: GCF_034315485.1. Lineage (NCBI taxonomy): Eukaryota > Metazoa > Chordata > Aves > Psittaciformes > Psittacidae > Pezoporus > Pezoporus occidentalis. The sequence goes on from NW_026916325.1 coordinate 576,016, forward strand.
TAATACCCTTTCTCCCTGAGATAGTTACCCCATTATCCCTGGTTTTAAAATATCTCAAAGTATTATTGTTTTACATTCCTTTTAAAACTCTGAAGTACCCAAATTACAAAAAAATAAATTCCATCAGTACAGTATGGAACAGTGAAACACAGAGAGAGCGACATGCACCAGAGAAAAACTTGACACAATTTTATTGCATTCTTTGCTTGTACTGTAATTAGAGAATACAGACTTATTTTAAGTGTCAAACAAACAAACGACGGTAATTTTGAAATCAAATTAAGATTAAAAATATGCCTTGGTAAATTTAATTGCACTTAAATGTCTGTTCATATTAAACAAATAATAATAACAACCCTTTAAAAGGCTGTGGAAAAAGAAGCTTCCTATTTCTTTATATATAAAGCAACCTAATAGACATAATAAACCAGGACTCACCTAATCTGAGTGAAAACTCATAGAAGCGCTTCAGCCTTACAACCAGGGGACATACTGAATTCCATGCCTTTTCTTGCAACTGGATATCATTGGGGTTTTGTATTGCCTGAAATGAAAATATTACTGTTAAGAACTGTGGTATATAAATAACAAGCAAAAGGTGGTTTGGGATTTTTTAACCATATCATTTTAGAAAGTAAGCATTAAAAAACATAGAACAATGATAAGAAATTACACTGCACAGGAATAGGAAATTACTAAGTTCAACAATTACTATCCTTTCCATCTTTCCTTTTCCCCATAATGAACTGATTTAAGATTATTCATTCCAATACACCACTATATACAGAAATATGTTTTAACATATTCTTTTGGGAGCAAAACTACTGTAGAAGCATCAGGTAACACCTTTTGTCTGATTGCAGAAATAGCCTTTTGTCTGGGTTCAGCAGTAGCAGTCATGTTTCTCCTTAGTGGTAGCTGGTGCAGTGCTGTGTTTTGACTTTCAGCCTGGGAACAGTGCTGGTGATACCGATGTTTTCGGTTGTTGCTAAGTGATGTTTACCCTGACCAAGGACTTTGTGGGGCTCATGCTCTGCCAGGGAGGAGAGAAGGCTGTGAGGAAGCAGAGACGGGGCACCTGACCCAGGCTAGCCAAAGAGGTATTCCATACCACAGCACGTCATGCCTGGGGTGGGGGGTAACTGGGAGTTATCTGGAAGGACACGGGCTTCTGGGTGGGACTCGTTTCTTGGCCGGTGGTATTGTATTCTCTTGCTTTGTTATTTTCTCTTATCATTGTTGTCGTTGGTAGTAGCAGTGGTGATCTGTGTTGTACATTGGTTGCTGGACTGTTCTTGTCTCAACCCATGGGAGTTGCACTCTTCTGATCCTCCTCTCCGTTCCTCTGGGAGCGGGGAAGGGAAGAGCCCTGGGGCGAGGGGGGGGGGGGGGGCGGCTCGATTGCTCTCAGCCTGGCACCACTCACTGGGAGTGAGTGAACAAGCTGTGTGGCTATGGTTTAAACCGTGAGTTCTTTTGGAGCCCACCGTGGGGCACGAGGTGTTGAGATAACGACAGATCTGGCCGGATTAATAGTCATTCGTCACAATGCTGATTTATTGGCTCTCAAGGTTGCTCCTCTTGATCTCACAGTTTCAGTATATCGCATCTTACTTCCATCTGGTATTTGCTGTATTAGTATTTTTCAAGTGTGGGGCTTGGGCTAAGGTTCTTGTCTCATTGTACTTTATGGTAATGACTTGTAATACAATAGAATCATTGATCATGAAACTGATCTGGCTTATGTTCCCAGTGTGGTCACCACCTTTATACTTTGGGAGGAATATAATAGAAGTGCTTAGCAATTACACATCTTTTTTCTCCTTCTCAGGTGCTCAACCTGTGAAGGAGACATCCTTTTACCCTCCCAGTCGTCCCCCAGACCATTTACATTTGAGAGTTTTGAAGTTTTTGAATGGGCTTTTAATGCTGTTGAGACTTGTTTGCTGATCGTGATGGGAATCACCATGCTAGCACGCATACAGAGTGTGTTTTGCCCACGACTGATTTCAAGAGTTAAGCAGAGTCAGGTTTGGGTCTTGTCTGGGGTCAAACGACGATGTAGGAGGACCAAGAGATTTTCCCTGAGGCTGGACAGTCATGAGTGGCAGGGTGTGTGGGATAGTATGGGCAAGTATCTAGGTCAGTGGGCCCCTCCAGTACTTTGGAATTTCACTACCGAACAACTGCAAAATCCAGAAGAATTAGTAAAACACTTAAATGAGGTGTGTGGTCATTCTGGCCATACCAGAGATGGACAAATCATGGCAACGTGCTGGGGCTTGGCCTATGCTTACAGGGCCTTGTTCAACACTATCCAGCACCTTCAACAGGAAAAGAATGTCAGCGGATCTCAGGGCAAAGCAACAGTCAGCGCAGCTACCCCAGCTCCAGGCACAACAGCTTCACCACCCCCAGCGACAAGTACAGTCGCTACTCAAACTTTGGCTGCAATGAACAGCGCAGCTACCCCAGCGGCAAGCACAGCAGCTGCTCAAACTTCAACTGCAACAGACAGCGCGGTTACCCCAGCTCCAAGCACAGCAGCTGCACCACCCCCAGCAACAAGTACAGTTGCTACTCAAACCACAGTGATAATCACTGCAGCCAAACCAGAGGACCAATTCGTACCAATATCGGTTGCCCCTGTGCGCAAGAGAACAAGCAAAAGAGAGGCAAGAAGGGTGAAGCGAGATGAAGAAACAATGAATTCACCACCCGGTCCAGCATCTGATCAGGAGTCATCATCACATGATGAAGAAGAAGAGGAAGAGGTAACTTCTCGTCCTCGGACCTCAACCGAGCTATGGAATATGCGAAAAGATTTTATCCATCAACCAGGGGAGCACATCATCACCTGGTTACTCCGATGCTGGGACAATGGGGCCGATGGTCACGAACTAGAAGGTACAGAAGCCAAGCAGCTGGGATCACTTGCTAGAGAAGGGGGAATTGACAAAGCAATTGCAAGAGAGAAAAAGTCCCTCAGCCTTTGGAGGCGGCTCTTGGCAGCTGTGAAAGAAAGGTTTCCATACAAGGACGACATTATGAGTCGTTCGGCCAAGTGGACTACTACAGACAAAGGCATCCAGTCTCTGAGGGAATCGGCCATCGTAGGGATGATCTATCACATCAAGACGAATAACAGGGATACACCTATAGATCCAGATGAAGTTGAATGTACACGACCCATGTGGCGAAAACTTACATGGAATGCACCGTCATCATATGCCCATTCATTGGCAACAGTAACCTGGAATGACATAGTACCACTAACAGTGGATGAAATGGTTCATAAACTCCGAGAGTTCGAAGACAATCTCACCCCTTCCATCATCTCAGCTGTGAAAAAACTGTCTCAGGACCTCGAACAATTGAAGGACGATCTATCTGATTTATCCAGCTCCTCACGTGTACCAACATACGTCTCAGCTATTAATAAAAGGCGTCCTATTGTTCAAGAGAGGAGATAACAGGAGGTATACGCCACGGGGTACCCTATGGTTTTACCTGCTGGATCACGGAGAAGACATGACAAAGTGGGATGGAAAACCTACTTCAGCTTTGGAGGAACGGGTGAGTGAACTGAAGAGGGGAGCAAGGGCCAAGACTGATTGTCCCATGAGAGCTACGGCTTCAGTCTCTGGTGAGCAGTTTCCCAGATGGAGTGGAAGAGCTGATTTTACTCCAGCTCCTGTGATAACGAAGAATAATCCCTTTCACCACGACATAAGTGTCCAACGCTGTGATGACCATTAGAGGGGCCCTGCCTCCAGCCAGGTGGAGGTAGGGGACAATCGGATTTACTGGACTGTGTGGATCAGATGGCCTGGCACATCAGTCCCACAGAAGTATAAAGCTCTAGTAGATACCGGTGCACAGTGTACCCTGATGCCATCAAGCTGTCAAGGGGTGGAACCCATCTGTATTTCTGGAGTGACAGGAGGATCCCAAGAGTTGACTGTGCTGGAGGCTGATATCAGCCTGACTGGGAGGGAATGGCAAAAGCACCCTATTGTGACTGGTCCAGAAGGCTCCATGCATCCTCAGCATAGACTACCTCAAGAGAGGGTACTTCAAAGACCCAAAAGGGTACCGGTGGGCTTTTGGTATTGCTGCTTTGGAGACTGAGGAAATTGAGCAGCTGTTCACCTTGCCTGGTCTCTCAGAGGATCCTTCTGTTGTGGGGTTGCTGAAAGTTGAAGAACAAGTGCCAATTGTGACCACAACAGTGAACCGGCGGCAATATCGCACCAACCGAGACTCCCTGATTCCCATCCATCAGCTGATCCGTAGACTGGAGAGTCAGGGGGTGATCAGCAGGACCTGCTCGCCCTTTAATAGCCCCATATGGCCAGTGCGAAAGTCTGATGGAGAATGGAGACTAACAGTAGACTATCGTGGCCTGAATGAAGTCACACCACCATTGAGTGCTGCCGTACCGGACATGCTAGAACTTCAGTATGAACTAGAGTCAAAGGCAGCCAAGTGGTATGCCACGATTGATATTGCCAATGCATTTTTCTCAATTCCTTTGGCAGCAGAGTGCAGGCCACAGTTTGCTTTTACTTGGAGGGGTGTCCAGTTCACTTGGAACCGACTGCCCCAGGGGTGGAAACACAGCCCTACCATTTGCCATGGACTGATCCAGACTGCACTGGAACAAGGGCAAGCTCCAGAACACCTGCAATACGTTGATGACATTATTGTGTGGGGCGATAGAGCGGAAGAAGTCTTTGAGAAAGGGAGGAAAATAATCCAAATCCTGCTGAAAGCCGGTTTTGCCATAAAACGGAGTAAGGTCAAGGGACCCGCACAGGAGATTCAATTTTGGGGAATAAAACGGCAAGATGGACGTAGACAGATCCCCACAGATGTGATCAACAAGATAACAGCAATGTCTCCACCAACTAATAAGAAAGAAACGCAAGCTTTCTTGGGTGCAGTGGGGTTCTGGAGAATGCACATCCCAAATTACAGTTCAATTGTAAGCCCTCTCTATCATGTGACCCGGAAGAAGAATGATTTTAAATGGGGCCCTGAGCAACAACAAGCCTTTGAGCAAATTAAACGCGAGATAGTTCATGCTGTAGCCCTTGGACCAGTCCGGACCGGGCCAGATGTAAAAAATGTACTGTACACTGCAGCTGGGGAGAACGGTCCTACCTGGAGCCTCTGGCAGAAAGCTCCAGGGGAGACTCGAGGTCGACCCCTCGGCTTTTGGAGTCGGGGATATAAAGGATCTGAGGCCAGCTATACCCCAGCTGAGAAAGAGATACTGGCAGCCTATGAAGGGGTTCGAGCTGCTTCGGAAGTGATTGGCACTGAAGCACAGCTCCTCCTGGCAGCCCGGCTGCCCGTGCTGGGCTGGATTTTCAAAGGCAGGCTCTCCTCTACACATCATGCAACTGATGCTACATGGAGTAAATGGGCTGCACTAATTACACAACGAACTCGAATAGGAAATCTCAGTCGTCCAGGCATTCTAGAAATCATCATGGACTGGCCAGAGGGCAAAGATTTTGGAATGTCACCAGAGGAGGAGGTGGTGCGTGCTGAAGAGGCCCCACCATATAATAAACTGTCAGAAAGTGAAAAGCAGTATGCCTTGTTTACTGATGGGTCCTGCCGTATTGTGGGAAAGCATCGGAGATGGAAGGCAGCTGTATGGAGTCCTGGACGACAAGTTGCAGAAACTGCTGAAGGAGAGGGTGAATCGAGTCAGTTTGCCGAGGTGAAAGCCATCCAGCTGGACCTGGACATTGCTGAACAAGGACTCATGGATGGTGGCAAATGCCCTGTGGGGGTGGTTGAAGCAATGGAAGCAGAGTAACTGGCAACACAGAGGTAAACCCATCTGGGCTGCTGCACTGTGGAAAGATATTGCTGCCAGGGTGCAGAACCTGGTGGTGAAGGTACGTCATGTAGATGCCCAGTCGGGCCACTGAGGAACACCAGAACAACTAACAAGTGGGTAAAGCGGCTAAGATTGAAGTGGCTCAGATGGACTTAGATTGGTAACATAAAGGTGAATTATTTTTGGCCCGGTGGGCCCGTGACACTTCAGGCCATCAGGGCAGAGATGCAACATATAGATGGGCCCGTGACCGAGGGGTGGACTTAACAATGGACATTATTGCCTAGGTTATTCATGAGTGTGAAACATGCGCTGCAATTAAACAAGCCAAGCGGTTAAAGCCTCTTTGGTATGGAGGACGATGGTTGAAGTATAAACATGGGGAGGCCTGGCAGATTGACTATATCACACTGCCGACAACCCGCCAAGGCAAGCGCCATGTGCTTACCATGGTGGAAGCAACCACCGGGTGGCTGGAAACACATGCTGTGCCCCATGCCACTGCCCGGAGCACTATCCTGGGCCTTGAGAAACAGATTTTGTGGCGACATGGCACCCCAGAGAGAATTGAGTCAGACAATGGGACTCATTTCCGGAATAACCTTATAGATATTTGGGCCAAAGAGCATGGCGTTGAGTGGGTATATCACATCCCCTACCACGCACCAGCCTCTGGGAAAATCGAACAGTACAATGGGCTGTTAAAAACTACACTGAGAGCAATGGGTGGGGGAACTTTCAAGCATTGGGACACACACTTACCAAAGGCCACCTGGTTGGTCAACACCAGAGGATCTGCCAACAGGGCTGGCCCAGCCCAGTCAGAACTTTTACATATTGTAGAGGGGGACAAAGTTCCCGTGGTGCATATGAAGAATTTGCTGGGGAAGACAGTCTGGGTTATTCCTGCTTCAGGTAAAGGCAAACACACTCATGGGATTGCTTTTGCTCAGGGACCTGGATATACTTGGTGGGTAATGCGGGAAGATGGGGAAGTCCGATGTATACCTCAAGGGGATTTGATTTTAGGGGAAAACAGCCAGTGAACTTAATTGTATGCTGTTGCCTGCTGTGTAATACTTTTATAGCTCATCAGCTAGATGTCTCCAGGTCACCAGCGACTAGCCCTGACTTCCCTCCAACCATCATCCCAACAGAGAATGAACTTTGATAGAACTGGATGAGTTCCGCAGTAAAGGAACGACCAGCATCAGCAGGCACCGATCCAATACTGCACACAGCCTTTCCTGCCCTGAAAGATTGTTACAAGAGATGGAACCTGACATCATGGACTGAATGGACTCGGCAGCATTATAGGGATTGGTCCATGCACTAAGAAAATGATCTTTTTCTCTTGGTCTGTGTGTATATGGATGTATATATGTGGGAGAGCGATGGTGGGATCTGAGCATGACGTGAATGGTATGGAATAAGGGGTGGATAATGTCCTGGGTTCAGCAGTAGCAGTCATGTTTCTCCTTAGTGGTAGCTGGTGCAGTGCTGTGTTTTGACTTCCAGCCTGGGAACAGTGCTGGTGATACCGATGTTTTTGGTTGTTGCTAAGTGATGTTTACCCTGACCAAGGACTTTGTGGAGCTCATGCTCTGCCAGGGAGGAGGGGAGGCTGTGAGGAAGCAAGAGATGGGGCGCCTGACCCAGGCTAGCCAAGGAGGTATTCCATACCACAACACATCATGCCCGGGGTGGGGGGTAACGGGGAGTTACCCAGAAGGACACGGGCTTCCGGGTGGGACTTGTTTCTTGGCCGGTGGTATCATATTCTCTTCCCTTTTATTTTCTCTTATCATTGTTGTCGGTGGTAGTAGCGGTGGTGATTTGTGTTGTACATTGGTTGCTGGACTGTTCTTGTCTCAACCCGTAGGAGTTGCACTGGGAGTGAGTGAACAAGCTGTCTGGCTAGGGTTTAAACCATGACAGTTCTTTTATAAAGGGTTTTATGCTTTTGAAATCTTCAACATATTCAGGTTCTCAAGCAACCAACATGTTAACAGTAACTGTGAAGCTGATGCAGAAAAATGTTTGGTTAGCTGAGAAAAAACATAGAATCATAGAACAGTCTGGGTTAAAAGGGACCTTAAAGAACATCTGTCTCCAAGACCAGGATGCTCAAAGCCGCACCCACCATGGCCTTAAATATTTAAAATTTAAGTTAAAAGTTCAAAATTGTACTTTTGGACCAGTTTCACAGAGTAAGATGCCTGTAAAGTGGATGTAAGGTTATAATTTACTGTGGTTCATTATTTCACTTACACAGAATACTATTTTCAACTTCTTCTATAGTGTATTTGACATCTGAATATTTTCTTCCACGTCCTCAACTCTGACTTCTACCATGAGATATATGAAATGAGGCATATGAAACAGTGCTATTAAAAGTGGAAAATTATAGTAATTACTAACAGTAAGCTTAAGAAACAAAAAGAAGTAAAAAATAAAAAAATAATTAGGTCTTTGTATTCAGTGGTACACATAACCTATATTTTCTGAGTTTTCAGATAGACTTGAGAGATGGGCCCATGTGAAGCTCATGAAGTTCAACAAGGAAGTGATTCCCTCCATCTACTCTGCTCTCCTGAGACTACACCTGCAGTACTGCATTCAGCTCTGGGGCCCAAAAGAGGGATGTGGACCTGTTTAAGTGGGTCAAGAGTAGACCACGAAGACAATCAGAGGATGGAGCACCTCTCCTGTGAAGAAAGGCTGAGACAGTTGGGGTTGTTCAGCCTAGAGAAGAGAAGGTTCCAGTGAGATCTTAGAGCAGCCTTCAAGCACCACAAGGGGTCAACAAGAAAGTGGAGAGGGAGTTTTTATGAGTGCATGTATTGATAGAACAAAGGCTACTGCCTTTAGGTTGTAAGAGGGTGGATTTAGCTTAGATATAAGAAGGCAATTCTTCACTAGGAGGGTGGTGAGGCATAGGAACAGGATCTGCTGGGAAGCTGTGGTTGACCCATCCCTGGCAGTGTTACAGGCCAGGTTGGAAGAAGCTTTGAGAAACTTCTGCTAGTGAAAGGTGTCCCTGCCCATGGCAGGGGGCTGGAACTAGATGAGCTTTAATGTCCTCTCCAACCTAAACCATTCTATGATTCTAAATCATAACATTTCATAGAACGTGCTTGTTTTTTTTTCGCTTGATTTTGCTTCCAAAGAACTGTCATTAACAAACATACATCTCTAATTTCTTGTCCAGCTCCTTTGTACGCCTGAAGGTCTGCAAGCATACTTTCCGAGTCCTGTAAAACTGCACTGATCTGATTCCATACCTCCCTTTCTCCATCCGTGGGCTGTGCATCTAAGAAATAGAAAAGCAAAATGTACAAAGTCAAAAGGTAGCTGCAATGCAAATGGCAAGATTACTCGGTTCCACTTAACATTATATCCAGCTTGACTATGTGTAACTCCATTCTGATGTGTTTTTATAAACGATACAATTATACTGCACTGCTATTCTGCTACTTTCAAGTTTCTGCTTTCTACGGTTTTTGTATACTCTGCTTCATAATGACTCTTCTCAAAACGCAGCATTTTAAAGTGAGGCAGTATCATAAAGCAATGTTACTTGGAAATAGATAATGCATCAATCCTTTAGTAAAAACGTTCTTCTTTCATGAGCTCTACAGCTCAATTACAAAGAGTTGTTCACTTCTCTTGCAGCTTGGGGATAAAATCAGCTTTTCACAGGACAGAGCAGGGGGGATATTATGCCACTTTGACTTTCCTCCAGGCTTCCTTAACAACAGTAATTTATTTCTCCTTTTGTATAACACAGATACAGTATTGTTAAAAATAAACATTTTTCTTATGTCAGAGATCATTCCTGTTACAAAAATAAATCCAGCTCTGTCAATGATCAGTTTTCAGGGAGGGAGTGACCTACAGACCTTTATTGTTCAGAGAAATGACATTTGGAAGTAGATCAATTTTCCCATTCAAATCCCATCCAATGGGATTTCCACAGCAGTGTCACACCAGGGAGTGATGTTGTCCCTAGAACATCAACATGCTAGACATCTTCTACCTTCTCTTGCTTTAAAACATCAAGACAACTGGCACTGACTGAAGACTGGATGACCTACATATAGACCTGTAATCAGTATTTGTAGAAACAATCGTTGTCCTGGAAGATTACTATAAAGACACTTTTTTTCTTTCCCTTTAAATGTGTATTTGCATGTAAAAGATAGAACTTTAATTATTATGGAAGAAAAAAGTACTTTGAAGGTGCATCTTAGGACTTAAGGGCTACTTGTCTGAATTAAAGGCAATGAAATACCTTCAGTGCTAAACACACCGATTAAGGGCTACTGTATACATCTCAACATTAAAAGACAAGAAATTTTAGAAGTACTTTTTCTATTTAATCTTCTCACTGTCATCAAGAAATAAGACACAATTTTCCACCCACCTATCATAACTGTGTTCGTTTACCCACCTCCCCTTAGAAAGAAATAAATCACTTCACTTTTGAGTGTATGGAAAGAGCAGCTTTCTCTTCATGACATTTCAGGTTAGGATAATTTGTTTAAATGTCTCAAGTTATCTAGGGACCTCGCATGAATGAGACATATGGGTGAGATTTACATGTCCATGGCTCTGAAGAAACTAACACTTAAAATCTTTCTTATATTCCTACGTCACAGTGAGTCCCATGAGATTGGGCACACGAAACAATCTGATTTCACTTTTGTTTCACTATGGAAGTTTTCTCTAATCTTGTTTAAAAGACAGAACAAGTGAAAGCAAAAGTAAGCCAAGCTTACTCAGCTGGGTTTCACATCCAAAATACTTTACATAACTACAAAAAAACAAAAAATAAAAGGCAAGGGAAAGTAGCACCAAAGGGAAAAACTGTCCCTAACAGGAAAATCCCAGCTGGGACACAGCTGCTGAACCAACCTATTAGCCAGTTTAAGTTTACAGTGTTACTGACTGGTTCTTTCCCCAAGCTGCAAGAAATCTCATTCGTACACAGTAAGGGATCTGTCACCTTGTGATAAACAAAACAGTAAGTACTTCTGAATTTAATGGAGAAAGCAATCTTACTAAGCAGTTACACACCATTCAACAACAGAGTGAGGGAAGACAGGTGTCACCTATAAATCAGTATCTGTATTTTAATAGTTAAATATAAGTTAAATAAAGTAACATTTTCAGTGAATATTAAGACATAAAAGAGTAAGTTATTTATCAGTACAGTTCATAAATGTAAAATTTGCACTTACATCACCTGAAGCAGGGGTTGGTTAACAAGGTGCTTCTAAGGCACTTTTTACAATTTATTTACTTTAAAAAATGTTAGCCTCTAATAAAAAATTTAACACTATAGCCTGCTCAGCATTTTGGAACTTAAAAATTACTTTTATTAACACCCCTATTGTTAGTCTTTTTAAAAATTTCCCAGTTCTATAAGTTGGGGGAAGGTTGAGAATTTGAAACCCACTAAGCTTTCTGTAGGATCCTAGCACGTGGGGAAGTACGAGTAGGAGGAAGGTAGGTGGGTGGAAAAGGGAAAAAAAGGGAAGGGAGAGGAAGAGGGCTGCAAAAGCTACAGAGCAACAGGCTTAGCTTGCACTTGCAGAAGCAGTTTATATTAATGCTGAAAGTGCTGAAAGTGTTTAGCTTACAAATAAGGATTGGGAGGATGATTCAGGCTTTTAAAAAAAAACCATGCATCTTGCTTATGAAATATATGTTATGCAAACAGATGTTCTGATAAGATCACGGCTGTGTTTCAAAAGGGATATATACAAAGATCTCGCCAGAAATGGTCAGCTAAAATACCTGTAATCAATCACTTTGAAAAAGATCTCATTTTGCTGTCAACAACAATAATAGTAATTGCAGCAACAACAACTAAAAAGAATATAGATTTCTTCATGACAGCTTTTGGCTTTTAAAACTGGTTTTCTATTCCAAAAATACCAAAACCTGTTCTGAGTAAAAAAATGCCATTCGTGAATCACAGCATGGAATCAGTGCTTGGCTGTGCTCTCCTCTTACCCCATACCCCATAGAACCAGCATGCATTTAGGCAATTTGAGCCAATTTATAAATAAAACCACAGGCACTGACTAATCCACATTGAATGCAAGTCCTCTCAATAATAAGTTATCAAAATCACCAGACTTACTGCATTTCATGAGTTTTGAGTACTAATGATTAGCATTCAGAGTACACTGTCTTTAATAAGACAAATGGGAAACCCTTTCACCTTTGCCTAAATCTTTCTAAAGCAAATCCTAAACCTGACAACTAAATGAATCCTCTATCAAATTAATTCAAGAGTCAGACCGTGCTTGACTCCACCATATACATTCTACCAGGAAATTTTCACTTAGAAAGCAAAAATTTTATCTCTGGGGAGGAATCCAATTTCATTGGCTCCATCAGAAATAATCAGGATATGACAATTCATCCCTTCCATGAACAAATGCTCTCTTTCCTCTTTACTTATGGTCTATTCCATGTTTTGGATGGGGTTTCAGACTTTCATTAAAAGAAGGTGGAACGCTGGACCCGTCACAATCCATTTGTGGATGCATTAAGTATTTCAGGTGTCTGGTGGGGTACGAATGTGCAATCATCGTTCCTGTTTAGACAAATACCTGTACTTTGTTTTGTTTTCTCCCCTTCAAAAAAAAAAAAACAACAAACCCTAATAGTTTTCTGAACAGCTTTGAGTTTTCGTTCTTCACCAAATGAAGAATTCAAAGAAACTGCAATGAAGGTAATACATTAATACTCATAGGACAAGATTAAATATAAGAAGCATATGAAGCTTTTATCAATGCAAAATCAAGTATAATATCCAAATAATTAATGTGTATGAAAAGGTAAGACAGTGCTAAAAATCGCATCTAATCTACACACCCTTTCTGCATCTGAAATGCAGACCAGACGCATAGAATGTTTTTCTCCCCTCAGGCAAACTGTGCAGATTAGGATTCCCATGGAAGCTGGTTAGTGCTTTCATTTCTGTGAATGTGGAATCATATTTGTCAAAAAAACATCATACCCTCCTGGCCTCGACAGCCTAGCAGAGGAAGAATGAATAAAACAAGATGCTTTCCAGGCTCCACTTTCAGCTCTTCTTCTATCCACTGCTGAAGGTGGCTAAGAATTCCACTAGTCACTGACTAGTTATGAGAGCAGTAAGTCTCTTTTATCATATAATGCTAAAGTCTTATTTCATGTTTGTCACCATGGCAGTGGTTTTTCCTATTCCAATCTGGGAAAAACTAGACAAAAAAGCTAGTTTATGTCCTCAGAAAAGACAAAAGTGACTACAACTACACTGAATAATGCCTTTTAGAGGGTATCAGAACCTGCTACACTCCATACATTAAAGAAGAATAGTATTAGGTAGAAACAGTACCCTACAATGGATTTTTGAATCTAAACTTTCTAAACTAGCTGTAACAAAATGAAGCTCCCTAAATTGTTAATACTTGCTACAGGCATGGTACTGTGCAAGGGATATAAGTGCTAGGCTTCAGCTGTGTGTCAAAGTGGACAAGCCTCTCTCTCTAACTGAGCCATTGCCTCTTGCTTAGGGTACTCCCTACAGCACAGGAGATAAGAGTTTAATCTCCAGCTGGCTGGAAACAGAATCCATCTCTATCCTTGCACCTACAGAGGGAGGGTATTAATACCCTATTATGCAAAAACTGGGCAGTTGCTCTCCTGCCAGACATGTTCTAATAATAAGAAACTTTTAACCATACATGAACAATAACTGAAAAATTCACTAATAATTCTGGGGATGGGAAATCCTAGAAAATAAGTGCCCTTGATTGTTGGAAGTATAAGGGGGATTAAATCAGGATCAGGTAACAAGCCCCCTAATATTTAGGAAAAAAGGGAACTGCTCAGTTTAAGGTTAGAGAGTTTGGTCTTATAAAAGCTGTTTATTATCTGAGGAAAGGATAGTACTGAAGGTGTCATTTGAGAACACCTTCTCCCATAATCTGTAAGCTTTAGTATCCTAAGCTAAAAAATAAAAAAAAAAAAATAATAATTTCACCTCAACCATCAAAGTATTTCCAAGAATTCATGTGGAATTATTTATTTTGCCTGAAATAGGCTCTCTATGGGCAAAAGTAATTTGACAGTAGATTTTCTGAAAAAAAAAGAACACTTGACAAATACTGTGGAAAGAGCTTCAAATATCCAAAATTAATTTACTTGTGTTTTAAACAAGGTTGAAATCAAAAGAACAAAATGGTTCTTGAACTGACAAAATCCATTTCAAGAGAATTTGTCCTATGGGCTCATGAAATGCTGGCATGCACAGACTCTCAAGACTTGCCATCCACTCACTCTTCCTAACATTATTTTTTAGTTGAGAACTAAGAAGGTATTAAGCAAAATAAGAGGCATATAATCAATCCAGTATGTAGCGTTTCAATTAACAATGCCTGTACTAAGATACAAGTCTAAAACAGCAATACAGTCCACTTTCTGGGAATTAAGAGATTCTTTTTCTTTACATTAACCTTTCAGTAGACCCTAAAAAAAAAAAAAAAGTAATTTGGTTGAGTGCAGATAATCTGTATTCACCTCAAGGAAAATGCTTTTTCACCTGCATAGGAAAACACTATTCTCATGTCACTCTCTGAAGTTACCACTGTTCCAATTTGTCACTGTTAGCCTTCAAGGCTGGACTAAATGGATCTTTAAAGTGCGTCTCTTTGCACAGATCCAGAGTAACTGCTTAACTCTGAAATGATTACTGGTGATCATACAGAACTGCTTCTGCTATACTGCATTAACTGAAACTAATGCTGGGTTCAAGCTTTTTCAAGTATGACTATGGAGTTACGAAACATGGTTCCCCATCTGGAATGAAGAATGCTAGCAAAAGATGTCATAAGAATTACAACTAATGTTATAGACAGCTGCAGGAAATGGGGAGAAAAGGAGATAATTGTAAACATTATCTTTTTGGTAGCCTAAACTTTTTGAGGGAAAAATTAAAATAGCTATTAAAAACCCCCCAACAACTGGAAGGTGAAATTTGAAACTTACTTCTTTTTCATGACTTTTGCTCATCCTCAACTATAGCACATGGAAAGTTTTTGAAGAAAAAAAACCACAACTTTGAATTAGTTACGAGAACTTACTTTTCTAAGTTCTGTTTGTACCTTCCCATTTTTCAAGACCTCAAGATTTGCATAGAAGAAATATATTGAAAGGACTAAGGCTAAATATAAAAAACCTCAGGCTGGTGAAAAATATTTAAGGGAAAAGTGAGCATGTGAACAAAGAAAAGCAACTTGTAATTAAGTATATTTTAAAACAAACACAAAAGCCAATAATGGCATTTTTCAAAAGATGCAGTGCCAGTGTCCTCCTGGAGAACAATAACTCACAGTAATTTTTGTTGCAAAGAACAACTCACAACAATTGCCTATGACGTGTATTAGTTAAGGGTAATAAGGGAAAGCAACTGAATAAAAACCTACTACACTAACCTTACTGTGTAGCTTCAGGACTGACCTAAAATATGTAAATCTGTACAAATGTTTGCTATCCTCTCCTGCATTTCTGTTTCCATCCATGTGCCATTGCTGGGGCTCTTCCAACCATACCATCATCCACATCACCCTGATCTGACTGGAAGAGTATTTAGTAAGTGGGGGAGAGAATGTTAAGTTTGGGAGGGGGAGGGGGTGTCTGTTTAATAGCTAGTTCTTAGTACATTCATTTTCCCATGCAGCTAACAGTCACAATGGGTGCAATTGTGTGGTTCTACATTTCAATTCTAGCATAAAGGTATGAGACTATGTGGTAAATCATCACCCATGGGATATCCCCTTTGGAGCAGCACAGAGTAAATCAACTGTTAAATGGAGTTAACACCGTGATGTTTTTCCACTTTCTTTCTATAAACACTTGTATCACTTTTGACCAACACCAACCCATAAAGACTCTGATTTTTGAGGCATGGAAACAGGTTCTATCTTGTCTACTCCTGCAAATGAGGAAAAAGGCTGTGTTTTTAAGCAGTATTTGTGTGGCACATTCTACGCACAGCAGGAAGAAGTATGTTATACACCCTCCTTTTAGGTAGAATACATACCAAATGAAGAGCACAAAAAAACCCCAGCAAAACAGGGCAGGAGTATCCAAAACCTCTGTAAACATCTCAGAAGTAGTAGTGACATATTTGAGATTTCAACTTATGGCTAATGAAAAAGTGCGCAAAAATTAGAAAACACTATGCCAACGCAAGTAACAAAACAGACTAAACAATCAACTCCACATACCCCTTTATGCTCTGAATGGCCAACTGTACTCACCATTTTCATTCATGAACTCAAACTGAAAACTCAGGCCACAGAAAGTCACTCACATCCAGGAAGCATGCAAGCAGGCTCTTATCTATGTCCACTAACTAAAAGCATCCATTCTTTTACACTGTATGATGGCTAATTAAAGGAGATAAAAGCACAAAACTACAGACATCTTCAGTCACATCCCTTCAACACAATACAGATTTCATGCCTTAAAAACCTCCAGAACTTTATTTCACAAGTAAAACATTTTAACCTTTCACTCGCATCAAACTCACTGAAATTTGGAGATGAGTTTTGTTCCTCTCTAGGCAGACATACCTGACTATGTCATGCCCATGTTGCACTAACTACTGGTCACCTCCAGTGGGAGAGGGTGCTTCACCCCATTCAGCTCTTGGCAATGCACTTTCAGGAAATAAACCAAACAACCTCTGCTGCCAAGGCAATAAACAAGATATTTTCCCCTCTCACTACCACCTCCATGCCATAAAGGCTTCCCATTGCCAGACCTCTTGTTCCTGCCAAGTCTGCAGCCTGGGTCAGCAGCACATTCTTACCATCCAGGACATGACGGAGCTCATTAAACCTCGAAGCTCAGAGCAGCTGAAAACCTTAATAATAGCTTGGCAAAGCTACAGAGCACTACCAAAGCCTCCAAATGTTTGAGAGGAAAAAAAAAAATAATGATGTGGTGATTTGGGTAAAGATTTGACACCCTGGGTTTACAATAAAATTCTGAAATGATACAGAAAGAAAAAGGAATACACGGCTCACAGTACCTTCTCTTAAACCCAAACCAACTTATCAAAATTTTTTTTTCGTTCTTCATAATGAGGTAAATAATATCTAAATGAGAAGACTAAGATATGTGCAAAGTTATAGTCATACACTCCAGCTCTCATCCAAGAAAGCATGTCTGAACAACTTCATGAAGTATGTATTTAAATGACTTCTTGAATCAGTGCTTCAGTGTATGTACACACACACAATCTCGCATCATGTCAGTAATTTTCAGAAAAATAATTCAGGAATAAGTGATTCAAGAAAACTTTCAAGGTGATAAAATATGTGTCTATAATCACCTGAAATTGTCTCTTAAACCATACTTCAAAACAAAGTTATTTTAAAAACACTGGCTTCTCACAACATTTTTTGTTGATTTTTTTTTTCCTATAATGAGGCTATTAAGAGACAAAACATCACACACTGTTAGCATTTTAAATAAAAATCATTTCATAGCAGTGGTGAAGTAAGATTAAACCCATATTTAAGGATTTGATAACCAGTTTCCAAGACAATATCTGAAGTACATGCAAGGAAACTGCAACCAGCAAAAGTGAATCAGATATAGATGTGACAAGGGAATTAGAATGTGGAACACTGTTTCGCAAACTGATAACCATGCAATTAAGAGAGATGCAATCAAGCACATACACTTTGACCATTTCCCTTCGTTTCAGAAACTATAATAATCCCACTTAAATCATCACTGAACCAGGCAAAAGTTGTGCCACCTCCACTGCTTATATGTTTTCAGCTTTTTATTTCCAACACATATTTCCATTCAAGGAAGCAACTTAAAGAATTTTTCTTTTTAAACTGATTTGCTAAAGAAAGCTGAGGTCAAGATCATTCATATGTAAATTTAACAATGGCTCGGGTTTTGAAATTAATTCAAGGTAAGATTTTACTTTCATATCTATCTTTCTGTCCCTTCTCAGAATGAATTAAAAGTAATTTTGTATGGTTTATAAATATCAAAAAGCACTTTTCAGTTGAAGTGTAATTTGATTTGTTTGCAAATCCCTTTTGAATTGCTTTATGATGCGTAAGCACATGCAGTTTATTAGGAAATAATAAGCAAAAAAGGCAAGCCAGGCAAGAAGCTTTGCTCACTTTCAAAGTCAAGGAAAAAATTTGGCCCCTGATCAAGCTCTGTGCAAGTGAGAACTTTTAAAAGATTTCCCATTTGGTTCCTGAAAAATAGAAAAGGAAGAGAAAAGGAGTCCTGAGTGAACAAATGGTTTTAAAGACAAGGAACTGGACAGATTGGTTTTGCTGGAAAATACACACTGAAAGCAATCAGATTTTAAAAGTTTTTCCTCAGTTTGCTGTTAAGTCAGAGAAAAGATTCTCTCATGGTCTTGTAATTGTTTGAACTTACTTTCAAAATCCAGGAAAAAATGTGGATAGTTTTCAATTTCCCTGGTAAGGACCTTAAGAAGATTACCCATCCCAGCAAACCTAGTAAATGCAACAAAATCGTCAACAGTTATATATGTAAACTCAGAATACTACAACTAATTACAACTAAGGGCTTGACATGGTCTGCATCGTATATTAAACACTTTGGCAAGTTCTGGACTGTGAGATATATTTTGATGGTTAATTCTGTAATATTTATGCAAGGGGACAGAGAGACTAAGAACTCAGATAAATAAGAGAAATAATTTCTTTAATCAAATTGGAAAGGAAATGTATTGGTATAACAACACAGAGAACAAACAGATATTTATGAGTTTATTAGCCAGAAGAACAAACTCAGAACAATATCTGTATCTGTAAATACTATGAATTCCTGGATTCAAGATTACTGAATACCATTCCAGAGTAAAAAATGAGGTCTTAATCCTTTGTTTGTGTTCTTTAGCAGAAATATATGTTATTTCATGAAAGAAATTCAATTTAAGGGGGAGAAAAATCTGTTTCTAATCAATATGGTTTTATAAAATATTACTGTAAAGATGTATCAGAAATAAAAGCTAAAAAGTTTGTTCCAACTTGTAAAAATGTGCTTATGCATTTTTGGAGGAAAAATAAACAAACAAACAAAACAGAAAAAGGTTCATCCACTATCTTTTTCATCTTTTTTTTGTGTGTTATTCTTATCTTTTATCATCTTGGAACCCTTTGCATTTGAAGTTATGAAAAACAAAAGGAAAAGTGATCAGTTCTTGAAAAGGCAAGTCTCTATGCAAGACAAGAAAGAAGGAGAGTTGAAGTTTTTTTTACCAGTACAGTCCTTAGGAAGAGACATTATTCTGAAACTATGTAAAAGTATATTTTCCTAGGGCAAACTTTTTCTCAGAAGGAAGAAAAATTAAATCATGAAAAGCACATATAAGGATGAAGAGGTCTGCCTGGAGGGATGGAGAAAAATGTAATTTTAGATTTAAAACTCCAACTGAAAACTGATTTTTGCCTCAAAGATAAATATTCTCAGCACTCTTAAACCATGGCTCTTGGGGTTCACATCTGATGCTCATCTATTTTTCAGTTAAACTTTCTTCTCACTTCCGAAGTCAGACCACAAAAAATTATTCTAAGCATGTATATGGCTGATACTCTATATGAGGAGACTAAGGTTTTTTCAAATTCTCCCCCAAGTATGACAAACGTATCATCAACCCTAATGTCTATATGCATGTAAAGGATATATTTCTACAGCAGGAAAACCTAGGAAGGTAATGTAAGTCTTAGAGATTTCAAAGCAGCTCTATTCAGTCCATAAAATGATATAAATTTAATCAATAATCTGTTCGGAGCATGCAGCTTCAGGTAAAACAGTTTTTTGTTAGACAAATGGCTTTTTTTTTTGCATTAAATGCTTCTTCAAAATTTTCTGTCCAGAACAAATCCAGCGAGCAGCCTGTCAAGCCCTTTACAATTAGCAACATCTTGCATATACAATATTGAAACATAAAGAAACATTCTCCATTAGTCATAAAGTTACATCCATTCACACAAAGGAAAAAAAATTTACACTTTTACTTTCAGAAAAAGATCTGCACTGTATGAGCTGCGTCTGACTTTCTGATTAGCCTACAAAGGGAGAAAACATACAAAAGAGCATTGATTTTATACAGCATTAAAACTTCTATCTTCTGTAATTTGAACACTTTCATCACACCGGTGTAATACATTTTATCAGCATCAAGTAAGACAGATAAGATACTGTGCATACATTTATTTTCATTTTCATAACCCTGGAAGAAACAATTTATATTATTATGAAATACAATCACAAGCTAAATTACTGAGTCAGTTTGGATTCTTCACTTACAACTTGTTTTAAGCCGTATCTTACCTCATTGCCTTCAATCTTCGGAGAGTATCCAACCATTTCTTCTACTGCCAAAGTTAGCACTGCATCCAGAGACTGGTTTAGTTGACAGTATGCTTCGAACAGTGAGGAAGCCTTTTTGCAAAAAACTGAGGATATGCTCCCTCATTTGCATCAAGTAGCTTGAGGTTATGCATCCAAGCTCTAGTTTCTGATCCTTCTTACAGAAGTACAGCACATCAGTGCTCTGGAGATTTCTGAGTGCAAGCATTTTTCTTGAACTTTTAGTCTATATTTTAACCTAATTTTATGCCCTTCTCTTTCAATCCCCATGCAGAAACTGATTCAGCCATTTATGTCACAAGTATAAAACAAGAACCCTGCCACAAACTTTATACACTCTCATGGTCAGCCTGAATTTTCCAATGATCTTGAAGGTACTGGTTTGATATCATCCATTTCCAATATACACCATGCCAAAACCCAGTGATACTCAACATCGACATCTAGAAGATATGGTTCAGGTAGCTGCTAAGCACGCTTTACTTCCTTATGATATGAAATAATTTCCTTAGGCTTCCTGAACACCAAAACTAAAAGTAGGATCTAGTTCCAAGAAACTTTCTCTTTAAACTATAACTCATCATTCAATGCTAAGGTTTTAACCCCATATTAAAAGGCCAACCTTCACTTTAATGGAAGTGTTTATAAACGTAATTCCTTGCCCCAAACTGAATTATTTTATTATGTTTAGCTTGCTGCTTCCCAGTACTGGGACCTTCCAAACCATCTTTCCCTGAAAACTCTAGTGATGTATTCCAAATTTCAAGAACTGCGAGTCACTTCCAGGATAATTTTTAATGAGATTTCAAAGTAACTAATGATATAAATTCTGAGCAGATCAGCATTTATACTGTGGCTGCAACAGAAATACAATGAAGCAGCTGATGCACAGAGGCAAACCAGAAAGCCTTCATTTAAGAGCATAAAATTCCATTTCATTAAACCTTGAAAGCATTTTACTTACTGTAAAATCAGTTTAAATGTGGAAATGAGACTCAATGAATATAGAAAAAAAAATATTGCTGCTACAGCACTCTGAAATGATAGCAGCTTCTCTTTAGAGTCCAAATCCCTTAGAATTCCAACTTTTAACAGTATGCTTTAAAAATTACATGTTGACATGACAACGATGTTTGTGTTTTCACGTTTTCCAAACCGTTAAAGCTTATCCTAGGATATTCCATAAGCATACAGAAGAAACTTTCTAAACTAGTTGACAGTTTACTGTTGACAGATAGGAGAACAAATTCCTTCTCCCCCACTAAACCAAACCGCTTACTCTTGAATTGTGATAAATACTACCCCCCAAAAACAAACCCAAATCAGCCATAGATTTTATATATATATAATGAAAATATACTGAGAAGTGCGTATTTATCAGATACTGAAAACCAGTTTTGAAAGTTTGGTAAATGTTCAGAAACTAGGTATTACCAACTAAACATTGCATGCCCAAAGCTAAGCATCACGTTAGTTAACTCTTTGTTTACAAACTGTTTTAAGTAATTACATAGTTTTGAAATGTGGTGTTTTGTACTACTTTTAAATTATAGCTATATTACGACATAAATTGCTAGAGAAATACTAATTTATTTCTTATTCCTTTACGGGACTAATTTAATCAGTACCAACTGAAACTCATCACCAGCACTGTAGCTACACTGAAGGTCTAACAGACAACCTCGTGCTGGTGAAAAAGGACACATTCACCAGCTCACCCCTTTGCTGCTCATCAGTGCTCCTTTACCAGAAACTATTTCCTAACTCTGCCTGCTTACATAAACAGTCTAAAACGCTTTTGTCAAAATGAGCTGGATCAG
Source organism: Pezoporus occidentalis (assembly GCF_034315485.1). Lineage (NCBI taxonomy): Eukaryota > Metazoa > Chordata > Aves > Psittaciformes > Psittacidae > Pezoporus > Pezoporus occidentalis. The sequence goes on from NW_026916325.1 coordinate 598,138, forward strand.
CAAATACCTACTGCTTAAACTCATTTAGATCATACTAAAAATATGGGGATGGGAGGATTCTCATGAGCAGCTCCAGGTGTTTCAGGGGAAACAGAGGCTCCCAAGTTCAGAGGTGGCAGTGGATGATTAAGAATGGTAACTTCCATAAAAGTTATCATTCTTAGGAGTGATAACAGCAAAGGAATAATAACTTCTAGGAATAATAATGGCACGCCTATGTGGGTAGGGACAGGAATCCAGTCCACAGTCTGAGGAACTGTACTGTACTAAGTGTATTAGCATCTTTAAAGCAGTGGAACTGATCTTACTGCACAAATAATTAGCTGTGGTTTCCAAAAAATACCAACATCTGAATTTAAGATCTCTCAGATCAAAAGCATGACACCGAATTGTTGTGATATTCACCCACAAAGTTTGTTAAGATGCTTGTAAGGAGATATTAGAAGTCCAATATTCAGAAACTGTTTTTGTTCTATTACAGAACAAACCCAAAATGAATGAAGAAACCCTGATTAAAAAACACAGAAATCTCTTAACAACGATAATCCATTTTTTTTTAGAAAACTTGAATCACCCATTGTTTTTTGCTTGGGAGAGAAAGGAAAATAATTTTTAACTGGATTTGCCAACAGTATTACCAACATTTTTGTCTTTTTTTTCCTTCTTTGAAATAAACATATTAAAACAACCTAACCTCTATTTCTGCAAGACTAGCTCCAAGGAAACTGGAATGCTGCAGTGCTCAGAGTCATCCACAGAGCAAAGGTACAAGCATAGACAGCAGCACCTTCCCATAGGTCCCCCCCACACACCTCCCCTACTTCTCACTCATATCATCAGCATGTGAATGGAGTTCTGCAGAGGTCAGGCAACAGAACAGGTTTTATCACTGGTAAGAAACTGGGAATATTATCAACCCTGCCCATGGCAGGAGGGCTGGAACTAGATGATCTTTAAGGTTTCTTCCAATCCTAACCATTCCATGATTACAGCTGTGAAAAGCAGAGTACTGGAGTCAGGAACAGTCAGGGAAGCACTCTAATGTTCACAGCAATGCCATAAAATCACTGGAGTTAGGGGTGGGGTTATCTAGACCCCAAAGCAGGAACAGCAGCAGCTCTGCCATTCTGCACAGATGCTTGTCTAAAGTATTCTTAAAGCTCTTCAGAAAGTAATTTAAGCTCAATCACAATAGCTCATGTTTTATTATACCTGATCAGTCTCACTGTCCTTGTAAATCTCTCCAAAGGGTCCAAATTCCAGTGGGCCACTCAACTCTAGGTACAGTGCTCCAATTATATCCAAGTATGATGCCAAATTATAATGAAGGAATCACATCTTGCAGAAAACTGTGTTTTACACATCCATCACATACCATTTCCCTAAGTTTTATTTTACCCATAGATTTTTTTTTTTGCATTTTGGCATTTCATTAGTCCTGCTTCTATACAGTACTTTATACTGGAGCAGATCATATTGAATGCCATCACACAGCACGTACAGGAGAACCAGATTATCGGGCCTAATCAGCATGAGTCTGTGAAAGGCAGGTCCTGCTTGATTAACCTCATCTCCTTCTATGACAAGGTGACCTGCTTAGTGGCCGAGGGAAAAGCTGTGGACGTTGTCTAACTAGACGTTATTAAAGCCTTTGACACCATTTCTACAGCATTCTCCTGGAGAAACTGGCTGCTCATGGCTTGGATGGGGGTAGTCTTCACTGGATACAAAACCTGACTGGATTTCTGGGCCCAAAAAGTGGTGGTGAAAGGATTAAATCCAGTTGGTGGCTGGTCACAAGTGGTGCTCCTCACAGCTCAGTAGTGGGGCCAGTTGTGTTTAATATCTTTATCAATGACCTGGATGAGGGGATTGGGTGCACCCTCAGTCAATTTGCAGACACCACCAAGTTGGCTGGGAGTGCTGATCTGGTAAAGGACCTGCAGGCTCTGCAGAGGGATCTGGACAGGCTGCACCAATGGGCTGTAGCTAATAGTATGAGGTTCGATGAGACAAAGGGCCAAATCCTGCACTTGGGCCACAACAACCCTATCTAATGCTACAGGCTTTGGGAAGAGTGGCACCAAGAATGAACCTACGCTCAAGTGAAGAAAAAAATGCGCCATACATGTCTTATGCAGGTGAAGCATAAACAGACAAAAAACCAAACCGAAACCAACAAAACTTAAACCCCAAAACAGATGTAAAGAACTGAAAAGTGGAAGACGAGAAGAAAGTTGTTCAAGGTGAAATTAACCCAAGATAAAAGAATCATACCTGCTTTGAACAATTATTACAATTACTAGAAAAGCAACACTTCGAGCCATTTTGCTGTTAACTGATATACAGATTGCAGGACACATAACCTACAAAAAAGGTGAATCAAGTCAAAGGGAGTTAACAAATAGTTTGTAATGACAAATACATTTTTCACTAATCAAAAAATGCTAAAAGAACTGGCCAACAATATTAGTACCAGTAGCCCCAAGGATTAAAGAGCTTGGCTCATGGTTTCACTAAAATCAAAAGGTAAATAAACCCCAAAGGGTTACCTTAGGTGAACTTACAATTTACTCACAGGGGAATTTTTCTATATGCCAACCCTCAAATCTGAACATACTTTGAACAGAACTCTTACATATTTTCAAAATGCGTAACTCAGAAAAGCCATCATGAAAGGATGAAAACCAGGCAAACAAAATATCTGGATTCCAATTCATAGGTCATAATAAATTAAAAATGCCGACAAAAAATGTAGAATGGAAGCCAATTAAGTAATTACAATATAATTATATTTGAAATTGAGAAAACACTGCTGCACTTTGATCCTTCCACCCAAGTGCACAGTAATGTTGACTGAATATGGCATTGCATGCACAAATGCTTGTACACAAAACAGGGACACAATTTCCCTATACACAGTGCATGAAGCATCTATCAATTGATGCTGTTAGGTAACCAAAGCAGGATACTCATGTTTACCAAACTGATACAGAGGAGACAGATATACATTTAACAGGAAAAGAACAGGCCTGGCTAGTTTAAGTGCTTCTTCCTTCAAACCAAAAACACTGTTTGTTTTGGGTTTTGGTTTTTTTTTTTTTTCAGGTGGAGTTTGACCCAGTTCTTCTGAACTCTTCTAAGAGAAGAGCAGCCACATCATCATCTTCCTCTTGAAGTTTCCTCATCCTTATCTTCTCTCACCAAAATCACAGTGAAAAAGGAGATTAACTCCGTTTTTCAAAAAATAAGCTTTCTGGCATTTGAGAAGGTACCTGGTTTCAACGTTTGTGAATATAATGAGTGAAAAATCTTATTCTAGATCATAAACATTCTCAGATACAGAATCAGAAACGGGGCTCTCAGTTGAAAAATCAGAAACAGGGAAAAATATTGCTGGTTCATTCTGCCTATTAATCACTGCCAATTATTCAGCCTTCTGACTATGCTACACAGAATATTTTGTACTATACTCCCAGAAAAGCCAGTGCAAGTGTCCAAGAAGCCAAGATGAAAACTATCATGTTCTAGCTCTTTGTGCAACTATGGGGAAGATATTCCTCCAAGTGAATTTATTTTCAAGTTATTTCTTCTGCCATTTGATAACAGAAATAAGTCTTTGCATGTTAACTTTGTTCTTTATCTATTTTACTTCTCTTTTTAATATATAAATGGTAAAACAGTACATCTAGTATCAGACAAGCCAGACAAGTCCTACAGTGACTGGATTTTTTATTGCATATTTGCTAGTGATCTGATCTGAATGTGTCACTATGTAGGACACAACGCATTCTGCCGTCTAGATCTGATTTTCTGGTTTAAATGGTAATAATCTATAAAATATGGACCTGAAGCAGTCTTTACAAGTATTCTTTTCTGGAAAAGGGGAGAGAAGTCAAACAATAATTTACAATACTTAGGAGACAATTCTGATCAAAGAAACATACTGACATTACTAGAATTAACATAGCTGTGGCTGACTATGTATCAACAGCTCAAGATTTGAGGACGATGAAATGGGGGCCTTTTTCAGGGATTAGTTGCTATCAGTTTAAAACACTTTCATTTGTATGATAATGGTCTTTGCTTACCTCATTACACAGAATATTAAAACTGCTGACCAATTTGTGTTACAATGTTGTTGATGGAAACAGCAAGAGTTTCACATGGAAAAAAATATTCTGAAAACCACTGTGAACAGACAGGAGGAGAGTTTTGTTTTCTTAGGTGTTTATTTAAAATTTCAGGAAAAGGAAAAACTTCCTATGTGTCTCTGGGTAAGGGTACATGATGAAAGAACAGGTACCACCCCAAGACAGCAATTTGAGAGACCGCCTAATCCCAAGAACATGGTAAAAAAGGTGGAGCCATCTCAGTAACAGAATTGCGCAAGAAGCTTCAGGAGGGCTATTTAACCATGTATCTGCACAAGCTCCTGGACAAATGTTCTTTCTAGAACACAGAAGTATTTATCAGAGGAAAGCTATTTTAGACTTGTGTGATATGGGAAGAACCGAGTATGACGATGAAAATACAGGAAAAAATAATTACAACCCACTTAAATTACTAAACAAGGAGAAACCAGCACACTAAAAGACCATGACTTCAAAAAAGCACTTCCAGTAATCTCAGATATCTGAAAGAAAAGGTCTTTTAGAAAGTTGCTTTAAGGGATAAGGGAGCACAGGAAACTCAAAAGTTAAGAAAATACACAGCATGCTATTCAAATGGACAAAATAGAGACTTAGAAATCAATATGCCTGTATAAGCATAGAAGAATTGAAGGAAGAAATATATAAAGATGGAAAACTTGTCAATCTGCTGGAAATGAGAAAAGAGGAAATGTTATTTAATACCATAAATTTCCTGCTGCACTGAAAATCTGAAAGTTATCAGCAGTTTCATGGCAAAAAAAGAGCATGTATTTTCAAACAGCATCTGGTATCTGGGGTATAGATCTGATTTTGTTCAATACTTTTAAAATGTATTTTCTTCTTCTCTGTCACTAATTGAAATAGGCACCAAGATAGAAGGGAAATAAATATTCTGGAAAACAAGATCATAATGCAAAATCACTTTGGTGTACTAGAAATGCTATCCAGAAGAAATTCAGTAAATACAAATGTGAAATAGTCCACTCAAGGAACAAAACAAATCAATCCAGTAATGCAGATGGACTGGTAAGCAGAAAGACTGAGAGAAAAAAAAAATTTAATCATTACAGTGGACAGTAATTTACCATAAGGCAGGTCAGAAAGTTGCTGAACTCCAGAATCTTTCAAAGATTGCTCTCAGTTAAAGTGATGAGGGAACTGAATAATGAGCAAAACCAGATTTTCTCCAAAACACTAATCTGTAATTATGCAGGAGTTACCGAAAGTGTAAATTCTAATGAAACCCCTCCTTTTTTTTAATTAGCTTTTTGTCATTTTTTAAATCCCTTCTGGTATTGTTTTATTAATTCCTATTCTTTCACATTAAACACTGAATTTATTAACATGTACAGGGGCAGACTTGGTCCATGGCATTTTTCAGCATAATAGCCTGTCTTGAAAATTGCATTTGGTTGACAGACAAGCCCATTAGCCCTCTTAATGATGTAAACAAGGAGATTCTTCATTTTTGCAGTGTGCCTAACACTATAAGAAGCACATTCTCTAGTAAATCTATTTACAAACAACGTGGTGTACTTACACAGAATGCCAAACAAGCTTTTGTGCCCTGAGATGAGCTGCTAAAAACCACTGCGACTTTTTTGGCGGGGGTGTATTAACAAGTCTGCTATTTGCAGACCAATAGGACAAATAAGGAAGGAGCACTGCGGATAGTGCTGAATTTAAACTGTCATTGTCATTAAAAATTCGATTTCTTGTAGGTGTAACCGAAGATTACAGTAACACGCTGACCCTGCCGGGCTCCGCAGTAATTAATGGCTCCTGGAAGCCAGTCCTCCCATTGCAGTGCCCTGTGCAGAGCCTGGGTGCGCTCTGCTGCCCCCTGCTGCTCCGGCCCCGCACCGCGCCCCAGAGACCACTCCAGGGGTTCTGACTCCACGCACGGAAAACTCAACGCTTCACGTAGAAACACCTTACTACCCGTGTGCCCAAGTAAAAGGCCACGGCTAGATCCAGTCATTAGTTCAGACTACCAGTCGTTCATCAGGGCTAACCTATGCCTGCAGGCGAATTTTTGCATTCAGACTGAATTTTTGCAGGGGCTGCAGCTCTGATGTCAGGGGATGACTCCACACTTTTAAAACTAAAGCCAAACTAATCTAGGTAGTATTTTAATAACCACATTTCAGAACAAGTACCAACATTAAAGAAGTTACACTGCTTTCTCTTTCCTCCTACTGAAACTCAGAATTTATCATACAATCACAGAATGGCTTGGGTTGGAAGGGATGTTAAAGCTCACCTAGTTCCAACACCCCTACCACAGTCAGGGACACCTTCCACTTGACCACGCTGCTCAAAGCCCCATCCAGCCTGGCCTTGAACACTGCCAGGATGGTGGGGCCACAACTTCTCTGGGCAACCTGTGCCAATGCCTCACCACCCTTAAAGAATTTCTTTCTAATATCTAATATAAATCTACTCTTTAAGTTTAAAGCAATCCCCCCCCCCTTTGTCCTATTCCTACAGACCCTTGTAAAAGGTGCCCCTCCAGATTTCTTGTACCCCCCTGGAAGCTGCTCTAAGGTCTCCCTGGAGCCTTCTCCAGGCATAACTGTCTGCATCTAAAATTAGGAAAATTGTCATTTCTAACAGAATGCTGAACAGCACGTGGGTGACCAGGCTTAGCAGAGAGTGAACAACCAGGGCTGGTGAGTGCTCTTAGCAGGGCATCCAGCCCAGTGTCAAACACATGCTGCACCAGGCCCTGGCAACAGTCCCATGTTCTCCCTCTGAACAGAAATGCCATGTGTATTTGCACTTATTCAAGAAGTTTTGACTAGCATTATTTCTTTTGAGTTAAGAAGAGTAAGATGATAAAAAAAAAATCTGTTTTTTCTTTTATAGTCTCTCACTAAAAACCAGGTTAACATGGGATGAGAGAAGCTAACTTTAACATGCCAGCTATCTGTAATCAAAAATGGAGCTGATTATATCTGCTGGATATAAAAATTAAAATGGAGGTAGTTCTATCCAAGATTTTCTTATTGCATTTGTTGAATACTTCTGATTTGAAAGGCAAATCGTATCTTGTAGAACTAGAAACTACAGAAAAGACACTATACCTAGGTTTAGAGCAAAATTTAGTTAAGTTTTATTTTTGCAAAAAATGATCTAAGAACCCTGTTTTAACTGTAACTAATTAATTGCATTTTAAGTGCAACTAATTCTCCATCCACACTTTCAGGTGGTCTTAGGTCACCTGTAAAGAAAATACAGCCTTGTAAAGGCAACATTCAATAGTTTCTAATAAAATTTCTCAACTAAATAGTTAATTAAAAAATGTTCTTAGAACCTTGTTGAAAAACTGGATTTGTATTAAAAAAAATACACATGCTAACACATAAATATACATATGTACAAACACATGTATACATAGAGTTGCAAATGAGCATGTTTAAGCAAAAATTGATAACTAGTTGCTTGTTACAGGAAAAACAAAAAAGATCAAGACTAAAACTTTAACAAAATCCAGATTTAAATAATCTACTTAACCAAAGCTGTTTGCCAACTCAAAGCCATCTCTTCTAGCTATCCAGAGACATAAACAGTTGCAAAACAGCACAGCATACAGAAAGGAAGAATGCCTCTGTGATTTTGATTTCAGCACTAACAACAGCTGCAAAACACAGGTTCCTCTTAGCTCATGACTTAAATGATGCGAGTTCCCTGGAGGATGGGATAATCCTCAATTATTCACAATTTCACGTCAAACAAATGGAAGATAAAGACTATCTGAAAAATATTGTTACTTAAGCCAATAAATGTCTTTGTATTGTCTTTCAGTCTTCATCATTAATACAATCAGCCTGTAATTCTGCACTGAGACAGGCCTGGAAATTGAATTACATCTTCCTTCTCCTCTGAGCCAATCATTACTTTAATTGCAATTTATTCAACTGACTTTACTAACAAAAATAGTGTAACTGAAAACTTCGGAAAAGCCTGAGAGATTAAGAAAAAAAATGCTTAGTGACTGAAGATTATGAGGGTTGATAGGGCATAATGGGAAGTTACTTAGGGGGAAAAAAGTTCAAAGAACACAGTTTAAAGCTTGAAAAGGAATGTAAAGACCTAAATCAATATATGTCTCAACAGTGCAGAAAACCTCTTCCATAAAAAAGCAAGTAAACTGCGGATGACAGTATTCTCTTATGACAGAACAGATTTTTTTTTAATACAGTGATATTAGAAAAAATACATACATGTACATATCTAAAGAACATATATGTAGATTTATGGTCTCGGGCAAAAAGTTTGAATTTTTATATAGATAAATTTGGTATCAAATACTAACATCCAAAGTACCTAGCAAACAAGAAACTTTATAAATAGAATATATTCAGGAAGTAATAACTGTAAATAACAGTGGTGGAATAGATATCTGGTGTCTATCTTACCTCTCTGATTTTCCAAAGCAGAACTATGCGAAGCCTACAAAGTCCAACTAAAGAAGGACCCAGGCCAGTCCTATAATCCCATTTTGTATATGCCCTTCACACTGCCATGCAAAAAAAGGCATTAACTACTTTCAATCAGGTCCTCTTCAATTCCTGAAGAATCAGCTTGTTCTAGTTCAGAGTTTGCCCAGTCACCAATCTTCCAACTATAAGGGCTAAACCAAAGCGTTGCCTCAACACCAAAATTATCACCTTTCTACGAATTAAATTTCATTAACCTAAAGAACCAGTGCAAGAGGACCAAAATGGTTAACTTTTCCTATCAAATTAAATACAAGCTCCCTATTTTCCTATAAGAAGTTTAAAATTCTGTAATAAATGATTCCTACATTTTAATACACTTCATCCAGAAACTGAACTGGCTATCATAAGATTCCTTTTTAGGAATCTTCTAGCCAGGAGGCCATATTCTAGCCAAGAGGAAAACTCCAATATAAATCCAGATAGCTGTCTGCTACCTGATCTCGTTCTGCAAAAAGGCTGCAGTTAATGCTGTTATCCACTAAGTGGCATTATCAACTCAAACACCTACATCTGACAAAAAGTAATCACAGTACAGTGCATTTTGCCTCCTACAGGCAATTCATTTTATTCAAGTTTGTCATAAATTTAGACATCATTCCAAACAGTCAAATATATTAGTAAATCAGCACTACCAATTTACTTTTCACATCAAGACATTCGCATTCAGCATGATGGTCAGGTTAGAAATAAAACTATTATGACAGACCTACTGAACAAAGCAATCAAAATATTGCAGTAATATGAGCTCAAATCAGACACAGAAAAGTATAATATGGTATTCTGAAAGTAGCTGGGGTTTCAGAAGTGCTGTACATCAACAATTCCAGTATTTCCTGTTGTCAAGTATGAAAGTACAAAAGTCACACCAGATGCCTACTTTACTTCAGATACAGCACTTCAGTAAAAGTAATTCTAATAGATTAGGTAAATTGATGCTACCGATTGCTAGAGGGTATTTTTAAAAATACAATAATTGGGAAAGTAAGTACTATGTTTCACTAATTATTTAAGGATTAGTTTTCAAAATGTTACTTAAGGATTAATAACTGTAAATATAGTTTTTTGAGAAATGTTTACTGGGGGAAAAAAAGCATTTAGGAACAGTATAAATACAAGAAAAAAGTATTAGAACAGAATTCTGATTTTAAAGTAGTTTAACCCCCCAACATTCCTATTGCTTTCTCTGGTCATTTATCACTGTCAATTTGTTCATACTACTGAAAACGAAGCAGAAAAAGACAATTATCAGTATTACTGTATACAAAAATACAGAAAAATGAAATGAACAACTACTTCTGTTTCTCTGTCTCATCAAATCATGTATTATAAGCTTGTGAAATGTCCTATAAAGCACTCAAAATTCTGAGCATGCTTTAATGCTACAACAATCAAGGCATTCCTGGCTTTTTTTCTTCAGTGATTTTTTTTTTTTTTCCCCTTCCTGGCCACAGAGGAATTGCATCAGGACATAGCCCTTTTTCCCTACATCCACCTACGACAAACATTTGCTGCAAGTCAGCGACTCCAAAAACAAATTGTTTACAATTAACTCAAAAAAAGCTATTAAAAAAAAATTGCTTCTTTGTTCCAGTTGGAAAGAGAGACAGCCAGATGTGTGGCTTGTTGATGCTGCTCTTCTCTGACCTCTGAATGTAGGAAGAACTGCAGCTGAGGAAGGAAGTCAGCAAGTTCTGTTAATGAAGGTGAACTTTGTTAAAAAAAAAAAAAAAAAAGAAAATTTCATGACACAAAAATATCTTTTAAAGTGTTTTTTATTTAAAAAATAGTGACATAATTAGTGGTGGACTTGGCAGTCCTTGCACAAAGGTTGGACATGATGATCTTAAGTCAACATAGTTGATTCCATGGTTCTATTCTATGTAAAGATAACAGAAAACCTTACTTTTTGCTATTGGTGGAAAATTAGAACTATCTTTCAGGAGAAGACAACAGAATCTCATCTTTTGCTACTTCTGGAAAACTATACTCTTAATTTCAAGAACTCCAGTAAGTTTCACTGCCTTAAATTAGCAATGCCTCATCAACACCTGCCGGGAAACCATCCTCCTTTGAGAATGCAAAATTCAGGAAAAGCATTTTAATTTTAGGCTCTGAGTCACAGTCTACCACTACAGACCAAAATCAAGCCTGAAGCTGAATTCCAGAATGAGTGTGCCCAGTTCTTTGGAAAACACATCTGGCCAACAATGCAAGGCAACCAACTACAGTTACTATAGTATCTTTCTGCACATTTCTCCCTGAAATATAAATCTGTACAATACCCAGCAATGAATTAACTAGTAACCTGTATTGAAAACTCCTCATTACATGGTACTCCTCATGACAGTAAAGAACACATCTGTATAAGATATTCTGTGAACATAAAAAAAAGAACATTTTTCAAAGTCTGCACAGTAACAGATATGAAACATTACATCTTGTTTCTTGTGAACTTCCAAATATTTTCTGAAAAAATGTCGGAAATGCATTCTGAAGTTCCACAACCACAGTGCTCCTCAATTTATCAAGGTAGACAAGAAGTAGTAGAAGTTAATAGTAGTTAGATATCATGGTCTGCAGTGATATTAAAGAACACAGCGTGGGAAGTGCAAATTCACTCTATAGATTCAGGTTTAGATACTAATTCTGGCACCTAAGCATCAGTCCAGGAATGCAACTTAATTTTGTGAATTAGGCTTAATCTTCAGCGTTTCTGCACTGCTAACTTCATCTTTGCAGCTCACACTGGCTTTAGTAGAAAATTATGCCCAATACTTGTCATCCAGCTACTATTTAAAAAAAAAATGCTTGCCACCCAAAGACCTGAAAAGTATCATCACAGTTCATCTTTCAACTTCTGCTCACTATCATATTGTTTCATTAAGAAACTTTCCTATGTATTCTTAGAAAACAGGGAATTGAAAATGAAAACTAGTTTACTCTCTCTGTTCTCCTGACCCCTAAGGTCATTTAAAAAACAACATTAATAGAACAGCATAGACATGCATATGTACACACAAAACCATTTCTGTGAACAGTTACACATATATTTAACCTAATAAGAAAATTCAAATTATGGAGAATTAAAATAACATTTCATGTCATACTATTCAAAACAGTTGTAAAGGATACTGGTCATTTTAAACACAGCCTATGAGAGTTAATCTTTCTCTTTGCATCAACAGAAATGAAAAACCTCATCATGTAAGACTTTCAACACAGTTCAAACAGCTCACAGCTAAGAGCACAAAGAATTTCTTCTGCTGCGTTAGTATTTAGAAATTATTATTGGCCTGTCAGTGCCACATTAAGTTTTGATTTCCAGAACCTTTTCTTCCAGAAATAAAACCCCTGTTTAGATGCTTCTACGGTCCCCATTTTGTCATAGTCTTCTGAAAGAGTCAAACTTTAAGGTCATTAAAGGCATAACTAAGAGTTTAATTTTGAAAAAAACAATTTGTCTTAGTATCAGTCAAAGGTCTCCAACAGCAAACACTTCAGACTTCAAAAATTTAACAAGAAAAAGAATGCTAAAAAAATTTCCCACCAGTGTTAGCTCCCACCAGTTAATTACTTCCTACGAACTGAATTAATGAAAGCAGTGAACTACACTATGGTAATATTAACTTTGTATAGGTTAAATTTAAAGGAATCCACAATTAATAAATCTCTATTTCCTCCGTTCATACTCATTTCTTATAATTTCCTGTTTCTCTGACATGTTAGAATATCCACTCCTACCATTTTTAACTTTCATTCTTTCCACTCTACTTGTCCTATCTCCACAATCATCCTTCAGTTCATCTTTCTCCCCCCTACAAGGGTGGATATGCCCATGAAGAGCACACATTTTTGAGATCCTCTTCTCTCCAGTTCAGAAAGATCACTCCTCATTTAAGAAGTAGAATGGGCCTTAAACTTTAGTAGAAATGCTATCTTTATAAAATTTAATAGGTGTCATATACATAATTCCTATTTTAAATTCCTTATGATTGTAACAAAATAGAAGGTTGGAAGGCCTTTTAAAAGAGAAAATATAAAATAAAAATAAAATACACAAAGCAGCTTCACTGGTTAAGTATACAGTCCCTACAAGTATCACTCCATTATTTTACAAGGTAAAACAGAATAATCTATACTGCAGAAACTGAAGGCTTTAGCCTTTCATCTTAGTAAGTCTTTCCTTCCACCCCTCACATCCACCTCCTCTCTTGGACTTGGGTTTGTTTGCTCATCCAGTGAAATGAAAAACAGGAATATCACCGTCTTTCAACTATGTTGGTTCCACATTCACCAGAATCCCTTATGGTCTTAAATTAATGAATCTCTGCACCTTCCAAACACCTCCCCAGGCAGTTTTATTTCTTCTGAACAAGCATCCACATGATTAGCAAACACCTTTACTTTGCCAGACTGCCACTGAGATCCCTGGGCTCACTTGGCTACTGCAAACCTGCTTTGACAGTTGGCCTGCTGTCATGGTGGGCTTGGTTTTACCTGCAAAAAAATTAAGTTTTTGTGGTCATTTGCCACAGCACCACTGGTTGGAGGCTTCTCATGGCAGCTGAATTAATAACAGCACTCACTGTTACTGCCCCATCCCTGGAGGTGTTCAAGGCCAGGCTGGATGGGGCTTTGAGCAACTTGGTCTAGTAAAAGGTGTCCCTGACTGTGACAGGGGGTTGGCACTAGATGATCCTTAAAGTCCCTTCCAACTCTAACCATTCGATGATTCTATGACAAAATAGAGTTAGCTTAAGGAGTCCTCTCCATACTCGATGGTTCCCTTCTCTATGAGAAACCACTGGATGGAAGCTACCGTTTTGCATAGCCTTACTTCCAACAGTAAAGTAAGATATCGTTACTTTTCAGATTTTAAGCGTTCCATGCTGCACCCACCCAGCTCAAATGTCATGTCTGCTTCACATTTCCCAGCAGGCCAGAAAGCACTGGCAAACAGCAGCAGGTTTGGGTCAGAACCAGCAGAACTAGTGTCTGCAAGTTGCAGCCCCGGAGCCCCAGCACAGTGCTTACCATGACTTGGCTACATGTGAACTGTGACAATGAGATCCCCCTTCTGTTCGCTATAGTCTATGCAGTAAACAGAAGTAGCCAAAATAGCATGACTTCTAGTATTTCACTAAGAAAGTGGTAATCTTCAGTGATTATGCCTACAGATCAATACCTTTTAGCACATCTCTATCACCCTCTGCTTCCTTCTCAGATACTGAAGTCTGCAGCTGTTCACAACCCTTTCATAGTCTTCCTATGAGACCTTTTCTCAGGGCAGAGAGAAGCAAGAAGTTTAAAGCCACTAAAACAATTTGTTGCTGCAAGTACTGTCACTGATTTTCTTGCATAGACACCAGTACATGTTTGAGTCCACAGTGGCTGATGCAGAGGTCTAAACTGTCATAAATTTATTCCTCTGAGAAGTCTTTGCAATCCCGTAGATTTTCAGCAGCAAAATACCTAAACCAGCACACTCTGAATGATGGTGATGCAAGAGAAGATGCAGACAGAACCGAACTGCCACTCTGGCACTGCACTAATCAAGCAACTACACACCTGATGATAAAATTAAATCAAAAACACAAAGAGACAAAGCAGACTTGCTGGTGTGGTTTCTCTGTGGGACTATAAAAATTTAGGACAATTAAACTGTTACTATTTAAAAGCTCAAATAACACTGGATTCATTCCACAAAGAGATAAATATTCTGTACAAAGTAAGGTCCAGCATACTGCACTCTAGCTTTCTCACAATTCATATATAAAAGAAAGGGGGTACTTAAAAAGACCACTTGGTTATGCCTTACCTAGAAATACAGCTGTTCCAATTCACATTCAAAAATCCAAAGAAGTAATGATGCTAAACATTCAACATCCGCCTGTCATGAAAAATATTCAAGATTACACTTGGAATCACTGTGTTTTCCCCTTCTTCCTATTTTCAGATGAGACTTTCTCTTAAAAAGGAAATATTAATGGAAATCAGAAATTACTCTTTTCAAACTGAAATTTGTAACATCCAAAAAATTTTTGCAGCAGTACCACTCAAAAATGCTGCTGGGTTGAAATGATCAGGTCCTTAAACTAATTTTTGTCCTATATAATTCTGCAGAACATATTCAATTTAATTTGGGTTTTATAGTGAGCTGTTACCAGCACTGGTACTGCATACTGGGACTGGTATGCATATACTGAGAATTAAAAGAAATAATAATGAAAGGTCAAAAATAAGAATACAACTCCAAAGCATTTAGCATTTTACTGCAAAAGCTGTATTTATTTCAAACAATATTTATGTTGAAATAGATCAGGTTAAAGTGGTTTGAAGAAATGAATTTTCCAATCTTGAAACTACTGAAATAAAGAATGCAATTTAAATAGTGACAATTTTTTTTCCTGCAAGTGTTGGTAGAGGGAGGCTAAGAGGAAAACAAGGGGACCACAGGTCCTTCATAAGGATCTACAGGGACAGCTATTCTTACTACTTTTTCAACTCTTAAATAAAAAAAAAACTTAAAGATGCAAATTTGCTCTTAGAACAAACGTGGAATCAGTTTAAGACATTCACTACAGAAAAGCTCACAAGTGCACTTCCATTTCAACCATAGCCTCAACAATGCTAATGTAACTCCAAAAACACTCTTCCCAAAAGCTCTGGGGTTTACTATCCTCACAACTACAACAAAGCAGAGGTCAAGCCATCAGGTCTATAAATCAGCTGAATTAAGCTTTGGCTTTGGAAAACATGTGATTGTGTTTGTGCAGGTATATTTACAGCTATGAACAAAACCTGTCTCTAATCTAACGATGGATTTTTATTCATTTAATTTCAAAACAGCAAAGGTGCTTGATCGCTGTCTAACAATTAGTTTTTGAAACTCATAAGTGGGGCAGTGCAGGATTTTTTTTAACCTCCTAAAAATAAGTTCCTTGCTGCAAATTGTAACAATTCATTATAAAAGCATATTAAATTAAATCAGAATGTAACACTAATTTCCCAAGTAGAGCACCCACATAGGGAACTAATTAGGAATAGCTCCTCTGGGTAAACAAACCTTTGTACCAATTAATAGCTGGTCAAGTCAGGGAACTCCCTTTCTCTAGAAGAAAAATTCTCTCCACTTTTGCAGCAACAGAGGATGCTTAGAACTTATATTCAGAGAGTTTAATGGGAATCTGGTCAAGATTTGGAAAAGGAAAAAAAAAAAAAAGGCTGTAGAAGGTCTAAGAAAACCCAAACAACCAAACCAAACCAAAAGAAAACAAAAAAAAACTAACCACAAATTAGGACTACAAAAGGCATTAGAACAAGTCCCATTCTCTGCCTAGGCCAATTCTGTCCCAAGGGTTTACACAGACCAGAACGATAACAGTAAAATGATTTAAAACAAACAGTGGAGTAAATGAAAAAAAAGTAAATGGCAAGAATAATTCTCAGTTGTTGTTCTATAATAACAAAAGCAAAGAAATAAAAACCTCAAAATGAGACTATAATGCCCAGATTGCATTTTGAAAGGACCAGTTAGGTGCAACAGTAAAGCTACATAACAGGATGCTGTTCAAGGGAGTCTGAGTATTCATTTATCATTTATGACATTCAAATCTGCTAGACAGCTGTTCTGTGAGAGACAGAAAAGTACCAGAGTTGACTCTAACCTGGCTGAAGATTATCCAGATCCTTCCCGATACTTAGAGAGAGGCTGCAATCTGTGGATTTTAAAAATTGAAAGAATCATTATTAATGAAACCCAATTACAAGTCACAAAAATTACTTAAATGTCTTCAAAACACAGTAATTTTTTTTTTTTTTTTTTTTAAAGCAACAAGTACTGCTGCAAGGTATCTTCTTCCATGTGTTTCACCCAAACAGTACAATACACAGGCTGGCAAACTCATAGGACAACACATCAGGATAGTGAGCTACTGTCAGCATGTTTGGAACACTTAGATTCCAGAGAGTGATGCAGCTTACATGGGAAAGAAGCTGGGAAGGGAGCATCAGAGAACACGCAAAGCAGGAACACCTTAGGACAGAGAAAGGACTGGAAGCACCTCATGGAACTCAGAAAACCACCATTTACTACAGAGTGGTGATGTGGTAAGAGTCAACTTCTGACCCTCCTGCCCTGCCAGGTTGCAAAAACCAGCTCTACATACCATTGTTTTCTACAACATTTACTGAAGACATATGAAAACATGACCCTTTCCCTCTTGACACAACAAAAATGACAAGCTTGAGACTTGAGAACACCAGCACTAATTAAATGAGCGTCCCTGAAAAAGTTTCAAAGAGGGCATCCCACTTACCAGACCGTGTTAACTCCCAAGCTACTAAGCATTAGGTATTTTCCAAGCTTTGTGTATTAAAAGTGAACTGGAAAGAGTGGTTATGCAAAAACACAAGATTCATGTTAAACAGAAACCAAAGCAGATTTACTAGCAGGAATGAAAGTGAAGGTGGTAGAAGAGAATGGATGAAAATTCTGAGGAAGGATTACAGGTGGGAAGAAGAAACTGAAAGAACAGAAACAGAAACACTGCAAGCAAAGAAAGAGGACAGTGAAATTTAGATGATTGTCAGAAATAAAAATGGTGGAATTTAGCTTTGAAAGGGCAAGTCTAGCACAGACTATGCTGACATAACATCAGCTGGCTTTGGAATGTCACAACACGAAAAAAGACCCTGTGTCAGTTTGAGAAAGGGGAGGAAACTATTTGTTAGCTAAATACCTTAAATATATTAATCAATTAAATACCTCTTACCAAAGCAGATACCTGTGGAACTGTATTTATTTGACCCATGACCTGATCCATTTATTTGATCCACCCCAGAAGGAGTTCAACAATGCGAAAGGTTTTAGTCACTGAAGCCACAGGCAACTCAGTCTGAATTCATAACCCGTTACCACAAGAAAGAAAACAGAAGTAAAAAGACCTAGTGAGGGAAAAAAGGTACTAAATGTCTGCTTCTTTCTGTAAGTATTAAATGGAAATATGCACAAAACTCGTAATTTGAGAGTGAACAACTACTTCGTTCCCTTCAAATTCATCTACAGAAGTATTTGAACAGAAATGTTTTTCAGGAAAATTAAGTAATTATAAAACATGACTTAAAAGTTTAATTATAGTAAAAAATTGCCAGAAACCTTTAAACTGATCAAGTGGGACAGAAAAAACCAAACCTCTATGGAATAAAAAATTGCTATAAGAATTGAAATAACATAAAAGAACTGTATGTTCATCAGAGCTAAACCTAGTGAGCTGATTAAAAATCTTGAGAACTAACACAAACCAAAGGAAAGGTAGATGAGAATTTTCTTGAGCTATATTTATAATTTCCATATTTTAATGTTAGACCAGTTTGTTCTGTTATATAACTTGGCTTATTTCAAGAAAATTAAGAGTGCTGGTGACAATAAGTGCTCTCACATGACACAGGTACAAAATATACTCACAAAAAGCTTACAGACTGAAAAGCAGACTACAGCACAGTTAATTCAGAAGTCAAAACACATTTTTATAGAGGAAAACTACATTTTGGAAACAAGAAACCAGCAACTATCAAGGAGTTATCTCCTGTTCATGGAATTACAAAAACTTTGTGAATTATACAGAATAGCTGTCCTAAGCACAACTTAAATATTAGCTAGCATGAAATTCAATTTTTAACAAAATACGCATTACATCCTGGAAGTCTGCTTTTTAACCTTTTTTTACAATTTACCCGAGATATCCAAATTTCTTTCAGTCTAGAACAAAATCGATCTTAAATGGAATGTTGTCATGGTTTAACCCCAGCCAGCAACTAAGTACCATACAGCCATTCACTCACTCCCGCTGCGGTGGGATGGGGAGGAGAATCAAAAAAAATGTCAGTCCAATTCATAGAGTTACTACGATGAATAGGTGTGACATGGCATTAAAAAAGACAACTATGGACAGCTGCCAGGAAGTACTTGTGCTTCCTTCTTGTCCTTGTGAAGTTACTGCTTCAAGCAATAACTGGGTGGAACAGGCTGCAAAGTTCACTGAGGTAAGACATTTGGACTGAGATAAATTCTGTCAAGTGGGAAAGCAACTGCCATGGGAGAGAAAGGATAAACCACTCTGACTGAAAAAGCTTCAAATTTCCAGTTTTAGGTCTTTAAAACAGAACTGTTCCCTTACAGGTTGACATAAGCAGTCCAAGATTGATATAGCCAGAGGGAATGAAGAAGGACAACATTTTACTATGTTTATAAAACACCTAAATAATGATACTCCTTACAATATTCTGACCTAAACATGGGGTAAGAAACATGGTTATTAACAACTGCTGTCCTCCTTAGTAGAATTTACAAGTTGTTAAGAAGTGATCATTTCTTAAACACCAATATGATAAAAACAGACACTCTGAAAATCTTAGCAAAAAGCTTGACGCTGCTCTGAAGCAAGGATGTCAACAAGGAAGACAACCACCACATGTTAATGCAAAAGAGAAAATTCTCTTTTACTGTTTTGGCAGCATCCCGTAAAGTAAACTTATTCCTAGTTAAAATGCATTTATAGAATGAAACACAGAAGTCAGTTGGGTACCCTTGGCGTAGTAGTCTGGGCGACCTGCTGGGAGTAAAGCTTATTATCCACCCCGGGATTTAAGCACTCGTAGTCCACAACCAATTTGAGTTAAGGCAAAAGACAGCTGCTACTTTGAAAGTTTCCTGCTGTGTAAGAAATAATTAAGGCTATATGATCAGTGTTCAACAAAGCATAAATAGCAAAGATGCTACATTAATTCTACTTGCAAATCAAGAGTTAAGTGAAGTCACATTACAGAATGGACTACATAATATTGCAGTACAAAGGCGAAACAGAAGAGTTAAGTATGATGAAGTGTGTGTCAGAAGCAAAACTCTGAATCCTAATCCTAGGCAACAACATTATTTCATGTTTTAGAAGTTCTTCACCCAAAAAGTAGAAAGCATATATTCCAAAATGAAATCTATATTTTCAGTATTAAAAATAAAAAAGGAGCAGCAGCAGAACACAACATTGTATGCTCTGAAAAAGCACAGACTCATTGAAGCCTTTGCTACCAAGCTGGTACTATTTAAATATTATGCAGAAAGATGAAAGAGATGTCAATGGCAGGTAATTCAGGGCAGTTCATCCTTAAAGCATCCCAATCAGAACTTCAGTTCTCTCCTCTCACACCACAAACCACAACACGAATTTGCAGCCCAGGAATGGCATTTGGCCCATCACTGTCCGCACAGGGACCAGGAACTAAATTTCTGATTGCCAGACCGCTTTCAGGTGTGGGGATACATGGCCAGTTCACCAGGCAACCTACACCATCCTCATCTACAGAAGAGAGGTGAGAGACAAATGGAAGCACTCCATGGACTGGAGTCAACTCATGACTTGTCTGTTAGACCACACTGCTAAATCATTAAAATTCAGTGGCTTTAACCCTGCTTAAAAAAAAAAAAAAAAAAAGGAAAAACCCCACACAACTGCCCTCCATACCCTATAGTTTTGACTAAATATAAAACCAGACTTGCACCTCCTTCACAGGAAGCAATCAGACAATTAGAAGAGGGCGAAACATCTTCTTGAGACAGGGATTCCCCAGGGAAAACCTAAATATAATGCCAACTCAGGTCTGCACTAGCAGGTTGCTACTGCTCCTGTAGTTAACAGAAGGTAAAGCTTAGGACAGGGATAGGTTTTACACTACCTCCAGGATATATATCCTCTGGTTGAAGACACTGCAGATGCCATCTGCTTACATTTAATTTATTCATTTTGATTCAAAATGACAGCCCGTAATTCTTTATAAATATTTTTTAAAAAACTAGTACTTTCAAAATGGCTAATTACACCTGTATATTTCCTGAGGCTTTTCTTACGAAAACAATATGAAACTCAATTATTCTATCATTTCAAGCTGCTCTGGTTTATTTTTCCAGCTTTCCAGACACAGCTTCTCCTTTCAGGTTGGACATAATTTTTTCTCCTAGCCTTCTAAGCACATAAAGACACTCCTACCACCAGAGAAGCTGCTGAAACCCAGCTTCCTGGAAAGCAGAATCTGAGGCCACATGTATGTCAGAAAATAAAGCAGACCAGGGCACACAGCCATTCTCTGGGCTTGGAAGCAGCAAGCATGGTACAGCTCGTGGCTGGACACCTAAAATCCCCCCGAAAAAGCCTGGCCAGATCCAAGCAGCCTTTTGGAAATGGTCCATCGTCTCTCCTAACCCCAGAACTATGCTTGGGCATTATCTGGGAAAGTGTTAGCTAGCACAGGGCAAAACTGTGTCACGAACAGTACTAAAAACGTAACAGTACAGTCGCATACTGTATCTATTCCTTATTTAGTTCCTACTATGAACATGCATAACGATTGTAAGTACGAAGTTGCTAATTTTCAGAAGCTAATTCTGTAAGTACCAATGCATGTCAGAATTAACAGGTCACCTTTTTCAGGCATGATAGCTTCTTCTGGGTTTAGTATCACATCCTCACTTACGTGGCTGTTGCTTTCAGCCCAAGAGAACAGAACCAAGTAAATGAGTAACAGTTGAGTATTTGCGTTTCCACATATATACGCATGCATACGTATAATATGCAGCACAGGTGAAAAAGTGCACTCTTTACATTTTGGAGTTTTTTAACGTGTTCAGGCAGACTGAAGATGAGCATCTGACTTCCTGATTTCAGCAAGCCTGCACTGCTGTCAGTAGGACACTGGTCCTGACAGCTGGTATAAAGGGCCATCTCTCTATGGAGTGTCCCAATGCACAGCAGCTGAGACTCTGCTTCTCCACATCAGGGTGGTAGGAAAAGGAGAAATTCACTTTAAAAGTGAAGTAACAAATTTATTAAATCCCAACAACGATAACACCGCTAGCATAAGACAGACATCTGTTTCTCACAGAATTTCGCCTACAACCTAGTTCCGATGCGGAAAAAAATTAACAAACCTGCTTGAAAGAAACAGCGACTTTATATCCAGAATTAACATGGTCCTTTTGTTCTGTTCCCAGGATACCTACAGTGACACTAGAAAACAATGATGCTGGGAAATGACTGTGCATTACTAAGATCTTAATTTATTTTCCATCTCCATTTGGACTCCTTCACAAAATGTTCCATTTCGTAAGAAAGTCAAAGGAAATGTTTGAGTCAAAGATCCCCACTCTTCACAGTTGTCAGAGAGAAAAAGAAGTCTCATTGCTATAGGTAGGTCCATTCTGCTGTGATTTCCAAAACATCTTGTGTTGGACTGTGCAAGAAGAGACACAGCTAATTTACATGCCCCCATGACAAACTGCTTCACAGCATCAGTAAGTAAAAGGAACATACAAGGCTGACTAAATGTAAGCTGATCAATACTGTGAATCGTTGACTCCGAGATGGCTTTGAAACACACGTGCAGGACATCAGCAGGCAACATGCTAGAAGATGACAGCTCACGATCATCCTGGTGTGGGCTGCACACTCCGATGCTGAATCAGGAGCCCATGGAATACCACCTATTAGCCCATGGCAGAAGCTGGGTGGAACTTAGAGCTGTTAATTGCTTTCGCTCTACAGAGAAAATATGACCATCATCAGAGGGTGGGCTATGTTTTTTGCCAGAATATGTCAAATGAAGTCAGGCAACTCATGCTTTACTGTACACTGGAAGTCACTTAAGACTGCGCATCAAACGGGCTTGGAGATTTCTCTGGTCACAGAAAGGCACTGAGATCTCCTCGTGATTTCTGAGCAAGTTTTCAGGGCATTACCTCAACAGTCTATTTTCTGGAAAAATGGAGATGAAACTTTTTAATACTGCAAAATTAAGCAATAACCTTAGGCATGCCTAACTACAGTAACTACAGTGATGGGAAAATACCACATGCAGCCATTCTTTAACCACCAGCACAGAAGTGTCAGCAAGTTTGGTGGACAGCCTAATCCCCGAGAACTGGGATTTTTGCCTTATTTCTAAAATAATTTATATCCAACTTCCCTTCATAATCTCTCTACATCAATCTCATACAAACAAAGAAAACAAGTTACTAGAAAATGAAAGGGTTTACTCCAGTGTCAGCAGAAGGAAACACCTTTTTTTGCCAGCAGGATCACATTAAACACGCACAGCAGAAGGTCTTGCACTGCGTACAAAAGCACAGCTACCTGAACAACCTCCCCCTCTCCCTCGTCTCGTGATCCTCCCTAAAGCGAGTCGTATGGCAGCACTTTTCTCCTTTTATGGGCAAAAAAAAAAAAAAAAAAAAGAAGAGAGAACGGAAGTCAGCACCAAGCGACCGAGAGGAGCTGCGCTGCCACACGCGTCCAGAGGCGCTGGGCTGTGCTGCCCGGAGCTCATCCCTCCTGAGCGCATTAAGAATACAAACCCTGCGAGAGGGGTACCATGAATCAACTGCCATTTACTTAATTCACACTTAATTACATGTCACCAAGTGTTTCACGCTGAACTCGTCACTACTGAATGTATTAAAAAGTAAAGGATGGAGGGCATGTAATGTATTTGCATGTGCTTATCTACCACCGCCCTTTGTTTGAATGTTCTGTGAATAGCATGCGAGGCTCTTCTTTGGGAAACAGCTGTAGGGATAGCATGATGCAGAGCAGCAATTAAAATTATAGTACTTCATGCCGCATGAATTTCCATACGTGTCCTCACTGCCCCAGTGCCCACCACCCACACCCAGCTCAGTCCACCTTCCTGTTCTCCAGCAGCTCTACAAGATGGAGTCAGGAGAAGTTAATCAATGATCTGATTTACCAAATTTGGCTTTTTTTGAGACAACTGTGGAAATTTCAGTAGCTCAGTGCTAGAGAAAGATAAATGACATGTAGAATTCTCTATATATCAGGCAAAAAAAGGAATAAAAGTCTTGCTGTTCTTTTATCAACAGAAATAAATCACTGCTCCTCCCTCAATAACTGATACTAGAGTTAAAAGCCTAAATCATGAAGACTCCTACCCAATAGCTAAAGAACTGAGAAATTACAAGGAAACCCATCTCCTTTCCATGCACAGGTGATGGGATAAATAATTTCTAAGAACTGTCATCTCCCCTCCAAGCACAGCAACAGGGTACATCACCCAGAGCCCATAGTGTGCACGCAGCCAGCCACAGGACCCCTCCGTGCATCTTCCAAGGAGCCAGGGAATGTATTTGTCAGCATTACAGGTACCCATCATTAATTCAGAACTACCCTGCTTTCCCTTAGCTGTTTATGTGCAGTCACTCTTAGTTCCACTTGAATACTGTGACTCAAGATTTGACTGATTTGTTTGGGAGATCCTGCAAACAACTGAATTCAGTTACATGAGTTATGCTGCTGGGTCACAGCCCATGCATCAGAACTGAAATACAGATAAGTATTTCCAGGGTCAGAGTCTCTGTCCTTAAAACATTAATTTATTTATTTTTTTTTTTTTAAGGAAGGAAACAGTCTCCCTGGTTCTCAGATCATTATCAACTCAGCTCAGATGGCCAAAACAGCAAAGTTCAGTAGGAAGTTTAAAATAATCCCCATTTTTTTGAAGTCCAATGTTGCTCTTACACAGAAAATAAAATTTGCTAAATACCTACAAATATTTCTTATTGTTAAAGATTGCCATTTGCTCCTTGGAAGCTTTGACATTTTAACAATGTATATTTAATTCTCTTTTGTCAAATTTTATTTCAGTATAAACATGGAATACTTTTTTAAAAAGTAGTATTATAACCTGTAGGTGTCCCTTTGTCTTATGAATAAATTAGAAGACACTGAATAACAGCAACCGCAAAGTACAAACACTTTATTACGATTGTGGTGACTCAGACTGCTAGGATTTGGCAGCCCACAGTGTTCCTCAGCAGCAGAACAAAAGGGGATTTTTTTTTTGGCTGATTTAGTTCAGTAAAGGACAACATGATACTGTCTGTGCCATAATGAATCAAAACCTCACTAAAACAAAGGCGTAAGTAGTCAGACCCTAATCATTTTTTGTCTCACAGTATAAAAATGGACAAGCAGATTATCTATGCTTCTAAGGCCTCTAATATATGTACTCTCTTCCTGTCTTTTAGGAAAAAAATGAAAGCAGTAAGATGATTTAGTTGCAGAGACACAAATCTCCCAGAATACTGCAAGATCATGAATTATTTTCTTTGCATTTTCCTCTTGAAAACAAGAGATGTTAATATTAAGTAATAAATGGATTTTATAACACCTTTTCTAATTAAAAACATAAAGCCCATAGACTTAAGTATTGCACTCTTAACAAAATCTCTCAAGCATTCAGAGCATGAAACACATTTTGAGAGACTCATTTTCCAGCATCCCCATCGTGATCTCATTTGGAACAGTAAACCGTCCCTGTAGTAATTGCTATTACAGAGCTCTGCTGCGGCACAGCCTTGTGAGAGGGTGAGGAAGTGTTCCGGTTCTACAGGGCATTTATGCTTTAATAATAAAAACATAGGAAAAACAGTTACAGAATATCATCTCCCATTTCCTCTGCGACCATCAGTTATTAGGGAGATGATTACAGACTTATTTCCAGAAGCTTCTAAAGATGTAAACTTCTGTCATGAAATCTTTTATCTGAAGGAGTCACCTAAAAGTCTACAGATGATCCTTGAAGCAAAACACTCTGCAATTACAAAGCACTACAGTACAAGGAGTCAGACAGTATATATGTGGGTGGGAGAAAGTGTAACTGAGACAAAATTAGACCCTTCCTGGAAATAAAACATAACAAATTTAACAATGTAGCCTTCTAAAATCTAAACAGGTCTGAGCAACATTTGCAGCAACTCCTCAATAATATTGAGGAATATTATTAGAAATTTTTCCCCTCACCATTGCGTCTCACACCCAATTTTCACAGCATTAAACAAGCACCCTCTGAAAAAAAATTAGGACCAGCAAATCACCTGCAGCAAATAAATACCACTGAACGTCTCTCATGAAGGCTATTTAAACACAATTCTGGAACCAATTTACTGGAGACAGGATCATATGGATCAGTTACCACGGAGAACCTTCCTCCTCCAAAATCAATTCAGCTCCATAAGTGGCACCATCACGCAGCACTTGTGTACCAGCAAACAACCATGAGTAATGATTTTTTGCCCATAGTTCCACACCACTATTAATATGCATGAGAGAAACCAGAAGACAAACTTTCTCCCCATGTTCCCAGAAAGCCATTAACTCAACCTAACCTTCCAGACTTAATCTGGGGCAGCTGCAAAATGAAAATTATAATGATCAGGCTAGGTACCAAATACAGTCACAATAACAAAACGAAAACAGAAAGCAGGCTTTCTTTGAAATGTCTTTGAAAAACAAGAGAACAATCCCTTCCTCACGCTTCTCAGTCTAACCACATTCACTCTAGACAACAATAGTCGTAGGACACTGCTGGGCTTGGCTCAGTTGTCAAAGTATCAGCATATGATGATGGACAACTGAATCAAACGAGGCTCAAACTGTATTCTAACCCCAAAATGAAAACCTTCTCGAGAAGGGAACCTCAGTCTTGCCAAATTATGGCCTTCATCCTCCAGAAGAGCTACACTTAGATTTATTAGTCCATATGAGGCTAGAAGTACAAAATGGACTCACAGAAGAATTTTGAGCATGGCTACAATAAATTTGCATATATAATGGAATTTAAGACAGCTGGGATGGTAAGCAGGATGCCATCTAAGGTAATAGGAAACAAAATTGTGAAAGCTGTAGCTTAAACATCACCTATCCTGGAAGCTCAAGAGGTACCTATGTTATTAAAAAGGGCTGAAAAACCCTCAGGCCTCCCCAGGAGCAAGATACAAAGTCATCCCTTTCACAAGCCGATGAGAAAAGGAGTCATGCAATTTTAAAGTTTCGGATGGCAAGGCATGAGCATGCCCCCAAGCACCATCAAGCAATTTTAAAACATCAGGAAAGTAACCACAGAGGAAGTAAAAGTGGGTGGTAGGCTCTTTCCAGGTTGCGTGGCTGGCTCACAACCACACCTATGTCAGGACAGTGCCCTAACCCACAGACTATAGCCTGTCCTGGACTATCCTGCTGAGCTATGAAATGGAAAAATATTTACTGGATGAAAGAATGAAACATCCACAGAAACCAGATTTCCCACACCTGAATGCCTTCATCACAGAGCAGAAGTCACTTTCCCTCTGGCATAATTAATTAATTTTTTCAGAGTGGCACAATTGCAGGTGAAATAAAGGACAGTGTATGCCACGCTGCTTGTTGCAGTCACTTGGGGAGAGGGAAATGTGAGCCCAAGTTACTTCATGCTGAAAAGGGGACAGAGAACTTCATGAGTAAAGGATGTAACTAATGTACCATCAACTGTAATGAGAAGAGTCACTGCAAATGCTTCTGCTTCTTGTTTGAGTAAATAGCTTGCACTTACTTATTTTCTTAGCAAAACAAGCTTTTCAAATCCCAAGAGAACACTCCCCCATGTCATGATGCCAAAGGCAGTTATACAGGAGAGTGATGCCACTCTCCAGAAGTCACAGCGGTAACAGCTCTGGAGGGATGCAGAAATGAAGCTCTGTGTGTGTGATTTTCTTCACAGTAAAGAATACAAACAACAGTGTGCTTTCAGACATGAGTTTTAAGAACATCAACCTTAGCTTTGGGGCATCTAATTGTAAAATAGGCCACTCAAATAATTTATGAATTCAGGCTGTAATACAACAGGGAGGATTCCTCCCCCTGCCAAATCCCATAAATTATATATTAAAAAAAAACTTCTAACAACTACTTAAAATTTAAGTTAAACCTGTGTGTATCAGAGAGATACAGGAGAGTACAGAATGGCTCTTACCTAAAATGTAAGGAAGTCTACACATCAACTTAAAAAACACCAAACCACCTCCACAGTCCTACTATATTTTGCAAACTCCAGTGCCCAGAGATGACTCAGCAACCCAGAGCTCACCACAGGGGACCAAAATCAAGTTCCCAGTATGCTCTATGTGACAACTCCCATCTTGGACCAGTGCTCTTCAAGTGGTCTGAGGGGCATATATATTCATGAAACGTTTATTAACTCAAGATTTTAACCGAATCAGACAGCACTTGGGACAGGCATAAGTTGCACAACACCATGAGTTGCACTGCTACTGGAAAATTCAAAATGACCTTTTCACACTTTACAAGCTTCACAACCTCCTTACACAGATTTAATCAAAAACAAGCATGCAACTTACACTTTAGCTTCACCTTTTGCACTGCCAGTCATCCAAAGCATGATGTTAAAAGTCAACATGTCCACTGCCACTATGAACAGCCCTACAAAATTACAGTCACAGACAGGAAGTAACCATTCCACAATTAATGTGAGACTGACTCATATTCATGTCAACATGGAGAGCTCAACCATGAAATCATTTCTTACATTTAAAATCCACAATACTAAATAAAAATCCGTGTCTCAGTGCTGCACTAGGTCATGTATGTCCTAAAATGCACTTGTCCTAGACCTATTACTGTATTTTTTCTTGTAGAAGTAACTACTACTACAAGTTTAACCAAGAACTAGTAGCAAGCAGTATATAAAGACAGAAAATAAGACACATTTTTCATTTTAACTGGAAGCGTGAAATGGAATTCTGTGAAAATAGAAGAATTAGGACCTGCACATCTCACATCATTCAGATTGCTCTCATCATCATTCACATGAGTGCATAGCAGCTTCTATTACAATTTTAATTTAAACTACAAAATTCAAATTTATGACTGCATTTTTGCAACTCTCAAGCTGCCCCATATATTAAAGATTTTAATTCATGCTTTCTCTGATTTAATGTAACTGTTTTGCATTCCTAGATAACACAAGTTGAAAGCAGTGCAAAAAGAATGATTGATAATACTGAAACAAATCCAAATACATACTGAATTCAGTACAGAAGAAACACCAAGAGGTTCTGGTTCCTTCAAATCAACATGTATTACCGGTATGCATATTCTGTCCACTGATGTTATAGGTCACATTGACATACTCAGTCTCCAGAGATTTAATAGGAGACCTAATGATGTCTGGATTGCATACAGGTTTTGGATACAGAATAATATTTTTCTGTTTTGTATAAAATGTGAACGGAATGATCAAGTTCATGTGCTATGGCATGCATTATAGTACTAAAGAATGCCAGTGATTGCACAAAACTCTTTTACAGTTGCTCTAAAAACATTAATTAAGGAATATTTTGTGTCACTACAAAAACAACACAGGAGGGTAGTGAAAAAATACAGAGCAGGATACAGTAAAATACTGGGTAGTCACTAAGAAACCCAGAGAGCCTCACTTACACTTGCCATAATTTACATTTAACTGAAACCTTAAAGACCAGACAGAAACTGAAGTTCAAGAATTTTATTCTCAGTTGCTACTTTATGCTTTTTATTAATGTAAGTCAAACCCTTCATGCTATTCCCTTAATTTGTAATGTCATTACAACTTCTCTTTAAAGCCTACTCTAGGAAAGTTAAATTCATGAGTAGTAGGGCTTTATCATTAGTTTTTAACTCAGGCCTTGGGGAGGGGTTGTGGGGGAAGGAGAATTACAGGAGAGTAGAAAGAGTCAAACACAAGAACTTACAAATTCTATTCCTTAAAAGCATAAAGAAGTGTGTTGCTGATGTGTAAGTCTTCCTTATGTATTATAACATTATGAAAGTTAGCATAACAGAAAAAAGGAAGTACCAGCTTGGTTCTTCCTTGTGTAATATGAGTTGGAGTATTTCTGTAGAGTAGCACTGAGCACGTGAAATTCTTTGCCCACAAAGCAACCTCATGTCACAACAGCATTTCATTCCAGATCTCCCCACCTAAGAGTTCACTAAGTCGTTTTCATTTTTTCATGACCTTGCAAATGGTGAGAACAGAAGCACCAATGCAAAAACATCTCTGTCCCCCTTAACACACCCTTTCCGCATGCACATGTAAACTGCGTTTAGGAGCTGGTTGACAAAAAAAAAGAGCAAAAAGATGGGCTGTACAGCAATCAAAGATTACTAGTGTCCTGGGTTCAGCAGTAGCAGTCATTTTTTTCCTTCTTCGTAGCCGGTGCAGTGCTGTGTTTTGACTTTCGGCCTGATGTTTTGGTTTGGCCAAGGACTTTGTGAGCCTCATGCTCTGCCAGGGAGGAGGGGAAACCAGGAGGAAGCAGAGACAGGACACCTGACCCAAACTGACCAAAGAGGTATTCTATACCACAGCACGTCATGCCCAGGATGCAACTGAGAGTTACCCAGAAGGGCTGGGACGGTGGGGTTGGAGGAAGTATCAGTCAGAACTTGGTCGGGCTGGGGGGGGGGGGCGAGTTATTGATTGGCTGGTGGTGAGATGTTGTATTCTCTTCCCTTGTTATTTCCTTTATCATTGTTATTATTGGTGGTAGCAGTAGTGATTTGGGAGTTGCATTCCTTTCGTTTCTCCTCTCTGTCCCTCTGGGAGCAGGGGGAGGGAAAGAAGGGGGGGAAGTGAGTGAATGAGTTGCCTGACTGGGTTTAAGCCACCACAACCAGGAACAGGCTGGAGACCAACCCACATCACCACCCTTGGCAAGTTACTAGCAATGCCACTGAAAGCATGTGAAGTTAGAGCCTTGCTCTGCTACCAGTGAATTATGGAGCACTCGACAGTGGCGTCATGTATTACCAAGACCTTAGCATAACAAAACCCAGATAAACAAAATCAAAGCTAAACGGTCATGAAATTAAATTAGGGGGAAGAAAAATAGGAAGAATAGATGTAAGCATGGTATCTGTTCACTGTAACACACCTCTACATGGACAGTGAGTGATTCACATGAGATGAATGCAGTATAGCAGATCTTGTTTCTTGGCTTATGCCTATGTACATCCCTCTGGAAATACCGCATTTATAACTCCCTGCATCCAACAACGACCAGCAGCTGGAATAGAAAGTTTTCGGCATAATCCAAGTTGAGATAATAATCCACCCCCCCCGCTATCTCCTCCCATACAGCCCAGGCATACTTACTCCAATAAGGCACTAGGACGTGCAGTTTGGCTGCTATCCCCGGCCAGGGCCGGAGTTCAGCCGGGCTTCTGGGCCGGGAGCAGGCAGGGATAGGTCCCTGTACTGGCGCTACGCAACCCTGCAGCCGCGGCGGCTTCGGCACTCACCGGCCGCCAACGAAGACCCAGCAACATCCACCCCTGGGGATGGACTGAGGGCCTGTGCCCGGGGGAAGCTCCTCCCGGCTGGGGAAAGGCCAACCGGGGAACCTCCTCTGGCGCTCGCCCCGCAACCGATGCCTACCCCAAACGCAGCCGGCAGCCGTGGCAAAGCGAGCGCACCCAGCGCCCGCCGCCGCTATGCTACACGAGCTGGCAGCAGTCTGCGGCTGGCGCCTTCCCGGGCAACAGTTGGCTGCGTCCCCCGGACACCCCCTTCCCGCCGCCCTGCGGGGGTCAGGGGCAGTCGCGCCGCCTGCGGCACCGGCCGGGGCGCGGTGACCCTGGAGCAAGGAGCGGGTACAAAAGCGGCGGAGAGGGCAGGCGGCGAGGGGAACCTTCCGGACGGAGAAGGCGCAGGGTCCGCAGAGCTCCGTCCCCGCCCCGCTCCCTGCGGGGCTGATGCGGGGGGCGCTGCGGGAACGAGCGGCAGAAGCGGCTCAGCCCGCTCGCCACTGCGCAGTCCCGGGCAGGCGGCAGCACCCAGCCCCACTGTCTCCCTTTCCTCTGCCCTTCCTGCTTACCTGAACCGCCCGTCGCCGCTCGCTGCTGCAGCGACTCTCGTCCATCCCCCGCACCTCAGAGACAGCCGGCGACGCGCCCCTGCCCTGCCCGGCCCAGCCCAGCCCAGCGCAACGCTCCCAGGCCCGCCCCACGGTGGCTGCGTGCGGCTCCCTCGGACCCGCCTCCAGCCGCCGCGGGCTGGGGTGGGGAGGGGGCACTCTGCGGGGCCCAGAGCAGGAGGAGGGGTCCCCGGTGTGGCTGCGGACAGGGAGAGGGCCGGGCGGCTGTGAAGGACGGGAACGAGAGACGGGGAGCCCGTTCGCTCCGCAGATGCAGAGGAGAAAGGGGAGCTTGGGCGTCTGCTTGGAGATAAAGGCAGGGAAAGGAGCGGCCATCACCCGTGCTGTCCCCCCGCGCCCGGGGCTATCGGTACTGACCCAGATCCGCCCAGATCTGCAGAGATCCCATCCCCTCTCCTCCCAGCTGGTCGGCTCTTATTTTTGGGAAAGGGGGGGAGCCCGGACTGCGTGTGTGTCAGTGTTTGAGATCAGTAGGACTGCGCATACATTTTTCGCATTTTTGGCTTTGCAGAAGGCAGCACTTCCTCAAGACGTCAAAACCAGATCTGAGCCCGTTCGCAGCTCGTGAAAATACTTTGTACTTCCTCTTGCTGTTTTGAGGGTTAAATAAGGTTAAAAGTTGCAAGAGTGGTGGAGCAGCGCTTGGTCTCCCCCTTCCCTAAAAGACAAGTCTGTGAGTCATTTACAGAAAGAAACAAAAAGCCTACAAGTTACAGTATTGGAAGCACGGCATAAAAATATCTAGATATTTGTTCATACCAGGGGTTTGCTTGGCGAGCTCTTTAAATGTGAGAAGCCATGATGCTGACCGCAAAGCCAGTAAGTACAGCTCTGTGCCAGTGAACCAGAGAGCTCACAGCTGCGTTCTGCCTGGGGCGAACGCCTCGAAGGAAGGGTCTGGGTGCACTGAGAGGTGTGATTCTCATGAATAAGGCAAGCTGTGAAGCGCTGGGAAGCCGAGCGATTTGGTAGAGCTGTGAGCACGTAGGATTTGCTGCCGTCTTGACCCTCTGCCCTTTCACACCCTCTGAGCAAGCATCCCAGAGTAGCATCACTGACATGCTTTTAACTTCTTGCCTTTACCCAGGCTGTATCCAGATGTCCTTGAATTGTTCTTTGGTCTGAAAATTCCAAATTTTCTAGTTAGAAAATAATTTGAGTGACATACTTAGTCTATTAAAAGCCTTGGTATCTGTTACTGAAGCACATATTTAATATAGGAACCCTTGCAGCACCCAGCTTAGTAGAACACTAAGCTGCTGGCTTGCATTTTTTATCCTCAAGTCTCGAAGTACCTTTTAAAAGAAATAAATCACATTGCTCCACTTTCAAACAGGAAGAACAGTCACATGGAAAACTGGAACCAGGAGAGAGAACTGAACCTCAGATTCTCAGCAGCTTAATGTTCTCTTATTTTTCTGGGGCATGCCTTCTGACTGCTGTGTAATGGGCATGTCTTTAGCTGGATGCTTTTATAAAAGAAGAGGCAGCTGTCACCGATCATCTGGAAATATTCTGACTCCATTAGTGCATGTTATGTGTATGCACTCAGATTGTCTGCACTGAATGCATCAAGGACAGAAGAATATTTTGATTCTTGATACAGATAGTAATTAGGAGCTAGAAAAGTCCAACTTTTAAATCCTGCCAAAACAAAGGGACTGTTATATATTGATGAAATGAACTGTAGAACATCTACATAGCTTTAGCATCACATACTGCACTAAAGACTGAAGTTGAACAGGCTGTAGTGGCATGGCAGGCAAGTGACACATTTCAGATTCTCAGCTTTGCACAATCATGTTAGAGACCAGGAAATAATTGTTTAACTGGCTACTTTTATATTATCCAAGCCAACAGTAGCTATCTGTGCTAAACTGTTATGCTAGTGGTGGCATGAGACAAATCAAGTTTGAGGCACATCGGTAGGTTTCAGATTCCTCAATGAAGTCACCTCTTACTCCTTGGACTTTGTGAGGGATCTCATATAGTGCCCAAGTTTTGTCTTTGAAGAAGTGCAGGACTCCCATTAAAATTCTGTCTCATGGCTACCAGCCCCATCCCAATGTTTCAAACACCTGAAGCTTTCTCAGATGAAAGAATGCGCTTGCATTTACACATGTGAATTGTGCCTCTAAATGTAGGTATGCAGACACCTGCATGTTATTAGATGTTAATTAGGTGTCTGTTCTCCCATTAGTCAGGAGTAGGGTCCAGGCCTGATGCTTTCATACACTTGTCTTGCATATTATGAGAAACAGGTAGGTGCCTACAGTCAGTTCCCTGGTGAGCCATACAATGGACCATCCACAAAGAGGCTGTGTTATCACAAATCAAAGCTACCCAGGCTCTGTTGACACAGGTCCTGATCCACAGGTAGGATAAGCAGATGTATTCAGGGCTTCTTAAGGTGCACTTGGGTATCATGCCTTGTTTTCTACTGCTCTTCAAAAGCATCAGATCTCTTGTAGGTCCTTGTGACCTATCTCAGGTAACTCAGAATGCCCATTGCTATGCAAATGAATGTGTCTTAACTACAGTAGAACCTTAGACACCTAGCTGAAGACACCTTCATACAGACATCTAAAATTTAAGAGCCTGAATCCCACACTGAATCTCATCCAAACCAGTCTGCAATCTCAAATGTCAGGCAAATTGAACACTTTTTTTTTTTTTTTTTTTTTAAGATTCTGCCCTTATAACATCTGCTGTATTTTGAATGCTGTCACAGTTTTGAGTTTTTTTGGTTTGTTTTTTTTTTTTTTTTTGTGGGTTGGTTGGTTGGGTTTTTTTTGGTTGTATTTTTATCAGGAATGATTCATCAAGTCACTTACAATGTTGGCAGATACTTGAATTTTTGTCTACCTGGAAGAGAATTGTTTAGTCTTTTGTAGAGGTTGATGCCTTGCAAGTCTTGAAATTCATGGCTTTGTGCAAAATTGCACTAACAGTCATCTGGATGCAAACAGCAGTCTCAGAACAGATGGGAATATGAGCTTTCAGCTTTTGATGTTTAGCTTGCTAAGCAGAACTAATGTATTTATCTAGCAGTTTTCTTAAGCATTGCATGTAGGAATCAATTTGTGAATAAAAGGACATCTTTCTTAATGCTCATTTTAGCTTTGCGCAGACTGAAATGAAGAAGGTTAGTATGAAGAGCATTCCTTGGAAAAAGAAAGATTTAAACCTCAGTTCAGAGGTTACCAAATTCAAGGGGAAGTGTCTTCAATTTCAGTGGCCATTGAATCAGGCCCTTAATCATATCCTCAGTTTGGAAGTACTTTATTTTTGTGGTTAACTCAGAAAAAAAAGGATAATGCTAATATATTCTATGAAGTAAACTATATGAATATTCAGTAGGATCCTGTCATCACTTGCATAATTCATGGTACCAGTGATATTGTTTGGAATTGTAGCTGTTCATCACTTGTGAAGATGAACTTCAGTGCTATTTTGGAATTTAGGGACAGAATTTTCTTCTCTGAAATTTTCTGCTGAAAATTAGCAATAAAGCCTTTTGAGACAAACAGAGGGAGCAGAGAAGGGAGTTAATCTATTATTTTATGACTCTGAATTGTGTCTGAAATTGTTTCTTATGACAGAATTATGCGGCTGTGGTTTTGTCAGTATTTTTCTCTCTTCTTGGGACAATCATTAGTAAGGGAGCAGAGATATCTTCTTCATCTCAATTGTTGTAAATATAGTCAGCTTGAAGAGCTTGCTTTCTCAGCATACATTGAGCCTTTACTACAGTAAGCCCTCCAGTTTATTTCTTGTATCAACTGATGCATGACATTGGAAGAAGCATGGGCAGCCTGATCTTTGCTGACAAGGGACCAACCATGACAGATTAGAGCAGCTACGCCACTCACTGAAAATGCAGCAGTCTCAGCTGGAAATCTGACCTGTATTTATCTACCTGTTTGGAAGTCAGTATATAGAAAATAAAATCCCCTTTAAAAGACACATATACATTAAGTGATGGGACTTTGGCTATGTAACTGTATAGGAATGTGATTAGACCCTAGGACTTTTTTTGTGTATGGTTCTTAGTTGTAACTACCTTATTCACATAAACATGGACAAAGCGTAATAATAGTGTTCGTATACACTGAGACATGCTTCTTGTTAATGCTGTAGCACTGAAAATCATAAAAACAATTAGCAGGAAAGTTACCTTTTTAATTCAAAAGTTTATTGAGAAGTAAACACAGAAAATTTATTCATTCTGTGTGCTGCTTCTACAATGAAACTGCAGAGTATTTCAGTGTAATTACATTGTAAAAAATTAGCTCAGATTTGCTTGAAATAATATTCCTACTGCAAAACAAATAGTAATAATTTCAATAGCTCACTGGATATGTAATGTTTCATTTATCACTATTAATAAGAAAATGTCTAAGTACCGAACTATTTTAAGCTGGTCGGCACAAACCCATTTTCATTTGCATCTAGCAAGATGTATCCTGGCAACCGTATATTTTTGGATTCGTAACAATTTATTCTATTCATTTTATTCAAATGAGGTAACCAATACTGCAAAAATCACGAGAATTTGAGATGGATAACTTCTATTATTCAGAGCTATAGATAGAAGACTAGGAATCCATGTGAATAATGAGTAATTTTTTTTTTTTAATAATCTGTTAAACATTTCCTTCAGCCTGTCTACCCAACTAAAATGTTTATCTGACATGGTTCACATACTTTTACTCCAAAATGGAAAGCAGCAGCAACCCAAGCTGTGTCCTGGGAAGTAATGCTTATCCCACACCACAGCCCTGATCCTGCTGTGTTATTTTCTGAGTTGAAAATATTGCAATTTTCCCCAGACTCACATAGAACTTACAGGGGGAAGAGGAAGAGCAGAGGCTGCAAACATTGACCACATCTGACTTGACTGCATGCTGACTTGAAAATTTGATAAGGTAATACAGTCCCTACAGCAAACACTAGGTTTAAGTGATATGTATGAGTTTTTTATCATATTGTGTGTGAATGTCACTGAAAGGACATTTTTCAGAGAAGCCTATCTTCTGATTTGGTGGATATGTGTGAATTGTTTGCATTTGCTATAGAAGAGGTTTTGCAGAAACCTGTATATCTTCAGTATATTCTTTTATTATCAAAACAGTTTTTTTGAGAAGATCTAAGGAGTTCAGCTGGGACAAAGCTCTGTTTACAGAAACATTTGATATAATACCTTCATAAGAGCCAAATGTCTATAAAAAGAATTTCTTTCTTTTTTTCCACTTGTGATGTTCAAGAGCTTTCAGTCTGGATCAGAATCACTGAATCTGCATACTCTTAACAAGCCAGGCCTATATAGTTCCTTCTAAAACAACAATGAAAAATGAAACTTTCTGTAGCAACATAGCTGGTACATTGAACCAGAATCCCGCCAGCTAGTCATCAACATACATGATGGCTACTGTTGTTCCTCTCTAAGACAATAATCTGGATATACCAGTGTATATCCAGACTCAGTTATACCCAGAATAAATTCAAATTTGACAACTGAAATAAATAGTCCTCGGTCACTTTTCCTGTCCTTGTAGCAGAGCTAAGTGTACGTACAGCAAGAATGGGTCAACAGTTTATGAAGCAACTCCTGAGCCACTGAAGTATGCAGGTGCCTTAGGACCCATCCATACATGGTAGTGACCAACACAATATTCAGAATGTGCTTCATGAGATAACCCGTAGAGCCTTCCTTGAGTACAACTGGCTCTGTCAAAACAGAGGAGTACATAGCTGATGAAAATGGAAATTTCAGCCATCTCAGTTTGCCCCATTGCTACATGGCAGTCAGTGAACTTAAGTTTGACTGGAAGCTTTGTTAGGGAGTTGAAAGGTCAGAACTCCATTTGACGATGTATGAAGTGATGAGCAGTTGCTACAGGAAATTACGCAAGCGTGTTAAAAGTAACAGTTGGGTTGCTTTTGTAATAGGAAAAGCGAGGGTTTGAATTGCCCATACAATCTCAGTGTGGATCCCAATACATATACATTATGATATTTTTGCTAACTCCATATACATGAATGCCTTATGTTTATAAACAAACACACATAGCCTCTGACTCAGCCAGAAAGGGGGGGGGGGGGCCCAGCTGGACTACAGGAAAAGTATATTCAGCTCTTTATTCTGGTATATCCTAATTCTTAACTCTGCAGCTTTAAATACTGTAATACTCTGTCTTCCACTCACTATTTGGAAATGATTTGCAGGATCCAGGCTCTCCTTTGAAAGAGCATTAAGTTGTGAATGGATATTATCTTCTCAGTTTTACTGTAATGCAAAGGACATGACCGCTCACAGCTGTTTGTCAACTTCTTGCCTGTGTTTATTGTCTCCAAAGATTTGCTGGGATGATTTGCTAATTGACTATATTAGACAGGTTAGATTAAACAGTTTTACTTCTAGGTCTTTCCTGGGTCATCTCATTTCAACTGAACCATGTAATGATATGCTTACCCTGTCAACTCTGCAGGAAGACATGTGTAAATGTGACAACTTCCAGTGGAGAGAGAGATGGGCAGGTTGTTCTTGGGAGTGCACATCTGCTTAAGCATCCAGCAAACTTAAGGAATTCAAAACTGGGTTCCCTATTCTACAATTATTTGGCTCTTCTGATATAGCTAAATATTTAAAGCACATGCTATAAATTTCATTAAGTCACTTGGGTTTATCTGTACCTGTTTATTGGGTTTGATGTACCAAAATAAATCTGAGGATATATAAAAATCACTAGGTGTAAATCTTTTTTTTTTTTTTCTGCAGGTTGCTTTTTTCCCTTTACCTGTGTTTCACAAATTGTAGGGGACCTATACTACATGCAAAGCAGTAGAAGACTGACTCCTCTCTCTTTTCTGTTTTTATTTGAGATCAAGGATGATAAATAAGTTTAAAATTGTCTTACATATTTTATTCATCTGATAAAAGTCCCCATATTCCATTTTTTTTTTCTCTAAAATCTGAAGAGTCAAGAATGGCACCTCTTTAAAAAGGAGTGCTTCTTAGTCAAAAGTTCAAAGAAAATTTAAGTGTCACAGCACTCAATTTTGACGTGGTGCCAACATGAAAAAAGTCCTCTACAAATCTAGGCATTCCAAGCTTAGGCTATCATTCATCTAGTTTGTAATACAAACAGCACAGCGATAGAAGTGTTAGGAACATTGAGATAACGCTTTCTTCACTTCCAAAAGTGCATTATCGTCTTATAAAAGATAGAATAATTGTAGCCCACATACTATCCTCCTGATAGATGATATTAAAACTACTTACAAAAGGTAAATGTCCTCATTAATAGTAAACTATCTCAGCCTTTTCTGGTATCTAGACTGGGAAAGCTAAACACATTCTCCTGAGTTTAACCTTGCATCTCTTCATGCAAGCATTGAGTTTATATGTAAATGAAATCAAATATTACTTATCTGAAAGATAAATACAGTGGTAATTATATGTCCTGGTTTCGGTGATACTTAGTTGCCATCTGGGGTTAAACCACAACATTATGAAAAGTCAATAGTCAGCAGTCAAGCAGATGTGTATAATGAACAATAATTAATGCTGAGTCAATTATAAGGATAAATGGAAAGTTCATTTATATGGGTAGAAAAAAGACTTGTTTCCACAGTAAGTTGAACAGTCATAGGATCACAGGATCATAAAATAATTCACGTTGGAAGGGACCTCAGGCAGTTTCTAGTCCAATGTCCAGCTCAGAGCAGGATCAGCTGTAAGAACAGACCATGTTACTCTGGTCTTTATCCGTTTGGATTTTGAAACCTGCCAGGAACGGAAACTGTGCAGCCTCTCTGGGAAAGCTGTTGTATTCTTGACTGTCCTTGTGCTGAAAAGACTTCCTTAAATCCGGTCTGAATCTTACTTTTTTGCAGCATACATGCATTGTATCTCCTACTCCTGCCAGACATCATGCTGAAGATCCTGGCCCTGTCTTCTTGATAACTTTCTCATGGGCATGGGAAAGTTACTGTTAGTCACCTCTAATAGTCATATACAATAGCAAATCTTTGCTTCATTTTTCCTATCAGTTGCTATGAATAGGAAATAAATATCTTACACCATCTCACTTTCTTCTGTTTACCCAATAATGTCACCTCTCTTAATCACCTGTTACCCTCCCTTCTGTCTTTTGGGATTCATTCACCCCAAAGCCCCCAAAACCATCTTACATCATGACGTTGCCTTGAGCTTATACTCTAGGGAGAGCAGCTCCTCACTTGCCACTAGCGACAAAAAGTTTCTAGGGGTCAGAGAGAGTGTCTTGTTGCATTGGCATTGCTTTCTTCAATAGCTCTGGTTAGATATTCTGCAGTTCTACCTTGTACAGTTATTTCAGCTTTGTCACTGTGATGCAAAACAAAGTATATCTCTAACAACATAGTATGCACAGTCTTTTCTAGCTCGTTAATAGGTGGCAGCAGAGAGCTATTTCTTCTGTGGCAAAAATTATGTTCATTCAGTTATTAGAAGGAAAAACTGAACACTGAATTTTATAACAATTAATTTTGCATAAAATAAATGAAAGTCATAAAAAAGCTTTTCATCAGCTCCTTACAGATCTCATAACTGGAGTGGAGCATGTTCTCTCCTTTAAGTCTTTCAGTGCATTTTCTACATTTCTTTGCTTATGAGAGATGGCTTACTGCTACTGGTGTCACTTTTAAAATGAGCTGTAGGACTGAATTGAGAGCTGTGTTTCAGTGCAGCCTTAACAAGAAAGTGTCTAACTGCATCACAGCTTCTGTCAGGATGAAAACAGAAGAAAACCATAGATGAATATCGAAAACGCATTAAGAAAGCTCCTGGATAAGGCATTCTCTATGTCTCAAAGATGGCAGATGAGAAAACAACTAAAATACCTTTTCTTGCCATCATTACTAGACCAAATCATAAGCAGATCTATCTCCATTACAGAGTTTGAAATTCAGTTAAAATGTGGGAAAAAAAAAGTGACTTAGGTGGATGCTGCTCTGTCTTTTCCTGAGGTTCAAGATGAGAGAATAAATTTCCTTTCTGTGTGCTTTATTTGTGCGACTAGTGATTACTGATGATATTTTCTCTATCCTGAAAGTTCATCAGTAATAGGGAAATGCATGCAATGTGCAACACATAATGTGCCATTAAGAGTTTTTCCTTCCCAAGCATTAGTTTGTGTCACATTTTGTACTGAACTGTAATAAGTTCTTCCAACCAAGTAAAGCACAGTACAAAGAGGAGGCTTAATGCAAGAGTCAGTGAGGCAATTAGTGTTTTATTCAGACAAGCAGGTTCAATTCATGCGGTACCAAATAAGCACTTCCAGCTCTGCTTCCCTGATAATCTTTACTAGTAATTGGGCACATGTAGCTTGCAGTTTGCTGAATAGCACAAAGATGACGACATGGGCCATGCTGCTGTTTGCAGTCCATTACCCTACAGCAAATGGGGTAAAAAGGGAGAAGGTTAAAAGTTGTATTTTAACCTCTTAACAGCTATGAAACCTGCTGACTTTAGGGTCTGGTTCAGGGTTTCAGTGTCTGGCAGAGAGCAACTTTCAGTTCTCTGAAGGGTTCCTCTCTCTCCGAGGGTAACTGCCATGTGAAGCTCAGCAAGAAGAAGCACAGATATGCATATTCAGTTCTGGGTACAATAGCTCCATTCTCACTGTCAGGTCAGCAGTCAAGTTCAGTGTAACTCCTCCTTCTGTTTCTGAATCGGGACTTTATGGAAATGCTGGGGATTTTTTAATAAAGTAGCTCTGCTGTGAAACCAGTCTGCTCTTCATGACAGCTCTTTGCTAAGCAGCACCAGTGCAGAGCTTATTAACTCGAAATTTTAAAGTTCAAAGGCAGCATCAGGTTTCAGTAGGCGTCTCTCCTCATCTGCTCTTCACAGCAATATGATTTGTTACCGCCCATATTTTTATTACACAAGTAAGATCTACATGCTCTTGCTGTTGTAACACTTGGTCTGTTTTAGTAGCTAATGAACCATTCACACATTCTATTTCTCAAAAGCTAGAGCTTCAGATCTTTAAACTGATTCTCAGCCTTTTTGTACCTAAATTCAGTTGCACTTTATGATTTCTAATCAGCACCAACCTCTTCCATAACCCTGGAAATGGTCATTTTCAGTGATCCATATCGCTGTGCAAACTTAAATTCATGCATCAGAGAGCAAAGAAGAATATTATTCCATGGCTCTCAGTAATTCATATGAGCTGACTTATGGTCAAATCTTGCTTCACAGAATATAATTTCTCATGTCCTTTTAAGTTTTAGTGTAACAGCCTTTGCAAAAGAACTGCTGCTGGTGATTATAATCTTGAGTGAAATCAGCATCCAGAATATTTAATTTTTAAAACAAAAATGCAAAGTGTGCCATTTCTGGTAAGATTCAGATAAACAGATTTCCCCCCATGATTGTTATAGAGACCCTAAAAAAAAAAGAACCCCAAAAAAAAAAACCTTAAAAAAAAATCTTTGCACCAGTTAATGGGAATTTCTCCTTGTTTTATATAATTGCATTGCTCTGAGTTGCAGTCACATGGAGCCCAGCTTTTAAGTGCTGAGGGCTTATGATAGTGTTAAGTGCATGGAAAATGATTTCCTTTAAATGACTCATTCTTGTGGTTGCCGCCTGCTGACAGAGTATCAGCTCTTCAGTTCACCCATCATTGTGAATCCAGCCACTGGCTTGACTATGCTATGAATTTGGTGACTGGGTCTCTGGATCGGTGTTTTGAGGGTTTATGATTGCAAATTTACTGCTTTCCTTTCTCGTCCCGTAGTAATCCTATAGATAGCTGCTGAGGATCATAGTCCAGTCTCCCCAGGTGATTTTCTATTGACTGGGAATCCTTTCTCAGCAACTGTGAGAAGAATTAAGCTTCACTCATCATTAAAAGGGTTTGGAAAACAGTTTTGAGGACAGCCAGGCCTCTCAATAAGCAGAATTCAGTGGGTTAAAAAAAAAAAAAAGGTTATTTTTTTAATAATTTTTTATTAAACGAAATAATTCAGTATAATTTTCTGGGATCAATTTCACATGTGGCAAGTGGAGTCAATGGGAGCTGCATGGGTGTATCTGAGGAGCACATCTAACTGATACATTTTTTCCAGGGTAAACTCAGCTTCTGGAGGTTTTTTTTTGTTTGTTGGGTTTTTTTTTTTTTTGTCATTGTTATTGTTGGTATTTTTTGTCAAAGTTTCCATTTTCTGTGCAGGAAGTTTTCACCAAAAGAACTTGAGTGCCTGAAATGGTATGTGGCATATCATGTGAGGTGGCAGTAAATAGGATGCCTATTAACGAAAGTGAATTTCCTTCTACACAGTCATTATTTTTGTCATGCTAACTTTCTGTATCCTGTAAATATGAACCTCACCTCGAGCAGGAAACACATGTGCACACGTTCTTGTCATTGAAAAAAAATGATAGAAGTCAAAGTTAACTGGCAATGAACTTTTAGACTGCAGTGTTTGTGAAAAGTCACAAACACACCACAAGTTTTATCAAGAAAACATGAAGCATTAAGTTGTAAAGTAAGAGCTGAAAATGAACAATAATATTTATTAGATTTTCTTAAATAAACCTGAGCATTCTGATTTCCTTCAGGCTAAAGCCTTTTTGTACATATAATAGAACCCCAAAACTCCTCTAATAATAAGAATTCAATTTTGAAGTCTTAAAACTTTTATAATACTGTGTTTGCACAGTCCTATAGCTGTCAAAGGCCAGTTTTATGTTACCATGAGTTTATATAGCTCAAATTGCTTGTGAAGTACTTGCATGTGTAAAGTAACCTATGTACATACAGAAAAATTAGGATTATTTTACAGTGCAACAAAAACTCATCACTTCACAAGCAATTGTTCTTGAGGGAGACATTGTATACCTTGCATAGAAAAACATTGCACAGATTGAGTTTTAATGAAGTCTGGGAGTGGAACTTCAGGGACCCAAGAGAGAATCTGATGAAGAATATTTCTAATAGCTTTAATTACAGAAAGACTACTTTCACGCCTTAAGGAAAAATGTGATTCCTTCTCCCCGTTTTCCATTCACAGCTGGGCACATTAGGACTGTGCTGCGTTCTGTGCGCTTCTGTGCAGCATAATGGCCATGGTGGCCTGAATAAATTGTTGAGAGCAGCAGTAACGGGTCAGAAATATCAGCATAGATGCATGTTATAAAGGAAAAAGAAAGAAGAAATCTTACAATGCATTTGAGAAAAATGTAACATTTCTGCAGCAGCTGTCATCTTAAAAAAAAACATATAGGTGATATTTGTGCTGATGAATGCAAGTTGTGGTAATTGGGGATGAGGCTTTAATTTGATGGCTTAATCTGGAAAGCAGTTCTCAAAATCCCCACTATTTCACAGATACCTCAACATTTCATTGGTGATGTTTGCTATGGCCTTGATTTGAGGCTTTGCTTAAAACTGCTGCCATTTCAGAGCAAGTATCTACACCCTTATTTTACAAGTCAAGCCCATTCTAGGAAGCAGAAATAGGTATTTTGCTTCAGCTGTGTGAGGGCACAAACTGCCAACACATTCCTGATGCACACAGAGGGCAAGGCACCTCTACCTGACAGCTTGGCTGCTCCTTGTGATTGAAGCTGGGCCATATCCTTGCAGGTCCTGTGCAAAGGATATGGAGTATGGAGCTTCTCCCATTCGTTTTCTGCAGAAGACGTCTTGGGAAGAGCTGGGATTTTCTGCGTTTCAAATGACATGTCAGGGAGCAGCAGGGTTCTTGGCCACATCAGGTGTGTGGAAAATTGAGGGTGCCCTCACTCTGCAGGCTCAACTCCCTAGTGCCAGAGCCCAGGATGGAGGACTGGGGTCAGCCACAACCCCTGCCATGATGCAGCAGGGCCAAGACCTGCAAAATTCATTCTTGTTATAATTATTCTGTAAATCTATGTCTGTAAGAAATATGATTTTTACTAGAAACCAGGATAATCTAGGCTTGAGCAAAGAGTTTTCTAAGAAAAGCAAAGTTTCTAAATTTTGTCTTCTTGCTGGTTGTGTCAAAAAATAGTAATAATTTTTCTTCATAGCTATTTAAAAATCCAGTGATCCTTTTTAGGACAGATCTGTTCCAAATCTTCATCAGCAGC
Source organism: Pezoporus occidentalis (assembly GCF_034315485.1). Lineage (NCBI taxonomy): Eukaryota > Metazoa > Chordata > Aves > Psittaciformes > Psittacidae > Pezoporus > Pezoporus occidentalis. The sequence goes on from NW_026916325.1 coordinate 642,745, forward strand.
TGGTGTTCCTGGCAGCCCTGAAATATCTGTTGGGTCATTTAATCATTTTTTACCTCAAAGGCCCGTATGTGGCACTTACAGACATTCAGATGTAACATGGGATCTATCACAAGTCAAATGTTAGTAGACATTTGTAAGCATACACATCAGTTCTTGATCAAGCTTGTATGGCTTTTCTTCTTTGTAGGTATATACTTTCAGTTAGCTTTTGTTTATACTGCTGAAAGAAATGTAACAAAGTGTAGGGCTGGTGACCCAACTGCCACCAGAGAGGTCACTACAGAGAAGGCTTCACTGTACAAAGAACTGGTAAATATGGGTTGTGGCAGCTTCTATTTAATCAGTTCTAAAAAGCCCTTGCAAAAGTTCTACTGAAATTGGATCTTCTTTAAAAATAAATAAATAAATAGCTGCACATCCTAAAATGCTGACTGTAGGAAGGGACATTAAGAAGATGACATGTCTATGTCATAGTCAGTGAGTATAGCCCTCAAGAGTCGTTGCACATCTTTAAAATTTCACTGCCGTTCTGGGTTTTGGGGGTTTTTAGTTTTGGGTTGTGTTGGTTGTGTTTTTTTCTATATTGGGTCACCTTGTAACAAAATCAGACCAGTTACTGTAGCAGGCTTGGGTTGCAGGAGGTATTCATTCCAACTATGACGATATTTGGAATAGAACATTCCTGGGAGGTCTACTGGCTTATTTCAAGATGTTCTTTTTTATCGAGACTTTCATTTGAATACTTGCTTAAATTTTGGTGTGTTCCCTTGTTTTTTCTGTGGAAAATCTAGGGTGCAAGATTCACGATGGTAAAACCACTGAAATATAGCTTTTCCAGAGATAGAATAGTTATAGGTGATACAGAATGCATGGAGATACAATAAAAAAGCCATGTTAAAATAATCACTAATGTGCTTTAAAAATAGAGCTAAAAAAATCCTAAACCACATAAAATCACATAAAGTTTCACACCTCCTTGAACACAGGTTATTTTCTATATCTCATTTCCTTTACTTGCTTTTCTGTCTCTCTTTGTTTTCAATTCCTGTGAAGTAGCAAAGAGTTAAACACAGCTAAACTTTGGTCAGTATGATGTCAAACTGTTGCAAGTTCCAGGCTCAGGGAATGGGGAGCAGAACCAGGTCACCCAACTGCAAGCTTCAAAGAGATCAGTCTTCTCATTATGAAGGCATTTGAGCAAAGATAAACAATACTTCCATAAAGGCTTGTAAAACACAGTTTTAATGTAAATATAGGAACACATGTATTTATGTAATGTTTAGATTCTAAAGGTTTCTCTCATCCTTCATCTGACTAACTTGTAGCTGCTTCACAGTCCTCTGGCTAAGGATATGTACGTACCTCCTTCAATATTAAATCTTCAGGCTGTGGAAGAGCTGGTATTTACCTGAACTTCAGGATAGTTCTTTAGAACTGTCTTTGAAGGATATTCAATGATTATTCAGTCCTACACATCTTTTCCTTCTTTATGGGTTTCTTGGTCCTCAGTTCCATCAGGAAGGTGTTTTGACTTTCCTGTCATTATGCAACTGTTCAAGCCACTTGAGTTTTAGAAACATGGTGTGCTTTTGTCATGGACATATGCAGTTATTACTGCCTAGTAGCAAACGTGGCATTTTCTTTACACTGAAGCAGTCAGTTTGACAGTGAAGCCTACTCATCCTCCTCATTCCTGCTTTCTACTCCTTCTTCTCCTGTTATTTGCTGGACTTTCAGATTATGCCAGTTATTTTTATCTCCCATAATTTCACTGAACTGCTTACAAGGAATTGTATTTGCATAACTGAACATTTGATGAACTGGGGGAAAAGAGAAGGGGATTCTGCCATGCTGAACAGAAACATTTAGTAAAATATTCACCCCAGCAAGGCCTTATTCACATTTCAGTCTTTGTTTAGAGAATGCAGTAAATTTAGATTTAGGACTCCTAGCACCAGATGAAAATAAAATGAATACATGATAACTATTCTTGTATAAACCAGCTGTGTTAAGTTCTTTTAATGATTAATTTATGTGAGGCATGGACATTGCAATAATAGGTTTTGTGCATAGCAAGTCATTGTCTATCTGATCCACTGTATATTGTGTCAAATGCTTGCCATTCTCCCATGTTCAGCATAGAGATGGTCAGAAAGACATAAAGCCAACATAAATTTTGTGTCTTATGTTCAAGAGTAACTCTGCAAAAACATGATTATATGCCTGGTTTTAATCCAAACTAGTTTAAAATTCTTGGGTGATCAAAAAATGCTCAGTCAAGTATTGATAACAGTATACCAGTTTTCTGAGTGTGAAACTTTATTTGAGACTTATAAATAATAACATGTGAAATGACAATCACCTTTTATACAAATATGTAAGTAGAATTAATCTTTCTGACTTCTGACAGCCCCAGACACTGTGGTAACAAGTCACTTGAGAAGGAATGTAACTCCTCCCTCCAACTCTGTCCTTGAGGCATATTGTATTACATGATTCATCGGACCTAACTTTGGATGTGTGCACCTGAGCTAGCCACACTTTATAGACAATGAGGAGAAATTGGCAAATTGGCATGTGATTCGTCTGACCTGTTTTAGCCACATACTTTAGGATGAGTTAATTGCAGTCTAGAAGTATGTCGTAGTCTACTTGACTATAAAACTAGTCTATAAGACCTGATCAGATGAAGATGTCTAAAATAGGACAAATGAATACCATTTAAATTTATCTGAAAGCAGAGACCAGACTATGTAAAGCATTCCACAAAGGAAGCAGGGGATGGAGAATGGGGGGTGGAGAATGAAATGGTGGAGGGGAAAGGATTGTATCTTAAAGCTACACAGTGCCAGGAAAAATTATAGGTGTTAGGTGCTTGCTGAGTAAAGGGATTCATAAATACCAGATATCCTCTACTCACTTGCTCAAACATAGGCATTCACTGCTTTTCAAGATGCCGTGGTTATTTGAAAGAGTTGCAGAAGTTTGTCAAATATGACATCAGTGATCCAGGCCATTCTGGAGTGGCAGTGAGGGACTGGGTCAAACACTAAGATGTATCAAACAATCCGACATTTCAATGTGCGTGCAACAACATCAGTTTCCTACTATCTTTGTAAAAACATATCTAGGGTGGGATTCAGCTCCAGATAGAGACATCTATGCTTAGGTTTCTACCTGTAGGAGTCTGTACATGTAGTTGGTGTCTAAAAATCTTGTTACAGTCAACAAAACTTGATTTGCCCCTGCATATAGGTAGATAAAGGTCTATGAGATGCCCCAGAGGATTGTACCTTGCCCCCAACAGCTGCTATAGAAACACAAGTCTTCCAAAAGTCCTGTAATTTCTTAAATAGCAACAGATGGTAATTTTTGCAATGACTGAATTATGCTCAGGATGTCCAAATCTGGATTTGAATCCCATTCCTACTGTGCTACTCAGTAACTGCAAGGGAGAAATCATATTTTATAAAGTCTAAACAATTATCTAATTTTTTTTTTTTTTATTATTATTCAAGGCTATATACTTCAGAGAAGACTGTCAATGAAAGAGACTTAAGTAAGGTAAATGCACTGAACCTTCTTCGAGTTCCTGTCCAACATAACTAAGTTGTATCATTCTGCATATAAATTTATATATCAATTTGCATCACTTGCACATTGACCTCAAATGTTACCATGTAGGAATGTTGTTGCTATACGTCTGCTTTGGCATGTTTAATGAATAAATGAATCTCCCACATCTTCAATAGCATCAACTATAACAGCCAAATTTAGACATTTTAAATGTGGCATTTGGCCCATTACTAACCTCTCTTTATTGTTTGTGTTATAGAATGTTTTTTTTCTGTGCTGTAATATTTGATAATCTATATTTTGAAATGCTTCTAATGACCCTAAAGGAGAGTAAGAAACAATGCAAAAAAGCCCACTTTTCCTGTCCCATAAATATTCTTTTGTTTCCAATCTCCAAAACATTAATTTTCCTTTTAAAATCATACCTTATGTCACCTGTATGTTTTTGAATGCATGTCATGAATTGCGAGAAAGATTTATATCTAATTTGTGGCATGTTTTATAACATCTTGAGTTCAGGTAATATATTCATTTTGCATGTGGCAATTCCATTCTAATGCAGTGGCCAAAGGTTTTTTTGTTGTTTTTTTTTTCCATAATTCAACCCAAATTTTTTCTAGATTTAGTTTATGTTCAAGAGACATGTATTGTTTACTGTTTTATTAATAACCTTTAGTGTCATACCGATAACAAGCACTGGAAAAAATGCATGTTTTACATAGAAATATAATGCAACTGAATCCAGAGATTTCTACATCCTGTCATCACTGACCCTTGAAAAAATACCGAAAGGTGATTATTACAGGTGAAGACCTTGCCCACACAGCATTTTTGAACATAGTCAGAATTCTGAATATAAATAATCCTTAGATATTATTCTCATATGAATACTGAAAAATAATAAACTTTATGAGCGTCTTAAACCTATTACAATATTTATTCCTCTACTTACTGTGTTAATAATTCAATCACTAAATAAAGATTCAAATCTGGTTTAAAATTTATGCATGTTTGAGGCAATTTACTCTGTGTTAGTGCAAGTGCATATTACATATCTTGTTGCTTAGAGACATGACAAGACTGGACTGTCTGCAGATCATGTGTACAAACATGTATTTCAGGGTCCTGAGCCAATCTTCTAAACACTATGTCTGTTCCCCCCCTCCCATCTCTCCTTCCTTCCCAGCAAAAAGATACAAGCTGAGAAACCCTTTGCCAAGATTCACCTTTATTATTAATTTCCCGATTTGATAAAGTACCCCAACTCCTTCATCCTACTCCCTTTTTTTTTCTGCTTTTAGGAGGATAAAATAATGGCTGCAAAGTTTTTTCGTGTAGTTGGGTGAATGGACATTCGATCAATGGTGTCATAGGTTTTTAAGACTGACTATCGCTGTGGTTTTCACATAGTGGGTGATTATGTGGGTGTCAATCTCTTTTTTTCCAAGTAAGAAGAGATAAGACAAGAAAAAGCAGCCTCAGGTTGCTCCAGGGGAGGTTGAGGTTGGATATTAGGAAAAATTTCTTCACTGAAAGCATTGTCAAGCATTGGAATAGGCTGCCCAGGGATATGGTTTAGTTACCATCCCTGGAGGTATTTAAAATGTGTGGTGGCACTGACATGGTTTAATGGTGGACTTGGCAGTGCTGGGTTAATGCTTGGGCTTGATGATCTTAAAGGTCTTTTCGAATCTAAACAATTCTATGATTCTATTAAGAAGAGGATGGAAAACATTTTAAATGAACAAATCACTAGTTTTTTAGAAAGGCTTCTTGCCGTGCTTATCAAGTTTGATCTTTCTTTGTCAAGAAATGCATATGTACACTTTATATCAAAACATTTTCTTTTTGTGCATGTTCCAAATACATAATATAAATAGAAAAATAATGGTAATATTTAAAGAATCCAAAAGGGATGGATTTCCAAGATTCCTTGAAATTCATCAGGGACGTTCCTGTTATCTTTGGCTTTATGTGAAAACAAAGATCTACTTGTGGTGAGTGGCAACTCAAAACTTGAAGAACAACTGTCCTAGGCCTGTGTTTCAAAGATATACTAAAAAAAAAAAATTTAGCTAGACATTTTCCCACAAGTAAGAAAGTTTCCTGTTACCTGTATTGACATAAAGTCGGGCCATATATTAAATGTGGGACAGACTCCTCAGCAGGACTTCTATGTTGAACTTATGATTTCTAATGAGGCCAGAATTGAATGGCTTACATTTTCCCAGTGAAGTCAGTGAGAATGAATACCTTCCTCTGTATGCCCTTGATAACAACAATGCAGTGAAATTGTAGGACATGCCCTCCCTCATTCAGGAATGTGGAGAAGAAAGCTACCTGAGCTTTATGGAGCAACCCACCAACAGAAGAGCCAAAATTTTCTAGGTCTGAATAAGCATCTACTGTCTTAAGTTTCAACCACCAATGCCAAGCTGAGTGTATTGGGTGTGCCTGAGAAGCTCTTTTGATCCTCCTTTCTCCCAACACAAAACAAATTCCTGTTTGCCAGGATCAAAACATGGTACTTTGTGTCATGTTCTGGGAAGCTTGGGTAAAATTACTTTTAGGCTCTCGCAAATGTGTAAGTGTCCATACTATAGAACTCCTTCCTCTTGCAAAATATTTTTTTCTGGCCATAACAAATAGTGCAGATGAATTTTCAAAGAAAAGAAAAAGGTTGAGAAATGCTGTGAGGAAAATTAAGCATTATTTCCTGAACCTGAAGACCTATAACAAAAGTTTAAATACCTGGCAATTGTACTAATGGGTTCTTGCTTATTCTGAACCAGACCAGCTGTCTTTCTTTACTTCCAGTCCCTGACTGCCTCCTGGTAACATCAGTGCAGATATGTCATTGCTCAATGTACTCTGTTTCTACTGAATCTGTTATTTATCTAACTTTTTAATATTTTCTGATAATTTATTACTATTATTTTTTATTTTTATAAGCCTGTATATGCATCTTTTACTTTTTTTATAATCTCTGTTAACCTATTTGGTTTTTAGGACGCATAGAGTAGATCAGGTTGCGTAAAACAGTGCCATCTTGTGGCAGTCATCAGTCGTATAGCAATTTCCTGATTTTTCAGTTACATTATAATTCACAGTCAACATTTTCAAGAGTGTTAATTTTTGTTATGAGGTAATAAGCACCCTTAATTTTAAGGTCTTCACGTTTATTCTTGAAATATTGCCCCCAAAACCACCTAAATACATTTCCCCATTCACCCAGGAACATTTTTGAGATCTTTTATTTCACTTTTGACAAAATTTTTCATACTGTTAAGTAAAAAGAAAAAAACCTTGCCCCTTCTAAAAGACTTTTCAGGATTTGAAATTAAGTAAACTGCCTAATCATACTATGGAAATACGCGGTTAAAAGGGAAACTTAAGAGGTTGCACTGATAAAAATGAGGTTCATGGAAAATTATCTTACTGAAATGGGTGAAGAATGTCCTGGGCATTGACATACTGTAGACAAAGCAATAAATATCTAAATTACTGAAATAGTTTCCACAATAATATCTACTACTGCATCCATCTATCTAGCTGGCTATGTTCCCCCTCATCCCTGAACTGCCCAATTAACCAATTTTCCCCCTTTTCACTCTGTGTTGCTCCTAATGGGAATGTTAGCACCTGGGGAGAAGGAATCTGATTCACTGTTTATAATATGCACTCAAAATAAATTACAGGATTAGAAGGCAGGCCTTCTCTTGACTTCTGTTCTCTTCTTGACCTTGAGTTAGAAAAGGTAGTGTGAGATTTTCAAAAGCACTTGGCCTTGACCTAGTTGTCCTCTAATTAAATCATTCCTAAACTCCCACTCAGTACGAGGTCATTAAGGCCATCACTGCAGAGTTTAAAATTAATTCTGTTGCTTATTTATGCTTCAGTTACTCCCCCTCTGCAAAATGGATGTAATAATTACCTGCTCTGTAGGAGTTCTACAAAGCTTCATAAGTGTTGGATAAAACTAACTGAGTGCAAAGTGGTATGTATTTCTACTGCAGTTGCGTTTGCTGTGTATCTGCCCACATGATATTTTGCTGTACAACGCATAGGAGGGATTCTCCAGCTATAGAATTTCATTGATATTATCTTAAGAATAAATAACATGGTTTCCATGATATGATTATTTGTGAAATAGTAACTGCAGTTAACTACAGTTTTTATCTGGAAATTCAATCCAACACAGAGACATTACAATTATATTATAGAAACAAAGTGCCCACCGGTTTTCAGTTTATATGCAACTGACTTGTGTGTATTGTGCAACTGATTTGTCTGTATTGCAGTGAAGCCTGAGAGCATACTGGACTGTCTTAGTAAGATCACAGCCATCAGGAAGAGGGACATGATTACTGCTGTCTGTTCAGTGTAGTACTTAACAAAACTGCATTTTTAATAGTAATGGCTTTAAACTGAAATATGGTAGATTTAGAAAAGATCCTTTACTGTGAGGGTGGTGAGGCACTGGCACAGGTTGCCCAGAGAAGCTGTGGATGCTCATCCCTGGAAATGATGAAGGACAGGCTGGTTGGGGCTTGGAGCAACCTGGCCTAGTGGACTGTATCCCTGCCTGTGGCACAAGGGCTGGAACTAGATGATCTTTAAGGTCGCTTCCAATGCAAACCATCTTACGATTCTATGATCTAAAGTACTGTGTTCAATTTTGTGCTCCCAAGCACAAATAAGACAGCAATTAATTGAATCGAGTATAGCAGAATGCCATCAACATGATGGGGGGGGGCGATAGACATGGCATGAAGATAGATGTAGAGAGATGGGCTCGTGCAGCCTGGAGAAGAGCAAGCAGATTGCTTTTTCAACTGTTTAGTGGGCATTTGTAGAGAAAATGGAGCCAGATTCCACTTGGAGGTGTACAGCCTTCAGTGCTAGAGGTAATGGGCACAAGCTGCAGACTGTTAAAATTCCAATTAAATAGCAGAACAAAACTAATTACTCTGACAAGGGTGGTGAAACACTGGAATGGGTTGGCCAGAGATGCTGTGAGATCTCCATCCATGGATGCAAAATTTGACTTGGCAAAGCCCTCATAGTTTTAAAGTTGGATTCAGCTTTGTAATTGGCTCTACTTTGAGTGAGGAGTTGGACCATATGACTTCCAAAGATCCATTTCAATCTATATTATGCCATGACTTCTTAATTCTATCTCAGTAAATGTGTTTTAGTATTAACATGAGTTAGAAGAACATTTTTCTCTGGCAGTGAGAGCATTGGCTCCTTCCATCTTTCCATAAGTCTTATTTTTGTTTCCACTTCTATAGGAACACAGTGGTAATAACACTGTGCAATCTGGAAAACAATAATGCTAGTGCTGTTGATTTCATTTTTTGAGTATCAATAGCTTAAAATGATTTTCCACTTTTTTATTCTGTCCCCCAGCAATCTATTTCTTTATTTCTAAAATCCTTAATATTATCATTTGGAATAGCAGTAAGAAAAAAAAAGTAGAAGGTATTTATTTACTGTAAGCACTGTAAACTGTACGTTCTACTTGGTCTGCATATCCCATGCTACCAAAGGAAAAATAAAACCTGGAAATTTTCGTGAGGTGATTTGTTTGTCACGTGTCTTTCTTGAAGTAAATGGCTTGAATTTTGGGGCATGTGGATAGAAATGTGGTCTGTGGTTTGTTTTTTTTTTCCTGTGGTTTTCTTTTCTCCCTCCCTCTGAACGATTTAGTCTTGCCTTTGCCTTCGCCTTCAGCAACACCTCCATTTTGCTTCAATTTACAGGTAGGAATCAGCATATTTGTGACAAATCCCCCCTGCAATTGTGGAAGAGAGGCTTCCTTCTTTATCATATTTCCTCTTCAAGGTGTAGCTCAGACAAGGCTACTTTTGTATTAAAAATAATTCATACAGTTCTCTTTATAACTGTACTCAGCTCCACACTGATAATAATTGTATGTTAGTGACAGCACAGATAATAAAAATATATTGCTATTTTTTCCCAGTGATTTTCATGAAACTCCTGTCTTAAAACTAATCTTCACAAAATTAATGTAAAAAAAGAAAAAGAAACAGCTAATAACGACCAGAGTTGGCACTTTAATGTGGAGTTTACATGCATGCAATTGGTAAGACATCTAAAGTAGGTGTCTTGGGGTTTGGAAGATGAGATTGTGTTTTCCTCATTCATGCCTAATAGTCTGTAATGGGGAAGTATTGGAGTCAGTGAAAATAGACCTTTTGGAGAAATTTGGTTGGAATTTGTTAAGGAGCAAATATGCCAGAGTATGGCTGCTACATTACAAGGCAGGGTTATAAGCCTAAAACAAATGTGGAAGGTTAAAACCCTATTTTTACATCTATGTCTTCTAACAGCACGTAAACATGAGGGCTGATAATTAGGATTAGAGTTTGCCCATTCACCGGCATGTTCTGGACAGTGCTTGCTTGGTGGTAAGAGCAAATTAGTGCCTGATACACAAGCATGCAACTGTAAGACTGACCACTGATTTATTTTACCACTTCAACCACAGCACAAAATCCGTTGACATACTGAGCATCTCTCCAGTGTTTAGGAATAAATGATAAAACATACATCAGTCGCCTACATTTATGAGGATTGGGAGGATACTTCTATAAAATGCGTTGTCTTTGTATGTGGCGGCAAGATCTGCCTCACTCAGCAATTCTGCCTGGGGATGGGTATTAGTGTGAGCTGGCACCATCCAGCAGATGGAGCTCAGCACCACAGAAAGAAATTTTAAAAAGAAAAGGAAGGCAGAAAAGCTTTTTTTTTGTGTGTGTGTGTTTTGTTTTGTTTACGTTTTCTTGTGCTTTACAGATATTTTGGTGTCTCTTTCGTGATCACCCTGCAGCTAATACTTCAATGTCGTTGGTAAACAGTCATAATGAGTTTTAGCTGGTGAATAGGTGAGGTGTTGATAAGCTGTTGACAGGTCTTCTGCAAGCTCCTTAATGGCATCCTGGGGGATTCAGACTGCTTTGAGATTCGTATAAACCAGACTCCCTCATAATGTGAGTAGAAATGACAGTTAATTGCTACGGAAAAGCACCAGAATTTTTAAGAGAAATTCTGCACATTCTGTTGAGATTTAGTCCTAGTATAAACTATTCACTATACTACATTAAATATTTGGCATAAGAATCAGATATTTTAATGCTTGAGGTCACTATTAACAAAAATCCTTAGAATATTCCTTGGGATATTGATTAGAAATAAAACTAAAAATAAGTCAAACATTGTCCATATTTACAAGTTACTTGCTTCCCAGTAAAATCAGATATTATAAATGAAAGACAGATACATCTCAGATATTTGTTTTGTCCTTGTATAAGAAAAAAGAGCATTGGGGTCTGTTGTCAATGGGATCTGACAATGACTTTGAAAGTGCTGAGCAGATTTTTAGGAGGCTGGACCTGTTACATCTCCATGTGGAAGGGACAATGCAGTGCTGTGGAGTCTATGTAGAGGACACAGACTGGCATTTTATTATCTCTAAAAAAACCCGTGTTGAATGCTGTGCCCTTGCTGGTAAACACAGTGAAAACTACTTGCCGTTTGTCTGGTGTAGAAATATCAGGATACTTCCTCAGGGATGGTCATTCCCTTTTTAGTGCACTGCTCTGCTCTCCCATGAAGGATGTAACTTCATGTTTTATTTTGACCTTTTAAAGACATCACTGTGTTGACATTTGCTCCTCTTTTTCTTTTCCTCCTCCATTAACACAGAAAAAAAAAACATGTTATAATCCCAGGCCCAGCAGAGAGATCAAAGGCAGATGCCTGAAGTTACTGGTAATAAAAGAGAAGCCACTGAATTCTCTCCCTTCAGAAATCAGGTTAATCTCAGCTCTCACTACATTTGAAATGTAAGAGGTCATTATTCTGGTCTAGCATCTTAAAGTTTGATATGTAAATAGCACAAACAGAATATGAAGTGATAAAGTGTAGATTTAAAAAGCAATTTCTTTTTCTTTCTTTCGCTAAATAAAAATCTTCTGAAGTTAGAGACAGCTATATTGCTCCTCCTGCCTTGGATAGGGCTAAGAGTGAGTGCAGAATCCTTGTGACAGCTTCTTGATTTAAATAAGGTTTTCTAGGACCTAAGTGCCAGGTACAGTAGATAAATTGCTGTGTTCCAAAGTAATCCATAAGATAAATTAACCTGTGTAAATCCCCAAAATCTGTCTAATTCCAGCAAATGCACTGTTGGCATATAAAACCTGATAGAAAAATATACCAACATAAGACCCTGTAGAAAATTGGGATTTTGACAAGTTTGTAGCTAAAAATATGCTTTTATTTGCTTGTAATATATGTATACATATAGAAACGTACTTTTCAAACAAAAAGAAATGTTACATTTTCAGTAATGACATCTACAATTTATATAATATTGCACTGAGGTAATTTACTCTTAAAGGTGTCTTAAATGCCAGGTCTAAGAAGTGTTTCACTGGCAGGAGTGGATAATAATATTTTTATTTTTTGGGGGGGGGATGATAGTGAAGGAGTAGGAATAAAAAGTAAATTAAACTCCTTTATTTAACAAAATCCTGACCTAGCTCCCTATATGACGGGCTGCCCACAACCATATAGCAATGACTAGGCTATGCATTCACATTTGATCTGAGGGGCAGAGAGAACCTAATTTGAGGTAGAGTTAATTATATTGGAATAAACTAAGGAATAAACTACCGCCAAGCTTATCCTAGGATTTGTCTTGGGTAGATGTTGTTGGAGATTTCAAGAAAGAAGCAGGGAAATGAACAGTGATGCAATGTGGAAAATAGGTCTCGGTGCTTAGCATCCCTCCCAGGGCATGTGTCATTCTCCCAGCTCAACCCTTCAGACTCCATCCCTAGTCAATGGAAGATTTAGGGACCCTTACGTTAGTGGCTTAAAGTGACCAGAGGTGCAATGAATAGATGAAACAAAACTAATTCCATTCCATTCCAGTCTAGTCTAGCCTGGTCTGGTTTGGTCTGGCCTATTCTTCATTTAATTATAGTTTCAGCATCAAGCATAATCTCATTTCATAAGGATGAGTATTAATAGCAATAGACTTTAAGAGTAAAGTTATAAAGCTACTTTGGGTTAAGGTAGAGACTGAATCTAATCTGTGGTTGTTATTCCTGAATATCAATGTATTTAGAAACCCTCATTAGAATATTTTATTCAAATTAGTCCACAAATCAGATAAACCTAAAAGTGAATAAGAATCTTTTATAGTGGAAGGTGTCCCTGCACGTGGCAGGGGGTTGGAACTAGATGATCTTTAAGGTCCTGTCCAACTCTAACCATTCTATGATTCTGTGATTTCAAAACAGGAATATCCAGAGGAGTTGCTGAATTAATTGTTCGTGTAGACAAGCCTTCAAGCAGCCAGTAAAATACTGAAGAGTGTCAAACAGTGTGCTGAAAGGAGGGGAAGAAAACATTAAATAGAAATACAAATGGAATCTGACAAGAGGTTGAATCTATTTATATCTGACAGGGTGTTAATATCTTATGCAAAAGAAAACACAAAGCTGTTTTCTTTTTCTAGATATTGCGCAGAAACAAGTTTAATAGAAGCACATTCTATCTACAGTGCTGTGTTCCTTCTCCAGCTAAACTGGAACAGTCTTAATAAGTGAAGTCCAGATCATCTTTATTATCTTGCATAATTCCTCAGGGGAATGAGGGAAGGCTGGTGAGCATAATTCTAGAGAAAATGCCTGCAACAGCATGCAACAGCATGCTTTGTGTCCTTCTAGTGCTGACTTCTGCTGGCCTCTAGTCAAAAAACAGTGGACCTTTTTATTAACAAAGATGAATCTTTCAAATAATGCCTGAAGGGTTAATGCTTTATAACCCACAGGTGCAGGTAGAATTTTACAGCAGCTTGGCAGTAAAAAGGCAGGATGTTAATACCTGAAAGTGTGTGGCCAGTTACTAATGGATCAAGCAAACCACCCCTATAAGCAAATTTTTTTTGTGTCCTTGCAACATAAAACTAGGCTTTGCATGTTGTGATAAACCTCTTAGAAATTAAAAGTGCCTAGTGTGAGTCCTTCTGGTCTATTATGTTCTTTATGTCATGAAACAGGCTGTAGGCTTATGCTCAGCTGTTGCTCTGATTCACACAATGGTTTTAAATGGGATGGAGAAAGTCATCCTCTCTTTTCATCAGTCCTCCTTCTCTCTGATGGCAATTTATGGCAACCACTAGTACAGCTCTTGGATCTGAGTTGCTCAAAAAATGATTGCCACAGTTTTTTGATGTGAATTCATGATCCAGATAATCAGAAATTGGTTTGCTCCTGAACTATACTTTAGAAAACACATCAGATTTGTCCTGCTAATACCATACAGATATTTTTTCAAACTATCCTGTAGAGATTTTCACTTTCTTTAACTCTAAGGTGGGCATCCTTTTAATGCAAAATATGGTTGCTACAGCTTTTCAGCATGCTTGTATCCCATATGATTAAGTACATGAAAACATACTGTAACATTTATAAATGACGACTCTCATTTATCTAGAAACAGTTTATCTGGCTTGCAGATTGGACACTGGTACTTTCTCTGCTTGGACTATTAATTATGAGTCAAAGCATAGTAGCATGTAAATGCATTTATATTGCTTCCAAAGCTAGCAGCATAACCACTTAGCAAAGCCGAAGACAACTGCATGTAGGTAACAGACCTGTTACCATAGCAGTAAACTGTGTTCCCGGAAGCTGGAGTTCTCGAGGTTACAAGGAAAAGACACATGGCTCTATTCCATGTCAGCTCCTGTCCAGAAAAATTTATTCATTTTGCCTGAACACAAGCTCTGCAGGAGATGTGCTTGCTCCTGCAGATCCTCTTGTGGGTGTTATTTCTAGGGAAAAAAAAATTACAGAGAATTCATTTCTCGCTTCTATAGCACACATGGAGTTAGAAGTACAGAAACAAAGAAAAACAGTCTGTATTTTTCATACTGAACAAAATTATGTTTTCTTACAAAGTACTTAGCCTTAAAACCAAAATCCTTTCAATGAACAAGGTTTCAAGACTCATACATTCACTCTTTTAGACCATTCAGTGTCAGCATTCTCAGAAACACTTTGTCTTCCAGAAGGGAATATTATTTTCCATTTACTCCTACATCTCTTATTAAACTGTATTTTTGCTACAGTTCCAGCATTAGCGGGTAGATAAATTGCAGTTTTCTATAAACACTGTGGCATGACAGTTTCTTAGAATATCACCATTATCAAAGTATGCTGACCAATATATGTATCAAATATATATGTAATTGCTGCCCACCAAGCCCTGCATCTTTGAGAAATCATGTGATTACAGGAATTATGCGGCTTTTATAAAAATGTTAGCTCTGAGCTCTCTTGTTATTTGAAAACAGGCCTAAAAATATGCACCTAAAGGGTGCAAAACGGAGACTAAGTAAAATGACAAATGTTCACACCTCATTTTATGGAGAGTATTACCAACATACACAAACTGTGTCATTTTAAGCTGCTTTTTATGTTGGGGTCATTAGGTTTGTACTTAAGGTTGTATGTTTAAGAACATGCTTTACCCAAGTATAATTTTAGGACCAAGACAGAAGGACTTGAGTCCTTGAAAAGTTTGTGGTAAGAAGCTTGCAGCCAATCTCATATGGCAAAGTGTGAAGCCTGGAGCTGAAATAAGTTAACAGCCTCTATACAGTTTGAGCCTTTGGGGTTTATTAAAGTGAAGTTCATAGAATTAGTCCTCTAAAACTGCTGTTTCCTTTAGCTGATTTCTTTCTCCAACTTACTCTTTTGTTCACAGAGCAGTCTCATGATTATTTGATAATTCTGTTCACAGAGCAATCTCATGAAGCATGCAAGAAACGTGTATAATAAAGCTGTCTTGAACAGTTGCTTGGTAACTCTATGTATTAAAATGCTTCTAATATTCAAGCAAAACATGGATTACAGTAATAAAAATACAGGGATACAGCAGGGAATCACTAACAGCTGTTAGGGATTTAACACCCCCATCCAGATGCTTGAAGAATACATGTTGTACCAATAAGCAATGGATTATTAGCTGTTTGAGTAATTGCTTTGGATTCAGCATAATGATGAGTTTTCAAAAAGTTTTGCAATTTTTTCATGATTTTTCCTTATTATAAATATCTAATAACATATTATAAAATTTAAGGTAACATTTTAAAATTATTCTCCCATAGAAAAGTTTGAAAATCTAGATATAATAAAGAAATAACAGGTATTCCTACAGAATTCACACATCCTATTCAGACCTATTGTTTTGTGTTTGATTTTCCATACAAAGATCATAGCAAATATCTGCTCAAGGATGGTTAAGGGGGGAAATGTCTTGAAAAGTTGCAGTACTTCTGTGAGTGTGTGTGCTGTTTTAAAAATGCGTTTTGTACTGAAACAAACTTTCTTTAGGAGCGTGAAACAGGATTTGTAGGATTTCATACTCACAGACAGACTCATCCTTGCAAAACCAGCAAAAAGGGTATTAGGGTTCCTCTTTTACTACCTAAAAGATGAATTATTATAGCATTTGCCTGCAATGACTGTACTGAAGCCTTGCCTTGCTCTGGAGCAGCTGTGAAAGCTTGCCACAGCCTGAGATGGAGCATCAGACTGGCTCTGGAGGTTGGAGGTTAGGACAATCCCACAAAAGTCAAACATCAGCTTTCTAATCCATGCTCCAAAGATTATTAAAGCGTGTTTATACAAATTTTTAAAAAAGTTCTAAACTACAGGTAGAAATTAAACTGTAGTTAATTTTCTAACTTTTGAGTTGCTATAGTAAGAAAAGGGGAGGAATAGTGTCACTACATTAATTGGGTGAACACTGTAATTGGAATTCAGTTACTTACACAGTTATCTAGTACCATTTCAGATGACTAGGGCATCCAAGGTCTGTGGCTGCAATTCTAGAAGGAAAGGCATGTGCCTTTTACAGGTCCTGTTTCATATCTATTAGCCCCTTGTAGATGCCTTGTGGTCAATAATGGCCTCATAATGAAACAGGTTTCAGGACTTTGGCATATTATGTTGTGTTCCACAAGAAAGGAACACATCAAAGGTGTTTAGGTGATTTCAAGAAGGATGAAAGCTTTCAGTAATACTTATTTTCTGGGACTTCAGTGCCACAGTGTCTCAAGCAAAATATCTTTTTGTATACATTATTAATATATTTGCAAAATTATCCAGTAGAGGTTTCTTCCCCAAAGTGCGTTATCTTCTACTATTACCAGTTAGCATATCTGGTAATAGTGATAGCAACACAAGAAGTATTCCTGCCATCTTTTTGAAGACTATCCCATAGGTGATGAGCCATGGTTCCTAATTTTTCTCCAACAGCTTTTTCCCAGTTAAAGATTCAACTTTTACAATGGGAAGATGTCCTTAATCTCTATTGGCACTTTTAGAGAAAGTGAGCAGTGGAGAGGCTTCTAGTTTGGGTTCAGTTTTCAGTTTTTCTGTATTATGAAACATTACTGTAGCAACATTTTTTCCATTTTTGTCTGTTATGATGAACACGTATATAGCGACAAGCATAAGCACAGAAGTGAACTGAATGAAGTCCCTAGACTCCTTCTACTGAATGCAAAGAAAGGGTACATTCTTTCAATGTGTTTCATAGTTGTGAGTTATGTGCCTCAAACAAATGGGATGATTTATATTCTGAATACATGTACATGTGTGGTCTCACTCAGATGACTAAACACAGGATGTCTAGCATCATTTGGGAAGTCCTACTCTGTCCAAACATCTGCATGACCAATACAACACATGACTTGGCAAGACTTGCAACCTCCTGTAGCAGCAGCTGGAGGCTTCTCTAGGCTATCTCAAATGGACACGAATACGTGCATTCAGACAACTGAATTAAGTCTGTTGTCTCCCTGTTTTGGGCAGACAGCAAGAGACTCAAGTCAGGCAAAATAAATATGACCAAAATCACACAGAATCAAATGGAAATGATGTGGTGGATAGCAATGTTGTGCAGATGTAAAAGTTTCATAACATAGACAAGAACACTTCATTCTGTCCTGTATTCTTTTTGCAAAACTAATAATCTGATTACTTTGGGGTAATAGCATGTCCTAAGAAATTGTGATAGCACTGCAACCAGTGAATACTGTGAAGTGTAGTATTTTGAATTTCCTTCATAGACATATGATGTCAGTAATACTGGAAATGGAGAATGCTTTCTAAATTTCACCTGTTCCCTCTTCTAACATTTATTAATGATCCTTTCCATTTTCACTATTATCCTCTGCTAATAAATAGTATAATTGCAATGTCATCAGCATTAGACCTCCCATAATGCTGAATAGGATGCAAAATAGTAGACAACAAGAAATAGAGACCAAGATGCTATAGCTGAAGGGTAAAAGAAAGAAAAGACAGAAATGTAAACAATACTTAACTATCCCTTGTAGTCACCCTTTTAGAGGAGAGGTGCTGTGCATACACAAAATGCTACAGCAATAGGAAGTCACCTTAGCGTTCTGAACTGTTATAAAGATTAGAATTTAATTATTCAAGTGAATACAAAAATCAAGACTTAGTGTGCATTTACAGAGGGACAAAAATAAAACTTTTTATAATATTCTTCTGCATATTAACTATTAAAATATTCTACTGCTCCACATTCTTGCTTTTTGCAATGAAGTCTAATGATGTTATGTATACTAGAAGTTACAGAGCAGATGATGAGACTACATAGAAGAGAATATAGTATTTGTTATAACACTACTGAATTTCTATCCAGAGCTGCTAGTGTTCAAAGCACGAATATCACACCACATGGTGAAAGTTGTTTTATGTCTCAAATGATGAGAAACGCATCCTTGCACAACTCATTTTACAAAATAGCTAGCTTAGATTATACTATAGGGAATTGGATGCCACAGATATTGCTTTTATTTGCTGGACAAAACTAATTCTTATATTTTATACATCATAGCCATAAGATCAATTGTAATAAAAAATAACTATTTTATACTTTAAAAGTTATTAGCAAATAACAAGATTTCCTTTGGTAAATTTAGCGGCCTATTAGAATCAAGGAATTAATATTTTCCTAGCAATTACCATGGGTGGTTTAACCTTAATAAAATACTTTGAATATAAAATAATAGTCATACAATGGTTTGGGTTGGAAGAGACTTTAAAGATCATATAGTTCCAACCCCTCTGCCATAGGCAGGGGCACCTTCCACTAGACCAGGTTGCTCAAAGCCCCATACAACCTGTTCTTGAACACTTCCAGAGATGGAGCATCCACAGCTTCTCAGGGCAACCTGTTCTAGTGCTTCACCACTTGGCCTTGTTGAACTTCATGATGTTGGCACTGATCCCCCTCTTGAGCACGTCAAAGTCCCTCTGGAGGGCATCCATTCCCTCCAGAGTGTCAACTGCACCACACAGTTTAGTGTCATTGGCAAACTTGCTGGAGCTGCAACTTATAAAATTATTTTCATTACATGATTACAGAAAATACAGGTACTATTTATCAATTTTATTCTCAATTTTACTTAGGAATTTGTTCTCCTTGTGATTGTTTTTCATTGTCATATTTACAAAGCGTTAAGTTGTTTGAGTCTAGACTTTCATCAGTATGCCATGTACAGTCATCAGATAAATTATGGTTTGGCTATCTGCTATCAATGTAAATCAAGGTATTTATACTCATATATTGAATCTGACACAGAGAAAGGAGATTTAATTAACAGTTCATGAATCATATCAAGTTGCCAATCTGGTATATCTATACAAGAATGCTTTGATCTAATCTGAATTTCTGTGTGCACCAACCCTAACTTCCTCTTTTTGCCACTAATCACCAATTGCTTTGGTACTATGACAGATGAAATAAATCATATATTTGTAGTAAAAGGCACTGAGTAACTTGATTGTTATTTGCACCTTCACAGTTTGATACCTTGATTTTATTCTCGAATTGTTGACAAATTTTACAAAAAAGCTTTGTTGCAAATGGCAGTTGGGTGATGCTTGTCTGCAGCCCAAACTGTATATGCATCAACAGCAACATGGATAAACCTAAACCTAGTTTGTGCAGAATACTTTATTTGGTACACTTCATATGGTTGCAGACAGAGAAAAAAACAAACCACAAAACATAACCACAAACACTGGAATATTCAGTGTTGTTTGTAAGTCATGCATGATGTTATTTTTACTTCTGAAGTAGAAGCCAAAGAGTTAATTTAGCATTAATTATTTCTAATAAATATCTCTTCTTCACTAAAATCCCTATTCATACTCTCTTCAATACTCATCCTGGCTGGGGTCTAACTAAGCTTAAGAAACCTTGAACATTGCTTTAAACAGAACAGAAAATTCTCTATCCAACCTATAAGATTAACTTTGGTCTTCCTAGTCCTCATTATGTACATTAATCAGAACATCATCATTATTCTTATCAGCACTTTCTTAGAATTAGCTATGTCTGAAAGCTAGTCTTAGCATTCTGGAATATTTGACCCCTCCATTATGACTCTTTGCTGTGGGAACTGCTGGGTAATATGCTGCAGCTCTGCAAGAAACATTTCGTCTATGGAGGAAACAGAAATCATAAATCTTTCTTCATCTATGCCAAGGAAAAGAATTGCTTTTTGGTTTTTGCCTTTTTTTTTTTTTTTAATTTCTTCTACCATGGTCTGTATACAATCTGTGATACCTGACATTGAAGCTATAAGTCATTTATTAAAGACAGAGAGAATTATAGGAAAGGAAGCAGGACAACATTCCAGCTTTAGAGTGCTAATGGATAGATGCTTTTGTAGTTTGTGTCAAATTTACTGAATAATAAGAGAAATACTTCTTGTTTCCTTGGTAACAAATTTCTGTACTTACAGCATTAGAATCTGGAAGTCAAGCACAGTGTAAAAACATACAGTTTAATAAATAGTCCAGGCTGAATTTCTGAATTTCCTTCTAGAACAGAGTGGAATAAATTTCTGCGTTGAATCCCAGTCAGTGAGATTCTCATTCTTCACAAATCAGAGGTCTAAGCATTTTCATGAAGATTAAGGTATGAGAATATAGAAATGGAACTGCCAAGGTTTTCTGCCTTTTTGGATGATCTGTATGTTTTCAGATGTTCTTTCCTTGAGATGTGCGAGTCAATACTGTTCCCAGTAGGTCCAACTTGTAATACATTTGTTCCAATGTGAACTTTAATCAACTTGTTGCTCTAGAAGTAGATGAAAACATGATCAATCCCCTGCCTTGGACAACCAGAGAGTTTTGGTGTGATCAAGGAAATACATAGTCAAATTAGGTAAAAAAACCTTGTAGATTATCGAGAAGTCCCACCTGAAGTGTCCAGAAGACTGTGAGCACCAACAATAGTGACACAAATCATAAACCAATAGAAAATCGAAAGCCAAATGATCTGATCATCAGTGAGGTATTCTTTAGTCAGTCCTGCAGCTAAGGACACTGAAGAGTACTGGGATAAATTAAAATGGCTGAAAAATTACTCCAAGGGGGGAAACCAAACAACCCTGCACCAGGACTATGAATAGGACAGCAGGAACCAGTACACTCACTACCAAGCCTCCCCGCAGGACTGCACCATCTCTCACATGGAACAAGGAAGTCATGTAGGAGCCTCTTAACACCTAGCTGGCTCCTTTCTCTCACCACCATCACCACAGCATAGGGAAGTCGTGTAGTAAATAACACTGCATATATCTGTGATTTAAGTGCCTTAGTATGCAAATCTATTTACCCTCCACAATGTAATTTGATTTTATATATGACATATTGGGTTCAGCTGCAACAGTCATTTTTCTCCTTAGTAGCTGGTGCAGTGTGGTGTTTTCAACTTTAGCCTGAGAACAATGCTGATAACAAAAAATGTTTCTAGTTGTTGCTAAGTAATATTTACTCCAATCAAGGACTTTTCAGTCTTTCATGCTCTGCCAGTGAGGAGGGGCACAAGAAGCCAGCAGGAAGCAGAGACAGGACACCTGACCCAAACTAGCCAAAGGGGTATTCTATATCACAGCGCATCATGCCCAGTATATAAACTGGGGGAGTTACCCAGAAGGCCCAGATTGCTGCTCGAGTCAGTCTGGGTATCAGTTGGCTGGTGGTGAGCAATTGTATTGTGCATCACTTGTGTTTATTGTTTTCTTTACCTTTTCCCCTTTTAGTTTTATATTCTTTCCCCTCGTTATTTCCCTAATCATTATTATTGTTGGTGGTCGCAGTAGTGGTTTTGTGTGATACCCTAGTTACTGGACTGTTCTTATCTCAACCCATGGGAGTTGCATTCTCTTGATACTCATCTCCATCCCTCCAGGAGCAAGGGGGAGAAAAGGGGGGGAAAGTGAGAGAGCGGCTGCATGGTTCTGAGTTACCAGTTGGGCTTAAACCATGGCATATATGTAGTCTGGAGTTACTGGGCCAAAGGCATGGGAAGCAGATCTTATACAATAGCAACCTTGAATAACTAGCAAAAGGAAATAGAAGGTGTTGCACTACTTTGGTAATTTTTTGGAGCTGAATGCTAATGAACAGCAGTATGATCTGAGTAAGGAATCAAGTAAAATGTGCTGACATTCTGACTGCTTGCTCTTTGAGAGGAAGACAATTTAAAGACATCTTTTCACTGTTGTTACTTGCATTAGCATGATCTGTTCAATACAAACTAAAAATTTTCCAGTGTTTTGCAAAGAAATGATTTTAATTACTTTTTATTTAGATGCAAAAAAGTTAATAAAAAAGTTTATCAGATTCTGGTTTATGTAGATGAAGTATATAATTAAGCAAGGACAAAATGCCAAATGAAATAGAAATTATCAGTGTGATGGAAAACAATCTTCCTTTCAGTTATCTAGGCTGACCCTTACATGTTGGCTGCAGAGTGCTGAGCATTATTTCTGAGCCCTCAGTATCTCATTGGCATTTGTAACCTTGTGCATAGAGCTATAATTTGCAGTAAATCTCAAACAGGGTTATATTCAGAATGAATTCTTATCTGTAGAGAGCAGTGAATAATGATGATAATATACTGAGCTTTCATGCTAGCCAGTAAGAAACATAAGTTATTGCATAACTTCCCTCCAAAAGATAAAGGGGAAATCAATAGGTAGGAGAAAGCAAATAATAAATATAACTGGGATTAGCATGGAGAAAGATCTAAAAGAAAAAAAAACAACACAAAACCCCACAACTCAAGAGATAATTAGATAATTACCTGAAACACAACGTCTTTTTGTTCGATTCCCACTTTTTTCTTACCTATTTGATGTGGCGAATCAATCCTGTAACAGTACACATACCCCTTACACAATTCTGGGTGTTTGCCTTCACATACACCCAGAAGAACAAACATCTTCTTCAGATCCCACTAGAAATTAGCTTGAATATTCTTCAGTCCCATCAGGCCCCAGCGAGGGAATGTGACATGAGAGCAGAAGCTGCTGTAGTGCTATTCAGTTTCATCTTATAAAAATTAGACTGCTGTTAGTGAAATGCTTGCAAGTCTTAAAACAGAAGTACAATTTTTGTCTGGTGAACATTATTCTTCTATGGAGACATTTCCAAGAGTAGGTCTTCCCTCTCTTCTTGTTTGCTCTATCTGTGCAAATAAGATAGGTCAGTCACATTCTTGAACATGCAGCAGTCTGTGTCCTTACAGCTGATCTTCCTTATTCCCATAAAACAGAGCGTTCAAAACAAAATGCTGTTATTGTTCATGCTGCTGGTATGTGCTAACCCTGAAGTATGCTCAGGCTTTGTCTGAGGGAGCATTAGTAAGCTGGAGTCAAAGGCGTGCATAGACCGTAGCAATTTAAGAGGATGGATGGTTACATGGCAGATGTTTCATGTCAGAACAAAACTAGAATGATTTACATTGCCTGTTCTCTGTAGAAAATATAACCAAAATAGAAATGTTCATGCAAAAGCTCCCATTCTTAATTGGAAAATGATTTGGCTAAATTTTTATTAACCCTTTTAAGAACTCTTCATCAGTATTTTCCTCCATGGTTCCATTATGTTTGTTAAGAGGAAAGGACATGTCGTCCAGCAAATGGGGGTGATATTTAAAGTAATTATTGAATGCTTCTATCTGAAGATGTCAGAATTGCTTCATTTCAGATAATTTTTTGATTTGGAGGAAGGAGTACCAACTTCTTTTTGTGTGTGTGTGTTGGAAATGCATCACATTTCAAACACATAGTGTCTTTCCTGATGTCAACTTGTCTGCTGGCATGATCTTAAAACCATTTCACAGAAAAACTTTGCTTATGGTGCACTGGAATAAGGAATACTCACAGAACATTTTAACCTGCTCTTAGATATTGACTTTAGATGCAGCAAGAGATCTGACATAGCCTCCAGCTGCCACAGAAGTCCATCCTGCATCTGTACACCCTGACATATTAGTCAGTGTAGTTTTTTTGACATCAAAATAAATCCTGCTTCTACTAATTACTAATTTACAGGTATATATCTAGTCTCTAGAAACAACATTCATTAAAAAAAAAAACATGAAGATATGAACAGTCCAAACACTGTTAAACACAGATCAGGTTAGTTAATGGCTAGAAATAAAATGGCTACAAAGGCTAGAAAAAAAAAGGTTCTTAAGATAAAGCAATGATACTATAAAACAGTTATAAAAGCAAAAATTAATACAGATATTTAAAATAATGCTTTTTTATTCTGATATATCAATCTTACCTTTCTTTCATTTTTTTATTAGCTTTTATACTAAGAGGCCTAAATTTAATGTTATTTCAATCAGGAAGTCTGGTACTAATGATACCTTCAAAAACACAATTTTGCCAGTGTAAGCTGTGACTACACTTCAAGCTATATTGTGCTTTTAAAGGAAATCTGGTGTAAGGGAAATCACTTCCTGCAGACCAATATTCTTGACATCTTTTTTCTGCAAACATGTGAAAATACAGGGTGTAATCTTGGCTTCTCTAAAAGTAGCAAGTATTTTACCCTTCAGATTCACACAGCCAAAAATCCACCTGCAATTTTGTAAGTGTTGGAGTGAACTTCTGCCATGTGATGAACATGTTCTGTAGTACACGAAATT
Source organism: Pezoporus occidentalis (assembly GCF_034315485.1). Taxonomy (NCBI): domain Eukaryota; kingdom Metazoa; phylum Chordata; class Aves; order Psittaciformes; family Psittacidae; genus Pezoporus; species Pezoporus occidentalis. The sequence goes on from NW_026916325.1 coordinate 667,417, forward strand.
ACGATTAGTCTTGATAGAATCACAGACAAATTTAGTGGAGCTATGTTTAGGACTGCAGAGTTTATTAATTTCCCTCCACTCATGGCACAGCAAAACTAAGTTGATTTGGGTTGCAAATGTCTCTGCTGAATGCAGAGGTTCCCCCCCACACTCCATTTATTTTAAGAGTAGCCCTACTTCCTAAAGTAGAGCTAAGAAAGACTTTATTTAGTGCACATCTACAGTTACTTGCATGAATGTATCATATCACGTATTTGGCCTAAGCCCGTACGTTACATATATCTGTCATTAATTATGCATGTGATATTAAGTGTATTCCATTGCTAACATGTCAAAATAGAATTACAGCATTTACTAAGAAGTAGAAAACAAAGAAAAGACAAGATATGCAAATGAACCTGTTCAAAATCCAACTTTATACATGGCAAATACTGGATGGGTTTTACAGATATAGTAAAATAATAATTACCCTCTTATTTAATTTGAAATTCAGCGTTGTATCCACCTACTCCTGCAGTTCTGCAATGCCACAGTTATATGATTTTATAGGCAATTTAAATTTCTACATTTTACTGACTACTGTCTATGGGTAGAGTGACAAATGAGAGGAAGATTTGTGTCATAACTATATTGCAAGGTGAAAATATCCAGCCAGATAAAGTCATTTGCATTCACTGCTATATTGGAAAATTATGAGGAAATTAATATTTGGAACCTCCTTCAAATTCAAAGCACAGCCTTCTGGTGCTATGTGCTGTAACAGAAAGGTATTTCCAGAATCATACACTCCTGACAGGGAAATACTTCAGAGTTGTTCTGTCTTATAAATATATAATAAAAGCTCAGGGCAACAACTGGTGATACTGTATTGTGTTTATATTATATTCAGGAAAGCTTTGCATTGAAGGTTAGATTAGAAATTGCAGAGGCTCCTGTAAATGACTGTCTGAAATGAATTTATGAAACTCTTCAGTAGGAAAAAACCTAATTGGATTGGAAATGCTTGGGAATTTAGGTGTTAATTTTGAGGTGTTCAGTATTTATAGCTGCTACTACGGTGAATTATAGTATCTCCTCCTCCATATTGTCACACTTGTTACGGCTGAGGTGTGCTTGCAAGACAACTTAGAAATGATACTACAGGAAAATAACCAACTCACTCTTTCTAGGGAAAGCTGTTGATGGTGAGTTGCCTTCTCTATCATCTGTGATTTCCATTATTATTTTTTATTCAAATTTTTCATAATTCAGACCTGTTTGTTTTTTTTTTGTTTTTTTTTGTTTTTTTTGTTTTTTTTTAATCTACTTTGCTTGAAGAGATCCTTAAAACATGTTATTGGACAGCTATTTAATATTTCTTAGAGTTCGTATGTAAGGGGTCCTTCAGGTTTAAAAACCCTTCAGCTCCCATTCTACCCCATCACTTTTCTTTCCCTCTCCAACTTACAGCAAGAATATTCATGTCACTGAGATATTGTAAGATAAATTATAGCAGAGAGATACTTAAACTATATATCTTTTTCTTGCACATTGGAGGATATTTAAGTTAACATCTGGCAGAGAGAATTACTTGGAAGAATATCACGTCTTGAACACAGACTGGGTAAGATACAGATGATGTTGGCTGACAGTAGAGAGCATTTTGAGGAATTTGAATAAGGGAATATGTTCCTTTCTCACTGAAGAGGTATATTTTAACAAAGCCACTCACTGTAAATACAGGCAAAGGAAAACAGAAGTGAATTCTCTCACCTTTTAGTTGCCAGAAGATATTTTTTACCACAGATGCAACCTTCCATGTGGTTAATTTTGCCTATTCTATTCTAAATTTCAACAGCTAACAAATTGTTCCAAAATGAGTGATAAATGCTGCCATTTCATTACAGTAATTTTAGGATTTAGTTACTGTTTTCTGTGTGAGAAAACATGATGAAACCATACTGAAAGTCATACTCTATGCCTTAAAATAGCTGCATCTTCATTTCCAGGTAAAGTCAAAAGTTATTAAAATATACAAAATATTGCATGACTTAAGTTATTATTGGGCAGAAATACGTTGGCTGTTTCTCCCTTGCACAGATGAAATATGTGTAACTCAGAAGCAAGGTTGTTTCAGCAGTAGCCCCTTACATGGATACAAATGTAATGAGCATATTATAACTGTGTGGCAATAAATGTAAAATCATAGAATCAGAGAGGTTTGGGTTGGAAGGGACCTTAAAGTTCATCCAGTTTCAATCACCCTGCCATAGGCAGAGACACCTTCCACTAGACCAGGTTGCTCAAAGCCCTGTTCAACCTGGCCTTGAACACTTCCAAGGATGGGGCATCCACAGCTTCTCTGGGCAACCTGTTCCAGTGCTTCACCACCCTCATAACGAAGATTTTTTTCCTAATATCTAATCTAAATCTCTGCTCTTTCCATTTCAAACCATTCCTCCTTGTCCTATCACTACATGCCCTTGTAAAAGGTCCCTCTCCAGCTTTCCTGTAGGCCTCCTTTAGTTATTGGGAGCTGCTCTAAGGTCTCCTCAGAGCCTTCTCTTCTCCAGGCTGGGCAAGCCCAGCTCTTTCATCCTTCACAGGAGAGGTGCACCAGCCCTTTGATCATCTTCCTGGCCTTCCTCTGGACCCATTCAGACAGGTTCACGAGAATGATGTTTCATTCCTTATAAGCTCCCAGGTATTGTGTAGGGCTATGCACACCTTTAATGTGTTTCTTCTTTTTATAAAAGCATTGTTCTTTACAGATACAAATAAAATACAGTGTATACATTCCTAATTTCAGGACCAGATTAACTGTTCAGTTGATTTCCCCATGTAAAATTAATTGCGTTTTCATAACAGCATGCTTCATGTACTTATAATGCATTGCCCTTCAGAAAAAAAAACAACACCCAACTTCACAAAGGTTTATAATCTAAACGACTTCAAGGTAATGTGCTGGTAAGTACAGAATAGCAAAATATTTAGTTATTGACAGCAATTCTTGTCCTTGAAATCTCAGCTTTTGAGGCTTATTCAATGTAGGAGCCAGAGGAAATTGTCAAGTAGTTATTGTTCTTTGTTCAGTTTCCATAGCAGCAATAAGAACAAGGTGAGTATTACTTTTTATTTTTTCATCTTTACAAACCTCCCTTTTCCCTTCACAATACTGGAAATTTCTGGAGATCATAACTCATCTGCCCCCAGTGATACAATTGCTTTGTTCCTACCTAAGAAGAGCTGTGTTGCAACAGATATTGCTTGAATACATGTATATGCTTTAGAATTTGTCATTGCGTTTATTGATCTTATGTTGTGACATTGTGACGTTTACCTTTAATGAAACTATGATGATGCGAACATACTTCTCCTAGGTGCTAACTAATGTTCTAGTATCCTTTTCTCCCCCAGTAAGGAAGAAGCATTGATGTCAATGATGTTGTATCACAGAAGAAAGTTTAATGAGACTATGCAGCTTTACAGCCATCTCCAAAATGCTATTTGCTAAATCTTAAATAATGGCAGCAGCGCTCTCAGTCTGACTTCCACAGAGCACGGCTAGTACTGATCAGCATCCATCCAGTTCCACATGGAGGTCTGAGGTGAGTCACATCCTACACCCTGAATGTTACCTGAATGTTATGGAAGAAAAAAAAATAATCAGGAGCCAATTCATTGTCAATGAGTTTGTTAATTTACAGCAAGAACTGCTGAGGCAAATAGTGATGTCTACTTTCATAATAAATTTAAGTTGTAAGGCAAAATCAGTGACATCTTTGCCAGGATAAGCACCCAAGCTAAGGAAACACATGGGAAAAAAACCTTCATTCTATGGGAGAACTTTGTCATTTATTTGATTGATGCCATGGTCCATGAACAACTAGTCATGAGACACTGTGGTTTTGATATGTGTATAGTTTTAATGATATATGAATACTGCAACATCACAACACCTTCTTACCAGGCAAGCTTCTGTCAGGTAAGCTTCTCCCCAGGAGCTGGGGGGAGGAAGGGGGGGAAGTGAGCAAGTGGCTGTGTGGTTCTGGGTCGCTGGCTGGGCTTAAACCGCAACAGCTTCACTTTTCTTCCCAGATATTAGCCCAAAGTCTGAGGAAGAACCAGTTAGCTAGCTCTGCTGTGTTAGCTGACAGGCAAAAGAGCCTCAGCAGCGTCCTTAGCAACCTTCTGTCCAATTTTTAATGAGGAACTGAAGACTGTTTTGTCTTGCTAGGACGAAAATATTCTTTTAAAAAAATCTCTTCAATCACTGAACATTTCTAAAAATGAACTTTGGTAAACGTGATGTGCTTCTCCTTCACTTTACTGTGAACTTGGTGAGACAATTTTGGAGGTGCAAACAAATCATTCTTGTCACCCTCCTCAGAGCAAGATTTGGAATCTCATAAGTCAGAATGTGTTGCACATCAATCTTCAACAATTTACTTGAGGATACAGAGTTAATATCAGTGCACAAAGTGAAGTCTCCTTTTTGGCTAAACTTTTTCATGTTTTACAAATTTCATATAGAAACTGTTCTGACATATTGCAAAATCTAGGAGTCTGAAATAACTTACGTTCCATGATAGGAAGACCTGTAAGTTAATCTATAAATAAACAAACCAAAGCTGATGAAGAGAATAGAATAGGCCTCTGGCTCTAAATCTTTTTTCACTTGCAAGTAAGACAAGTAAAGATTTTTTCCTTTTCTCCAAAACCATCAGACTTAAATTTGTGAACTTTTCTTCTACTGACTAGCACTTCATAATGTTAAAGAAATTAATGAAATCAACTACATGTGTACCAAAGGCAAGGACTGTTCTGCATAGTTGTAGGAGCACAGTGTGTAACCATAAAAAAAAAATTTGAATTTGGTATATGTTCAAAACTTAAACCATGCTAATAACTATAGATAACCTACTGATACCCAGTGTGTACTTTTTCAAAGTAGCCCTACAGCTTTGAAGTATTTAAAAACACAAGTTTAATATGTAGAGCTTAGGGACTAGTGAGTATCAGGAGGGCTCTTTCAGTGAAAGACAAGCACATATGTTCCCTTTGAAAAACTCAGTGGAATCCAAAACACGTCCAGCTTCAGTGCGTAATTCCCCTGAAGCTAATGGCTTCATTGACAATTGCAACTCCATCAATTCTCCTGGCTTATTTGAAATGGCTCATATAAGCCCAATGTAATATGTACACTTAAATTGAAAATGTCCCAGTTGTGCAATAGCTTAGGCAAATACTCATGTACCCAGTAGCCATATTTTAAACAGGCAACAGGAGAAGGCATTCAGCATCACTAGTTTCAAAGGATTATGCTCTGAGCAAAATCCATGTAAGAGTTGAATGCTTGTGGGAAGAAGGAAAAGTGAGGCTTAAGTCAAATCTCAAGCACTGTTATTAAAAACTGGCAACAAGTAACTCAGGGTGTTTCCTGTTCATTTGGATATGAACTTTCACAAAAGTAAGAAGTCACTGATGTAAGAGTTCAACAGACTGACCTTTCTCTATTTTCACATCACTGTGTACTGTGGAAAATAAGTGAAGCTCTCCCATTATTCAGTCAGGCCTATACAACACGTTAACTCAGAGGTCTTCCTAACTTGCTATTATTCTTTCAAATTCATTTTTTGCTTTCTTTCTGACATATTTTGCTATCTGCTAGGAGTAGATTTATTATCATGGGTCATAATGTCGATACAAAAAAAATCTGCAGTGAAAAAATCCTCTTTAAACTATCAGAGTTCAGCACACATGGAAGTAACTAATTTCAGAAAATGACTGGTCAGATTCCACCAGCTTCCTCCAGTCACTTGTATGCATCAATCTAAAGACCAAATCCCAGTTTAGAATCTCTGACATTCCAGCTCAGGGCTGTGAATTGAGAATTCATCTCAGAGCCCTGACAGTGAAGCTGGGCTCTTGCAAAGTACCACAGATTTGGAAGATATTGGAAGATACATGACTGTGTTGAGTAACGTTTGTGAATCTCTTGCTGGGAAAAATGAGAAATGGCATGCATAAGCTGTTAAATAAGCAGCTCAATCTTGAAGGAAATGGGTGTGTGTAAATAAAAAATAATTACCTAGTGCTCAGTCATCTGTTCTTAGATCAAATTTTAATATATAAAAACAACAAAAAAAAGCAAAGACTGGCACAAACCCCAAATTTTTCCAAAATTTCCTCACAAACTATATTTCCTAATGTCTACAGCTCCAGTTTTCCATGTTTTTTTTTCCCTTTCATTAGCTGACTGGAATATTTATTTATATATCATAAACATTGAGGAAAAAATAGTAGAAGAATGAACAGTTATTTCCATGCATAAACTAGAGACAATTTCACAAGAAATAAGAGGAATGTCAAAAAGGCTGGCAGATTGTTCTGGAGAAGGAAGTGCTGGGTAAAAAGAAAAGACTAACAGAAGCTGAGAAATGGAGAATGAGAAGGAGAGAGAAGGGAAAAGACACCCAAACCTACCCCCCCCAAAAAAAAAAATACAATACTCCTCACCATGAACCTGAATGGAGATATATGTTACTCTTGCTTAGTAACACTCTTGATGAGAAATGTAGACACTTAATAATACGAATCACAAGATAAAGAAGCAAGCTGCCAAACAGCAACATCCGTTACATAAGGTCTGGGACTCTGTCCATCACAATCTTTCATTAACATTACACTGGCATCCTCTACTTTTAGGGCATTTCTAACTGTACATTCACTCTCCCTAGTCCAGAAGCCTCTGGGAATTTGCATTTCATATCACCCAAAGTAAGTGAGCATGCAAAATTTAGTGCCGGATCCTGGATCTGGAATCCACTTTAGCAGTTTTTACACATCCAAATGTGAAAACAGCTATTGTGCCACTCACATAAACAAAGATCATGCGCAATTTCAAGACATGCAGCCAGAAATGTTCTGAGAGGCTGTAGCCACGTCAGTTTTTCTTTCTAACTTCTAGTTTTCAAAAAAAAAAAAAAAAGGATAACGGCAAAGCCAAGTGAGCAAATTAAGGCATCAGGGATGCTGTGAGAAAGTGAAAGACGGAAGAATCTTGTCTTACAGAGAGAATATCTGTAAATCCCATGCTGCTCTCCCTTCTGAGAATCACACCCTGATTCCTTTTTAACCATACTGGAAATCATCCAGTCTATCTTGGGCAAATATTCTCATTGCTCTTCCTCAATTTTTGTCCCCCTTTTTTTTGTTGTTGGTGGGGTTTTATTTTTGGTTGGTTGGTTGGGTTTTTTGTTTGTTTGTTTGGTTGGTTGGTTTTGTTTTTATTTTAATCTAAACACAACTGAGACTAATGTTCAGGATTTTTTATTTTTTTTCCCCCAGGGAGATTTCCATTAGAGAAAACAAAACCAGCAACCGCTAGGCTATTACTGAGCCAGTCAGCTAACATGCAGCTCTTGAATAAATGTGAAGTCTATTTTAAGAAAGATAAATATTTAAATCTGAAGTTTCTTTTGAAATTTATATTTTGTATCAAATATTCCAAAATTTATGCATCAGAGAACTTCCATCAAAGCTGGAAGTGTTTAATCAGCTTTGTTGGAAAGACAAATTAGGTAAGTTCATGTAGCTTTTTATTTTTACACCATTAATCTCAAAATATTTGGCAAGATTTCATCAAAAATCAATTAAAGGCTTATAAGAGTCTCCCCAGTTTTAGAAGAGAAGAGAGAGAAATACTTTGTTACAGATTAAGGTATACACATAGAGTAAGTCATAGCTAGGATCTGAACTCAGAAAACTTGATCCTATTTCCCCATTTTTTCCATTGCTGCCTATGGAACTTTACAATATTTGCAGGTTGGTTTTGGCTAAATATTAAATGAGTCCTTGAGTGATGACACCTGTACGTAAAGAGAACAATATTTTTTTTTAACTAGATCACAAAGAAGAGGGACTTTTCTCTGTAAACTACATAACGTTCTATCAGAATCACCTTTTCCTTGAGAAAAATCCTTTTTTCAAATACTGAATGGGTGAAATGAAATGTCAAGCTCATCTACTCTTCAATATGTATCCTTGTGCTACAGCAACATGAGCAAAAAGCTGAAGGCTTACTGACAGCAATATAATCTCCTTAATACTGAGGCTGATCTAGTCTGCAGAGAAAGGGATGGCTGTGGTGCATACAAATGAGGCAGCAGTGCATCTGGAAAGGTTGCAGTGAGTCTGATCTGTCTGTCAGCAAAGGAGTGAGATTGTTCACCAAATATCACAGCCTTCAGCTTAAGAAACCATGTACAAGAGGCAAAAAGAAGATAACATCAAGGATGTTATCCTTCAAGGATGCCAGAGAGACACTCTTCATCAGGGACTGTAGTGATAGGATAAGGGGTAACAGGTTTAAAATTAAATGGAGGACGTTCAGGTTGGATATAAGGAAGAAGTTCTTTACTGTGAGGTGGTGAGGCACTGGAATGGGTTGCCCAAAGAAGTGGTAAATGCTCCATCCATGGCACTGTTCAAGGCCAGGTTTGACAGAGCCTTGGGTGACAAGGTCTAGTGTGAGGTGTCCCTGCCCATGGCAGGGAGGTTGAAACTAGATGATCTTAAGGTTCTTTCCAACCCTAACCATTCTATGATTCTATGATTCTAAGAGTGAAGAATCAACTATGTTCTCCATGCATGCCCTGATTAAAGCGCAATAGGAAACCACTCAAAGTTCAATGAATAGACAAGACAGTCAAGACTGGTAGTCAAGGGCACTGCCAAGAAAATTTTTGCCTTCATCCTGATTCTGCCAGGACGGTGGGAAGCAGAATGAAACCATAGAATGTTCAACTATTCCACATATGATTCTTTTTCCTATTCTTGATGGGAATCATGAAATGCTTCTTGAAGGAATTACAAAGCTTATCCATTTGTCTTCATGGTTGGCCAATGGTTGTAGTCAACAAACCAGCAGCAGATTCTGAGGAATTTCTTAGCATATTTAGAAACTCTTAAAAAAGCCTAATTCTTTACAACCTATATGCAAAATATACTTAGTAGGGACTATACATATTCTATTTTACTCTTTTTTTCAATTACTTCAATGCTTTTTTAATGTTAATGTTTAAAAAAATATATCTTTATCTTTTTTAACATAAAGAAATGAGGAAAAGATAAGCAGGTGCATATAATGACTGCAAAATCATCTGGTCATATCTTTATCCTCTGGTGCCTACCAGGTCAGTGATGAAAAAATGGATTTGATCCCACATGTAAGTCAAACAGCTGAACTTCTGTGCCTGGCTTGGAAAACCTTTAACAAATAATAGAACAGTGTTGCAGTTTTCTGACCACACTGTAGCAGGAAAGATTCTCAGAGGAAGGTCCTGTGGATTCCTCCACTGCTCTTGTTATGCCCTGGCATATGGCTGATGACAAATTAAACATGGAATGACTGATGTCGCTGAGTGCAAAACTATAATTTTTCCTCAAAAACTACACTAGGTGTTTCCCCAGACAGTCTTTGTCCACATACAGTAACATGATAAAAAAAGATAATAAACAAACAATGCAAAATTGTAATATACTCACTGGCTAATTTGGGAACTGAAGCAGGTTTCCAGACATAAAGCATAAAATCACAGGCACATACAATGATATGTGAGCAGCATTTCAGAGTTATACAGGTTTTTATCTAGAGACAATTAACTGTGCCAGGTACTGGTCACTGCTACCAGCCCTGAGGAAGATGCTGAATGGGCAGTTACAGCTGACCAGACAACTGGGGTTGCTCCCTACTACATGGAGCAGTAGTTCCCAACTTCCTAGCCTTTTCTTCCTATAGTACCTAATGCAGCAATCTATTCAGCTCTGGTATCCATGTTTTCTCAGGATAAGAGAGCACAGCAAAGACAGAGTGTAGTAGGCAGCATGAGTCTGGTGATATGGCTTATGGACTTAAATATGCATGATAGACAGTAAGGACAAGAAAGCTGAATCAAGCTTTTGCTTGAATCTGCAAGTACAGTAGTGCTGCTTGCAGACAACTGCTGTTGCCTGAAAAACTAAACTTGTAATGCATTTTCCTTGTAATGAAAGGTGCATTCTCTTACTCATGAGATTTTTTCATTGTTATTAAACAGAAGTGGGCTGTAGTAGGTATAGAGTTGCAAGCTCTCAAGAGGTCTCCAATGAGAATCAAAAATCCTTGTCACCCAGTACACATAGGATACTCTCTCCTAATAGCTGGGCACTAAGTATAGTTTTCAGTTCTCAAACAGTGAACAGCAAACGCTTTTAACAGGCATATAAGAAGTGCCGTGTCTGTAAGTGCCTTTTGACTTATTGATCATGACCCAGAACTCATTGATGCAAACCACGATGCAAATGCAACAGAAAAGAATGGAGGCATCCTGCAGTTCCCTGTAGATGGCATCCTTTTCCCATAGTGATTTCCTATTTATGAGGCAAAAGCATTTATCACTTTAGACAGGAAAGGTTTAGGGAATGACAGGTGGAATCCCAATAAACATGAACAGCAGAAATAAGACTGGAAATTTTTCTGATATGCTTTCTCCTAGCTCCATCACCCTTGTCTTTGCCCACCTACACAAGTCTTGTCTGAATTTTTATGATGTTCAGACTTTCAGTTCAGGGAGTGTCATGTAGCAGAATTTGCATTTGCAATCCCCTTTCCAGGTCTGATCTTATGGTCTTTTATGTACAACTGAGCCCTCACTGCCTCTAGAGAAGTGTTTATGAGAGATTGTGGCTTCTGGCAGTGCTTTCACCAAGGTTCCTTTTTTTTCTGATTTTCTTTGTTATTCAAAGTCTTGCATGATAAGCTAATCAAGAAAAAACAAAACCACTGAAACTCCAGAGGGAATTATTGTTATTTGCATATCTATTGTTTTCAGAAGGCTTTCCATGTATGTCTTGTTTTTACTTGTTGAATCACTTCTTTTTTGCTATATTTTTTTCTTGTTTCTATACGAACAATACATTTCTCTGAGTTTGTATTGATACAAAGTAATAAGGAGGTTCACATTGTTGACATTAAATTCTTGAAATTGTTTTGTTCAACCTTGGTTTGTGTGTTCTGTGAAGTTTAAAAGGCAAAGCAAGCTTTAAACTGTACTGCATTCACAATATTGTAAAGACATCTTCACAAAAAATTGTAAAAGCTGCTTGTTCCTGCCTGCTATTACTGATGACTGACAAAGTTCCTGCACATATATATGTATACACACACATATATATATACACACATATATACACATACTGTGCTTTTATACCAGCACAATATGGTTTATAGTTTCAAAGACAGAATAATCTAATTAATTTTTCCCAATGTGCAAATTCTTTAGGGTAGTTTTGTTCAACAGTCAAGTAACTGAGTCAATACCTAAAAAAGAAACAAAATAAAATATTATAGAGGATAAACATATATGTTAAAGACAATATCCAAAATTCTAACTCAGAAAAAATTCCTTCTGATTTCTGATCTAACTGAATGATGCTTAGGATTTTAAAGATTTCATTTTGAGGCCCTGTGCAAAGTTAGTTTGAAATCAAAGAACAGAAAAGCCTAAAAGTGTTAGCCTGATGTTTCATTAAAGAACCAGGTGCTGACTTCATGGAAATAATTTATTGCTTTACCCAGATAAAGGGTCTTGAATTTAATATTGCCTGGGAATCTTGAATTCAGTATTAACTGGGGGTCTTGTCCTGAGATCAGGTAAATTATCTCTAGTATATTGACTTTATTGTCATAATGTAAATTTGCCCTCATAAAAATTGAGTCATCACCTACAAATCTGCTTAATGCTGTACCAAATCTTTGCTCAAAGGATAATAATTAAAACATTTGAATTCAACAGGAATCATTAATTTCCTGCAATAAAAGACTGCAGGTATGCCTTCAGTTTTCACATAATTTGTTTTTCTTTATGACTCTGTTCCCACTGAAAATTAGTCTAAATTCAGACATTAGACTACATGCCAACGTCTCAGTTAACTAATAATCTGCCTTTAATGATAAACAAAAGAAAATCTGTGTTTCCCTTTTTTTCAGTAGACAATTTAGTAGTGCATTTAATTGGGTTGCAACACACTCCATAAATTGTACCGTTAGCTGAATTTTGTTCACTTAGGGTTAAGGTTAGTGAACATCAATCCTGCTTGCAACTCTGCTGTATATAGAGTACAACAGATTTACAAGAAGTCAGTTTTTGCTGCTCCAATAGTGCTAGCCAAGTTGCACTTCACACTACATGACAAAGTGCAGCTGAGCTCTCTACAACATTTTTATCCTTAACAGGGGGGCCTTGAGGCATCCCAAATATTGCCTTATATGTCTACACTGTTAGTTACTCATGGCTTTTCCAAATGTTGAGCAGGCAGGCTAAATTTACTTTGTCTCAGGCAGAATTCTAATTGGGATTTGGTTAACTTTTCTTATGTAATCTACTTCTTTTCAAGAAGTCTTTCTGTAACTGCAATGGCAGCTAACAGTACATAATGACTCAACATGGTACTGCACAGATGACTCATTAGATCTGCTAAGTCCATCAAGGTGATGCACATTCTCTCTTTCATTGTCCCACCTAAAGAAATACAAATCACTCCCTTATTTTCATCACCTGAATCTGTAACTCACAACCACAGTAAATATTTCTTTATTCTGAATAATTTTGCTGCCAAATTTATACTTGCCACTTCAAATCTCAGTATGTCCTTCTCTGTGATCACTCATATATTGTCTCGCCTCCTTTCATACAGAGGAAATACTTTTTTGAGAAAATAAATGTCAAAAATTATCTTCAGAGAAAAAAAACACAACCCAAACCTAAAAGCTATATGGTACCTACATGAATTGCAGATGCATTTGTAGTATAAGCACTCTTCACCAAGTGTAACATGGATGAAAAGAAAATAACATTCACATTGGTCTTTCCCTGGGTGAAGACGAAAGTGATCCAGTCACTCACAGCCTGTAGACTTACAGCCTAACAACAAGGGCACTGGAATGATCATGGATGGTATTTCTTATTTTCAGCTGATGCTGTCAAGATAGCGCATACTTTGAGTTTTTATCACCTTCTGGACAACTGTCTGAGGTACGTGGATTCTTAGGCTTTTTGGATTTAGGACAGCAAAATACATTTATAGAATAAAAGTTAACTTTAAAGATAAGTTTTAAAAATAAGGTTCATTGAGTAGCTAGCAAAATGTGCTAGCAGCAAAAAGGGAAGGTAGTCACAATTTTCAGAGCTTCTAGGTGTATCAGCAGATACTCTATTTAATGCTGAGAAAGAAAACAAAGCTGTCTCACACACATACAAAATCTCAAGCAAAAAGCCACAGTAACTCATTACTTTTGGAGATATCTTAAGTTTATCTGGCATTTAGCACAGAGAAAGGACAGTGTTTGGGTGGAAGGAGCGGGTACTGTCTTCCTCTGTGTTTTGGTGTGGTGCAGTAAACCCTGAGGCTGCCTTCCAGAGCCAGCCCTCTGGCAAACAACCCATGTCAAACACCTCAGCACATCAGACTGGGCTGAATGTTGCTGCAGGGTACTGCCCCTGATCAGATATTTGGCCTTACTCCTTGGGGCACCTAAAACTGGTAGTTATGATGAAACCTAAATTCAAGAGATTGGTGAGAAATTCAGACCACCTGTTATATATGGTTGACAGATCCTGGGAATAAGTCCTGCTTCTGAGGAAATGAAGTAACCATCTCAAAAATAAGCATTTAATGTTAAACTCCTCCGGTCAGTGTAGGGAGAGAAGTGTCCCTTCCTTCCTATTAGGGTAGGTGACCTGTTCTTTGCAAATATGTATCACATACCATAGATTAGAGAAAAATGCTAGAAGACTGAATTAAATCTCAGATTTGTTATTGGCTAAATTTCAGTGTGGTAATTCCCTTTCTAAACTTATTGAAAAATTTGCACTTTACTCCTTTACTTTTCTGTACTTTGCTGATTGATTTGAATTATTAATTTTAGTTCATTTAATAACATATTTGATAAAATAGAGTGAATTGATGTTTCCTTTAAAATACAACAGCTTTGCCACTGCTTTCAGTGGGGACAGGTTTTTATGTGTATCTTAGATCCACCTTCAGTAAGGGAAATAGTACTTTTGTGGTAACCGAAGCTAACATGCCCCTTGGCTTCTCATTCATTATTTAATCAGCGAATGGCTTTTATCATAACAGTGTTTGCCATTTACAAAACATTTAGAAATGTCCTAAATTAATGATGTTACTCCTGTTATTCTGTTTATGTGTAATTTGGGGTACTAATAAGTGAATTAGCACTATAAAGCAGCTGTCAATGGGGAATTTAGATGACAATTATATAGATTTAGTGCTATAAAAAGTTTGGAGAACATCTTACACAAATGCACATTTGCATGTGCAGCTGCCAGTATAATAAACCAAGGACCCTCTTAATTATTTTTCCAGTCTCATTAGGGAACACAAATACTTATTTTATCAGCAAAATCACCAGATAATTCAAAACACACAGGTAGATTGAAAACAATGCAGAATTAATTACTTTGAATTCAGAAGTGCATCTGGCTCAATATGCTAGGAACAAACCAAGAAATCCACTGTGTAACAAGCATTGGTTCTTATTGAACTTGCTATCGAACAGCTTCAGTGCTGTATTACCACTTTATTTCATAGAGATGTGTGCTTAAAAATTCTTACATACATAATGTAAGAAGACCCTGGTCTCTGTCAGAGGACTTGCAGTTGGGTCTGATTACTGAGTGGACAGAAAAATATTGGTTGGTGCTATGGGCTCAGCTCAGCATCCATCAGTATCATTGCACTACTGAAGGAAGCGGCTCAACTGCCAGCACTCATGTAAAAAAGCATTTGCATGAATTAGGATTTATTCACATAAACACAGGCTGAAGGACTGGGTTATGATCTGATAGACATTTTTTATGAATAGTTTGCTAAGGAGATCACAAACTATTGGAGTTTCATATCACACTTTAGTAGTTTAAAAGCAGAAAGTCTGATTTAAGCTCATCACCAGTGTTGTTTTTACAGTCATAGAGTCATAGAATCATAGAATTATTAGGGTTGGAAAGGACCTTAAGATCATCTAGTTCCAACCCCACTGCCGTGGGCAGGGACACTTCACTCTAAACCATATCACCCAAAGCTCTGTCCAACCTGGCCTTGAACACTGCCAGGAATGGAGCATTCACAACCTCCCTGGGCAACCCATTCCAGTGCGTCACCCCCCTCACAGGAAAGAATTTCTTCCTTATATACAATCTAAACTTCCCCTGCTTAAGTTTTAACCCATTACCTCTTGTCCTATCACTACAGTCCCTAATGAACAGTCCATCCCCAGCCCCTTTCAGATACTGGAAGGCTGCTATGAGGTCTCCACGCAGCCTTCTCTTCTCCAGGCTGAACAGCCCCAACTTTCTCAGCCTGTCTTCATACGGGAGGTGCTCCAGTCCCCTGATCATCCTCGTGGCCCTTCTCTGGACTTGTTCCAACAGCTCCATGTCCTTTTTATGTTGAGGACACCAAAACTGCACACAATACTCTAAGTGAGGTCTCAAGAGAGCAGAGTAGAGGGGCATGATCACCTCCTTAGACCTGCTGGTCACACTCCTTTTGATGCAGTCCAGGATACTGTTGACTTTCTTGGCTGCAAGTGCAAACTGCTGGCTCATGTTCATTTTCTCATGGACCAGCACCCCCGAGTCCTTCTCCACAGGGCTGCTCTGAATCTCTTCTCTGCCCAACCTGTAGCTGTGCCTGGGATTGGCATCAGCCTACCTCACAAGCGTGTCAAGGTCCCTCTGGATGGCATTCCTTCCCTCCAGGGTGTCAACTGAACCACACAGCTTGGTGTCATCGGCAAACTTGCTGAGGGCACACTCAATCCCACTGTCCATGTCAGTGAGGAAGATGTTGAACAAGACCGGTCCCAACACCCATCCCTGAGGGACACCACTCGTTACTGGTCTGCAGCCGGACATTGAGCTATTGACCACAACTCTTTGCGTGTGGCCATCCAGCCAGGTCTTTATCCACTGAGTGGTCCATCCATCAAATTGATGTCGCTCCAATTTAGAGACAAGGATGTCGTGTGGGACAGTGTCGAACGCTTCACACAAGTCCAGGTAGATGACATCAACTGCTCTGCCCCTGTCCATCAGCTCCCATACCCCCATCATAGAAGGCCACCAAATTGGTCAGGCAGGATTCCCCCTTAGTGAAGCTATGCTGGCTGTCACCAAGCCCCTTGTTGTTTTTCACGTGCCTTAGCATGCCTTCCAGGAGAATATGCTCCAAGATTTTGCCAGGCACAGAGGTGAGACTGACTGGTCTGTAGTTCCCTGGGTCATCCATTTTCCCCTTCTTCAAAATGGGGGTTATATTTTCTTTTTTCCAGTCATTGGGAACTTCACCTGACTGCCATGATTTTTCTGATATGATGGACAGTGGCTTAGCAACTTCATTGGCCAGCTCCTTCAGGACCTGTGGATGGATTTCATCAGGACCCATTGACTTGTGCACATTCAGGTTCTTAAGATGGTCTTGAACCATATCCTTTCCTACAGTGGGCCCAAGGTCTTCATTCTCACTGTCCCTGCATCTGCCTTCCAAGACTTCGGTGGTGTGGTCACAGCATTTTCCAGTGAAGACTGAGGCAAAGAAGTCATTAAGAACCTCATCCTTCTCCAAATCCAGGACAGTCTGTTCTCCTGAGAGCTTCGGGAGAGGGCCCACATTGTCCCTAGTCTGTCTTTTATTTTCAATATAACTACAGAATCCCTTCCTGTTATCTTTCACATTCCTAGCCAAGTTTAATTCTAACTGGGCCTTGATTTTGTGTATTTTATTGTGATATATGTTTGCTTAGGGTGGGTACTTTCACTTAATTTTGTGTGTAAAATTTATATTATTTTCAGAGAAAAACAGAGTAGATGATACTGGATTTTGATGTTGCTGACATACAGATCATATAATTCAATTTTGTAATTCTGGGTCTGGTGACTGAGTGTGGAAAATAAGTAAATCTCTAGATTTAATATTATACAGAGATATTTCCTGAAGCATAGTATTTATTTCATTTTGAAACAATGGGACAGTAGATCTCATTAGTGCACCTGAATATATTGAAGTAAGTCAGGCTGAATTAAGGATGAAAAAAGAACTGTTCCTGTTCCACTGCCAGCATGTTTAGTGATCCTGCACACACAGAGTGACCAACTCTGACCTGACAATTCCTATTTATGTGTGAATGTACATGATAATTATTAATGCTGGCCTCTGCAGCAGTGAGGTTTCTTCTTTCATTAGATGGGATTTTATTTTCACCAAAACTTATGACAGTAAGATTTGACAATTTTCTTTCTTACTTCTAGATTTGATAAGACAACTGTATTATTTCTAGTATCTCACTTACTGAGGATATGTACTTACACAGCACTTGTAAGCACACCTGCCAGTCATTCCATAAAACTTCACAGGAAGAAGCAAGGAAAGCAACAAGCGGCAGATGGCTAAAAGCCAAGAGATTCAGAAAAACCTAAATTGGCAGAGATTTTGACATTCACTGGCTATCTATTTTATAAATATTCATTGGACACCTGATACGTTCTCCAGACAGTAAACTGTCTGCTATTTGGTTTTATATTTTTGCCTAAATGAGTTTTAAATCTGTTAGGGTTATGGTATTAACAAAAATAACCTGAGAGTGCCACCTCTGTTACTAAAATGGTTACTAATTTTTTACCTGTTATCCTTGTGTGAAAATACTCTGAATGACTGGATAGATGCTAGCAATAAGAAACTATTTTTATTAAAACAGGCAGGCTATGCAAGTGCACAATGTTATAGAAGATAAAAAAACCCCCAGCTTTTGGTCTGTGGCCCTGTAATTTCCCCTAATCAAAGGTAAAAAACGGTCAGACTGCTCTTTTATACTACTGCTTAGAATGAAAGTTAGAATGTTAATACTGTTAGAATAATAATACTGTTAGAATGAAATATATCTATATGCACAATGAAGTGTTGCTCCAGCAAGATCAGACCAACTGCTCTTTGACATCCACACAGTGCTGTGGTGCTGGAAGTAATGTTTGCAAATTTTCCTGGGGTGTAACACCATGCTGATACAACTTTGTTTCCATTTCCCAGAACCAGCTTGACTGAAACTCTGATGAAGTCTCTGGACTGCATACATTTCTGCAGTGTTGTAGCTAAGAGCATGCCACCAGAGGTGGCCTGGCAGTGATTGCTAGAGTCTCAAGCTAATAGTGAAAGCCTAACACGCAGTTTTCAGATTGGTTGTTTTCTCCTTTAAAAACTGTTAAGTCTTAAATGTTAAATAGAAGTCCATGCTTTTTCCAAAATTTTTCCAGGTGAATGCTAAAATTGTTTGAAATTTAAAGCAAGAGTAAGTCCAGTAAAGAAGAAAGGCAAAATATTAAATGGTTAATCCTTTTTTTTTGTTTTTCTTGCCAAGCTGGACACCTTTATCATAAAGTACACTTTAATATTCTACTAAAAGAACCTCAAAGAAAAAATATTACTGTTTATTCTTTAACAAGTCAGTGCTGCCACACATGAGTTTATGCATACAGTCTTTGCCCTTGTGGGCTGTTTGAGCTCAGCTTGTCTATAGAGCCCATCCTTTCCTTTAGCAGAAGAGAAAAGGTCATTCGATGAAGGAACCTGTACATATTCTCTGCCTGGCTTTGGTGGTATTACATCACTTCAAAGGAAATGTGTTTTTTTTGGGGGGTATGTGAGCCAGCTACTTCCCAAATATTTGGAACTCCAAACATGTTGCACGCAAACATACCCATTACTGCAATCCAAAGCACAGGGCAAAACCCCAGCTGAATCCCTACAACTGACTGCAAAGATAGGTTTGACATACTATAAAGATGCCAGTACTATGGACTATCATTAAATTTGCCTTTCAGGTTTTCTTAAAGGCTTCTTTTCTATGTGCTTTATGCTAACCAAAGCCTTATGCTATCATAACTCATGAATATTTAAAGCAGACATGATCCAAATTTTTGGTCCCCATTATTTGTTCAAAAGCACAATGTGAAATAGCATATGAGATGGGGATGGAACTGAAAATGGGCATGGGAAAATGGTGTGAACTGAAAGATGATGAATAGCATGTCTGTTTATTGTCTAGGAAAGGTCAGTATCAATAGTATTTACTGGTTTAATTCCAGTAAGAGAGTAGTGATGTAGAGGTTCCTTGTCTGTGGCACAGAGATATTCTACTGTATTCCTGTATATCAAAATAATTAATGGAGAAATGTGTTCGTCCCTAGGTTTTACAGGAGGAGAAGCAGAAGTGAAGTGACTTGGGTATGGCCATACTATATTAGGCTAGACTCAGGATTATTATCCAAATTTTCAGTTACAAGAGTTGTGTGGATGTGAGGGGAATCTTACTCTTTCACAAACAAAATAATGGTGTGTCCTGGGTTCCGCAGTAGCAGTCATGTTTTTCCTTTGTGTTAACTGGTGCAGTGCTGTGTTTTGACTTCCAGCTTGAGAACAGTGTTGGTGAAGCCGATGTTCTCGGTTGTTGCTAAGTGATGTTTACCCTGACCAAGGACTCTGTGAGGCTCATGCTCTGCCAGGGAGGAGGGGAGGCTGTGAGGAAGCAGAGACGGGGCGCCTGACCCGGGCTAGCCGGGGAGGTATTCCATACCACAGCACGTCATGCCCGGGGTGGGGGGACTGGGATTACCCGGAAGGAAGGGGCTTCCGGGTGGAGCTCGTTTCTCTTGGCCGGTGGTATCGTATTCTCTTCCCTTGTTATTTTCCCTTATCATTGTTGTAGCTGATAGTAGCGGTGGTGATTTGTTGCTGGACTGTTTTTGTCTCAACCCGTAGGAGTTGCACTCTCTCATCCTCCTCCCCGTTCCTCCGGGAGCGAGAGCCCCGGTGCGGGGAGGCAACGGACACGGACCTCGATTGTTGTCAGCTCGGCACCACTCACTGGGAGTGAGTGAACAAGCTACCTGACTGGGTTTAAACCACGACATGGTGCTATGCTAAAGAACATGAGACCATAGTTACAGTTCTTCCTCTGTTGTCTGAGCACTTGGAATTGAGAAGATAATAATAAAAACACACAACCCATTACCACAGTAATGGAAACAAAACAACCCGAAAAGTAATTTAACTGAACTGTGTCAGTTTTGCCAGAGTTAGTATAAAACTTCTATGAAGAAAGGCAAAGAAATGTGCAGGTGCATAAGAAGAAAAAGTCACTTTGCTGTGTCTCAACAGCAATCTCAGAAACTCCCCAGTACTGATGATTCTACACGAAATTCAGGTGATGAGTGATAAGAGTAAAGCTGGCTGAGTGAGTGGAGGAGATGGCAATGGATTTGCAATACAAGAAATCTGGCAAGCACAAAGGTAGGTTAAAAGGAAATGCTACAGTGTGCCCTAAGAGCAATTCTACAGCCCCATTAGCAATTATAAAACATGGTAAAGCTCCTTGCCTTGTCAGGGTGGAAACATAGCCATGCTAGACATCTGTCAGGGTCCTCTATATTTTGGTGTTTTCAGTGACTTAGGGTCTCCCACACTGAATTATATTTATACACATGATCTTTTGGATCCATTTGTTTGAATAATGTCCTGGCACTGATGATGGCCCTTCTTTTTAACAGGGAATGACATCAGGGTTTTGTTGTTCTGCAAAATGACAGTAATGCAAATAGACCATTCATCTCCTTTCCCAGTGAAATTTATTCTTTTATTCAGTGTATAGTGCTGAAGGATGAAGCATGATGAGAAGGTACAAAAGAGACAAGAGGTCTGTTTCTATCTCTGTCACAGTCTTTCTGTACCACCTGGGGAGGTTACATATTAAAATCCTCAACACCGTCTCATGTAATTTATGGTCCGTTTTGCTGTTTCCAGACTGGAGCAAGGTATCTCAAGATCTGAAGTTGAATTTGTACTTTAAAGACACTCAGGGATGCAGTTCTGCACGTGTGACTTTTTTCCCATTTGAAAATGGGAGATAGTACTTTTCCAAAAGCAACAACTGATGAAACATTAAGGAACAGAAACAACAAGTAACAAATCACAAGTATTTTTTCTAATATACATGCTTCTATACGATTAATCCCTCTGATCGAATGGCTACTCCTCAACAGGAAAATTACTCCTATTTCAGAGTCTACTTAGGCTTTTTTCTAGAAAGGAAATTAAACAGGAGCACTTGTAAGCAACAATCTTAGCCGGCCATATTTAATTAAAAAAGTCCAGTTTTTACATTGGAATGAAACACAGAACTTAAAATGAGAATTCGTATTTAAAAAGACACTAAATATAATAATGATACCTTCAGCAATGTCTCCTTGGCTCATCTTTCTGTCAAGGTGGTCCAATTCTGCTAATCTTTTTACTTTCAAGGTGAGTTTGCAGAAATAATACTGTCCTGGGTTCAGCAGTAGCAGTCATTTTTTTATCCTTCTTAGTAGCTGGTGCAGTGCTGTGCTTTTGACTTTCGGCCGAGGAACAGCGCTGATAACACGGATGTTTTTAGTTACTGCTCAAATGTTTACTCTGACCAAGGACTTTCTGAGTCTCATGCTCTGCCAGGGAGGAGGGGAAGCTGGAAGGAAGCAGGGACAGGACACCTGACCCAAACTGACCAAAGAGGTATTCCATACCGCAGCACGTCACTCCCAGGATGTAACTGAGAGTTACCTGGAAGGGCTAGTTCACTGCTTGGTCAGGCTAGGTATCGGTCGGTGGGTGGTATTGTATTCTCTTCCATTGTTATTTCCTTTATCATTATTATTATTGGTGGCAGCAGTAGTGATTTGTGTTATACCTTAGTTACTAAACTGTTCTTATCTCAACCTGTGGGAGTTAACATTCTTTTCGATTCTCCTCCCCATCCCTCTGGGAGCAGGGGGAGGGAAAGAAAGGGGGGGGCTAATGAGAGAGAGACTGTGTGGCTGATTTATGGCTGACTGGGTTTAAACCAGGACAGATGCTTAACTTGCGCTTGATCTTTTGAGTGCGTTAACAGCTTTGGAGCCTTGTAGTAGAATAAGAATGGAGGAAGTCTAGAAAATATGTCTGACATCATACCATTTACAGAAGCTTAGTAGAGTATTTATCAAAGTACTGGCTGGTTTTGCATGGCTTTTTTTTAAAGATCAAAAGACATTTAAAACATTCTATGCACTCAAAATAATAAAACTGCAGTCTGCTAATTTAACTTCAGTACTTGTCAGTGTAGTCATTTCACAGCTTTTTTGATTTCATATTCAGCTTCATATGAATTTGTCAGGTGAATGTAGTTCTCTTAGCTGCCATTTATGCTAGTTATTAAATGAGTGCATACTGTTTCACATGCAAGTTTTCTCAGTGCCAGTACATGTTTTCAACTCCAATTTTGTGTTTGAGAGTTTTTAACAATGTTGCCAGAGCTTTATATATAATATTTAATCACTGAAAATATCAAAATAAAATTGATTTTCTGTTGGGCTGTTATTAACATTAATGCTCCTGAGCTACAAGAAGATGCTATAGAACATATTTTTACCGTGAGCTAGATGGTATTTTAATCTTGTAGTCACACTGTGTATAATTGGAAACAGGTGGCTAAAGCCCCACATTCTATTCCAAAAATGTAATATTCCCTCCATTCAGATATGCCTAAAAAAAGTCTAAATTCATCCTATTACATTTTGCCAGCTGAACATTGCAAAATAGAAGGCAACATACAGTGTAAAGCCCAAGTATTTAAGCATTTAGCAAAGCCCACATGGATTTCAGGTAGTTCGGGATCATACAATGCACAGTTACAATATCATAGATTTTAAGCCAGAAAATACTACAGTGGCCATCTATTCTGACCCCAGATTTTCCTGGCCACAGCATTTCAGCCATTTTTGCAGTGGAGAGGTGATTACTTCATCTTGCAGAAGGAAAGCTGATTCTGCAGAGGATGGTGTTTTGCTCAGAGACATTTGGTTTGTATTTTGTAAAGTAGATAATTAAGAATGAAACATGTATAAGGCTATACATAAAAGGAATATGAAACTGGCAATCTCCAGGATTTTAAACACAAGAAGAATACTGTTTTTGACAGATTACTATATAGCCCAAGCCTGAATGATTTTGCATTGATTTGTCAGATGAATCTAGTGTTGCTCCCTGGCAGAGAGCATGAATTAATGATCTGGTCTAGGAAGGCTGCCCTGGTTTCAGCTGGGATAGTTAATTTTCTTCCTAGTAGCTAGTGTAGTGATGTGTTTTGGCTTTGGTCTGGGAATAATGCTGATAACACACTAATATTTTAGTTGTTGCTCAGTAGCACTTTCCCTGATCAAGGACTTTTCAGTTTCTTATGCCCTGCCAGTGAGGAGGAGCACAAGAAACCAGGAGGGTGCAGAGAACTAGTGACATGAACTAGTAAAGTATTTGGAAAAAGTATGCTGTCATCCTGGGAGTTCCAGAGAGACACAAATCACTGCAACATGCTGGTGCTTGGCCCATGCCTGAAGAGCCCAGTCCAACACTAGTCAGTACCCTGAAGGGGAAAAGAAAGTCTCTGGACCTGATGAAAAAGTGACAGGCACTGCAGCTGAAACAGAGACCAACCTGTTCAGATATCAGTCTCCCCTGTACACAAGAAACGGACACAAAAGAGTTTGTTTAGTAAAGGAGCATGAAGCAGGGCTGCAACAAAGACCTTAATTAAAATGCCTTAATATCAGACATCTGGGTGAAGAATGCTTCATGTCCTGTGGAGCAGGAAGAAATATTTTGGGGCAACATTTGCCTGTCTTTGGATTCTGTAACTGGAATTTTTTGAAATGACTTAAGAAGGGAGACCATATCCTGTACATTATTGTTAGTTAGACTAATCCCATCTGTTTCTCATAGAAGCAGAGAAGTAAAAAAACAGAGTCATATAACTTAAATCTCAAACGTGAAAAATTATTTGCATTTCAAATTCCAGCATATTTGTTTTCAAAGACCTGCTTTCAATAACCAAACTGCCTGGACTAGACATATCTAGTAATGGCATTTATTTACCCAAGTCTGCTGTGACCTCTTTTAGAAAGAGATTGTAGAAAATGTCAGCAAGCTCGCATATGATTGAGGTAGCTGCAAAATGCACTACAGGTATCTAATTTTATAGGAACATAAATATATCGCTGCCAACTTTTATATCCTAAACTATGATTTAAAGCACTTATTCTGAAGAAAAATAGGCTGAATTCCATCTTCAGCCTTGAAGGGTTTAAAGTCCAGAATACTTCAGTCACTGGTAACAGTCCTAACCAAAAGCCTGTTGTTTGGGTCAGGAGAGGACACTGCCAGAACCATTAAGACAGGATTAGAGCCCAAACCTTATCAACAAAGTCTGCAACGAGGTACAAGGTGTGCCTGTCGTCTCCTGTTCAGGCTTTAGAAGGTCTGCAGTACAAGTAGGGGGTAAGACTGTGTTCAAGAACAGCTGCTTAGTTCACAGCTGCTTTAGCAAGCTTCATGTCCCACAGTGCAGCAAAACATTATTTCTATTCCTTTTCTTTTTCCTTTCTTGTGTTACACAAAGGAGTTATTATTTTTGCAGCAAAAGTGACAATTTTTAGTGGGAGGGAGGCAGGATAACCCCCTCTGATTTTCCATTCTGGAATGACCTGAGAGAAGCCTACCCTTTAAAGAGGCAGAGATGTGTATTTCAGTTTCCTCAGAGCTAATGAAGATACTGCCTTCATTATCACCATTTTTCTTTTCAAACAAATACTCTAAGAAATAATTAGTATATATTTAAATAAGATAGAAAGCACTTCTTAAAACAGCAGGGACCTTCCAGTCCTTAGATCTCCTTACTATATGACAGAAGAGAATAAATTTCAGTTTCTCAGTACTCCCTGTTTTTTTAATGGGTGGAATAACTTGGAAAGTATTTTTGAAACACCTCAGCTTTATGAAAAGGGAGCCTGTAATCACATCTGCATTAGAACACAAGACATACTGCTGAATTTCTATCAACAACTGTGGCCCATGTGAACTTGTGTGCGTCCAGACAATGGTTTGTCACAGCTCAGTGGTGAGGATGGACCATGGAGCATTCAAAAAAAGCAGACAGGATGCAGTTATCCTGTTTTTATAGGGAAGGAACAAGCACAGCTGCCTGAACACAAGCCATTCTGTGTCAGCTAGATAAAAGCATAGAGGTGCTCCCTTTCCTGTTTTCTTGCTATGGAAATGCAGATGGGTGCCTACTTCTGTGCAACAGATTTCTTTCAAGGAGGCCAACATCCAGAATTACAGATATGTAATTTTTATTAGCCTATATGGTGGAACTCAGGATCTTGTGTGGTAGGACCAGTAGAATACCAAGTAGAATCGCAGCCCTGGACTTTAGCAGGGCAAACTTTGGCCTTTTCAAGCAATTGCTAGGGGAAATCCCATGGGCAAGGCTGCTTGAAGGTAAAGGGGCCCAAGATAGTTGGTTGACATTCAAGGATTGCTTTTTCCGTGCTCAAGATCAGAGCATCCTGACACGTAGGAAGTCAAGGAAGAGGGCCAAGAGACCTGCGTGGCTAAATAGGGAATTGCTGGGTATGCTCAAGTGGAAGAGGAGAGTTTACAGGTCATGGAAGGAGGGGCTGGCCACTTGGGAGGAATATAAGGCTGCTGCCAGAAGATGTAGGAAGGCAGCTAGGAGGACTAAGGCCTCCTTAGAATTAAACCTGGCGAGAAGGGTCAAGGACAGCAAAAAGAGCTTTTTCAAATACATGGCAGATAAAACTAACACCAGAGGCAGTGTAGGCCCACTGATGAGCGGGATGGGTGCCCTGGTGACAGAAGATACAGAGACGGCAGAGTTACTGAATGCCTTCTTTGTCTCTGTCTACTCTGCTGCAGGCAGTCCTGAAGAGCTCTGTACCCCTGAGACCTTAGATGAAGTCAGGTCAACGGAGCAGTTTGCCTTAGTCGATGAGGAATGGGTTAGAGACCAGTTGAGCAATCTGGACATCCATAAATCCATGGGTCCAGATGGGATGCACCCACGGGTGCTGAGGGAACTGGCGGAAGTCATTGCTAGACCACTCTCCATCATCTTTACCAAGTCTTGGGAAACGGGAGAGGTGCCTGAGGCCTGGAGGAAAGCAAATGTCACTCCAGTCTTCAAAAAGGGCAAGAAGGAGGACCCGGGTAACTGTGGACCGGTCAGCCTCACCTCTATCCCTGGGAAAGTGATGGGACACCTTATCCTTGGTGCCATCTTAAGGCATATCAAGGATAAGAGGGTTATGAGGGGCAGTCAACATGGCTTCACCAAGGGGAAGTCATGTTTGACCAATCTCTTAGCCTTTTATGAGGAAATAACACGGTGGATGGATGATGGCAGAGCGGTGGATGTGGTCTACCTTGACTTCAGCAAAGCATTTGACACAGTCTCCCACAGCATCCTCAGAGCTAAATTGAGGAAGTGTGGTCTGGATGATCAGGTAGTGAGGTGGACTGTGAACTGGCTGAAGGAGAGAAGCCAGAGTTGTAGTCTATGGGGCTGAGTCTAGTTGGAGGCCTGTATGTAGTGGAGTGCCTCAGGGGTCAGTACTGGGACCAGTATTATTTAATATATTCATCAACGATTTAGATGAGGGAATTGAGTGTACTATCAGCAAGTTTGCTGATGACACTAAGATGGGAGGAGTGGCTGACACGCCAGAAGGCTGTGCTGCCATCCAGCGAGACCTGGACAGGCTGGAGAGTTGGGCAGGGAATAACTTGATGAAATATAACAAGGGAAAGTGTAGAGTCCTGCATCTGGGCAGGAACAACCCCAGGTTCCAGGAAAGGTTGGGAACGACCTGTTAGAGAGCAGTGTAGGGGAGAGGGACCTGGGGGTCCTAGTGGACAACAGGATGACCATGAGCCAACACTGTGCCCTTGTGGCCAAGAAGGCCAGTGGCATCCTGGGGTGTATTAGAAGGGGGGTGGTTAGTAGGTCGAGAGAGATCCTCCTTCTCCTCTACTCTGCCCTGGTGAGACCGCATCTGGAATATTGTGTCCAGTTCTGGGCCCCTCAGTTCAAGAAGGACAGGGAGCTGCTGGAGAGAGTCCAGCGCAGGGCAACGAAGATGATTAAGGGAGTGGAGCATCTCCCTTATGAGGAAAGACTGAGGGAGCTGGGTCTCTATAGTTTGGAGAAGAGGAGACTGAGGGGTGACCTTATAAGTATATATAAATATATAAAGGGGGAGTGTCACGAGGATGGAGCCAGGCTCTACTCAGTGGCAAACAATGATAGGACAAAGGGTAATGGGTACAAACTGGAACACAAGAGGTTCCACTTAAACTTGAGAAGAAACTTCTTCTCAGTGAGGGTGATGGAACACTGGAACAGGCTGCCCAGGGAGGTTGTGGAGTCTCCTCTGGAGACATTCAAAACTTGCCTGGACACATTCCTGTGTAACCTTATCTGGGTGTTCCTGCTCCGGCAGGGGGATTGGACTAGATGATCTTTTGAGGTCTCTTCCAATCTCTAGCATACTGTGATACTGTGATATCCTTTTGCACATCTAGCACAAGTCCAGCCCAGTGAACAGGTAGGTTCCACAAAGTGAGGTTGGTCTTGCATCATGCCTGTATAAAACCTTGTGCCTCTGCGTATTATGATGTTGACAAAATCCTTGATCAAGTCCTTTTATGCTGAGAAATGATGATTAGTACCAATTATCTGAAATTGGTGGATTCATGCAGTGGTTAAAGCATCGCTCAGTATATCTCTAATGAAAGCCTGCTTCAGCAAATTGACTAAAGCAATCTTTTCAAGCTTCCTAAGGATTTACAATGAACAATCAAACACTAAACAGTTAGTTTTAACCCTCACTGGAAGCTCTTTTATCTAAAACCTCACTTACTGGCAACAAGTAATCTATGCAGTAATAAACACATAGATGGTACTTTACTAAATTTATTTGAAGAGTGTTTGTGTATATTCAATTTATTAGTTCCGTAAGGCCTCAACAGTTTCATAATATATGCACAAAAATGAAGTGGTTTGTCTTCAGAGACGTCAAAACCAAGTCTAAGTAGCTGCTAATGTTTTCTTTTTGAACAAAAAATACCTAATACTTTTGTCTTTAATTTTGAAATCAAAGAGAACAATTAAAATTTGCTTTGATGTTGAAAAACTCCCTGTGCATTTTATTTCCCAGGCAAACAAAACATGACCTTGACAGTCTTTGGAGCTCCAGAACAGACAGAGCAGCAATCTGTAGCTAATCTGCCAGCCACCAAGTACTTCACACAGAGATGCTAGAAGGTCTACCTACATATTCTTGTGCTACCTGTCGAGGGGCACTGGTGTCCTGCACTTGTCAAACACACAGACAATGAGTCACACATTTGACCTAAGATCTTGTTTAAAGAAGGATTTCTGCTCCCACTGATTTGTATTGTTTAATTTAGACAGCATATTTTGACTTTATCATTTTGAATTAAAATTTACACCACTGAGATATGTAAAAAATAAATCAATATGTCATTTGTTTCATCTCAGAAAACCAAATTGTCAAATGTTGAATAAACATATTCCATCAAAACACATTTCGGTTTGAAATCTGGCAGGACTGTATTTTGATTAAAGAAATGCTGCACCAAATAAATGCTCATTTAGATCTCAGCATCTAGCTTGTTCAGATACTCAGATCTAGTTGAAACTGTGGGGATATAAACCACCCGTGTTCCTTGAAATACATCAATTATAAAATAAAATCAGTTATGTCCCATTAAGAATAGAAAGGTTATAGAAAGCTGAGTTTTCTTCACCTTTTCATCAGGAAGGATATATTTTTTTTCCTTCTGAAATAATAAAAATGGGGAGACTTGACAGCTCAAAGCTTATATTTAACTTCGGAAAACTGCCACAGTACAGATGCACTGCAGCGAATACAGTTAAAACGCTGTCCACATTCTGAACTTTATTGAGTTATATTTAAAAAGTCTTCAATCTAACTACACATGTGAGAATATAAATCCAAAAAAAAAACTTCTTGTGAACATAAGTTCTAAATTCTTATTCCCCCCCAAGAACCTACATCGGTTCCTCCTCATAAAACACATGTATAATCTTGACCACTGTCCTTATAATGACCTTAGTGTATTCCATTTAAGGTTCTTAAGAAATTCAGTTACCACTGATTCACATATGCTAATTTTGTAGTGCTACAGGATACACAGGGTGCAACACTATTGATACCTCACCCAAATTGGGAATATAAGAGATGAGGAACTTATCATAGGCCTGGCTAACAGAACTCAGAGCTCATTATTGTCAGTTACGGGTTTTTAATCTTATATGAGTTCTTATTCAAAAACCTTCAAATTCCAATTCAGTTTTGATAAGCCATTACCCCAACTATATTTTGTGATCCTTACAGATTTTATAACAGGCTTCGTGAACAATCTTTTATGCATAATTGTTCTTGACATCTTTGCTATATACATGAGACATAGTATCTAACACTGTTAGGAATGATTTTATCTGAAGAGGCTTTATTATGTTTACACTTATTAAAAATTTTCAGATAGAGTTGCTATGTTAACAAGCTTATTTTTTTTATGCTCATTAGAATTTCTCCGATTACTAACAGTTTATAACTTCTATTATTATTTTTCATCTAGAGGTCTGCCTCATCAAGGTCAAAGCCCTTGCAGTCACAAAATTTAGGCAGTTCTCCAGAGGTGTCACTAGATGATCATTTAGGCAAGTCTCGTAGTCCAGAAGGAGCCATAGCCAGTTTTTTCACCCTACAGGTTTTCTCATAAGTGCAAATAATACTTTTCTAATGCTAATATTTCTTAAACATTAATAGCTTCTATAGATAATATTTGAATCTTTAACACTGATAAACAACAAATGAACAGAATATTACATTGCACACAATGTTGTTACACATCCTGCAAATTTCTGCATAATTGCTGATTCTTTTTATGGTGCTACATAATTGTACTCAGGTCATAACTTTCATTTAAAGTATGAAACCAGAGCATTCTGTAACAGCTTCATTATGTGCCACCTCTTCAGTAATCTTCTCACTCGCACTTGTGATGTGATAGCACCCATGCCAGTTAAGAAACTGTTAAGGAACAGCAAAATCAGAGAGATGGTTTCATTTTATTACCTGGGAAAAAGGCAGGGAGTTATACAGTCCATTAAGTTTCCTCAGGGCAGCAGTGATTACCCTGTCCTCATTTTGGGGACAGCTATGCTGACTACAAGGATAGCAGTATTAACAGTGTACTTTAATTTGCAGTAGCTGACAAAGAAAAGTAGAAAGATTAAAAGAAGAAAGTTTTACAATCTGTCAAAATTTTAACTTTCTATGTTCTGAATATCTTTAGCCAGAACCAGCACTGTCCCAGCAAAACACTGGGAAGAAAGTCCAGGGTCATGTATTTATTTTTTAAGAGGAGATGCTTGGAAACCTATTTGTCATAGACAAAAAACTAGGGATCCAAAATAAAGAATATTGTTTGGTTTTTTTTTTCAGTTCTTTGATTTGTATTAAATCCTCTTTCTTTGCTAAGTACCAAAATTCCTGATAACAGAATCCTCATCTCTCTGATGGATATTAATAACAATGTACATAATATTATTAAAAGCGATCACATCTGGGGCCTTTCAGGGAATAAAAGCCTCAGCCGTTTCCTATGGAAATGGAGCTTCTCTGTTGAAATAACTAAGCAGTTCTACAGTACAAGTAATATAAATTGAGTTTAATATCAAACACACTGAATAATTGTACTGGCAAAGACTGAGCCCTCAGTGAATATAATAAAATTATCCAGAAAAAGGTGGAGTTGCAACTGGACCTTCAATACTGAAATACACTGGAACTTGTGATAATCTTGTATCACATGTGAGGAACATCCCTCTCCCTAGATTGGCCAAAGAACTGAATGAAAATGAAAAGTAAAAGCTATAGATTAGTTATTAACATGTCCAATAATAGAATTCTTTGGTGTATGTCCACTGCAGTAGAACATCAAAGCTCACACTGGGTACTACTTACAGTGACTTACTCAACAGATTTTAGTAAAATGTATGGTCAGAGGATGAACTTATGTCAATGGGTTCACAGACTGTTTAGTCTGAGTTCTCAAAACAGGATATTTTCACAAAACTCAGGAAAAATTATAGCCTTTGCATTTAGTTTACAAGCCATAGGTTTAGTGTCGTAGTCTGTCCAGATAGCATTTTCCTTCAGGATCTGAGCAATTATCTTCAAGATGCAACAAATGCAGAAACTATATGCTAAAAAGAGAAATATATTTTGAATAACAAAGAAAGTTAGAGCTCCAGTAAAGGAAACTCAGAGAAAGGAAATAGATCAGAACTAGTTCTACAGTCTCTGAACAAAGTACAGTTTACCCTAAATTACCCCCAAAAAATTTCATAATGAAAAAAAAAAATTCTGATGTGACTTCAGTGCAATCTGCACTCCCTATGCATTTATTTCTAGTTTTCTTTAATTAAAGCAATGTGTTTTCTTAATTATATTTCATATAACTATTTAAGAGTGTACCTCTTGCATGGTGATGCAGACTATACGTTTGTTGTAAATGTATATAGCCTGTGCTAACAAAAAATTCAAGCATTAGCACAAAATTTCCTCACTAAAATGTAAAGCAAAGCAGATAAAAGATATTGTCTCATTACTGAAAATGCTAATATATGGATACAATAATATAATCGCATTCCAATAATATAATCTACTTCCAAAACCCATAAGTAAGCCCTATCCACAGCTATGCTTGAGAGTTGCATTTTGAATGTATAAATATGTCAAATATATAAATATAGAAAGGACTAAATATATAAAGGACTAAAGCTAAAACTAGAGACCAACAACAATTAAAACAGATTTTCATTGCCTACATTCATGGGAAGTTACAGAGATTCCCCCACTGGGCTCTTCATTTACACAATAGGAAAAACCTTTCCAAATTAAAGGATCATTTTCACTCACACATCATAGAATACCAGGAGGGAAGGGACCTTGGGGATCATCTGGTACAACCTTTCAAGGCAAAGCATGACCTAGACTAGATGTCCCACCACCCTGTCCAGCCACATCTTAAGTGTCCGACATTGTGAGTCCCCCACTTCCCTGGGGAGATTATTTCAATAGCTGATTGTTCTCATCACGAGACATTTTCCACTTGTGTCTGGTTGGAAACACTCCAGGAGTAGCTTGTGCCCATAACCCCTAGTCTTTTTCACATCACTCCTTGTAGAAAGGGAGTCTCCATCTTCTTTGTAGCCACTTGTTAAATACTGGAACATGGTGATAAGGTTTTCTCTGAGCCTCCCTTTTCTAAGCTGAACAAACCCAGTTCTCAGCCTTTCCTCATACTTCAGGGTTCCTTTGGTCATCTCTGTGGCTCTTCTCTAGACCCTCTCCAACCTATGCAGATTTTTTTTGTATAGCATGGACCAAAACTGAGGTGTGGTCTGACAAGTGCCGAGTAGAATGGGACAATGGTATCTTTATCACTGCTGGTGATGACCTTGTTGATGTAACCCATCATCCTGTTGTCTTTCTTTGCTGCAGCAGCACACTGTTCACTCATATTGAGCTTGCTGTCCACCAGGGCACCCAGGTAGAACCTGCTTGTGCAGGAATTCTCACTCAAATAACAACTACTGGAATCAGCTGCCCTGGGACCCCCACATTGCCCACAGTCCAGGACCCCATGCCACCAGTGACCCCTACTGTGCTGGGGAGCCTGTGGAGCCACAGGCCCATGGTCTGCACCTATGGTTGTGTGAACAGCATGCTCTCTGCTCCACACAGCATAGATACAACTTGCAACAGAGAGTAGGGCTACAGCAGCTTTACTCGGGTGTTGCAATATCAAATATTATCCCTCCCCCCATTTTTGCTGCCTACTAGGGTTTGCACGGCTGCTGATCCAAGCTTGGCACCAATACAGTCTTGTTGACATATGTTCGATCTGCTTTTAGCACGTTGCTCTTTTTTTAACTCAAACTGAGCTCCTGAGCACGATCTCATCACCCTGTCCCAGCCAGGTCTGCACATGAAAGTCAGAACAGCCTGTTCCAAAGAGCAAGAAATACTGAAACACTGCGTCTCATCACCTGGCATGACAAGTTCCTGAGGCGAGCTGCGGAGAGCTCTGGGTTTACGGGATAATCCGAGGTTGATGCAAAAGGTGGAGATAGTAGCTCATAGCCATTCCCTCTTTAAATGTAAAATACAGTGTTAGAAAACACTTCTTAGTAATTTAAGGTGTCATCCCACATTCTGTGGCTGGGTATGCATTTCCTTCTTTGTGAACCTATATCCATTTTTTAAGATAAATCTCTTCAGATATTTTCCAAGATATTGTAAAAGCACAGTAGAACAAAAGTATAAAGAATATCATGGGGCATTAGAAAATGGGGAGTAGTGAAAATTTAAATCTGCCAACAGAGCAAAATGTGACCTGATTAAAGACAGGAATAAGAAAATAATTTGCAATTTTTATTAACAGGTTAGATCAAATGAAGTCTTTGTGCAACAGAAATGAAATTTGTTTCCACAGACCCATCTGATTTCAGGAGAAACCAGATAGTAAAAGCCCTCATGGCAGTTTTCTTTACTCTTTTGAGCAGAGCACAGCAGCTGTGTTATCAAATTTATCATCTGGCCACCTGTAATATATTCAGATTTTGAAGGTAAATGTGCACCCCTCCATTAAATTAAATTAAATGTTTGCTTGATCATGAGTAAATTTATGAAGATAGCAATTGGAGGTCAGGGGCTGAAATAATTAAAGGTATCTTTGGTTGCCACATTCATTTTTGAAGGAAGAAGGTAGTTTTAGAAATCTAGCAGCAGAGGACATAGTTTTGGACCTTAATGAGATGAGAAACAGCCCTTAACATACCTCTTGAGTAGAAAGTAGTTGGTAACTGATTAATATTTATTTATACAGCTTTGGTTAGCTGCAGAAAACTGCATAGTGCAAAACCAATTATAGTGGTACAAGGAAGCAGGGGTTTAGAGGTGGCTACTGTTCTAAAGGGTAAACTCCTTGGATTGCAGATATGCTGCCATTAGAAGTTGCAAACTGCAGCCTTCCCCTGCTAACTGCTGTTGCTCTCTCCTCCTCCTCCCTGCCCCCTTCGCCTCCTGTTGCTACCTCTGCTGACCTGACAGCTGAACTGTTTGTATCAGCATGCCTTTAAATACTTCAGTCAGAAGAGGCTTAAAAAATAAACAGGTCTTTGCTGGTTCAGCTTATTTTGACTGCAGCAGTGTAGGAACCATTCACAGGACCAGGAGGAGATGACTTCCACAAGGTCTGGCTGAAGGCTGTAACTTGCCAAACTCCTGGGACTAATTTGGGGTCTGCCCCTGGCAGGTATTCTCATGGATTCAGTCCTCTAAGGCTGAAGTGTCTTGAATGAAGCATGGATCAAACAGATGAGATTGTTGGTTGTTTGCTTTTTAATGCAGAGGCTAGAAATTCTAAAAATTTGGGTTTGCCCCCAAAATTTCCAGAAAAAAATATCTGTTCACTGCAAATTACCTGTGTGAAAACATGCAAAGTCCGCCAGCTCTGCTTTTTAAAATCAAGATTATTTTCTATAAATGATACGGTCCTTTCCATAACTAAATCCTGGATAAT
Source organism: Pezoporus occidentalis (assembly GCF_034315485.1). Classification (NCBI taxonomy): domain Eukaryota; kingdom Metazoa; phylum Chordata; class Aves; order Psittaciformes; family Psittacidae; genus Pezoporus; species Pezoporus occidentalis. Next base: position 702,079 of record NW_026916325.1, read on the forward strand.
ACGATAAAACTGGCACTAAGCCTAATGCTAAAGTCTCTGAGCTCTTTTACATGAGATTTCACGTTAGCAATATACTCCACCCTAAAATTTATAGGAAAGATGTATATTAATTTTTGCTAAAGAATTAACAATTCTGAGAATACACAAGATTTTATTTTTCTTCTACATCGTCATAGTAGGTGCTGCAGAATTATCGGGAAGGCATGAGTACAACATCCAACCACTTCTTTACTAAAAACCAATAACCTGAGTGATGTGACTCTTCAGGGGTCCACAGAGCTGCAAGAGAAAAGGTATAGCTGTGGAAGCGCAATTTTCATTTCTTCCACATAAATCAAATAGGACTGGTTTAATCTCTGCCACCTTGTAACTTCTCTAGCTTGGGGAAAGCTACACACAATTTAAACATACAAAAAACAGGAGAAACATGAAGCAGGTTGTCAGACTTTATGTAATGCAGGCAAAGAGAGAAGCAGAAAAGAAACAGAAAGAATAATACAAAGATTTTTAGATTTTTTTTTTATAATATGTATTATGAATCATAGGAGTGAAAAGAATAATATGGAAGAAAAGAGTGGGGGAGGGCAATTTCTTACATGGCTGACAGATATAGAGGCATCTTTCAGTGTAATCTTCTCACTCTGATCATGCTGGAGACAAGAGGTATTCTTTTAAATTCATTAGGTTCTGCAAATAATTTCCTGATCCGCATCACTTTTCATAAAGTACACTTAATCTAGAAAAAAGTAGTCTCAGACACGCTGGCTTTAATTTGGTGAACTTCTGTATGTATTCAGGCCTCTGACTCAAATCATGTCCTTCAATGATTTCCTGATTAGGAGTATTACCTGGATGGAGTCCAGGTGAGCCTTTCTCTTTCTCAATCAAGCATCACAGTGGCAGTTTTATGCTAGCCTCATTTCCCCACATGGTGCATCAGTACATCCTTGGGCTGTTATGCTGTCAGAAAGCAATCATGTCAGCCTAAGGGCCCTTTGCATTAATAAACGCATCAAAGACAAGCATGTAGGAACACAGAGGGTCATTTATGTAAGATGTTTTGCAGGGAGCCATAGGTCAGGACAAATAACTTTCCAAATTAAGGCTCTATAATGTGGGTATCTTCAGCCAGTTGAGAAAGGAAAGATAATTATCAGAGGGTCAGGAATCACCTTTTACTTTAAAGTATTTTCCTTTAAAGGACTTCCTTGCATGTGATCATCAATACTGTGGTGTCTCAAATTACATGGTATGGGTCTAGGAATGAGTTGCCTCTCATCTAACTTCAGACATCTGCTAGATTAGATGAATCATGATAAGAAATGACTGTTTCTCTCAACTGACTTTGAAAGTAAATCTATCTGGACTTCAGTATGCAATAGCAGATGTTTATTTATTTATCTGAGGAACTAAGACTGATCAATCTCACCTCTGTGCCTGGCAAAATCTTGGAGCAGATTCTCCTGGAGGGCATGCTAAGGCACAAGAAAATCAACCAGGTGCTTGGTGACAGCCAGCATGGCTTCACTAAGGGGAAATCCTGCCTGACCAATTTGGTGGCCTTCTATGATGTGGATATGGAACTGATGGACAGGGGCAGAGCAGTTGATGTCATCTAGCTGGACTTGTGCAAAGTGTTCGACACTGTCCCACACGACATCCTTGTCTCTAAATTGGAGAGACATCAATTTGATGGGTGGACCACTCGGTGGATAAAGAACTGGCTGGATGGCCGCACGCAAAGTGTTGTGGTCAATGGCTCAATGTCTGTCTGGAGACCAGTAACGAGTGGAGTCCCTCAGGGGTCGTTGTTGGGAACGGTCTACACAGGTGTATTCTGTGAGAAGCTGAGGCTTCCCCTGTGTTAGATGGACCTGCTGCTGGCCAGCACCATTACCATCAACAATGATGGCAATGCCTCCAGATAGCACAGTTAAGAAGGTGGAAAAAAATCGCTCTGCAACTTCAGCTGGAGGAAGGAGTGGGAATATGTGAGAGAAAATACCAAAACAAGGTTCCTGCTTTCAGATGTAGTTGCTGCCATGTTGGGCAGAGGAAGGAGATGGTCATTTTAAGTCATTCCATTTTCCTCCATATTTACAGCACACTCAAATTGCAAAGATTAATCCTAAACTTTTCAAAATTCTTGTGATTCTGTTTTTTTTTTTTCTTTTTTCCAAAGGCAAAATGGAACATTAAAATGCACATTTAGAATACATAAGCCAAATTGCCTGCAGAACTACTGTGGTCCTTACAAGAGATTAGTTTTGTAGGAGTTCAAAACACTGACTTTCAGTTTATAGAAATGCTAATGAAATTTTGACTATAATATAAAATAACATTTTCTCCTCTATAATATTATTAATGCCATTTCAGAGACTAATGTTACAAATGGAATGCTTCATTTTTCATTACCCTACTGGTTCACAGCTGAATTTACTTATAAATCTCCCCCTTCATCCATTTTATATGTCACTGCTCCACTGAGTTTAAATTGTATCTAAAATATTACAACAGCAGAAGTATCTAAATTTTTATGATGGCAGAAGCGTATTAATGCAATTAAAATATCAATAAAATAACCCCCAGTGCCATGTTGGCAAGATACAAGGACTAAAGTGAACATGGGCTCTTTTATTATCTAGCTGTGCACAGCAAGAATCCAGCCATAGTGTTTGAACAGAAAGAATTGATAACGTTAATTAACACAACTAGACCAAAAGCAAAATGGATACTGAATCCCATTAATCATGAAATTAATTTACACTAATACAGTGCCCTTTTTCTCCCTTTCCTGTCACTTGTAGGCCACGTACTGGAGGTTAGTTTTGTTGCCATTTCTGTATTGCCTTTTGTTCTGCAGTCAATGTCACAGCATCTAAGTTTCTGGTAATTGTTCTTTAAGCAACCTAACTACTGTTTGCCACATGTTTCTCTCTCATACTCTTTCTAGACAAAAGAAACGTAGCTGAAAGTGTGCTTTATTCTAGAATATGGAGCTTTTCAGCAAAGAAGGATGATATTCTTCCCTGATGCAGCTTGCGGCTTTCAGAATTATTGCCTGCTATAAATCCTGCCTTAGAGTTGATAAAGTAAATACAGGTTGATAAAAGTTTTTGCTGTCTTGCATGCCCTCAGAGTGGGCTTGGAAAAAAAAAAAAACGAACTCAAACAATTACATTTTGTAGCTCTGTTTCATTATTCCCTCTAGAGATGCCTGACTTCTCACTGTCTCTTACTGTAGTAAAAAATGCTTAAAATGCATGCAATCTGTGTGGGAGATGAGGAGAAGAACTATTTAAAAGCTTTATGGTTACCAAGACTAGCATATTAACACAATGATTCACCAAACTCCTTGACTTCTTGCTCTGTGGGTGAAGTGTCTTTTAACAGATATTGATATGTGATCGTTCCCCATTCCACCTTCCTGATCATCAGCTAATTCAAGATATACATACACACAACTAAGTCTCCTGACGAGTTCAATCTGTTCTAGATTCATTAAAGCTCACTACAATGTCAGTAAAACCTGGGTGGTGAAATACAGGGTGTATTTTTATAGACTGCAAAACCAGTTGTGCAATATCTAGCATATCCTCAATGCATATCAGATTCTGAATATAAGATTTACCTGCATGTATTTATTGATAGGTAAATACTACCCTGATGTAATTCATTTGAAGTCAGAAAATAACTGTGTCTGTGGCATGCATTGAGAAGGTAAAGTGTATTAGATGGAGTGACATTTTTTCTGTCTTCCAAGTCAGAAAGTTGAAGGGTTTGAAAGTTGAAGGGTAAAGAATTAAAAGCATATGTTTTTCAATTGCATTAAGCATAATATTCTTGGTGGGTAGGTCTCTTCATCTAATACTGGCAATTTACAATTCATGATAATACAAAATTGTAACAGGTTTTGTCTTTTAGCAATAGAAAGCGTAATTTTTAATTAACTTCAACCTAATTTCTTTTCTTAGTTCAAAGCTTTTTCTTTATAACAACCAATAAATTGTCCCACTGATGCACTGAATTTGCCCTTCATGAACTTTCAAGCTTCTGATTTAGGTTTATGCAAAGGTGCTGAAACTCCCACTAATCTGAGAGAATAACAAGTCATTTTGCTGCTAACATCTGTAGGAAATTATTTATGTTGCTGCTTTCTGGGAGAGAGAATATATTGCCAAGGTTAAACACTGAGGCATGGAGTTACTGCAGAGAGCACTATCAACTTATTTTTTAAAAGTAAATTTTTCAGTCTGGGCAGGGTGAATTACTGTGCAGCTTTTAATTCTCCTTTATTTCAAAATACCTTGAAGGTATGTGAGCATTCTCTGGTATTTTTCCTTAATCTTCCCTTTCTATTTCTCATTCTTAAGTACTTGTGCTGTGCTGTATTCTCACTCATGATTTCTGCCTTGCTTCCACAAAATGTTTGTTCAGTAACTTTGCATTTCATAGGACTACTTAGAAATCTGAAACTGGGCACAGATGTTTGTGTTGGCAGCCCAAATAACCAAGGGATACATGGGAATGAAAGAAAAGGGAATCCAGCCTCAGTCCATAGTGTATTGATGGAGACCTCATAGCAGCCTTCCAGTATCTGAAGGGGGCCTATAAGGATGCTGGGGAGGGACTCTTCATTAGGGACTGTAGGGATAGGACAAGAGGTAATGGGTTAAAACTTAAACAGGGGAAGTTTATATTGGATATAAGGAAGAAGGTCTTTACTGTGAGGGTGGTGAGGCACTGGAATGGGTTGCCCAGGGAAGTTGTGAATGTTCCATCCCTGGCAGTGTTCAAGGCCAGGTTGGACAGAGCCTTGGGTGACATGGTTTAGTGTGAGTTGTCCCTGACCATGGCAGGGGGGTTGGAACTACATGATCTTAAGGTCCTTTCCAACCCTAACTATTCTATGATTCTGTGATTCTATGGACCGGTTTTAAACTTCTAGCATAGCATGTTGCACAGCTGCTTTGTGCTCCATGAACAGGGATCAAGGACCTGACAGAATTGTGACCCTGCTTATATATTACTCCATCAACTTTTATGGCCTCTCTATTCTGGGACTGTATTCAGACAACAAACCAGTAGTCTACCACTGGTATTTCCTTCATATAAATGACATTTCTGATTTTATATCACACATATTACTTTCCCTTCCACCTTGCTTAGTCCTTGTCCTAAGCACAAGTAATGTGAACTACAGACTAATCAGACTAATCAGACTAATCTGATCCTAGAGAATACGTAACTGTGACTTTTGAATTAGCCTCTTTAATTTTGCTATACCAATAGCTACACCAGTTTTGAAACCAGCGAAGAAAACTGCACATCAAGACAAACTGGGAAAGAAAGAAGATAAATGGACAAATTGAGCTGGATTATTAGAGGCCTGATGACATAATTTTGAAGAGTTACAAAATCTTAATTTCATGAAATGGGAAATGGTGCTGAAAGAATCTGATAGAGTATTGAAGATTGAAGTTTAATAACCCATCCTAAAATCCACTAACTTAGTGATTAACAGTGATAGCTCTGCAGAAGATGCATTAAAATTTAGGGTAAAACATAGAGCAGATTAATTCTGAGAAGGGAAAAAAGAAAATAAGTAGCATGGCCTTTGCTTCTGAGTGATGAAGTAGAAGAAATTCACATCAAACTCAGTAGCTCCTCCCATGCAACAGAAATAAATGCAAGTAGGTAAGTAGATCAAAGAAGTAGGATTGCTTTACATGCATCCTTACAACATGCCAAATATGTACACTACAAAGCTACACTTCTCTCAATTAAAGCTCAAATAGTAGACTGTCAGCAGCACATCACTTCCTGACATATTGCTGTTACTGTTTTTAATTGATAGATATCTGCCAATAAGCAGCAATGGTAGCAAGTGTCAGTTTTCTGTTAACAGTGTAACTGCAGAAATGGCACACACTTGTTAATTCTGGCAACACTGCACATGCTGGGAACATTTGAAACACATGATCCCATCTGTGCCCCCTCCCCCCCCCGTTAAGCAGGAATGGTGTGAGACAATACTTTGCTGACAGACTTTTATAAAGAATTTAGAGCCTTCAACACAGGGGTGTGAGTTGCTTAGATGATGCTCCTTTTTTTGGAGTCAGTAACAGATGTGCAATGAAATAGCAGGGGTTATTCTGCCTGGTCAATCTGTGCACAAAATATCTGTCGTTTCAGAGATGCAATAATAGAGATACATTCTTTTTTTTTAATCCCCACCCTCTTTGCAGTGTGAAAAAGCACCATGATTTTAAAACTAAAATGGAGAGCCATCATAAGAAATAACAATAGAGGTATGAATTCTCTCACACAGGCTGTCCCTCAGGTCCTTTGCTTTGCAACAGCTTGTGCTATTCATCTAATTAGCCAACACACAGTCTGATTGACCATTAGATCCAATAACCAACTATCTTATTGCTTCAGTGCCCGTTCATTGCCATTATCTTTAACAATGAAATGTACTGATTTGCTAATATTTTAATCATGCTTTTCTCAGAAACGGAAAGGAATAATACCTTCAGTTTGAGGTAAGCTAGCTTTCAGTTGCTATGACTTCCTTGCCTATAACTGCTTAGCATTTCCTTCTAGGCAACGTTAAATACTTGTACTTGAGCCGGTGGAGCTAAGGCCACACAGCACCTTGTGGAAGCAGGCTAATAATATATTTAGTCATATATTGTGATCATATGGTTATATGAATCTCTCAGGGTCCCTCTCATCCTGTTGTGACAGAAGGGAGGCTGCTGCAGGTCTGTATTCTCTATGTGCCAGCAATGAAGTCAGGTATGTATGCCCACCTGGTGCATGTGCACACACACACGTACACACGTGCACACGTACATATGCACACATGGTCAAACACACAGACCAGCACAGAAAGAGGTTAGTGCCTTTATCAGCACCCACATATACACCCACAGTGCTCACACAGACATGAGCACCACAGATGGCCTCTTCCCATTCCTCCTACCAGGGTGGTTTGGGATTGGAGTCAGGATATATACGCGCTCTTACTCTTGATTCAAAAGCACCCATCTGTGGGTTCCTTGAATACTAACACAGATATATGATCCATCCAATATCTGTGGCCCATTCCCACACACATACTGAGGCTTTGCATGTTCTCTTCCTACTCACCGGCTGGTCCAAACTTAATTTCATGAGTAGTTTGCATACACAGGCTCAGGCAGTGACCAATGCAGAAAGCAGATAGAATAGATTTAATAAGATTTTATGCCAAGCTGTGGTAATCAGCTACAAGGTTTGACAGGCTTTTGGCTACTTGCCCTTTTTTTCCCTGACCAACTTGATCCCTCTCTTCCCTCACTTTTGATCCTTCCCTAAATGTTTTGCACACTCTTCCAGTTCCCTGAAGACACCCTGTGGTTTTATACTGTCTTTAAATTCCCTCTGCTAAGCTTTTTCTGCCTGCATCCCAAAATCAGACCTTTACCCTTTGAAAAATAATCCCAATTACTTTGTGTGGCATTCCAGGAAGAGAACATCTTTCCTTGAAACATCTTGTCAGGTGGGACTAGGGGCAGTGATAAAATTGTTTTTCTTGGTATGCTCCATATTCACTGATCAGGTTACTTGTTGGGTGCCATGGTCTGCCATAATTCCTTGGATGCTTGCTGAGTGTTTGTTTTCACTGTTATTAGCTTTCTAATCACATAACTTAGTAAAAACAGGTAGTCTTATCTGTCATCATAGAATGATAGAATAGTTTGGGTTGGAAGGGACCTTAAAGATCATCAAGTTCCAATGCCCCTTTCCTTGGACCAGATTGCTCAAAGCCCCATCCAGCCTGGCCTTGAACACTTCCAGGGATGGGGCAGCCAAATGGAAATTAATTCCTTAAAAAAAAAAATAAATTGTGCCTCTTCTAAAATTTTTCAGAAGTCTGCTGAAGTACAGTACAAATACGAGTCTGTGACTGCACAAGTTCAACATCTAAAAGGTGAAAAAATATATAAATTCAGGGAGTCAAGCAGCAGATAGCAGCACAAATGACTGCCATATATCAAACCACTCTTCTCATGGCCAATGTACATCATCTTGAAGCTCTCTTTCCCTTGCACACTAATTATGCAATAACAGCAAACTTTGGTTAGGGTGGAAAAGCAGTCTTATTTTATCTTGCAAGCCTGACAATTCAGTCAACTTATTTTTAAGAGGCCATTAATTCAAAAACCCTTCAGCACATGTTTTTTTACTTTATGCAGTGATTCAGGATTCAGAGATAGAAAAAAGACTGCAGTGTGATCACCAGTGAATAACTGGTATGTTCACATGCACTTAGGTCAATAAAAAGCTCTGTAGAATTTATGCTGACATAAACAAAGTCAAATAAATTTAGCTGAATCATCATTAAGTATTCCTTTTTATTCCTACATCAGATATAAATGAACACAGGAATTTTAAAAATTATTCCATTGTTTTCATAGATGCATCTTTTGAATTTCATATATAATATTTTTGTCTCATACAACTTTTGTGGTTTCACTTGATGGGCACAGTATTTAGAGGCCTAGGAAAACAAAAACACCCAGCAAAAAGAGTTGATACCAACATTCTTACAAAAAATTTTTTTTCTCCACAAGGTGATACTTAAATGATACTCTTTACACTTATGTTCAGCATCAGACTTCAATGACAGACTTCAGTTCAAAATTAAAATATCTAAATTTAGTTTTGTATGTGTAGGTACCCGTAGGTATGCCACATATCTAAATCCCCATGGAGTTAATGCATATATAATTACTATAATCAGTGTAACTTTGAACTCTGCTAGAAGTTGACCTTAGAGTAAATACCTATGTATTTGTTTCAATTGCTCACATATAGGCACTTAATTCTGCATAACATGCCCTAGAACAAACAAGGCATTCTTTTGAAAATGGTGGATCTAGTACAGGACACTGCTTTGGGTCAGCAACTGACAGATAGTATGCTTTAGGGTATCTCAAATTCCACTAAATACTCATTTGTGGACAACAGAATGAAGCCTCAGATCTCTCTTGACTGCAGTGGTTACCATCTGTAGACAGTGATGTGTGGAGGGATTCATTTAGCTCTTCATTTTCTGTACTGAATCCTTCACCAATTACAGTGAGTAATGCAGCAAGTTCTTCCTACAGGACTTTCTGTTAAGTGGTCTGGTCACACTGCATCCATTTATATGTCTTGGATTGTGTACAAGTAGTGGAATTGAATATAGTTAGGATTCACCATCAAATATACTGTTTGTGAAACTAGATTCACAAAGTTATCTCGAGTCTTTCAGCTGCCATTTTAGATTTGCAAAATCCTTTTTAGCTACCATGAAAATCTAGAAGCAGCAGCAGGTTTCCAGTTTCTAAAATACTAGACGGAAGTCACATAAACACCTTGTTTTTGATGGTGCAAATCAGCTTCATGCCTACCTCTTTGAAATTATAAACATGAGTATTTTTTCTGCCCAGATCTGCTGACAGACTCAGTGCAGAAACGTTCTCAAAGTATCATGGCTAACAGGCTGCACACGACTGGAGTGAAGGTAGCCTATTTGGTCCAATATACTCAATGAATAAAAGAATGTCAGAGATCCTGCCTCCTTCCTGTCTTGAGTCTACTGGGAATCAAACCCCCATCACATATTTCTGAAAGATCACTAACTACTGCTTCCTCTTGCAGCACTAAAAATACTTAAAACCTAGCACTTACTGAACACTGTTGAGATAACTCCTTATTCCCAGTGCTGGTCTGTGGGCTCTGATTTTAGATGCCTCTCCCCTTACAGATTATGTAAATTAGTGAGGTTTTGCGGTAGTCACTATTTCACAGTATTAATCTCTTTTCTTATGTCTGCCCAAAGTTTTCTTTTGTCAATAGATCAATCACATAGTTTAACTTTGTTTAGCGTTCTTATGTCACAAAAATTAAATGCTGGAGAAGCCATTTAGCACCATTTCCCTCCCCATGTCAGTGCAACATTATTCACTACTGAGCTCTTTAGAGTATCTTTCCGGCTATAAACTATTTTTTCTTTTGTTATACTAGTAGAATTGATTGATTCCAACATGCTTAGCTATTCTTTAATGAAAATTATTCTGAACAGTATTTACATAATCTAAAACTGAAGAATTAAAGACAAATAACTAATTTAAATTCTCATACTAGTTAGTAAAAATATTCAAAGGAAACAATGAACTACATACTTGTTTGCATATCTTGGAAGTATGCCTGTGGTTTTATAAAATGGATGCACAGGAAATTGAGTAGATATTGTTTTCCTAAGAGTATTAGCTTTTTTTTCCAAAATTAAACTAGTTTTTAATTCTTCACACATCAGTGACTGACATATCTTGAGTTTTAGTCTGTAATCATTTTAGCCTTTTTTTCCCTCTCACAGCCCAATGCTTGGTAGAATTCTGCTGAAAAAAAATAAGAACAAGCAATTCCTGTGTTCAGAAGCAGTTTCTCAAGCCAAAAAAAGGTTTTTATCTATGGCATAATGTAGAAAAGTGAGAAAAATCTTAAATAACTTGGTGCATGAGTGATATATATCGGTGACCTTTGTGTTATATGAATGGTTACACATTTATTAAACTAAAACTAAATTGCCAAAACACATCTCAAAAAAATATGCAGGATGTTAGTGTTAGTGTGGGTAAAGTGTCTCTAATTTTCTTTTATCAGCATACAAGAAATAGACAAATTGTTTCATTTGAGAAAATATATTTAATGACTGGTGAAACTCATTCTGGAAGTGAGATGGGATAGAAGGGAAGGAAATCATTGGTTATCTATTTTTTTACAATCTTTACAGTCATAATACTTCTTAAAATTCAACAGGGAGGAGAATAATGTCTCTGACTGTTCCTTGTCACAAATGTGAAAAGAGAATCAAGAGTTCTGCATGGCTTCTGACTTGTCATGCATATACATATGTAGATATATTTCTAAAGGCTAAGAGAGATTGAAAAGATTCCTCTCAGAAGCTTAGCACTTGAGTTATGACAGATGAAACACTCCAAAGAAGACAGCTCCTCTAGATCCATACAGATTCAGTATGAAGGACTGATATCTCAAAAAAGCCCCAAGACTTAGCTTGATTCTGCTTTAGGTGAGATTGATAGCCCAGTAATCTAATCTATTTTAATCAGATCTTCATATTCCCTGGTGGTCTAGTGGTCAGGATTCGGCGCTCTCACCGCCGCGGCCCGGGTTCGATTCCCGGTCAGGGAAACAGTCCTTTGTGCAGCCCATTGTGTGGTGAATGAGAAATATGTAATGGGATACATCCCACTCTACCTATTTCTCATAACTGAAGCCCCTTCTTACCAACATTTACAACTTTTACTACATACTTAAACACTCTTTGTTTCCAACATATAGATTTATACATTCTTATTACCCTTGTCCTTTAACAGATAGATATTATTCTCCCATTCCATGGATTTCCACCTCTCCCTTGAGTATTTATAAAAGCAGGCTATCACTTCGGCCCCATCTGTCAAGATGAGTGGTCAGCACAGAGGAAGCAACATTTTCAAGTGTTGGGTGACAACATGGGCTTGATTTGAGTTCACTTGCCCAGTTCATTGGAAAACTCATTCTGCATTGGTTCAGGTTGTTCCTGCAACATTATTTCCTACAACATTCAACTCATATCACAGATTATTTTTCCTCCAAAGTTAAATTCCCCTGACGCAAACACAAGAGTTCCCCATCTGTCTTGATTCTGGCTGGGACAGTTAATTTTCTTCCTAGTAGCTGGTACAGTGTGGTGGATTGGCTTTAGGCTGAGAATAATACTGCAAACACACCCATGTTCTAGTTGTTGCTAAGTAGCGCGTACTCTAATCAAAGAATTTTCAGTCTTTCATGCTCTCTCTGTATCAAAAGCCCAGTCTCTCTCTAATCAAGGTATACTTTACTGTGTTGTTTGTTCGATTGTGGCACATGTTTCATATTCATGGATGAGCTGTGTAATGGCCTCCATGGTCAGGTCTATACATAGTTCATGTGCCCATTGGTATGCTGCATCTCTTCCTATGTGTCCCAATGTTTTTTTGCCCACTGCGCTACAAATAACAGCCTTGTTTCCAGTCCAGATCCCTTCAGCCACTTCCATCTGTACATTGTTTCAATGTTCTTCAGTGGTGTGATTTTTGGGGATGTGAACATCCACATGACCTATCTTCAGAGGTATGTCATGATAGGTTATGGTATGTAATGATAAATAAACAGCTAGGTATATTGCCTAATTTTCGTATCTGCCTCTTCGGTCTGTTGATTTGGCTTGTAAATTTGGAAGACAAACTGATCCTTCCTTTATCATGTTTCTGCTTCACAACTCCTTTGTAGACGGCTTGCAGGCAAGAACCATTTACAATAAAGGATTAAATGTCAGTTTTCATGCTTCAGCAGTTCCTATACCATATTTGACAGCAAACTATGTCAAGATGAAACTTCACCTTGGGCTGGATAAAGCCTTTAATTCTGAGATTGGGGTTTGAACTGTGCCGTGACATTGTGAGAGTTGTCTATATGGAAGTGGGCCTCATTCTTTTTTTGCTTTTTTTTTGTTCCTGAATCCTGGGGCATAGGATGAATTTCCAAAAGTATGATCACATCCAACATTCTTATACTTCTTATACAATCTAATAGCTTGTGAACTTTTTTCAGTTATACCAGTTCTTGTAATTTGTACAATCTAATACCTCTTCCAGCAAACTTTTCTGCATTAAACACCATAGCTAGAAACAAATTCTTCAGCATGTCTTTTGGTTTCTGTTTTCTAATAGATATGGTCTTTGTTTTGTTTGTTTGGGGCTTTTTTTTTTTTTTGGTTTATTTAATCATAGAATCACAGATTCATAGAATGATGAAATGGTTTGAGTTGAAAAGGACCTTAAAGCTCATCTAGTTCCATCCCCACTGCCAGGGGCAGGGACACCTTCCACTAGACCAGGTGTGATAGTCAAGAGACCCTATTTGTGTTTATCTCAAAACAACTCTACAGAAAGAAGTAAACGACAGCTCCTTACCGCTTGGGCAAACGGCCGGGGGCAGAGCAGGGATCGGCTCCACCAAGATGGGGCATCTTTTCCCGTGTTATCTGCCCTGAGGCTGCGAACATCAACTGCCTGGCAACAACAAACTACCCTGAGACAGCGGCACAGCGAGCTACGCCTGAGAACGAGTCTCACCTGTGCGAGGGTGCCAGGAAAGCCTGAGACTATGAAAAGGGAAATGGTCGTTCAGCCGCCTGGTGCATCCCTCCACCTTGGACTACAGCAGTCACTGAAAGGATCAGAAGAATTTAAAGGGCAGTAGCTGACCAACAAGATGCCGTTGGATCCATGGGGTGGTGAGCCTATTTCTTTGTTTTCTTTCCTTCTTTTTTTCTTTCTTTTCTCCTTTTTCTTTTTTATTTTGTGTCTTTTATGAGAATAAGAACCTGCCAAGACTTTTGTTCCTCCCAATGCAGTATTAGCGAAGCTCACAATAAAATTGTTATTTTATTTTTTAATATCTGGAGAGCCTGTGGTTTCTAATGTGAGTCGTGCAGAGTATTGTAAAAGATCACCTCCCTCCACACCTGCTGAGTGGGATGGGGGAACAGGTTGCTCAAAGCCCTCTCCAAACTGACTCTGAACACTTCCATCAACAACTTCGCTTGACAACATGTTCCATTGCCTCACCAGCCCTGCAGGAAAAAATTTCTTTCAAATATCTAATCTAAATCTCCCCTCTGTCATTTTAAAGCCATTTCCCCTTTTTCTATCTGTACACGCCCTTGTAAAAAGTCTCTCTCTAGCTTTCCTGTGGGCTTCTTTAGGTACTGGAAATTGCTCTAAGGTCTTCCCAGAACCTTCTCTTCTCCAGGCTGAACACAGCCAGCTGATCATCTTTGTGGCCCTATTATTTTTCACATTCCTGAGTTGTGTTTTTGAGAATCCTTCTATTTTTTTCTTCAGTTTTCACACTTTTTGTCTCTAGTATTAGCCTAATGAATTTATAGGCTTATTTGTCTTTTTTCTTGCCCATACCGTGATTTTCTCTCCTGAAGCATATGATCTAATTATGATATCCGCTGTTAAAAATGGCCACTGTACATCACTCACTTCATGTAACTATGCACCTTTTGATTATCACATTCATCTTTTGCAGACTCAGTAGGCTTATTCTTCTTTACTCCTTTTCTGTCAGCCTGCCTCCTTTACAGCTTTGTGAGCACATTTGTGAAAGTCTTCAGTCTTTTTTAAAAGGCAAAACAACTGCAATGGCCTTGTAGATTACTCCAAGCAGCAGAAGACTGAGAAGGATCAAGATAATTATAACACTATGTGGTTCACTACTCACAACACTTCATCAATGTCTTGTAAGCCTAATAAAATGCATATGGAATTACATGGTTAGGTGTAAATTTATCACAGCTCTCCTGACATGCAGCTTTTTTGAGCTGCCCTGTGAAACCAGAATATCAAAAACCTGCCTATAAGCACCTACATCACAGAGGATGCTTATCATCAGATCAAATTTATTTTAGCATGTTGCTATTCTGAGATTATAGCCAAATTATTGAAATAAAAAAAAAAAGTAAATTTCTGTTTAAGGTTTACATATTTATTGTTTCCACTATGATAATACTTCAAATAATTGATTAGTGTTTAAAGCATCCCATTTTTCTGATTAATATCTCTTGCATCCTAAATAGCTTATTAAAGGTGGCACCTCAAATTGAAACCGTTACACTCTTCAGGTTCTTACACTGTGTTTAGACAGCTCTCTATCTGAGGTGTAACATTCAGGAAATCTGTCACTGTTGTCATAAGAAATACAAGGGCATTTTTAGTCTGTGCTGCTTTCGACAATAAACATTCACTGAAGAATAGGCCAGTGACAAAGGAGCTCTATGGACCCTCTGCTTGTTCTGAAGGGCAAAATGGGGCATGTAAGGGGATTGATCACTGATTGCTCTTGCATTGCACTGATGTTCTCTGAGAACAGTTGATTTTTTCCTGACATTTATGTCTTTTTCAAATACACAACCTCTTACATATCTTTTTATACACAAGTGTAAAGGAAGACTAGTGTATGACAGACTAAAATGACACCATGTGTCTAATGTGACACCCAAATTGTGAAGCTTGTGAAGAAATTGCATACATTTCTTTTTGTTCAATAATCTAGTGTCTTGAAGTAAATGTGTCATAAGACTAAATGGGTGTCTGCGTAAGAGTCTCAAAAATAACCTTGTAGTGAAGTAGATTACTACCTAAACTAGGCTGTATTATTAGTCTTTCATTCTCTGATGTTTAAATATTCTTATCGAAGAGTAAAAAGGGAAATACTTAAAATAGATAAGGCAACATTTTGTTGGAGCAACTGTGAGCGACTGATCTGAAATCAGACTCCACTGTCCATTGTCTCTAAGATCGGTTTGAGAAGCTGAGATTGAAATCCACCTATTTTTTGTCTCAGAGATGGGTGGGAGGAGCTAAGACTCCAATATCCATCGCCTGAGGGATGAGTGGGAAAGAGCTAAGATAAGACTCTTCCCTCCATTACCTTGAGGATTGGTGTGAGCTATTATCCCAAGAATTGCTGCAGATGCATTTGTGTCAAAGAGATGGCTGCAAGACCAGGGAAACTGACCCTGAGGGACACCCTCCATGAGACATCACCATGAGGGCAACTCCACAAGACACACTCCATGGGGTACCTTCAAAGGGACTCCAGAAGGACGCCTCCACGAGGACAGCCATTGCCAATGGACTCATGGGGGATGCTCTGCTCTGATACTACAAGACTATGAAACCTGAAGAACTCCCACCACCAATGGCAATGACAACAGATCCCTGGGACACCACTGGATCCATAGTGGTGACTCTCTCTCTCTCTCTCTCTCTCATTCTCTGCACCCTGAATTTTTTCTTCCTTTTCTACCTTTTTTCCAATCTGTCCTATCACTGTCCCCTTTATTACAATCATTCCTATTTTCATAATAACTGTCTTTTTGTAATTTGTAATAAACAAGCTGTTTGATTATGGTACTTGACCTCGTTTGTATCTTAATTTCACTCTTGAGATCACGAACTGAGACAGGGTCCAGCAGTGGTTTTTTTTTTCCAATCGGACCCTGACAACAACACTGTAGATTTTAGGCTTATAACTTTTATCTTGCTTTTTTCAAAATTTTAAGGTTATCTGATATAAGGCAGGTTATTTCTGAAGACATTAATTATAGCATTAAGTTTAGACTTTTCCTTAGATTTTCTAAATGTAGTTCAAAAGGCATCAAATCAAAAACTCAAGGAATGTATCTAATAAGTGTTTCCTCTCCAATCCATCTCTTGCTCATTAAGGGAAAATTAATTTGTGAGTACAGGAAAATATCTAATTGGGAGCAGGAATTTATGAAATGTTGCATCTTTGTTACTCTGGTGGGACCTAAGTGTACTGCCGCATGTAATAGCTCACGTATGTAAGTTAACCCCAAGGAGGTTTGAGATCCGTTTGGCACTCTTTAATACGTAATCATGCCTTTTTTTAGAATAAAAAAGAAGATTGATCAGTGATAAACAGTCTTTTTGTGGGATGAACATGGTTGGACTGTCAGAAGTTTCAAAATGGCAGAAAAAAGGCAAAAACTATTGACCAGATGATGCAACATTTTATGGGAAATGATTCACACAGTTTCATATTGGTGCCTCTTTGGCTTGTAGTCATTTGTCTGTTTTTATTGCATGTCATTAAAAAAGTTATGGAGCAAATGCAGTTAATCTGATCCAAAACACTCTGTTTGATTGTATAAACAAACCTGCATAAGAATTCATAAAAACCTGTCAGACTTCCTATCAACATTAAATATTATTTTTCATTCTTTACTGTTAATTTTAAGAAAGGCATGAGTATGTCTAAAATTGTTGAGACAAAACATTAGAAGCCTATAGAGCAAGTGCCTACATTTCACAACCACTGCCTAAATATTAAAATTTCACAGCAGCAATATTTATGAAATTGTTCCTTCGTGACTGAAACCAACTGTAGATTCAGCAAATAATACCGAAATGAATTAAACTCATTCGTTTTCTTGCTGTTCTGTTTCCTAGTGTGTTGTGAAGCCAGAATAACTGGGTCTTACTTGGAAAGTTCAAATCACCATAGAGTATTTTTTTACTATGGATTGCCTGAGATTGTTTGCCTTCCTCTACAGAATAATTTGCTGGCTTCCTTTGCATAGGACTGGCTTGCCTATTTCAACCACTTACTGTCTCCTTGTTATGTATCTAATATAACATTAATAAATATGTGCTTTTTCATAAATTAGTAGGTTTTGCTATTATGTTTCTTCAAACAAGTGGAAATTATGTCCTTTATACAAGGCCTTCTTCAAGGTACAGGCAACTCCACTGTTACAATATATATCTTTATCAAGTTTCCTTGTCAGACTACTTTTGTTTTATTATTGTTTATTTATCTCAATATTTTCTGTATGTTTCTGTGTTCAAGCAGTTAACTGGGTCCAAATAAATGGATTTAAATGAATCAATATAATTAGATTCTCATTACTTTACAATTCTTGAAGTCAAACAGAAATATGCTAAAAACATTTGCAAATACGATTTCACAACTATATTGTTAATAAAAATTATCTTGATTAAAAAAAAATGTAGCCCCTAGGAGTAAACTATGTGATAAAGAAAATGTTAATGAACTTATCATTATATATCTAAAGAAAACAAATACTTATTACTACTTGGTTTTGAGGAAAAAAAATGTAAAATATATTGTAGTAACCTTATTTTATACAGTGATAGTATATCTAATTCTAGCTTCCTCAGGCAGTACACAGACTGAATGCTGCAAGACACAATACTACAAGACAACATTTTAAGAGATTTCAAGTTGCTGTACCGCTTAGATAAATAAGTAAGATTTTCCCAAGATGGTATAAGTTAAATGTCAAACTAGAAACGCAGTGACCATATATTCTAAATAAAAATAACTCCATTACTTTACGGTTACTTTGTGATTTATAGAATTCTCATCTATGAAAATAACTTTTTTAATATTTTGAAACTTGAAAGGAAGTGTTAATTTTACCCAAAAGAGAAAATTTGTTTTCATGGGAGATATACGGAAAGGTCCTTGTATGAATTCTTTACAAGTAAAATAAACTCTCAATAAATTAAGAGCAATTTTTATGTGTAACATAAGCTGAGTTTAGGCTGCAAAATACATACTGGAACCAAAAGTAATGTTTTCCAGTTTCTCTTTAACCAAAATTTGGTCTAAAAGTTTATAATATTGAGTTAATTTGTTTAGTTATCTGCCATCATTTGAAAATTTGTGGTTTTTTGGTTTTTGTTTTTTTTTTGTTTTTTTTACATGCAGGTATCTGAATTATGGTGGGTTTGTTTAATAAAACAAAAATACCTTTATAAAAAAAGATTCACGATCACAATGTTCAGTGCATATTTCATCACGTCATTTTTTAATGTCAGTATCAAAGATGACTGCCCTGTAGTATTGAACTGATAATAGAATCAAGTTACAAGATTTTTCTTGTTACAAGAGTTTTCTAACTCAGCAAAACTAATATAAGATGAACTGACTAGTGTACTGTCAATCAAAGCCTAATGACCTTTCATCTCTTTTCAGATTTCACAAATGAGACTGTTTCTTCAGCTTTTCAGGCAGTTTGAGACACATGTTTAAATACTGTCTTCCAGAGACACGGGATCTAAATTTGGGCTTAATTCCACACTCTTTCTGAGGTAAAAATCCTATTATTTGACTCATTATTTGTACCAAGCTTGAACATAAATTTGCTGAGACTGATAATTAACTCAAAGTAGATCCATTATACGAGAACTATGAACCTCTCTTTTGCTTTGAAAGCTTTGCAATTAGTAGACTTTAATTTCCTTGTATGAATATGTAAGGCTTTATCCAAAGCTTTATCAAATTTAATGTAAAAGTTCACACTAGCTTCAGTGAAAATTGAATGCTCACGAAAGGGTCCAGATGAGGAAGAGTGCGTATAGCATTAGATATGTGAATTGTGCCATTGAAGGCAAAGGAAATTGCTCTCACTTTTAAAATGAGCGTATGCTTAAAGAACAGTCTTTACGTTTCTTTAATCTTCTTTTGGACTTTAAACAGCAAATAAAATTAAGTCATTCTGAAATAAGGCATTGAAGGAATGGACCTGGAGAAACATTCAGTTGTACATCAGATATCAGTAAAGCATGCTGCACCTTGCTAAATACATGGAGCAATTTGCTTGATTGTAAGCTTCCTCCTGAAAGAGACAGAACAATGTTTCAGAGGGGCTCCACAGCCAGTAAGTCATCAATCTTTGTCAGATTTGTTCAGCCAAACTAACAGCACACACAGAAGTAACTCACAAAACAAGCAGGACTTCATTCATTCAGACTGTCTCCAGTCCTGACAGTTCATCACTGCCTGCTAGAGTTGAACTTTTATGCAGTTCTATTTCTCCATAATGAATGACAGGATGTGCCTGTACCACAAAAGATTTAGCACAACTGCTCCTGTTCCTTTGTGTTGAGATGCCTTTCTTGACAGCACATATTTGTGACAAATATCACTGGGTGTCTTAGGATGTACTTATGTACTTTATAGAGCAATATAAGCTTTTTACTTCTTGTGACAAATCTGCTGTAAATAATATGCACACACAGCAACATTATGGCGATTTCCAGGCAGAAGGAGCTTTGCAACACCCTTTAAATAAAAAAGAAAAAAAAAAGAAAATGAAAAAAGGTTTCTTCTAGATGAGTTATTTTAATAATGTTTATTTTTCTGGAATATAAATAAACTTATATTACATGCTTCAGACTGGGAGGAGAGAAAAGACAGCTGTAACCAGTTACTGGAAACTTCTGCAGATTACTTCTTGCATCTGGGGAATTCTGCGTGTGCTGAGCCTTATTAGGTGAATACATGTTCTTACAGGTGTCAGTACCATATATCTCCAGTAATGAGGTAGAGGCTCATGATGCCTTGAGTGCTCAGATTTATGACCAAGGAATCAAGAGGCTAAAGCAAGCCAAGACTCTCCTTGTCAATCTGCAAAAAATCAGATGCAACTTCAGGGAGCACAACAGCTCAGTAATTGATGCCACTGAGGAGGTATCTGTATCTGCTAAGGTCATCTGCATCCTTCATAGCTGAGCGTGAGTGAATGGGAGAAGAAACGAGAGCCATCAAAATCACAGGAACATCTGACAACATTGGATTTGCCTTTTATGAGGAGCATGAACATGGGCAATTAGCAGGATTGATCTCAATAGTTAAGTCTCAATAGTTAAGAAGAGATGGGGATAATGATCTGAGAACTAGCATTTATTAACAGAAAAAATAGGTCCTTGTACTCATGGAAAACAACAGTATCTACATAAACCAGACTATTTTCTGATAAATTCTGTGATATTAATATGCAATATTACTGACATCTCCCTGCCTTACTGAAACAGAAAGGACTAGGATCTAAATCAGAACCAAAAATTTTGCATGCTTTTAAAAAATGTACATAAAATACATACACATATAAATATATGTACACATAATATGTATTTCTTTATACTGTTTCCTCCATTTTTTCCTGTTTCCCAGAAGAGTCAGAATTTCTCTAGGTACAGTAAAAGGCCTTTCTAATTGTTTAATTCTCCAGTGGAATGCCGAAATAGTGTTATTTTCACTTGTATATTTGCCAATTGCAACCAGAAATTGCAAGAGAATAATAAACATTTCATGGCTGTGAATTTGCCTTTTGCTCCCTCTAGTCTCACAAAGGGAGGCAAGAAAAAAGTTCAGGCATCAACAAGAAGCTTCACGATTATGATATCTTCTCTGTAGGGAGAATTAGCTTAATACCCCCCCCACTCCCAGCACACACATCATTAATATGTATCTCTGGTACTGCACAATCTCATAATCTTATTTGGACAAAATAGAAATTCACACATTGTCCTGAAACAAGTAAAATGCAAATGAAAGCATGGTTAATCATCAGACATCAGATGTAGAATACTATATGCATATACAAGCCTGCATAAAATCATACTGGATAGAAAGAGCAGGATTGCCAAAGGGATATCAAGATAAATATTGGTTAGAAATCACAAGAGAACAAATGAGCAGCTGAAATGTGCAATCATTTGAACCAGTCACAGGGAGTCTTCTCTATCTCAAAATTATGGATTAGTTTGAGCTACTCAGGTACCGAGGTGGGATACAAACGGCAAGTCCATGAATATATGCTTGGGCATGCAAGGAATGATGATGGGATGTTTTCTCATTTTAACTCATACCTCCAGTCCTAGTGCTTTTATGTGGAAGGAGGAGAGAAGCTGGTTCAGGAACCCTGAAGCTGGAGGGGTCGTCATGGCTCCATCGATATGTCCATGAAGCTGAACTCCCTGACATCGAAGTCCAGCTTTGCTGTTATTCAACTAATGCTCATACTGCAGGAATATGAGTCAGGATCAGCCTGAGGACTCCCACCTCCTGTACTCATCATCATAATCTCTTTTTCCCTGAGATCTACAGCTGCACTATGGGAGGTGAGTGCATTTGTGTGTGTGGAGAGTTAAAGCCTTTGTTTTTCTGGCAATTCATAGTCATATCTTTTTGCTTGTTACTAAATAATGTCACAAATCCAGTCTTGTATCTCCTCAGGTGGTCAGAAGCAATCAGTACACTTGCCAGTTACCCTAGAAAATACAGCATTGCTTCCTCTCCTGCCCCACTAATAGGAATACCCATCACTCTCAAATGTACAAAAGATATAAGTAATTGTGCAGTCTTTGGAGACCTGCACTAAAAGCATTTTAAGAGGAATTTCTGGCCTCTGAAAGAAGAGTTGTCAGCATTGATTTTCCCCATAGTGAAAGGTGTAAATATACAGCATCCTTAATGCTGCATTTATTCAGTACCTTTGGCAGTTTGCTGCTGTCTTAGCCAGTGATGTATAATGTTGCTAGAGGGAACTAAATTTTCCACACAAATGATGAATCTTTAGGAAGCTTGAGGTTTTGAAAGGCAACTTAACATTACATACTGGTTTCTGCTGACCCTTTGTACTCTCTTGAAAAAGAAATAAAGCTCATAGAAATGCTGCTTGTACTACGGAGAAGAGCAGTCCACTGGAACAGGGAGCTGGCCTTGACTCTCAGTGCTCCTATTTTATTTTCTTTCTTAAGCCAATCACCAAAAATATTATCCTGTGTTACTTTCAGAGTCACGTATTTCACATCACTTGAAGTTTGCAGTCATAGGTGAAAAAATAAAAGAACAAACTATAAAAAAGGAAGAGGGCTGAATGATCCATAGCAATTTATTTTCCCAAACTGACAAGATGGCACAGGTTTTTTTTAAAGGCAATTACAGAAGAGCAAATTTTTTGTGTTCCATAAGAGGAATGAGTAAGGTCCCTGTTTCAATTTTGTGTTTTAAGTCTGGATAGAAAGGCTTTTACTTTTTTGAATCTTGAGGACTGGAACTGTTTTTCCTCTATTTATGTTTGGCTGTTCCCCACTTTTCATCTCCCACCTTCCTTCTGCTAGCTTTCTGCTGAAACTTAACAGAAAGAATATGTCAGTTGACAGAAAATTTTCTGCTACAGCTGCATGAAAATTAGACAGTGACCAGATGTCATCCGCACTGCTCAGTCTTTCCAGTTGACTCTAGTAATGCCTTTTGTTTAACTTTATTAAGGGAGACAAGGTTGTAAAAGCTTCTTAGAAAATGGGTAAATAACATATCTGGTTTGAAATTGATAATAGGAAAGGGCTCAAAACATCTGAAAGAGCTGCTCTGTTCTTTCCCTCTGAAGAATCTGAGGAAGAAAAATAAAAATGTCAAAAATACCTATGCGTCAGATGTGTGTTTCTACAGACAACATTGTAGACCAGTACTTTTGAAAGGGATACTACATATTTTTAGTTATACATATTATATATAAATACAAAACCATACATATAACTGTTTATATACAGTGCCAAATAGATATTTGACAATAGAATTGCATTACAGTGGATGTCTTCAGTTCTAATTTTCTAGATCAGATTACAGATATGTGCCAGATGCTCCAAGTTCCAGTTGTGGTTGGGCAAATGATGGACTACCATTATTTTTCTACAGATAAACAGAATTTTTCTTTCAAAATTTTAATTTATACTTTCCAATTATGTTTAGATATTAGCACTGTTTCTTGTCCTTCCTTCCTTCCTTCCTAAATAAGTATTTGTTTTTCTTGACTTAATTTACAAAACAAGTCTCTCATGAGCAATGTGCCCGCCAGACAAATGGAATGAGGACTGGATATGGTGATACAAACCTGTACTTCTCCTAGACACTCACACAACATTAAAATTAGATTAGCACCATATGAAAGTGGATACATAAATCTTAAACTGATGCATAGCTGGCTAATTACTAGCGCTCAAAACACAACACGAATGAAAAAACTACATCTGTATTACATGCTTCCCAAAGGCAGTAGAGGGATTAGTTGCTGGCCAAAGCCTCCGTTTTTGAAAATGAAATGGAGCATAGGACAATGCCAATAAAGATAGGATAAAGTCTGTTGTGCCACTGAGTCATGATGTGAAGAGCCACAGACAAAAAGACTAGCTTTATCAGTTGTAAGCTTGTTGCAGTCAAATGCCTCATAATATTCACCTTAAAATAAAGGAGAAGGTTACTGAATCACAGCAAAAAGGGCATGGTACATAATAATTAAACTTCAGTGTGAAACACCAAGAATATGAGATAAACAGCTAGTTTTACATATGCTGGTAAATAAATCCTGAAATTTGTTGCCTCTACTACTAATAAAGAAATATAGTTCCTCCTCTGAAGTGTTAATAACATCCCAGTCCTCCACCAGGTTTAATGATGTAAGGAAACCTACCCAGGTGGCATTGATATTATTCTATTTCATCATACCAGGATCTGTGTTCACTGAAACAAGGCTAACTATTAATCATTGCTATGCCTGTGCTTCTGTACATTTTATAGTTCGCTGAAACAAAATAGTAGATGGTGGATAATATTTTCCATTTACTTTAGTTAAACAGTGTAAAACAAATGCAAAAGATGGTTGTTGCGGTTTAAGTGCTGAACGGAGGGCAGTGGTGCTTCCTGTTGCTGGACAGAACACATCCCCTTTTACAGACAATCTGGGAAGAAATAAATCCTACGAAAGATGTTCTAATGTAATTGATTTAAAAATTCTGTGACTTCAGATAACCTGTTCTGCATCCTCTGATAACAGAGGGTATTTATTATTTACCCCTGGTATCAAAACTGCACCTTATGTAGAGAGATTTTTATACCCTCTACTGGGTTGTCTTCCAGTGTCCCTTAGTTATTGCAGCAATGATTAGGAATGAATTCTTGTTCTGCTTCATAAATATTGTTCAGCTACTAACTTGTATACTTGCATAGTTATTTCAGAATCTATAGTCCTTTAAACAGTATTTCTGCACTTACTGCCAGCTGGTTTCAGCAAGAGACAGTGTCTTTGATCAGTTACACCTGTACCTACAATATTTTTCCTCCGTCCCATTGCCGCATTCTTTTCTTCACTTCTGATTTTCAAGCTATACAAGTAAGACAAGGGAAACAAGGTCATTCACATTTTACAGGCCATGCAAACAAATATGATTTATTTGCATCCACCTCCTAGCCTCTTTTTTTTTTTTTTCAGTTGACAGCATCACTCTGAGCAACTTTGTCAGGTGCAGTGAAGCAGGTCTAAAAGGCTGGCAAGAATGTATGAAATAAAAGAAGAAAGAAGGAAGACAGAAGAAATTGTTGAAGAGAAAAGCAAGGGTGGTCGTCTTCCTCGTCTTTTTCTTAAAAGCCTGGACTTCAAAGAAAGTAAGTGCCAGGAATTTATAATTATTAACTGTATGTGAGCTTGATAGCTCCAAAGTACCATGGAACTGCATGCCTAGAACTTGGCCATTATCAAAATTGCATTTTATTCCTTGTTTAGACTGTTGTATAATATGGTCTTGTTTTGGCTGGGATAGAATTAATTTTCTTAATAGTAGCTGGTAAGGCGCTATGTCTGGATTTGTGCTGGAAAGCGTTGATAATACAGGGATGTTTTAGTTACTGCTGAGCAGTGCTTACACAGAGTCAAGGCCTTTTCTGCTCCCCACCCCACCAGTCAGTAGGCTGGGGGTGCACAAGGAGTTGGAAGGGGACACAGCTGGGACAGCTGACGCCAACTTGCCAAAGGGATATTCCACACCACAGGACATCATGCTCAGTGATAAAAGGCTGAGTGAAGAAAAAGGAAGGGTGGAACGTTCAGAGTGATGGTGTTAGGTGTGATGAAGCCCTGCTTTCCTGGAGATGGCTGAACACGTTCGTGGCAACAGAAAGTGGTGAATTATTTCCTTCTTTTGCTTTGCTTGTGTGCACTTCTTTTGCTTTACCTATTAAACTGTATTTATTCCAGCTCAGGAGTTTACTCACTTATACCTTTCCCAATTCTCCCTCCCATCCCACCATGGGAGGAGTGAGTGAGTGTCTGGGTGGGGCTGATTTGCCAACTGGTGTTAAACCATGGCAGTCCTTTTTGGCTCTTAGTATAATGGTCCTGTTACATATGTGGCATAATATTATGACACAGAATCATAGAATGGTTAGGGTTGGAAAGGACCCATGGGCAGGGACACCTCACACTAAACCATGTCACCCAAGGCTCTGTCCAACCTGGACTTGAACACTGCCAGGGATGGAGCATTCACAACCTCCCTGGGCAACCCATTCCAGTGCCTCACCACCCTAACAGGAAAGAATTTCTTCCTTATATCCAATCTAAACTTCCCCTGTTTAAGTTTGAACCTGTTACCCCTTGTCCTATCACTACAGTCCCTAATGAAGAGTCCCTCTCCAGCATCCCTATAGGGCCCATTCAGATACTGGAAGGCTGCTAGGAGGTCTCCACGCAACCTTCTCTTCTCCAGGCTCAACAGCCCCAACTTTCTCAGCCTATCTTCATATGGGAGGTGCTCCAGTCCCCTGATCATCCTCGTGGCCCTTCTCTGGACTTGTTCCAAGAGTTCCATGTCCTTTTTCTGTTGAGGACACCAGAACTGCACACAATACTCCAGGTGAGGTCTCATCAGAGCAGAGTAGAGGGGCAGGATCACCTCCCTCGACCTACTGATCATGCTTCTTTTGATGCAGCCCAGGATAAGGTTGGCTTTCTGGGCTACAAGCACACACTGAAGCTGGCTCATGTTCATTTTCTCATCAGCCAACACCCCCAAGTCCTTCTCTGCAGGGCTGCTCTGAATCTCTTCTCTGCCCAACCTGTAACTGTGCCTGGGATTGCTCCGACCCAGCTGTAGGACCTTGCACTTGGCATGGTTAAACTTCATGAGGTTGGCATCAGCCCACCTCACAAGCATGTCAAGGTCCCTCTGGATGGCATTCTTTCCCTCCAGTGTATCAACCGAACCACACAGCTTGGTGTCATCAGCAAGCTTGCTGAGGGCACACTCAATCCCACTGTCCATGTCACTGACAAAGATGTTGAACATGTTATTATCTTGTGTGCAAGGCTTGATCAGCCTTTCCATAAGCAGAACTTTTTTGTATTACTGCAGCAATTTTGCATGTTCAACGTTTCCATTACAGAAACAGAACTGTACAAGCTGGGGAGAAAGCAAATACTTAGTAAATATAATAAAAGATACATAGATGTAATACAGTCTCTTGAACCATCTGTTCTAATTCATTGTCCCTAAGTGGCTTAAGATGTGCCATTATGCAGTTCTGACCTGAATGTTTTAGGAAGTGCATTTGCAGATGGGTAAAAGAGAAGCTATTTACTTTGAAGGAAGGGTAGGAGATCTCATCCCTTGTGAGAGTTATTTAAAAATTAAAAGGCATTAAGCTGTCTGATATTGACACCAATAAAATTTTAACTAATGAACAAGCTTTCAAAACTTCTTTCTTGACTTCTGTAATATATTAGCTAAAGTTTAATGGGTGTAGACTGGCTATTTTTTGTAAAAACTAGACATCAGTATCATGCGGATTATGAAGTCAACTTCCAAATTTATTTAGTGCATTTGTTCTATTTACTAAAAGTTTATTGTTATTGATGATATTTAGATGAGATTAAAAAAAAAGCAAACACGAAACCAACAGAAATATTAAGCAAGGGATTTTTATTGCATATGCAGTAAAATTTAAATGAATGTTATATTTCTATGTCCAAAGTTGTATTCCATAAATTTGTTGTTTTAATGTGAATTCCTAAACCTGGATGTATGTGAACTCTTAAAGCATCTCATTGTTAGAGTTGAAAGCCAATTTTTCATACCCATTTCTACATCTAGTCATGCTAGATGCTTAGCTTGTAGTAAGGCAGCAAAACAACTGAGGCTGAGAAATTGAGCAGTGTGATACCTTTGCCTGCTGAAAGGTCTGTACTGGGCAAGTACTAACATTGACTGCAGCACAAACTCTTCCACATCATCCACTCTTATCAGCACAATTTGTTCTATGAGAAGCAGAGTAGTGGTGCCTGATAGCCTAAATATATGTGGAACTGTGCCCTATGTACCCTGTATTCTTAACTGCCGTAACCCAAACTCCGCTGTAATTCTAATGACAGACTCGAGCTTGCAGAGAAGGACTTGGGGCCTGTGATTGACAAGATGGTGAGCAATAGCCAGCAGTGTGATCTTATGTAAAAGAAGGCCAACAGTATCTTGGGCTGCATGAGGAAGGTTGTCATGAGCAGGCCAAGGGAGGTTACCATTGTGGTACTCAGCAGGTTGGGTCATGTAAGTCCTTTTCTAGAACTGGCCTGTAGGCTGAGGCTACAGCTATAATAGAGAGCTGAGCTGTGCTGGGACCTGTTCCCTGAGCCAGTTGGCATAGACAGGCCACATCCATGCCACTAAAATCTTCTACCCTCCAAAACAAGATAAGCTGCATGCAGAATTTCTGGTAAGGATGATTCCTGGCCCATTGTAGCCCACAATCTTTCCAGAAACTATTTGGGAAAGTGAGGTTTGCCCGGTGACAATGCTGTGCCAGGGACTGTTGTAGTAGTTAAACAGTCCAGATGGCACTAGTTTATGGATACTGTAGTGGAACAGATGTAGTCTCAAGTACAAATTTATCTTATGTAATTTAAAGGCCACAGCCTAAACTGACCACATAAGCTTCCCTTAGCCTAAATGGGGCAATGGTAGATTAATCTCATTTTAGGTGATATCCTGTTCTCACCACTGACTATGGTGCAATTTAAGGTGATTATCTTAGATCAGAAAACTAGTTTTAGCCTGTTAACTGGGGAGGAGTTACATGCTTAAGCACACATTCTTGAAGAATATTCAGCTGTCAGAGATGGGATGGATGCTTTGTGAGGGTTTAAAAAGCAGGCAGATCCTTAACTTCTATGCAGTCTTCCACAACCATTGCTTAGTAACAGATTCTAGCGAATTTTATCTTGGGCTGAACATGAACCAGGAGTAAAAAAATATCACAGATCACTGTTAATGTCTGTCTTTGAGAAACTGCACAGCTAGAAAATAATGGCTTCAATCAAATTCAGTTAATTTTAACTGCAGAATCTAAGTTATGTGAATGAATCTGTTAGTCTTGAATAAGCAGTACCAGAAAAGGGTATTTATTACATTGGTCTGCCTCCCAGTGAAATTCCATCCATGAATTCAGGATTGCCTGAATATGTAGAACAAAACCTAATGACAAATTCATCTTTGCATGTCACATGCTCATTTTGTAAAGCAGAAAGGATGAGCCCTCAAAATATGTCTTCTTAACAAACAACTTCCTGTAAAGGCAGCTTGTCCACAGGTGCAGAAAGCTGATCCTATTTTGTTGTTAAATGGTTTTAGAATGTTTCCAGGGACCTCATGGAAAGTCAGTAAGTCTGATGAAATAGGTAACTATATAAATACAAATAATTCAATTTCTGTTTTAAATCACTGGGTAAAACATTGTGATTTCCAGGAGCAGATCCAGGTTCTCAGTTCAATAAGTGTCTGAAAAATGACAGAATTGTTATGGATAGCTAAACTCACAGATGTGGAAGATCTGATGTGCATATTGTTTCCTTTAAACTTCGGTTGTTTTCTGGTGCTAGAAATAATACCAATTCCCTTTTTCTGTCAGGATATCATGTTTGAAAAAAAATACTAATTAGTGAAGAATTTTGCAGCTTGCCTGGAAGAGAGTTGGAATATATTCTTGTCTAGAGCAATTAATTGAAATTGGGAGTGATACCATACGTAAATATGATTTCACCCTATTAATTAGAAGCCTTAATTACTTTGATCAGAGATCTCATTATACCACTTTTGGAAAGTAATGGAAGAAGACAAAAAATAAAGATCTTGAAAATGCCACTTGTTTAAATATCAAAAATCTTTTTTTTTTTTTCTTGGTGGTCCCTATAGCATTGCATAGAAGCTCAACTGGATTCAGATCTGAACTCCTGGGGTAGTTTATTTTATCCCTGAACCCTACTGAACCCAGAGTATATTTTTTTAATGTATATTATTGTTGGTTTGCTATTTCCTTAGCAAGAGCAGCACATCAAAGCATTTTGTAACTTATGATACCCACAGAGTGAATAGTCCTGCAGGTGAGCCAGGGTATCAGGGTCTCATGATCTGTATTTAGCTCTTGTCAGTCAAATTTTCTTTTAACACTTATATTAGCTACTTAGTATTTCTGTGCTCCAGTTTACCTCCTGTGTAGAAAGATAACAACAGCTTTCAACAGCTTTCTCCCTTCTGTTTGTCTGACTTGTCAAGTTAGAATAAAATGACAAGCATAGCACACTTGCACAGAAGTTCACACAGTGGATCACTGAAGTCTTGTCTGGAGAAGAGTAGGGCAGAGAGGCTCTCTGTACAACATTGCGCGCAAAAGGCCAACAGGGCAGGAAGCTAAACAGATGACTGCTTCATTAACTGTGATAATGATATTTTAGTGAAGATATAGAGTGCCTTAATAATTTTTATATGTATTGCTGTGTATCTCATGGAAAATCCTAGCATAGGTTGACTATATGTGCGTACAGGATAGCAGCCGTCCTAAAGATGTAATTACCTAAATCCATCTTTACATGCATCTCTGTGGTGAATATTGTTTAATAGGATGGGAAGAAGAAAGGTATCTTTGTTCTATAAAAAAAAAGCAAACCCAGAAGAATTTCTACTCTTTTGTATAGAGCAGAAATGTATATATATTGTCTTCACAATACTGAAACCAGTGGCATACCTTTTTTCAATTGTGTTCTTGTTCTCTTCAGCTGCTACTTGTATTGCTCATCTTGCTGATCACTTTTCTTAAAAAATCTGTGCCTCCCCTATATCCACCTTGCAAAGGTCTGTAGTCCTGTTCTACATTTTAATGAGGTGACCTATGGACGCTTGGAAGTTTGTGCTGAATGCAGTCAGCAATAATGAAAAGTCTTGAGTAACCTACAGGTGTTTAAGCTCTATGGAGTTAAATTATTTCCTGGTACTATGACATCAGACCAGACATCAACCAGTTCTTTTTCTGCTGTGGTCACAGCAGTCATGTTTGTATTTCCTGTTATTCTGATATAGTCCTGAGGCTTATATACTTTTGCTAAAGCATATGAATGAGATACTTTTTTTAATTTGCCTGTTAGGTGGTAAATATGTGGTCATGCTGGGAAGTCAAAAAGATAAAGACTGAATTTTATTTTTTAGTGAATTTATATAACAGGCTCAAAAGCTAATCCCCAGTACACCAGATATCAATAAAATGTCTTAAAGATGGAAAGTTTGGTTTTTTTTGACTTCTTCATGCAATGCGTTATATTTATTATACATGATCAGACAGAACAAAAGAACTGCCAATGTCAAACACCAGCTGTGCTCCATCATCTTGAATCTCATCAGACATCCTTCAGTCATTAATTCTGTAATGTTCTGACTGTACTTTGAGACTACTAGATAGCAAACGTGTCTAGGTTAAGATATTTAATCCAGAGAAGACTAGTCTCATAATTAGGGTTTAAGACTTTGAACAAATTCTTTGCCTTTCTTTGTCTTGATTGCCCTTTAGTTGGAAGGGATCCTGAAATAGGTATGGAATCTTAGGGGCTTACATTTAAAAAAAATTAGCTTGTTTCAGTCAGTGGTCTTCAGATTTTGCTAGCTTGCCAGCAGCAGTGCTTGGTTAGAAACGTGCTGCCAGCAACATCTGACCTTGCTCTGCGTAAGTGTATTTCAGCTTTACTAGCAGAAGCTTCTTCAGTCTCTGGTATTGTTGGAGTATCTTGCAGAGAACATATTGCCTATAAACTATCCTGAGAATTACTAATAATTGTGAATTTGTGTTGTGCTCATCTGACACTATGCCCTTTAGAAACACGAGGGGAAAATCCCTGTTTTTTTATACACAAAAAAAACCAAACCTCTAAAGAAATGACAGTTTTTTTCAAACATCACATTAATGATGAACAAAATTGAAGCACTCTTTTGGAGGAGCCAGGGAGAGGGGAATGGGAAAGTATTCAAAGCAAAACTCAAGTAGGTGTAATTAGTGTCAAGTATTTTTGCTTTATTGCTATGTAGTCTGCCTGATTAGAGTTTATTTAAAATATTTTATAGTATTTTCACTTTTTGCCCCAGATTTATGTTTTAAGTCAGTGCAGATTTTAGAGCTTGCAGTTAGTGTGGATGCAATAATTTACCACAATGTGCATTTCTCCCTGTTTTCTGTTAACACCTTCAATGCAGATATATCTCTCTCACAGTGCTTAAATGCTTTTAACTATGCTTAACTTGGTTATACCTGACCCCATCTCTAAGTATTTTGCTGAAAGGGAAAATATTACAGAATCACAGAATGGTTTGGGTTGCAAGGGACCTTAAAAGTCATGTAGTTCCAACCCTCCTGCAATAGGCAGGGACACCTCCCACTAGACCATGTTGCTCAAAGCCCCATCCAAGCTGGCCTTAAACATTTCCAGGCATGGGGCCTCCACAGCTTCTCTGGGCAACCAGTGCCAGTGTCTCACCATCCTCATAGCGAAGAATTTCTTCCTAACGTATAATCTAAACCTCTCCCCTTCCAGTTTAAAGATAACCCCCCTTGTCCTATTACTGCATCCCCTTGTAAAAAGCCCCTCTTCAGCATTCTTGTCAGCCCACTTTAGGTACTGGAAGTTGCTCTAAGGTCTCACAAGAGCCTTCTCTTTTGCAGGCTGAACAAGCCCAATTCTCTCAGCCTGTCTTCATAGGAGAGGAGGTCCATTCCTCTGATTACCTTCGTGACCCTCCTCAGGACCTCACTCCAGCGGGCTCACATCCCTCTTGGTTGAGGGAGCCAGAGCTGGATGCAGTTCTCCACTTACAGCTGAGAGAAGACCGTGCAATAGTTAAGACCAGTCCTGAGGATGATTTCATTCTTTTCTCTTTATGTTCTGCAACAGGCTTTGTCTCACAACCTCAGGCCTTGATGCATATAAAGTTAAACAATTGGAGTGTTGAAGGGTTTACTGGAAACTAGCGCTGTGATCCTCAAAACTACAGTCTAGTCTGTTAGCAACCTTATTTTTCCTTTTAGGGATACTGCAAATCCAATCCAGCAAAAATATGGGAGCACTAGCATCAGTTTGTGACTTCTGTAATTGTAGTTGTACATGTATGTGTATATATATATATATATAAGAAGTAAATACATTTTTATATGCATGATTATATGTATATTTATTGGTTTAACCCACATATATAAAACTGTTTCTATGTGTTTATATCCAAATATATTGGAAGTTTAGGTATTAATTTTTAACCTTTACCAGTGCATAAGCATTACAAATCAGCATGCCTCCCTGTATTCAAATTTGAGTATGCAAACATCTCATTGATTCGAAAGACTTTTTCCTCTCCTGGATTTTAATGACTGCCAGCAGTTTCATTTCATCAGCACACTGTGAATATTGTTTATCAGATTTAAAACATAATACAGAATATTACTATGTTTTTTAGCAACTGGGCAATTTGAGTTTGGTCTGTCTCAAGTTGAAAAGATCCAGTCATCAAGTCTCATTTCCCATATAATGCAAAAAACTCCTTTTACTGTTTCTTCCACTTTGTCCAACTTAGTACCTTTCATAAGGGCTTAAAAATTCTGCATCTCAAAAGGACTTTAAAGATAAGATAGCTTGCAAGCATAACAATTCCATGATGAGACCTTCATTTACCTTTTCTTTTGTAGTTTTTTTTTTCATTTTGTATTTTTTAATGTTCAGTAAATTGCTTTTTCCTGTTAATAGCACAAAATGGGGAATGTCAACATCCCCCACAGTACAGAAGATACTATATAAAACCATATAAAAATCAAATCTGCTCCTTATTTTTAATATGGGTTATAGTCATTAAGGTAAAATCAAAAAGTTACAAGAAAATAAAGTTTTTCTTCATTTAGATGTTTCTGCCTCCCTACTCAGTGGTCAACGGCAAACCTGAAGGATTTCTGATCTGGTCTGGAGATCTATCCCTAAAGAACATGGGATAACTTGGATTTTTCTGGAAGGCCATCAGCATGTGTAAATCTGTAGATCAGTTGTCCAGATGCATCTCCAGAGTTCTCCTGGCTTCTACTTGTTTTCCTGTATGTGTATGAGGACAGAGATTGGTGTTACATCTAAGGCAATGCTCCCTGCTTCCAGCAGTTTGTCAGATACAGTTTACTGTGGAAAATCAAGTGAAAAATTGTTACTAGGAAGTACAGGCTCAAACAGGACAGCTTAATTACCTTTGGCAAAATATGCAAAGGTGCCCTAGAATGACTCTGCTGTTGTTGATGCTTTTGACACTTCAGTTTTGTAAGAGGAGGAAAAGATTTCTTGATGAAAATAGATTAATGTATGGTTATGCGGATGTCGAAAGTCACATTCCTACCTCTGAGAAAAATTGTTGTGGTTAGAAAAGAAAGATTAGAAACATTTAGGAAGTTTGGGTCTTTTTCTAGAAATGCTTTTAGTTTTGTAAAACAAGGTTACTTGAAAGGTTATATTGTGCCTCTAAGAGAGCATTAAGAAACAGTAAGGAAGCAGTAAGTAAATAAGTTGATCTAAAATAGGATCATACAACTGTTTCAGTGGGAAGAGACCTTTAGATATTATCTAGTCCAATTAATCAATGCAGGATGTAAGTATTCAGTGCTCTAATTAGCTAAATAAAATGAGTCTGGGAAATTAAAAATAAATGCATAATATAGATAATATAAGATATAAAAGATAAGAAGGAAGTATGCCTGCTGCTGTTTATTGATACCAGGAGATCCATTTTGCCAGGCTGTGTTATGCATGGAGACAATAAAGAAGTTGCTAACCAATTTTGTCTGTCACCATGTGTTGTACCTGTTTAAATGTAAGTATCTTATGTCACATTCTGTTCTGACAAGCCCAAGACTTCTGTGACAAATTCTTCAGTGTCTGTTCAGGGGTTTACATAACAATGTAGCATGTTTATTTATTCCTGTTCAACCTGAAGCTAACTTCATAATAAGTACTATGAAGTTATTCATTGCCTATCTACTTCATTCTTAATTGCCAGTCACTTTATTTCCAGATCTGAAATTACACTTCCGAATCATATGACTTGCCTTATCAGTTATAGATATGTAAAATAAAATACGACCAATAGGGTTGGCTTTAACATAAAGAAATAATTATTATTTTAGTACATTAATCATAGCCCCTGTTATATCTGCCACCCTTTTACTGAAGAAGAATGATAGACCTCACTTGTGTTCGTATCTTTGCTGAGATAATAAATTGTACTTTTCCCAACCTGACAACACCACAAGAGGCTTATTACATTTCTGTCAGGTTGGCTATTCAACTTACTCACAGGGTCACCTTTTTTTTATTTTAATATAAATGCCAGAACATCGCACTTTTTCAAAATACAAAATTTTTACTGAAGGATGGGAAAAATAAATGATATCTGGTTTATAGGTATTACATTGCCAATAGAGAGATCTTGTTGCTTTTGTCATACAGTATTACACTCTGTACTTTCAGATATTTAAAGTTTGCAGGATATGTAATATGTTATTGAAATAGTTACAAGCACTCTGTCAATCAACCCATTGTCTCCAGTTCTCTAACAATCTTCTACTGTATCAGAAAAGCCTTCACATTGATTGCTCTTTTGTGATTGTGAATACATCTGCACCTTTTTTATATTGTTTCTTTGCATTTGCTGTTTAGATAACTGTGTACAGCAATGAAAACTCACAAGACAACAAAATACATTTATTTCTCTCCATTCTAGGTCTGATATAATTTTAATCTGTATGTTAACATTGGGATCAAGGATAAAAAGATAATTGACTTGAGGAGTAATTTTTTTTTTTTTTCTGATTTTAGTAGGCCTTAGATCTATCACAGATACATATCTTTGGGTAAAATAAGTTGCCATCTGGATGTGCTTATTTTTCTCCACTGACTATAGAGGAAGCTAAAATAAGTAGTGCAGATTTATAAATCTAAACTTTAGGTGCATGAATGAGGATATATAAGCACATTTTCTCCTGGATGCCTTCTCAGAATGCTGTTTACCAGTTGGCGTAGTTTGCACAGAGCTAGTGAAAGGTTTAGATGTTATGAAATTTCAGACATCTCATTCTGAACCTAGGCAGGAAAAGCAATGTTTAGCTTAGTTTAGGGATCGTATTGTACATGTGTTTTCGTGCTTGTTCCTTCACTAGGTATACTGGGTTTGGCTGGTACGAAGTCAATTTTCCCAGTAAATGGGTTACCCCGTGGGCCAATTTATTCCACATGTGCCACAGCAGTAGGTGTCTCCAGTAAGATTCAGTGTCAAGGCAGAGGAAGCCCTTGAAAAATCCCTACACCTCATGGCGTGTCTCCAGTGTGAATTCATTCCTGCATAAATACCAGCTAATCCACACAGGTCATTGAAGAGATGCTTTCTGAATGCCTGAGACATTGGAAACTTCAGTGGTAAACTTACAATTCAAGAACAATCAACTCTGAGGGACACATCCAACACAGACATGGATTTGTTTGCTCCAGCAGCCATCAAAGTCCCTGTTTTGATGATATCAAGGCTATGTAGTTTTTCTTCAGGGAACCATAGGGGGTTTTTTCATATCATAGAATGATAGAATCATAGAATAGTTAGGGTTGGAAAGGACCTTAAGATCATATAGTTCCAACCCCCCTGCCATGTTCAGGGACACCTTATGCCAAATCATATCACCCAAGGCCTCGTCCAACCTGGTCTTGAGCACAGCCCCAACTTCCGCAGCCTGTCTTCATACGGGAGGGGCTCCAGTCCCCTGATCATCCTCGTGGCCCTTCTCTGAACTTGTTCCGACAGTTCCATGTCCTTTTTATGTTGAGGACACCAGAACTGCACACAATACTCCAGATGAGGTCTCACAAGAACAGAGTAGAGGGGCAGGATCACCTCCTTCGACCTGCTGGTCACACTCCTTTTGATGCAGCCCAGGATACGGTTGGCTTTCTGGGCTGCAAGCGCACACCGACGGCCCCTGTTCAGTTTCTCATTGACCAACACCCCCAAGGCCTTCTCCGCAGAGCTGCTCTGAATCTCTTCTCTGCCCAACCTGTAGCTGTGCCTGGGATTGCTCCGACCCAGCTGTAGGACCTTGCACTTGGCATGGTTAAACCTCATGAGGTTGGCATCAGCCCACCTCATAAGTGTGTCAAGGTCCCTCTGGATGGCATTCCTTCCCTCCAAGGTATCCAGTGAACCACACAGCTTGGTGTCATCGGCAAACTCTCAGACTCATGTATCAGCTTTGCATGCAAATTTTAGGAAAGTATAATTATTAAAAGACATTTATTGACGATATTAATGAAAATAATATTCTCATATGTCAGTTCTCCTCATTAATGTGACATAAAATACATTTCTGCAACTGTCTTCAGGGTTTAGACGGGATTGTGTGGTTAAACCTGTAGGCTCTAAATCTAATATTTACTTTTCTCAGTGTTTTCATAACCAGGTACTTGATTGTAACATTTACATCCCCTGTTTATATTACAAGTAATTGTTGATTGAAAATTAAAATGTTAGCATCTATTATCTTAATTTAAGGCAATATTTTTGGTTTTAAGACAATATCAGCAAATCATACACAAACTGTCTGAAGTTCGAAATTTCTTTCCATGCTCACTTTTGTACCATCTTCCTATAAAAAATAAATAAAACTTTTCACACCTTTGACACAACACCTGTTAACTTCCTTCATGCACTACAACATACAGAAGCAGTAGTATTTTTATACACCATATACCAGAGAATGCTGGCTTTAGATTTCACATTATAAGAGATGCTAGAGACTTTAGTTATGGAGAAGGACTCTTCTCCCCTAAAAATTCTGTCTAAGAACTATTTTTCTAGGATAATAAGGCCTTTCCTATGGAACGTGAAGAAACAGATTTAGTTCAGGAGTGAGATTCATGCCACTTACTTTAGCTACTTAATTAATCTCCTTCTAGAAATATCCATCATCCTCCTATAAAAAGTTCCCGGATGATGTGACTTAAACTTGGTTAGCCAAAATGATTTTATTTGCTGCTTTTCATTTTTGTATGGTGTTTTGTTAATTTGGGGGATTTTGTAAGCAAGAACGGCATAAAGACGGCTATGACATATAGAAGATGACAGTGGTTTTAACTTTGCAAAATCAATTAGCAGCATTACTGAGATTTAATCCATATTGAGAAAGAAATGCTTGCTGTGTTTACGGAATTGAAAGGGATTTCTAAATACCACCTATTTGTGTATTTTTGGTGGATGCTTTGCTGGATTTTAAATTTACATGTATCCTTAATGCTTCAGTGATGATAAAAATCATGGTGTGATATTTATAAGAGAGTGATTGGCTGTGAATACGTTCATGATTTTTTCCTTGGTCAAGGAGAGTTAACAAATTCACTTGTGTTCTGCCATGCTTTCAAGAGATTTGAGACTTGAAAGGAAGTACTTGGAAGGGAAAGTACCAACTGCTTCTGAAGCCAGACTGGGTAACATGAAAGCATATATGGGGAAGTCTTTGGAGATGTCTTTGAAATCTTATAGGAGTAAAATTTCCTTATTAACCTAGAAAGTTCAGTTTGAGCAAATAAACGGCTACCCTGAAAGCTTTCAAAGATCAGCATGTCTCTTGACCTAAAATAAAAGGCCTTTAAGTGATTCTTTCAGGAGGACTTGAGCAACCTGGGCTAGTGGAAGTTGTCCGTGCTTGTGGCAGGGGTGTTGGAACTAGTTATCTTTAATGTCCCTTCCAACTCAAAGCATTCTATGATCCTATGATGCTATGCGTACCTCACTAGGCACCAAAGGCTTACATAAATATTAGAAACCTTTTGAAAGAGGAAGCAGGAATGCTTGCTCCACGCCCAAACTGTCCAGGGGCCTCGAGCTTCACCTCTACCTCATGTAGGAAAGAAGGAGGCTGTTAACCTGGGAAGCTGGGAATTAGTGACAAAAAAAAACAAAGAAAAAAAGAAGGAAAAGGACAACCAAAAGCGAGGGGCTTCCCCCTAAATCCCCTGTCTCCACGCAGAACAGCTTTGCTCTCCTGCAGGGGGCTAATGAGGAAGCACACTCGAGCCAGAAACAGCCGGCTGATGCACTGGTAAAGAAGATCTCTACTGGTGCTGCCAGGGGAAAGCGGCGGGTCGTAGTAGCAGGGGACTCTACACTGAAAGGGACAGAAGCACTTGTCTGCCGGCCAGACCCCGTCTCAAGGGAGGTGTGTTGCCTACCAGGGGCACGGATCAGGGATGTGGCAGAGAGGTTGCCTGCTCTAGTAAGTCCCATGGATTATTACCCACACCTGGTAATACATGTGGGTGCTAGCAACATAGACAGTAGTAGCCTGGGGAACATAAAGAAGGACTACAGAGCCCTGGGAGAGGTGGTTAGGGGCTCTGGAGCTCAGGTGGTCTTTTCATCAATTCTCCAGGGAACAGGGGAGGACCTAAAAAAATCTAGGAGGATTAGCCAAGTTAATAAATGGTTAAAAGGGTGGTGTCATAGTCAGGGGTTTGGGTGTCTTGAACATGGGACCCAAGCTTGTAGGCCAGGTCTACTGGGGGCTGGTGGAGCTGCTCTAAAGATCAGTTTTGGTAGGAGGATTGCAAGGCTGGTCAAGGAGGCTTTAAACTAGATGTGTTGGGGAAGGGGGGCATCATTCCATTCCAACACACACAGTCAGTTGCCAGAACCTATAATAAATGCCTGGAGCAATGTAGAGATATTCCAGCTGCTCCAGCCAATGAGCCGGCTTCATTTGGAGCTCGGCTCAGATGCCTCTATACAAATGCCCATAGCATGGGGAACAAACAAGAGGAATTAGAGATGTGGGCACATCTACAGGGGTATGATATAATAGGCATCACAGAAACATGGTGGGATGGCTCCTATGACTGGAGTGTTGGAATGGAAGGTTACAAGCTCTTTAGGAAGGACAGGCCTGGCAGGCGGAGAGGGGGAGTTGCCCTTTATGTTAGGGATATGCTAGAGAGTATGGAACTCTGTCTGGGGACAGGTGAGCAGTTAACAGAGAGTTTGTGGGTCAGGGTTAAAGGGAATATAGCTATGGGAACATTACTGTGGGCATCTGTTACAGACCGCCTGATCAAGGGGAACCTGCGGATGAAGCACTCTATAGACAGATAGGAAAAGCCTCATGCTCGCAGGCCCTTGTTCTCATGGGTGACTTCAACCACCCTGACATCTGTTGGAAGGACGGTACGGCACGGCACAAGCAATCCAGAAGGTTCCTCGATTGTGTGGAAGACAACTTCCTTCCGCAAGTAATAGAGGAGCCGACAAGGAGAGGTGCCATGCTTGACCTCCTGCTCACCAACAGGGAAGGGCTCCTTGGAAATGTGACACTCCAGGGCAGCCTTGGGTGCAGCGATCATGAGATGGTCGAATTTGAGATCCTCAGGACAGTGAGAAGAGCGTGCAGCAAGCTCACTGCGCTGGACTTCAAAAGAGCAGATTTTGGCCTCTTCAGGAACCTGCTTAGGAAGGTTCCATGGGATACAGCCCTAGAGGGCAGGGGGGCCCAAGACTCTTGGTTGATATTCAAGGATCACCTGCTACAAGCTCAGGAGTGTTGCATCCCAACTAGAAGGAAGTGCAGCAGGAGGGTCAGGAGACCTCCTTGGATGGATAAGTAGCTCCTGAGGAAAATTCAAATGAAAAAAGAGGCTTATAATAAGTGGAAGCAAGGACAGGAGGCCTGGGAAGAATACAGGGATGTTGTCTGGGAAGCTAGGGACCAGGTTAGGAAAGCTAAGGCCCAGTTAGAATTAAACTCGGTGAGGGATATTAAGGATAACAGGAAGGGGTTCTACAGGTATGCAGAGAATAAAAAAGCAGACTAAGGAGAATGCACGCCCCCTCAGGAAGCACTCAGGAGAACTGGCTACACAGGATTTGGAGAAGGCTGAGGTTCTGAATGACTTCTTTGCCTCGGTCTTCACTGGCAAAGGCTCTGACTGCACCACCCAAGTCTTGGAAGGCAGATGCACGGACTGTGAGAATGAAGACCTTGCGCCCACTGTAGGAGAAGAACTGGTTCGAGACCATCTTAAAAATCTGAACGTACATAAGTCCATGGGTCCTGATGAGATCCATCCACGGGTCCTGAAGGAGCTGGCAAATGAAGTACATTAGGAACTGTAGTGACAGGACAAGTGGTAACGGGTTCAAACTTACACAGGGGAAGTTTAGATTGTATATAAGGAAGAAATTCTTTCCTGTTAGGGTGATGAGGCACTGGAATGGGTTGCCCAGGGAAGTTGTGAATGCTCCATCCCTGGCAGTGTTCAAGACCAGGTTGGACAAGGCCTTGGGTGATATGGTTTAGTGTGAGATGTCCCTGTCCATGGCAGGGGGGTTGGAAATTGATGATCTTACGGTCCTTTCCAACCCTAAATATTCTATGATTCTATGGTTCTATGATTAGCTGATGCCATGTTGCAGCATGAAAAGCTTTTTTCTTATTGACTGAGCAAAGTTGTCTAATGCAAAACATAATTATGTCCTAAGTAGTGGAGGTCTTCCTTCAGGTGTGTGCTTGATTTATTTAGGCATGTCATTTACTCTATCTTTTTAATAGCACTTGGAAGGCAAAGAATTACTGTTGATATTTTGCCAGCCTTTCAGTTCCTTCATGGTAGCAAACTAGTACAAATCAGAAGGTTCACGTGACTTTTTACTTTTTCATAGTTTTTTTGGTACCTTGGTTTACACCACATGTAACACTTATTCAAGAAATATTTGCAATATTCCTTTAATATCTATCTTAGGTTTATAGTCTCTGAAAATTATTTTTTAAAGGTTCATTTTGAGACCATTACATACATTTAGTTTTAATAATCAGTTATTATTCTGTATCTGTATTAGATTTTGTGTTAGAAATATTTAAAC
Source organism: Pezoporus occidentalis (assembly GCF_034315485.1). Classification (NCBI taxonomy): domain Eukaryota; kingdom Metazoa; phylum Chordata; class Aves; order Psittaciformes; family Psittacidae; genus Pezoporus; species Pezoporus occidentalis. The sequence goes on from NW_026916325.1 coordinate 743,619, forward strand.
AATGGTATGCTCTTAGGTATTTCAAAAGAGGTAAATGCAGAAGAAAAAAAAGCATGGTTTGGTTGAAAACTGTGTTTTTATTGAAGAAATAATTTTATAGGTTAGGTATTCCACTTCAATAATGTTCAAATTTTTGTGATTTTTAAAATTAGATATTTAAAAGTTTGCCATGAATTTTCTTTTTTTTTTTTTTAAAAAAAAGAACAAACCCACAAACCACCTTTTTCTTCCCCTGTTTAGGAAAAGATAAAGGTAAAAAAAAGAGACCAACCTAGAATTGGAAGATCTTATTGGCCTAAAATCATTCCTACTACTGGCTTAAATCCCTTCTTCTGAGAAAATATGGTTTCTGAAGACCTCAAAGAGGTTTATCAGTTTTGCAGCTGTATTCATGTTTCCTTTCCTAGTTGCCTAAGGACCAAATATTGGCACCGTCATGTTTTCCTAGAATATATCAATGATAATTTTTTTGTCAAATTTTAAAGTACGGGCATATTTCCTCAGTCTTGTCACACAGTTAATTTCTTTCCATTTATTTGCTCTAGTGTTAGTCACAAGTAAACTTTTAACAAATGAGGAAGAAACCCTACCTGCTCTTCAGCTTCTCACCCAGTCATTTAAGCACATTTTGGAAGAAGTGGTTGGTACGATTTGAATTAGAATTTAAATGCCTGGAGAGAAACGGAATAAGCTTTTTAATCTCATCATCACAACAGATCATTATGACCTTTTTGAGCCACCACAACCCAATTTAACATAAATAAATTTGTTCTTCACTTATTCATTGTTCCTTTTCTAGAGACTTTAAGCTGATAGATGCTGGAGTTGTACATACCATTTCAGAAGCTCTTTAAAACAGACTAGATATTCTGCATCCTAGTCACTCCATAAACTGTTTTGGTAAATATTTAAATATATACAGTACTTGTTTATATAAGACATAATGACTTTAAATTGGGCTGATTAGGTATGCCTGACGGAATGTACGTTAATAATTTGCTTTTTATCAATTTGTTCCAGAGCCTAGAGGGTTCTGAGAACATACAAAAAAAAATTCCTAAAATGTTAAACAGGAAAACAATTTATCTGAGCAGTGCATGGTAGTTCAAAATTTAAAAAACAAAAAAAAACCAAAAAAACCCCATAGTAGATTAATCTAGACACAGTTCCTAAAAGCAAAGAACCAAATGATTTGACAACAGGCCTCTAGGTAAATTGTAGGTGAACTGCAGAAGAAAGAGGTAATAAATGGATACTATCTTTTTATATAATACTCTGAGCTGTATTTGACCCAGAGTTTTTGACCAAAGGCTTTTCTGCTTTATGGTAGGCTTGACATATACAAAAGGAGTAAGTCGGAGACGTTTTCAAACACTTTCTTGAAAAGAAAAAAATAATCTTCATTTCAATTAATTTCCATCCTTCTGTATCATCATTCTGAATAAGCCACACTAGAAAATTTGAAATATATTTTTAGACAGAACCCCTTCATGTTAATACTAATGGTGACTAAAAATTTCAAATAAAATATCACCTAGTTCCTCAGAGATACCAACCTTCTGCACAAACTATGCATCCAAAATGAGGATGCTTTCAGAGACTGATGATCAAAGTTTAATTTTCAATAAGCATGAAAGGACACCAAAAGATATTTGAATAATAATGTCATTGTTTTCTCCCTTACCAAGTTTTGGAGGCTTTAGTTCCTCATGAAACTACCTGAAAGCGTGATTCAGTCACTGTGCCACTTACTCAACATTAGGCAGCTCACCTGGCTTCCAGATTATTTCCTGCATGTCCTGCGTGATATATGCCAGTCCAACCCAGATAGCTCTCATATCCTAGGGCATTTCATGTGGCATTATGGATGTGTGCATGGACAACTAGAAAAAGATGTCAGCATTCACAAGTGATCAGTCAATACAGTTAATGGGGTCAGCATGTACTTCAGCCAAACAGCTTCAAGAGGCTCAATTCAGCTGCTGTAACATATTAAGTTCCCTGGGGCTGGATGCACTGAGGGTCTGAATCCTTCTGGGAGGCTGCTGAAGGCCCAGAGAGATCCTGCAAATTATTTACAAATGCATTAAGCTTCTGTGTTGAAGTAGGGAGTTTCGTTTAACACAGCAAAACACTGAATGACAGTGTTTACAAGTATGCCAAGTGTCTGGAGAGGATTCTGGTTCCACATGAAGACACCGAGGGCCATTTCAGATGTTCCAAAGCTCCTGAGGGTGCTGCATATTTAAGACCAATGGGAAACTGGCTCCCATGTAATGCAGAAGACCTATGTCTGTGTATTGCTAATCAGACGCTGCACGAAGCTGGCTCCTTGACTATAAATAAGCTCTGAAGAAATTGAGCACTGAGGCAAAAAGTTATTAAGGAAACTTTCTTGTTAGCCTACCCCTAATCTGTTCATTATGGAGCATTTACCAGACCTATGGTTAGAATATATAACTAAAGTTTAATAGGTGGAAGTTTTTCACAAAAAAGAGTTTTTTGGTATGTTTTATGAGAAATATGGATAGAACTGATTCAGCTATGAAACTGTTATGTCACTGGCTACAATTGCTCAGTTTTCTTCTTCTTTTTTATATAAAGGTGCTTGGCAGAAGCACTCCAGCCTTGACTATATCCCATTTTCATGTTAGAATAAGCAAAACCACCCAGCAACACTCATGGGACTTCTGTCCTTCCTCAGCATGTAAATCTGATGCCTTTTGCATGGTTAACCAGTTCAAAGGCTCTCCACCTCTTTTTTGCTGATGTGGATAGCCATGTGAAACTCCACCTCCATGCAGCCCTCAGATCCAGTGCAGGAGTGGGATATATCTGCTTTTTCCCAATGCAGAGAGGCCGAAAGATGTGAGAGTGGGTCTGCAGAAGATTATTTGGAGCAGGCTGACTTTTCATACAGTTCTTATGATTAACAGTACCACTGTTTTTTTTTTTCAAAATGTTAGTTTCTAAAACGAGCAAACTCTCTCCACTGTCCAATGAGGGATTTAGTTTTGCTGTCATGCCATAAACTGACAAGCTACACAACCCACCGAAGTATAAAGAATCATGCACAGCTTGCTTTGCATCACTGAATTTTTGTCCCTCTCCACTCTTCATTTCTACTCCATTGCTCATTGTTCCCTAGAAAAGAACAAGCTAGCTCTTCATCTGAGCATTGTGGAAAAATTACTTTAATAACACCAATAAAGTGCCTGTCTTTACATTATAGAAATGATTGTCTCAGATTTATTTTCAGTGTTTTTCTTTCAAAGCAAAATGTCTTTATTCAAAATTTCATGTGCTTTCATCTTATGAAATATTTATTTTTCCTTCCATGATACTTTTCCCTTTCTTTTAATTTAATGTTACAGTACTATTTTCAGAAACTGTGTAGTTCCATAACATGGTTCCACAATGAAAAAGGGAGAAAAATAAAAACAAAAACCCCCCAAAAACCAACAGAGAAGAATGGGATTTTCCCTACAAAACACAGCTTCAGGGAAGTACCTCTTAATATTGCAAAACATAAATGAGTGTGCTCTAGAAAGCCAAGTTTCAGTGCAACTATTAACATCCACAGGAATATAAGATGTAAAACTGCATCAGCATTATCAAGGCAATGTGAGGTAACAAAAAAATATGGTTGCCTGTATTACGATGAGTTGTTGAAGATGGTAATCACAGTGGGGGATCTTTGCTGGATTTAGACCTTGAGCTCCGTGAATTGGGCTGACAAATGTCTAAGTATTTCTATAACAACTCTATGAAAACCAGCAGGATTAAAAAACTTTACTACAGGATAAAGTGTTCTTAGCAAGCAGAATGAAAATTCGATGTGACTGTGGACAGCTCTAAGTTATGCAATTTTCACTTTATCACAGGTGTTGTTCCCTTTTATTTAATAACAGCATTTTCCCCTTGACTTCACTCACTGTAGTCGCACGTAATCATGTCAGCATTAAAATACAGACGCCCAAACAACATTTCATATTCATGCACAGTAGCCAAGGATTATTATCCTATAATAAATCAAAATGTTTTTACAGGATATTATTCAATAAATGTCATGAAAATAATCTGTTTAATTTATACTATTTTCATATCCTTTAAAACTCTACGTAGTCTGTACTGGTAAAAAGCAAAGAAGATATTGATGTGTTCCAAAGTGGTATTACAGGCCAGAAAGCAGGACTCCCTGTCCAGTCCAAATCAGACTGAAAAAAAATAAGATATATAAATAAATTGTCCCAGGCCTCTCTGCAGCTGCTCCATGAAACTGATATTTTTCATAGCCACTTGGAATCTCATGCTCTTTAGCTGTAGGAAAAGCAAAGAGACAAAATGAGTTGGTGTAGCTCATATAGCTGCCCTAACCTGTGACACCACCACAAGCAAGTTTGCCACTATGTGCAGTGTGCCATTGCTGTCCTGATTCAATGTCAAGATGCTTGCTTAGCATATGAACCTGGGGTTTTTTTGCAATAAACTTTTTTCTCATGGTTCTTTTTACTAAATAAGGAGTAATATACTACTTTTTATAGCATATCCTATTTGCCTAAGTTTTCAGGTTTTTTATAAATAGAATTTTTTAAATCAGTCATGTATTACATTTGCTTGTTTGATTTATTTATTATAAGCAGTGGAAGCTGGTCAGTTTGTACATTATTTATAGAAAAAGAATTAATTTGTTTCATTTTAGCCCAGTTGTAACTTCTGCCAGAAGTTGTATTTTGCGTGTTCTCATTAATATTCAAAAGGGCTGTTCACTGCAGGCAAGTTTTAAAACCTGTATAATTAAAATTTTTTTCACAATGTTCTACAGAACAAGATTTCCAGAAAAAAAAATCAGGCCTTGATATATTGCCACTATTTATCACTGTTAAATTTCCTTTATTTCTGAAGTAAAGGAAATGTAAATCAAACTTAAGGCACAGGGTTGCCAAATGCTGCCAATCTTCAGTTCTGCATAATTCAGCGCCATGTACTTTGAGAGTACTGGGAAATGGCTACTGCATATCAAAAGTATGAGAAGATCCCTGTATCCCTATGCTATTAGTGCAATTCTGCAGTGCAGAGTCTTTTCTGACTATGGTTTAAGTAATAACATTATGTAAAGTTCTGGAAGACAGAGGAAGCACAAGCCCTTTTCCACCCACTAGTTTTGATTCACTTTTGGTAGTGACCCCTGATGGGTCTGCAGTGTAATCACTAAGCTAAAGAATCCCTAGTTTGTTTTTGCTCTTCTGGCATCAAGATTTTCCTGGCTTGTTTTTTGGTGGACTCCAAGCCATGAGAACCTGGGTGAAGCCCTCTTTCCCCTGTCCCCCTGCCCTTTCTGCATCCTGATGGATAGGACATTCTGCCAGGAAGCAGAGGACTTGGACTTAAGTCTTCTCAAGCTGGGAACACATAGTCTCCCCTATTTTGTTGTGGTAGCACCATCTCCATCTCCTCTAGTGTGGATTTATGCACCTTCATTGTTGTTTGGTAGTTCCTCACATAACCTTTGATATTTTTAAACTGCCCTTCTGAGACATTATCTCAATTTGTGTGCTGTATGAGAAGCATGGGTGTCTATGTGACATGTAGGTATGCAGTGGGAACAAAAACCTGGATTAACCCTCAGTGTCAAAGTCTTGTAAGAGAAACTTCAGTTAGCATCCTAAATTAGGATGATCCTATGCTTTTGCTCCAGTCAGAGAAGCAGTGTGGTAATATCCATAACGCAGATGAAATGTTTTCCCTTTTTCCACTGAGTTTAAGGGTGACTTATAAAAATAATGATACTTATTTTAGCAACGTTAAAAAAAAGTAAAGTTAGATGGGATGGAACCAGGCTCTGAGGCTTGGAAATTAATCACTGAATCTAATTTTAAATACCTAAGCAATTGGCTTCTGCACCACACTACTTCCAAACTATACAGCTTCATTCTCAAAATGTTATCAATCTGTCCTCAAATGTCCTGAAGCTGTTTTTCCTCCTTACTACTCCCTGCTGCTTTACAGATTGATGCAGCATATCATAATCAGACCTGCATGTAGCTTTTTCCACATTGAAAAGGTGCCAATGAATGTGTCCATGATAAGAATGAGTCTGCCATTATTCAGTGCTCTTGAAAACATGGGCAAGTAAATATATTTGACCTTGTCAGCAATCTGCAGAACAGAAGCCAGTTTGAATGAAAGGTTGCTCATTGGCTTATGTAGCTCTTGATGCTTCACTGAAGGCAATATATTGGGTACTGTATTATTTCAGGACATAAGCAGTACCCCCAAAAATTTTCATTTTGTTTAGTTGCTCTCCAGACATGGTATATTTGTAACTATTTCACCTGAAAGGACAGGAAATAATGCATCCAGACGCAACCAAAGGCATTACCAGATTCCATTGCTCTATCTAGTTTCTTCCACACGTAAAATGTCCATAATATGTCTTCAGTTTAGGTTCAGATGTCAACTTTGGTAATGACTCAAGGATTAGACAGTGCTGTGTGAACAGTATTTTCATGTCTCCATGGCTGGTAAGAAACTTCACAAATTTCATAGTGGAAAAAGGAGGGAACCTGTCCCTCTTGCTTTAGAAATCATAAAGATCTCCAGCTTTCAAAGATCAAAACCCAGTACTCACTGAACATTTCCCACAGTAGCATAATAGTAGTATGATACAATTGAAAGTTCCTATCGTGATGCATTTATATTTCAGAATCTTGATGTAAAGCAGGTTAGTTGATTTATGAGCTTTCTGATCAACCATCAGAACCATCAGCTTTCATTGCCACCATGGAAACATCTTTCCCCATGTACACCTACCTCACTGACCAGCTTTCCAACCCTTGGGGAACAAAACAATGTGTAGAAACTCACTCAGGAGTTTCCTTTCACCTCAGACATTCACCTCTCCAGGCTGCCTGCCTCTTCAACTTACCTGAAGCTTGGAAAGCTGGCAGAACTGAAATACTGTTTATGTCTTTTATATTTCTTTTTTTTTTTTTCTTTTGTAATTTGACCTTTTCTCCCAGTTTGGAGAAGAGAGATCATTAAAGATAAAATCCAGTTATTCTGAAGAATAGAAATTTAATATTGTAGCAAACTCTAGTAATCTGTGCTGAAATACAACAATATGTTAACTGGCAGTACTGTAACATCCTTGTCAAGGATAAAGTAAATGCTTAAAAAAGTCCTTACTTAACTCTTATGTAGTACTAAAAAAATTCTATCATCTGCTACTGGGCAATGATGCATATTGTTAAATTCTAAACAATTATAAATACAACCTTGTCATTTACAGCTTTGGATTTATATACCCCTGATACCTTGTGGAATATTTTTATGGGGTTCAGAACTAATATAAAAATGATTAAAAATAATGTACACTATATTGGATCCTGTATATATATAATCTTTATAAATGCCCAGGGTTTGCCTGAAAATAGCTAGGGTCCATACAATACAATTTTAAAAATTACTGATACGTTTGGATAACATATTATTCTTTTAGCTTTCAAATATCAATTACTGTGATAATATTTCAAAAGTTACATAAAAAAATTAATAAATACTATGAGAAAGGATCACAAGGGCAAAATACTAAAGTGAGTACTCTGCCTTTACAGAGCATTCTTTGTGCACTGAAAACATTTCAAGATGTCCAGCCCTTCTTATCTGGCACAAATTCAGTTTCAAAGTAAGCTGATATATCTAGTTGAAGATATAGTGAAAGACTGTTTCCACTCACTGTAACTTCTGTCCCTAGGTAGCCTGAAGTCATGACAGACTTTTTTCAGAATATGCTTTGTCTTAATTGTCTTAATAGGTCTTAATAGGTCAACACACAGGCATGAAGAAAGAATTAGAAAACTATTTCTCATAAAATTAAGCCACTTGAGAAAGTTAATAACTATTGACAAAAGAACATTGATCAAAGAAAACCATAAAATCTATTAGTTATCTTGAAAAGGTAATGCAGAAATATATATTAAATAAAATAACATTAGACAGTAAATCATGTTAACATCAAAGATGTCATCTGAGACTAAAAAATCAACAACATTAGAAATAACATAGCAAATATGTTATAAGGAGTTCTAGATGTGTAGTCAAGGATGATAACAGGTTTGCACTTCTGTGGTATTTTTCATCTAAGGATCATAATGTATTTTAAAATCCACTCTGCTTTACCTGGTTGATACATGAAGGTGAGATTCAAGTTAGGAACTGGAGATCTTGCCTCTTGGATAAAGGCAAGATAAAGGTAAAATTGCAGGGGTTGGATTTACTGCAACTTGAATTCTAAAAATAAACCTCTACTTTAAGTCATCCAGGCCCTTTCTACAGTCAATGTAGGCAAATAGATGATTCATCTTACTTCTCTGACAAACCTAAGACGTGGTTACAATTTCTGAAGAATGTTTATTTACTTTCAAAATGTTTATTTACAGGGAGCTGTGGACCTTACCCTGAATGCTGATGTCTACAATGCAGAATGTTCAGAGTCCTGTGACATCAGCCTCAGGTGCAAGGAGACATCTAACAAGCTTAAACACAAGTCATGAGACATGAAATGCGCCGTGAACCTTCTGAGAGATCTACACTCCTTCCTATAGCTGGCTGGCTTTAGAATTTTACATGGTAAACCAGGGCAGAGAAAAGAAGAAAAGTCCATGGTCTGATGGTAGTTAATATTAAATGTGGGTAAGCTAAGAAACTAATAAGCAGTTATTAATGGAGAAAGAGTAAAATGAAAACAGAACCTTTTACATTACTGATCAATATTTTGATCTATCATCTTGTTGTGGTTTAAACCCTAGCCAGACAGCTTGCTCACTCACTCCCAGTGAGTGGTGTCTGGCCGAGAACAATCGAAGCCCCCCCCCCCCCCCCCTCCCTGGGGCTCTCCCCTTCCCCACTCCCGGAGGAACAGAGAGGAAGATCGAAAGAGTGCAACTCCCATGGGTTGAGACAAGAACAGTCCAGCAACCAATGTACAACACAACCACCGCTACCACCAATGACAACAATGATAAGAGAAAATAACAAGGGAAGAGAATACGATGCCACCGGCCAAGAAACGAGTCCCACCCGGAAGCCCGTGTCCTTCCAGGTAACTCCCAGTTACCCCCCACCCCGGGCATGACGTGCTGTGGTATGGAATACCTCCTTGGCTAGCCTGGGTCAGGCGCCCCGTCTCTGCTTCCTCACGGCTTCCCCTCCTCCCTGGCAGAGCATGAGCCCCACAAAGTCCTTGGTCAGGATAAACATCACTTAGCAACAACCGAAAACATCGGTTTCACCAGCACTGTTCCCAGGCTGAAAGTCAAAACACAGCACTGCACCAGCTACCACGAAGGAGAAACATGACTGCTACTGCTGAACCCAGGACACATCTTAACAGTCTTGCTGAGATATTAAAGACTTAAAAATGTAGTTTGGATTTTTGATTTCCACCAAGAGAAAATAAGCAGTAATATTTGTTTTTATGTGTATGTACACTGCGCTCAGGCTGCTTTGTGAAAATGAGGCAATCATCTTAAATCCAAATAGTTTCCCAAATACCTTTCACTCTTACCACATGATATCACCCATTTCTTCCAGGGCATCAATACTTCGTACTACGCTCCCCCTTAAATATATATATTTAGTAAAGATTTTTGAAAGACGGGACCTCAGGGGTCATCTTTTACTTTCTTGTCCTCTTTTCCTGCAGTGACATGTTCAGATGCTATAATGAGACACATAATCTTTTCTTCTATATTCTTTTTAAGTTAATCTTTCATGCTTGTAATTAGACTTTGGATTGGTGACTCCCTGGATATTTGCCTCTCTAATGAAACTTTTCCCTTCTAACTTATCGTCTTATTGATGCAAAAAAAAAAAATCCATCCTGGTAAGGTCAAAGTTATGCTATCTTATGACTTGAACAATTTTCAAACTTACTTTTCCTTAGCTTCATTCAGGCTGACTCTGCAAATTTTACCTTCCTACCAAAAGACTGGTTCTTTCTTAAGCTGTTGACTTAAACATCAAATCTGTAACCAAGTCACACTTCAGTTTTAAGACAGATGTTTTCCTCCATGAATAAAGTATAAAAAAATAAATGTAACTAAAATAAGTTATTCTGAGTGAAAGAAAAACATAAAGAAAATAAAGGCTAGTTTTCATGTTGGGATGCATGAAAATAAAGACTAACCTTCTGTCATAGTCTATCCACAGCCTGTAACAGTACCACGCAGCTGCTCACTCATCCTCTTTCCTCCTCCCCAGGTGCAATATAATGCTACTCCTACTACTACTAAGGGAAATGACAAGGGGAGAGAATACAAAACTAAAAGCAGAATGGAAAAAGAAACAATAAACACAAGCGATGCACAATACAATTCCTCACCACCAGCTGACTGATACCCTATCCAACCTAGGAGTGATGTGGGCCTTCTGGGTAACTCCACCCAGTTCATATACTGGGCATGATGTGCTGTGTGTTGTATGGAATACCCCTTTGGCTAATTTGCATCAGGTGTCCTGTTTCTGCTCCATCCCAGCTCCTCCTCACTGACCGTGAGAGACTGAAAAGTACTTGATCAGGACATAATCAGGATCAAGCAAGTGCTGCTGAGCAACTAAACCATTGGCGTGTTATCAGCATTATTCCCAGACTAAAGCCAAAACACAGCACTGCACCAGCTAATAGTAAGAAAATTAACTCTATCTCAGCTGAAACCAGGTCACCTGCATACTGTTCATTACAGTGATGTGAAAGAAGCAGCTAAAAAGAAAGCTACAGGAACATATAGAATAGAAATACTGTGACAAAGAGGCTATTGTTATGTTGCAATAGGAACAGAAGAAATGGTGTTCTATGGAGCAGAGGATCATTAGTGATCTTTATACAATCAAAAGATAAATATACTGATTAAATGTCATGAAGATATAAAAAATGGCTGCCATTAAAAATGTCTTTTTAGGCTCAGGCAGCATTTTGTCCATACTTCTGGGAACAATCCTGAGGCTCCCAGAGACAGTGCATATCAGTTTTAGTCTTTCCAGAACATCCTCTTTCTTCCTTGTCAGCAGCTGCTGGATTTATGTGTAGGTCAGAACACTCACTGGTTATTTTCTAGGGGAGGAAATTTAAGCAAGATGTTAAGAAAACTAATGACATTGTCAATAGCATAGATTTTCTTTTCTTAATACTCCCCTGAAATATTAAACTGAATACACAGTGTTTGAAGAATTTTAAGCACTGCTTCAATAACAGGCATATATAAATGCTAAAAAATATCTTTTTACTAGTTAAATGTTCAGGGATGAAAAGATTCTGGTTGCTTTGTTGGGGTTTTTATCTTATATTCTGTAGCAGAAACAGAAAGCCTGAAAAGAGAGTGAGTACAGTATTGCCCTAGATGAAGCAAAATCTTAGGTCAAAAGTGGCTATTGGGTAATAAAAAAAAAAGGAGACCCTGACTGAAAAGGGAGGTTTAATTTCAAGATTCTGGGGATATGATATATTCTCAAGCATATACCTGAGATATAAAGAAGTCCTGTTGGCAGTCTGCTGCCACACTTCGGGACACAAATATCCCACATTTGAGATTCTCCTAAAACAACAGAAATACAGATCATCTCTATATACCACCTTTATTTTTAAATAGGATCAAGGCTTCATAATATATTTCATATTGAAAGGGACCTCTGGAGGTCTCCAGTCCAATCTCCTGCTCGCAGCATGGTCAGCTGTGAGATCAGGTTGCTCAAGTTTTTATCCTGCCAGATCAGAAAAACCATCAAGGACCGAGATTGAACAACTTTTTTGGGCAACTTGTTTCATTGCTTAACTGACCTCATGGGTTTTTCCTTATATCCAGTCTGAACCCCTCTTGTTTAAATTTATGTCTATTGTCACTTATCCTTCCATGACACACTGCTGTGAAGAGCCTGGCTCCATCTTCCTAACACAGGTATTGCAAGGTTGCCATTAAGACCCCACTCACCATATGTCTCTTCTCCAGGCTGAAGAAGGCTAGACATCAGTTATTTGGAAAGTGAAATTCAAATTACAGCTTCTCAGGAGTAGTAATTTGTCACCAAGGAATGATCCACCATGGACCGCAAGAAGGACAACTACAGAATAGGCTAAACTGGCTGGAAGCAGGAATGTCAGAGACTGAACGACTTCTTGTAAAAGAGTGAAGTTTCCCTTAGTGATGAGATAGAAAATAAAACAGCCAAGGAGTTGTCGTGTAGAAATTCTGGAATGCAAGTACTCAGGGGACACCTTTGGGCAGCAGAACTGAGCTGGGGGACAGACCCAACACCAGGCTGAGGTGATTGATGCTGATGCTCACATGATTGCTGCAGGTTTAAGTGTGTATAAGGAATGGGCTCATGATGCAACTTTGCAAGCTCCTTCTAGAACCACCTATGGCCATAGGACTCTAATTCATTGTTTGTTAACTTCTTTATATTTAAGCACAAATGTGCACTTAATTCACCTCAAGGATGAATGCCCCCACAAAGGCTAAAGCTTAGCTGGAGTTGAATTGTGCAAGGGATATCAAGGACAGCAGTAAAGCAAAAAGGTGGAAAAAATGAGGAAAGGTTTAACTGCAATGAATAGATTAGTGGGTACTGCCTTGACTAGGAGCTGGACAAGGGATTTGCTTTCAGGTGAAGGTGTACCACTCATAACGGTAACATCTACTCATCACAATGACAGATCAACAGCTGTTCATTATAAGCTTGTAATCCACTAATTTGTCAACTACTAGAAAGCAACAAGAAAACAAGAAATTTTAAACATGGAAAAGATCCAAAGAATTAAGTAATAACGTTCCCATTTAGGAAGCTACACTGAAGCTTTTGGGATCCATCACATACTTAGAGTTAAATGTCTGCTTAATTAGTATGTTAAATTATGGCATAAAAATTATAACTCTTACTTTGATATTACTCGGTAAAAAAGGCTTTCCTGACTCATTTGGTTGAGTTATTGCTAGTCTGCTTAGCCAACCAACCAACCACATTTGAAAGAGTGGGTACAAAAAAGCCACCAGTGATCCTGGAGGAACACATGCTAGTCTTGGTGACACAACTCCTAGGAGTAGCAACATTGTCAGGAAGTGCACATTGCTAAGTAATTTTTACCAGATGATCTGGGAGGTTTTGCTTAAATCTCCTAGCTCTAATAAAATGGATATAAGCACCTGCAGTCTAGTTCTGAGCCTGTGAGAGCATGGAAATTCCAGCAGGCTGTGGAAAATCCAGCCAAGAGGTTTGGCTCCTAATATCAGGATACCCAAGAGGTTTCAAAGATTCTGCAAAAGTAAAGTGATTGAACAAACAGTTCCCAAAATTCATCTGACTTATTTGTACAACTGTCACGATGTACTGACAATAGAAGGAATATATTTCCTGAATGAAAGAGAAGATCAGGCAGCATTTTAAGTAAGTGCAATAGCTTCGCAGATGGTGGGTATCATACACCACAGTTCATCAGATTATAATGAGTCAATGAATGTGAGATAATATGAAGTGACAATACAAACTGATGCTTGCATTCCATTTCACATTAGGAAATGCACAATGTTTTCCTAGAAACAGATAATTATACGATATATGTTTTTTTTAGTCCTCAGAAGAGAGGAAGGAATGTACAGCTATGGCACAGCTGTCTATCTACAACTTCAGGATTAAAAAGAGCATTTTGAAATCTTAAAGTAATAGTTAAATTTTGCTCTAAGAAAAAAACCCAGCTATTATGAAAGGCTCATGATGTAAACCTTTTAGCATGGTACATGCCTCAGGAATATTCAGATTTCTGTTTGACATTTTCTAGAGTACCGTAATCTAACATGACTGACAAGCTGTACTGTAGAAAATGGAGCTCAAAATAAACCTGTGTTTTATTAAGTGCCACTGTAGATAAAACAGTTAGTTCTACTTTATCTAGTATAATTCCTAAAAAATATCTCTGTGAAGGCTGCTCAGGGTACTTAGATCACTATTGGGTACTTAGATCACTATTGCATGGTCCCTGAAGAACTAGAATGAGGAAACAGTGTGTGCATCACTGTTAAAAGGTGCGATAAGATGACACACTAAAGTTATCTTAATGTGTGGAAACCCCTTTGCTATTTATCTGAATACTGTTGAGTTGTTAATGGTTTTGACTAACCAGTTCCCAGCTTCATTCTGTTTTGAAGTGTTCTGCTAAAGAATTAGGGGTTTTACTCAGGTAATTGAAATAACCTCTGTTAGCAAAATTTTGATAATTAATCAGTATGAACAGAAATACCCTCATGAAACAAAAGTATTACTAAGTTTTACGAAGCTTTGTAAGTCCAATTTCTCTTTGGTTACTGGGAATAATATTCATGAAACCAAGCTGTAAGATTAATTTCACTGAATCAGTGGCAAAGATAATTATTTTCATTCCTTCTGAAAAGCAAACTCTTAATGTTTTTTTGTTTTCCGGTTTATGCCCATAAATTCTTTAAGATGGCAAAATAAAATGACTAACAGGTGTTAAATGTAAGTATTGCCAAAAGTATCTGTTAAAAATCTTGAAGAGCCATTTGTCAAAAATTCCTTTTGATAGTACAGGACCTCTAATGCATGCTTTTATGCAGTTTGTGCGTGTTCATGGAATACAATCTATTTACCTTTTTGACTGCTTAAACTTCAATTATTGTATATTTTTATGTATTTAAAATACCAAAAGGGTCACAATGACTTTACAAATAGTTTATCAAAGCCTTTGAGGGTCAAGTGACTGAAATGATCATGATTGGTATCATTACAAACCCTCAGTATGTGTTGTATTGACATGCTCATCAGTGTCAAAACATCACTACATTCCTTTGAACAAAGTCAATGTTACAGATTGACACAGAACAGTATGGTTTTGCTCATTACCTAAGTAAGGAAAAAGGCTTATCTTGTGTCAAAGGCACATCATTCCTCCTGCTACTATTCCAAAAAACAACACTCAGCTGTGCAACAGCTTTCCACTAATTTCTATGTGATGGCCAAAACCTTTTGTATTACCCGCACAGTTACTTTTATTGAGAATTTGCAATTTTACCTGTGTTGTTGGGAAATAGTACTTCAATGAAAATAGAGACAATTTTCATGCTTATATGAGTCTAAGCTTACTTCTAATTTATTCAGGGACACCTCCACACTAAACCATGTCACCCAAGGCTCTGTCCAACCTGGCCTTGAGCACTGCCAGGAATGGAACATTCACAACTTCCCTGGGCAACCCATTCCAGTGCGTCACCCCCCTCACAGGAAAGAATTTCTTCCTTATATACAATCTAAACTTCCCCTGCTTAAGTTTGAAACCATTACCCCTTGTCCTATCCCTACAGTCTCTAATGAAGAGTCCCTCCCCAGCATCCCTATAGGCCCCCTTCAGCTACTGGAAGGCTGCTATGAGGTCTCCACGCAGCCTTCTCTTCTCCAGGCTGAACAGCCCCAACTTCCTCAGCCTGTCTTCATATGGGAGGTGCTCCAGTCCCCTGATCATCCTCGTGGCCCTTCTCTGGACTTGTTCCAACAGTTCCATGTCCTTTTTATGTTGAGGACACCAGAACTGCACACAATACTCCAGGTGAGGTCTCACAAGAGCAGAGGGGCAGGATCACCTCCTTTGACCTGCTGGTCCAGCTCCTTTTGATGCAGCCCGGGATATGGTTGGCTTTCTTGGCTGCAAGCACACACTGAAGCCGGCTCATGTTCATTTTCTCATCAACCAGCACCCCCAAGTCCTTCTCCGCAGAGCTGCTCTGAATCTCTTCTCTGCCCAACCTGTAGCTGTGCCTGGGATTGCTCTGACCCAGGTGTAGGACCGTGCACTTGGCATGGTTAAACTTCATAAGGCTGGCATCAGCCCAACTCACAAGTGTGTCAAGGTCCCTCTGGATGGCACTCCTTCCCTCCAAGGTATCCAGTGAACCTCTGTTGTGGTTTAAACCCAGTCAGGTAATTTGTTTGCTCACTCCCCCCCCTTTCTTGCCCTCCCCCTGCTCTCGGAGGGATGGAGAAGAGAATCAAAAGAATGCAACTCCCACGGGTTGAGATAAGAACAGTTTAGTAACTAAGGTATAACACAAATCACTACTGCTACCACCAATGATAATAATGATAAAGGAAATAACAAGGGAAGAGAATACAACACCTCAGCACCAGCCAACTGATAACTTGCCCCCCTCAGCCCAACCAAGCACCGACCCATACCTCCTCCAACCCTGCAGTCTCCCAGCCCTTCCAGCTAACTCCCAGTTACAACCCGGGCATGACGTGCTGTGGTATGGAATCAGGTGTCCTGTCTCTGCTTCCTCCTGGCTTCCCCTCCTCCCTGGCAGAGCATGAGGCTCACAAAGTCCTTGGCCAAACCAAAACATCGCTATCAGCTCTGTTCCCGAGCTGAAAGTCAAAACACTGCACTACACCAGCTACCAAGAAGGAGAAAAATGACTGCTACTGCTGAAACCAGGACAACCCCACAGCTTGGTGTCATCGGCAAACTTGCTGAGGGCACACTTAATCCCACTGTCCATGTCACCGACAAAGATGTTGAACAAGACCCGGCCCAGCATCGATCCCTGAGGGACACCACTCATTACTGGTCTGCAGCCGGACATTGAGCCATTGACCACAACTCTTTGCGTGTGGCCATCCAGACAGTTCTTTATCCACTGAGTAGTCCATCCATCAAATTGATGTTGCTCCAATTTAGAGACAAGATGTCATGCGGGACAGTGTCAAACACTTTGCACAAGTCCAGCTAGATGAGATCAACTGCTCTGCCCCTGTCCACCAGTTCCGTAGCCCCATCGTAGAAGGCCACCAAATTGGTCAGGCAGGATTTCCCCTTAGGGAAGCCATGCTGGCTGCCACCAAGCACGCTGTTGTTTTTCATGTGCCTTAGCATGCCTTCCAGGAGAATCTGCTCCAAGATTTTGCCAGGCACAGAGGTGAGACTGACTGGTCTGTAATTCCCCGGGTCATCCATTTTCCCCTTCTTGAAAATGGGGATTATATTTCCCTTTTTCCAGTCTTTGGGAACTTCAACTGACTGCTGTGACAGTGGCTTAGCAGCTTCATTGGCCAGCTCCTTCAAGACCCGCAGATGGTTTTCATCAGGACCCATGGACTTGTGCACATTCAGGTTATTTAGATGGTCTCGAACCAGATCCTCTCCTACAGTGGTGCTAAGGTCTTCATTCTCACAGTCTCTAAATCTGTCTTCCAAGACTTGGGTGGTGTGGTCAGAGTATTTGCCAGTGAAGGCCGAGGCAAAGAAGTCATTAAGAACCTCAGTCTTCTCCAAATCCAGGATAGCCAGTTGTGATAGCTTCTGGAGAGGGCCCACATTGTCCCTAGTCTGTCTTTTATTTGCAATGTAACTATAGAATCCCTTCCTGTTATCTTTCACATCCCTAGCCAAGTTTAATTCTATCTGTTCCTTAGCTTTCCTAACCTGGTCCCTAGCTTCCTGAACAACATCCCTGTATTCTTCCCAAGCTGCCTGTCCTTGCTTCCATCTTGCTATATCCTAGCTCTGTTACTTTAGGAAGATATTCAATGATTCCTAAAGATATACAGTAATATTTAAGGTGGGATGATATGTCATTTAATTTATGCCTGTAGGTGGAATACGGTAATTTATTTACTTCTGAGAACTATTGAAACCCTGGTTAAAGTTAAGTCCTGGTGCCACTGCTTTCACTGAAGTTACTTTAAGCATGAAGATGACCCATTTATTTTCAGTGGAACATTTTAAGAACTGTAAGTTCTAAAGCGTTATGAAAAGAAGGTTTATAAGAATCATAGAGTACCAGGTGGGAAAAGACTTCAAGAGTCATCTGGTCCAACCTTTTCAGGCAAAGCGTGATGTAGACAAGATGGCACAGAACACTGTCCAGACAGTGTCCAATGCTGGGAAGTCCATTACTTCCCAGGAGAGATTATTCCAATGGCTGATTGTTCTCATTGTGAAAAATTTTCCTTCTTTGTCCAGTCGGAATGTCCCCAGGAGTTACTTGTGCCCATTACCACTCACATTTTTCATTTGACTCCTTGAAAAAGGGAGGTCTCCATCTTTGTAGCTAGTCTTTAAATACTGGAAAATGGTGAGAGTTAACTGTTAAATAATTTGCACTAAAGCATGCTGCAGATGAATTCTTGACAATGTCGTGGTTTAAACCCTAGCCAGACAGCTTGTTCACTCACTCCCAGTGAGTGGTGCTGGGCTGGAAGCCATCGAACACCCCCCCCCCCCCCCGCCCCCCGGGGCTCTCCCCTTCTCCACTCCCGGAGGGATGGGGAGGAGAATCGAAAGAGTGCAACTTCCAAGGGCTGAGACAAGAACAGTCCAGCAACCAATGTACAACACAAATCACCACCGCTACCACCAATGACAGCAATGATAAGAGAAAATAACACGGGAAGAGAATACGATAGCCCCGCTGAGAAACGAGTCCGACCCAGAAAACCCTGTGCCCTTCCAGGTAACTCCCAGTTACGCCCCCAGGCATGACGTGCTGTGGTATGGGATACCTCTTTGGCTAGCTTGGGTCAGGTGTCCTGCCTCTGCTTCCTCCTGGCTTCCCCTCCTCCCTGGCAGAGCATGAGCCTCACAAAGTCCTTGCTCAGGGTAAACATTACTTAGCAACAACTGAAAACATCGGTATCACCAGCACTGTTCCCAGGCTGAAAGTCAAAACACAGCACTGCACCAGCTACCAAGAAGGAGAAAAATTGACTGCTACTGCTGAACCCAGGACAGACAATTCTAGTAAATGGAAGCAACATGCACAAGGTAGTACATAAAGGCCATTTAACTAGCTGTGTCTATCCGTCACTAAAGAAATATCAATGCCCCTATACTGACTCGCTTTTGCTGCAAAGTTAATGCTCTTAGGATCCATGTACAGCGCTGTGCTTCTGCAAAGGCACCAGTTAGTTCTGCAGATCTCTACGCTGACCTCCACTGAAAGGCATAGACTGGTCAGCTCTTAGGTAAAGCTTTCTAAGGCATATTTGCATCCTTGAAACATGTTCAGTACCACTATTGGGTACACTTGGGAGTGGGGAGAAGCATCTGCCTCACATCCAGCATGCCAACTGGGGAGGTATACTTCTGGTTATTAAAGTCTGTTGATTTGGCTGCTCTTAATAGTCCCTACTTCTGAATTTTAGAAAAACATGAACAAATTACAAAATGTATGAACAAATTACAAACAAGAAAAGACTTATTTAATGAAGCTACCTATTAATCATCCCATAAGACAAGACCTACCTATACAAACAAATAATACCTTCTACCCTCAGTATTAAAATCCTTCTCTTTTTTAAACAAGTAAAAAAGCCATTTTCCAGCATTCCTTCCTGGAGAAGCAAGAATCATATAAGGTTCAACAGCACCAGAGATAAAGTCCTGCACTGTGCACTGTTACCAGATGTTGAGCTGGCTCGGTGGCAGATCTGCAGAAAAGCACCTGGGGACCTGGTGGATGCAGGTCAGTGTTGCGCCCTGGCAGCAGTAATGGCTAAACATGTAGTGAGTTGCACCAGAAAGTGCATAGGCAGACAGTCAACGGACATGATCTTCCCCCTTTATTTTATATCCATGTGGTTGCACGTGGAAAAGTGTCCAACTTAGTCCTCTTCTCTCTGACTGTCCTGGGTTCAGCAGTAGCAGTCATTTTTCTCCTTCTTGGTAGCTGGTGCAGTGCTGTTTTTGACTTTTGGCCTGGGAACAGAGCTGATAGCGATGTTTTGGTTTGGCCAAGGACTTTGTGAGCCTCATGCTCTGCCAGGGAGGAGGGGAAGCTGGGAGGAAGCAGATACAGGACACCTGACCCAAACTGACCAAAGAGGTATTCCATACCACAGCATGTCATGCCCGGGATGTAACTGGGAGTTAGCCGGAAGGGCTGGGGGACTGCAGGGTTGGAGGAGGTATCGGTGGGTGCTTGGTTGGGCCGGGGGGGGGCAAGTTATCAGTTGGCTGGTGGTGAGGTGATGTATTCTCTTCCCTTGCTATTTCCTTTATCATTGTTATTATTGGTGGTAGCAGTAGTGATTTGTGTTATACCTTAGTTACTAAACTGTTCTTATCTCAACCAGTGGGAGTTGCATTCTTTTTGATTCTCCTCTCCATCCCTCTGGGAGTAGGGGGAGGAAAAGAAGGGGGGAAGTGAGTGAACAAGTTACCTGACTGGGTTTAAACCATGACACTGACTAAAAAAGAAATGCAAAAAAAATGCAATCTGGCAATGGGCCACTAAAATGGTTGAGGGAGTAGCACAGAACACTTGAGAAGCTGATTCTTCTAGAGTCTCCTGAGCTTGGTTTAAAATAAAGGTCCTGTTTTGCAACTTTTGATCATATTAGTGAAGTCTACTAATATGAATCCTTTTTATTTCTGATGGCAAATAACTAATTTCACACACTTGAAGTGAAGGGTTATAATGGTATATTGATGAATTGAAGAAAGCTGCAGAGAAAGCCGGAGAGAATTTTTTCCCCCCATTACCTCAAAGAGTCCTTTTTAATCAAAAGATATTGAATGCCTAAAGGCAATAAGTGACTAGTAAGAATAAAACTTCTCAGCACTGCAGATCAAACTGAATTTTGACATTCTAAAGATCAAAAGCCTAGACAGGACAGTTGTCTGTGTGCAAGGAAGGAGCAAAGCTAAAGGAATGACCAGAGCTTAGTGCCATTACAGAACTGAGGGATGGAAACTGAATTCTGTTTATGGATTGATCAAGATTCAGAGGAAGCCACAGGTCTGTATTGACCCTTTACATTAGCAAAAACCCTGCTTTCTGAGATGTCAGCACTGGCACAAGAGATCCTGGGAAACCTGTTACTCCTCATCTCTGGTAGTCTGCTGCTATTTCAGTTGCTGCTTTGGTTACTGCAGCTACATAATTGCCTGTGAGTAGATTTACTACTATGACTCACTAAGGATATTTCAGATATTGAAACACCTACACCTTATCTAATAACTTATTAAAGAGGCTGCTTTCTGAGGTCTCTGCATTCATCTTCAGTTTCAATACACAAGAATCAGTACAACCAGATGCTTACGCAGGAGCACTAAAGTAGGCTGGGATGTCACACTGAGCTTTTGATGTTACGCCCAACGTTGTATCTTGAAAAGGTAACACTATTCAAGAGGCTTTTTTCCCCTGCCCATGTTGTCTGTCCTGCAAAATACATATTGTACACAAGGTCACTATGGAATACAGGGCTTCAGGCAGCTGTGAGCAAGTCTGTGATGCTGAAATTCATTTATCTTCCACATTTGTGTGTTGTAATGTGCTGTGTGCAGCCTAGTGAGATTTTACACTGATACTTTATCTCTGACTATCCAGTTTACATCACCTTGTGTTGCTGTGGTGAATTCTCATGGAAGTATCTTGGAATAGATAAAAAATGGGAAATCTCCATATTACAGTTTTCAGCCAGAAGTGGGACAAAAAAAAATATAGATGTTTCATCCATTTCATTCAGTCAATTTTATTTGGACAACCATTGGCATTGCTTCAAACTCTACTGCAGCCACCCCAATTCTGTGTCCTTCCTTCACCATATACTATGCACTGGACAAACTCCGTAAGACCACTTGAAAGTAATGCCTGTCACGAGACACTGCTGGTCACTTTATTGGCAAATAGAAACAAAGCAGAAGTTTAGGCTCACCTGACTTTAAACTATGGAAACTAATTAAACTTACACACCTCTACACAGTTGGCACCGTGTTTGGCTAGAAGATAACAGGACAGATCTTCATCTGTTAAAACCATAAGTGTCAAAAGAAAAACCTGGCACTCGACTCACTTCAGCCTGGGATTTTGTGAATTTAAAACTTCACCACATGATGGTGTTCATCATAGCATTAAACATGAAGTTTAAGAAAAGTTAGGATTAGAACGCTTTCTGACAGATCTTTAGAGTTTACCACTTAGCACAAACTGTGAGGTTATTGTCCTTGAAGAGAAAGAAAAAGTTAAGATGCTAAGTCCAGTTACAGTTACTAAGCGGGTTGGTGGTAGTGAGAAACTCTTAGGTTCTCTTCCTTAGAGCTTACAACCAAGGGTTGCAAGACAAGATGTACTACCACCCTTTGCTTGTAGAGCTAGGCTAACCTATGCTAGTGTCTCCCCGTCCTCTATTCCTTTCTGCATGGGTGTTTTGATGGTGCTGCAGAGGCCCGATACAAGATTAATACGTGAATTTGAACAGTATCCTGGTTCCTAGGGGCAGTGGGTGTGAAAAGTCCAAGTGTACAAAAGAAGTTTAAGGTCCAGCCTCCTTGCCCTTCAGGCTTCTCTACTCAATCATTTAAAAAATCATAGAATCATAGAATCATAGAATAATTAGAGTTGGAAAGGACCTTAAGATCATCTAGTTCCAACCCCCCTGCCGTGGGCAGGGACACCTTACGCTAAATCATATCACCCAAAGCCTCGTCCAACCTGGTCTTGAACACAGCCAGGGATGGAGCATTCACAACTTCCCTGGGCAACCTATTCCAGTGCCTCACCACCCTAACAGGAAAGAATTTCTTCCTTATATCCAATCTAAACTTCCCCTGCTTAAGTTTGAAACCTTTACCCCTTGTCCTATCCCTACAGTCTCTAATGAAGAGTCCCTCCCCAGCATCCCTATAGGCCCCCTTCAGATACTGGAAGGCTGCTAGGAGGTCTCCACGCAGCCTTCTCTTCTCCAGGCTCAACAGCCCCAACTTTCTCAGCCTGTCTTCATGCAGGAGGTGCTCCAGTCCCCTGATCATGCTCATGGCCCTTCTCTGGACTTGTTCCAACAGTTCCATGTCCTTTTTATGTTGAGGACACCAGAACTGCACACAATACTCCAGGTGAGGTCTCACAAGAGCAGAGTAGAGGGGCAGAATCACCTCCTTCGACCTGCTGGTCACACTCCTTTTGATGCAGCCCAGGATATGGTTGGCTCTCTGGGCTGCAAGCTCACACTGCTGGCTCATGTTCATTTTCTCATCGACCAGCACCCCCAAGTCCTTCTCCACAGGGCTGCTCTGAATCTCTTCTCTGCCCAACCTGTAGCTGTGCCTGGGATTGCTCCGACCCAGGTGTAGGACCTTGCATTTGGCATGGTTAAACTTCATGAGGTTGTCATCAGCCCACCTCACAAGCGTGTCAAGGTCCCTCTGGATGACATTTCTTCCCGCCAGGGTATCAACTGAACCACACAACAAACATCTCTTTTGGCACCATCTTTGAAGCAAGCTTTTTTGTTTTATTAGCCCCTTCCTAGTCATAGTCCTGGTGAACTTTCCCAGGGAGCAGAAGATCAGGGTTCAAAGGCCTTCCTGCTGCTGAGTCAAAAATGTTAGTCTTTTGCTCTTTTGTTCATGTTTCAATCACCAGTCTGAGAGACTTTGCACTGACAGCTTGCACATGGGTATTCTAAGTGGGGAATTTTGGTGGAAACACACACAGACTTCTAATCCTTGAACAGCTTGCAGTACTGGCATGTCTCAAAATATAAGGTGCAGTTGAACTTTGGCCTGGTAAATCTTCTAATATAGATGCAGCATTTTTGTTTCTGGGGCATTTAGACAGGTAGGCAGGGATATCAGCTCCTTGGTCTCCTCATTATGGACCAACACACAGGTTCAAAGAGTCATTTAGAATCCTAACTCCCACTTAGGTTTAATTTAAACTGGATGCAAGCTCCTAAGTGCCATTGAGAATCTGAATATTTAATTTTAGTTTAAGTGAAACTTAGGCACTTTTAGATTCGGAGATTTAATCACTATAAATCTGGGCTGAGTTCCAAGTTCCAGCAAGGCTGAAATTTGCTAGTTACATACTATTCCCTTTAGATTTCTATTCCCAAAGGCTATTTTATCCTTTTACTGAAACTGAATATTAAAGCTACTATTAAAATTCATACTGTCCATGAGTAGAAATTTGGTGAAATAAAACCAGATTATATACATCTCTATACAAGAGCTGGCACTTTGAAAATGTCAAGGGCATAAAAATTCCCATATCTCAAGAAGAGAAAAATACTGCACATTGTTCCACACAGAAATTTTATTTCTTTTACCCTTTTTTCATTTTTCTTCTTCCTGTCAAGAACAGAATAAATCAGCACATACGTATGTAAGTATGTATATGCTTACATGTGTATGGATATGTATATACTTATATGTATACACTTACATGTACGTAAGTGTGTAGTAGGTATCTTACATGTAAGTATGTGTATACTTGCATGAGTACTGGAACAGATTGCCCAGAAAAGCTATGGATGTCTCACCCCTGGAAGTGTTTAAGGCCAGGTTGGATGGGGCTTTGAGCAAATTGGTCTAGTAAAAGGTATCCCTGCCCATACCAGAGGGATTAAAACTAGATGATCTCTGAGGCACCCTCCAACCCAAGCCATTCTGTGATTCTATGAATGTAACATTTCATTAAAGAAGGCCATTAACATCCTGTGTTGCATTAGGCAAAGTACTGCCAGCAGCTGAAGGCGGTGATCCTTTCCCTCTGCTCAGCACTGGTGAGGCCTACAGCTGTAATACTGTGTCCAGTTCTGGGCTCCACAGTGTGGGGAGTGAAGTTGATAATATTTTCATGAAAAACAGTTTGGGAATGAGCTCTGAGGCCTTGGTGCTTGACAAGCCCTGGGGCCATGAGTTGGAACCTTGAAGGACAGGGAAGTTAAACAAGCAATCCTTGGGAGGATGGGCCAGGGTGCAGTTGTGGTGGGAATCTCAGTTGCAGGCCAGAGGATGTGGGGGTTGTGAGAAGATCTGTAGCATTGTGATTGGACTATTTACCTGGAGAGTTTCACGGTGGCCAGTGAGATTGAACGTTGTATGTACGTGCAGGTTGGGAAAGTACCGAACAAGGGGATAAAAAGGGCTTGGTGGTAATAAATGAGGATTTGAGTCTCCTCATCAACTTGAGTCCATATCGTGAAATGCCACACCACAGTACAGGAAGAGACATGGACATATTGGAGGGAGTCCAATGAAGGACCACAAAGATTTCATAACTTTATGAACTTCATTCTTTTCTCCCTTTTAAATTTTGGACTGGATAGTAGATTTCTAGGGGGATTATAATACAAAGCTAATTGAGTTTATTTGTACTTTATATCCATATACTTAAATATTGAACAATTACATGTCATGTTCATATTTCCAGCAAGAATTTATATTTTAGCAAAGCAAATGAATAAAGGAATAAAATGGTATTGATATGACATAGATAGTAGCAGCATCTTGTATCTGTTCTCATTTCTGTCTCTAGAAGTGATTGCTTGGGAGATACTACTCTGACAGCTTGAGCCCTTTCTCATTTTCAGACAAGTATCTGCAAATCACCTCTCTTGCGTTTGTGTTGTCCTTTTTTCATCCCAGCATATTGGCCTTGCACATGATGGTATACGATTCTACTTAGTTTGTGCAAGGTTTGATCTGCTTTCATATGTACTACCTAGTAAAAGTGTTTCCCCACTTAATCACATTGAACTTTGCTAAATTTATAATTAATTTAGTATTCCTTTATTGAAAAACAATGCCGTACTGTGAACTTGAAAACTTTTTTCCTTATGGACATAAAATTAGCTACTAGTGAAAATATTAGCAAAATATGCTTTATTTTTCTTTTCAAATTAACAGAACTATATCTTCAGTAGTTAGAAAATAATGTTTTACCGGACCTTCTGCCCTTTTCTAAAGGGCATTATCTTCTGATAAAGAAGGGGATGAGTGGTTTTGGTAGGAGGCTTGCCAGACTAGATGTTTTTGGGGAAGGGGGGCATCATTCCATCCCAAAATACCCAGTCAGTTTCCAACACGCATAATAAATGCTCGGAGCATTGTAAAGATATTCCAGCCTCTCCAGCCAATGAGCCGGCTTCATCTGGAGCCCAGCTCAGATGCCTCTATAAAAACACCCATAGTATAGGGAACAAACAAGAGGAATTAGAGATGTGTGCACGTCTACAGGAGTATGATATAACAGGCATCACAGAAAACTGGGGGGGTGGCTCCTATGACTGGAGTGTTGGAATAGAAGGTTACAGGCTCTTTAGAAAAGACAGGGCCAGCAGGTGGGGGGGACTTGTTCAACATCTTTGTTGGTGACATGGACAGTGGGATTGAGTTTGCCCTCAGCAAGTTTGCCGATGACACCAAGCTGTGTGGTTCAGTTGATACGCTGGAGGGAAGGAAGGCCATCCAGAGGGACCTTGACACACTTGTGAGGTGGGCTGATGACAACCTCATGAAGTTTAACCATGCCAAATGCAAGGTCCTACACCTGGGTCGGAGCAATCCCAGGCACAGCTACAGGTTGGGCAGAGAAGAGATTCAGAGCAGCCCTGCAGAGAAGGACTTCGGAGTGCTGGTCGATGAGAAAATGAACATGAGCCAGCAGTGTGTGCTCGCAGCCCAGAAAGCCAATTGTATCCTGGGCTGCATCAAAAGGAGTGTGACCAGCAGGTCGAAGGAGGTGATCCTGCCCCTCTACTCTGCTCTCATGAGACCTCACCTGGAGTATTGTGTGCAGTTCTGGTGTCCTCAACATAAAAAGGCCATGGAATTGTTGGAACAAGTGCAGAGGAGGGCCACGAGGATGATCAGGGGACTAGAGCACCTCCCATATGAAGACAGGCTGAGAAAGTTGGGGCTGTTGAGCCTGGAGAAGAGAAGGCTGCGTGGAGACCCCATAGCAGCCTTCCAGTATCTGAAGGGGGCTTATAGGGGTGCTGGGGAGGGACTCTTCATTAGAGACTGTAGGGATAGGACAAGGGGTAACGAGTTCAAACTTAAGCAGGGGAAGTTTAGATTGGATATAAGGAAGAAATTCTTTCCTGTGAGGGTGGTGAGGCACTGGAATGGGCTGCCCAGGGAGGTTGTGAATGCTCCATCCCTGGCAGTGTTCAAGGCCAGGTTGGATGAGGCCTTGGGTGACATGGTTTAGTGTGAGGTGTCCCTACCCATGGCAGGGGGGTTGGACCTAGATGATCTTAAGGCTCTTTCCAACCCTAACTATTCTATGATTCTATGATTAAAGGAAAAGGAAGAAATATAAATGGGAATTTTTGATGGACTCCATCTACATTCTGACCATGTAACTTCAGTTAATTATTTTTGAAGTAAACATTTTACATATTTCACTATTGTTGTGATGGACCTTTCAGCCATTTTAATATCTATTTTGCCATGTCTGTCACTTGGTTTCCTCATATCTTTCACCTGTTCTTCATAACTGATCAGCGAAATGCTCCATAGAAAGGAAGAGTCCTTCTGACTTAATTAAAAACTTTGATCCATTTTTTTAAGAGTATGTGTGCATTTTTGTAGTGTGTGGAGTAGAAAAGACAGTCACTAATGGTAGTTCAATATACTCACTTATGTGAAAAGAGACATTCATTTGACATCATTAAGTGCATCTTCATTAACTCAGTAGTTAAACTGAAGTTTTAACTGGTACCTGTTTTTCAGGAAAACTCCCACTTCTGCAAATATTAAGGCTTGTTAATGAGTTTTATCTTCGGAAATTTTCCCTCCAATCTTTAGCCATAAAACATTTCATACTTCGATTAGCAAGTTTATAAAGTTTCCTTTTATCATCTTCTAGCCTAAAAAAATCTCAAATTGAAGTAACAAGGGTAACAAAGCTAACGTAATGAAACATTTTTATTGCAGTCAGAAGAGTCAATAATGGCAAGCCTATGGATAGCCACTCCATTTTGTATGGAAGGAAACAATTAGAAAACTATTTGGTGTTCCGCATAGTTCTTTGCTATATTTCATTTGTATTTTGAATGAAGATTAAAAAAACATTCAAGTTTATGTAGTGTCTGATTCAGGATCACCACCAGTATCCTCCCCCACCCTAAGACTGTATGAGGTTTATGGTAAGAGATGTTATTGCTTTTGTACTCAGGGTTATAGGTAATAATTATTAGCAATACTATTTAAAACAGACCTTCTCCTTGCCAGAATCTGCAACATGAGGAACTACAAAATTCTGATCTTTCAGGTCTGTTTCTTGTTGGCCCCTTTAGTGTCTCCCCTGGGCCTTTCCTCTCCAGGCTGAAAAATCGCAGTTCTTTCATTTCAGATGTCTTCATTTCAGGTTGCTTACAAAGGGAAAAGAAAAAAAAGAAAAAAGAAAAAAAATGAAAAAGAAAAAAGAAAAAAGAAAAAAAAAGAAAAAAGAAAAAAGAAAAAAGAAAAAAAGAAAAAAGAAAAAAGAAAAAAGAAAAAAAAGAAAAAAAAAGAAAAAAAGAAAAAAGAAGTGTTTGGAAACACTAATGACTTCAGCAGAGACGGTGTTCACCTGTTACTTTCTTATATAATCTATTTGATATTTTTACTTACATTTTTTTCAGGATTTCTCTAGCTGTTATGATCATTTACTTTTAATAAAGGTCTGTCTAGCTAAATAGCTTCTCAGATAGAGAAATTATATCTACTCATTTTGCCTAGTGAGATTATTTGTGGCCTCTTGTGCTGATATTCTGGGGTTTTATGAAAAACATTATTACTTGATTCTTTGATTGATTAGTGTAGGGTAAATATACATGCAGTGAGAGAGATGAAGGACATGGTGTGCCCAAGGCTGGGGAACAGCAAATGTAGGAATGCAGGAAAGAACATCACATTTTGTGAAGGACTCAGATGAAAGAACTATATATAAACAATATTTTGAAGAAAATATGGCAGATAGATAACTTGTTTGAAATAATGATTCTGTAAGAACTATGCCATTATTACTTTTAACCTTTTGCAATTAAAAGATCAAATCTCTGAAATTCTGATATCTCCCCAAACAATTGTAGTAAGGAACAAATCAGTTATTTGTGGGGAGTGAAGACAATCAGATTTTCATGAAAAACAGTTTGGGAATGAGCTCTGAGGCCTTGGTGCTTGACAAGCCCCAGGGCCATGAGTTGGAATGTTGAAGGAAAGAGAAAGTGGAAAAACAAGACTTGGGGGGATGGGCCAAGATGTAGTTGTGGCAAGAATCAAAGCTGATGACGTGGGGGTTGTGAGAGGATTTGCTGCACTTTGATTGGACTATTTACCTGGAGAGTTTTACAGTGGCCAATGAGGTTGTACATTGCATGTATGTGCAGGTTGGAAAAGTACCGAACAGGGGGATAAAAAGGGCTTGGTTGCAATTAAGTTGGAGTTGAGTCTTCTCATCAACTTGAGTCCGTGTCATGAAACACCACAAATGGCACCCACCACGTGGAGCATGAAAACCGGCTAGTTGTCGATCCGGTGGTGTGACTCAGCCGAACTGCTTGCTGAAAAGAAGAAAGGGTGTATGTTGAAAGGAAGCGAATTCAAATGGTACGGATTGCCTCTGACAACTCATTTGGTACAGTCTCTCTGTGATACTCATGTACCAGAAGTTGGCAAATACAAGTATGTCCATGTTTCTGTCGAACTTTACAGACCTTTCTAGATACTGTAATTATGTGGAGTGTGCTTGTGGGATCCCTTGTGTGTGTGTGTGTTGAGGGTAGACAGTGTTTTTGTTGTCGGGTTCACGTAAAAGTTTTTAATGAGAGGCGTAAAAGGGCAGTGAGGCCCTTTAGTTGTTTGATAGCCATGTTCAAAAGAAGCTGCCCTCTGTTTTGGCTCCCAGTGCTCCACCAGTAGAATGGCCAGGATGGACGTCGAAGCCGTGGAGTGAAGAAAAAAAAATCAAAACCCTTTTAATCTATTCCAGTATTGGGGCAGTTGGTAGAGACAACCCAAACAACGCCTAAAGAGTGCCTGCAACATGCTGGGTGCATGGGAGGAGCCCTGCTTAGTGTGTTTGAAGGAACCTGGGGGTGAATCCAAGACTTGGAGGAACAGATCGATTGAAACAAGAACTACTAACTGAAAAAGCGAGAGGGGCAGCACAACCACAAGCTTTATCAGCCATCACCCAAGCAGTATCAGGGTGGCAGAAGAAGAAGAAAAAAAAACAAAACAACGAGATGAGGTAGACATGAAAAAGGAAGGAGCCAGTGCAGCTCCTGTGTTTCCAACCTGCCTGGCCCTTTAACTGCAGGCAATGACTCAGCAAACTCGTGATTGTTAACACTGTGCAGTTTACTTCTGCATCTGCTTCACATTCCTTTTTCATCAGAATGCCTCTGTTTTAAGGAAACACTTCAACCTGTTCTTCTCAAGAACTGATCACCTGGGGGAGGGGGTATATTTGTGTCCTACTACCTACAGGTCCATGGCAGCTGCCTGCAAAGTTTGTCAATCCACACTATGAGTTGGACAGAAGAGTAGAAAAACCCGATGCCTCAGCTACAGGAGCTGACCGTGAATACCCAGAGCAGAATGAGAGAGGAAAACGAATGATTGCAAAACATCACCTGGGGGCAACTGAAGAGTAACAACTTGAATATGTGTGCTTGTAAAGTAGCTGTTATTAGAGGCTGTGATTTTGTGTATAAACCACCTGTACTTACTAGCCAGTTGCTAATAAGAAACTACACCTTGTATTGTATGGATTTGTCACTTTTAAAAGAGATGTTAAAGCATGCAAATTTGCAGTAGCTGCTAGAAAATGCTAAGGTAAAAGCTAGAAAGATTCTAATACAATGGTAATATTATAAAGTAGGTATTGATAGGATATATAATGCAAAAAAGGGAGAGTTTAGGGTTAACCCCACAAGGATGCATAGTGAAAGCTTGTTATGTTTTGAATTTTTAAATTGCTGGCCGGAGGAGGGACCTCCTATACAACACCTTTTTGGGGGTTATAAGAGTTTTGAACAGGGGAAAGCTCATGTTAAAGTACATAATCTTGAAACTCATGAATGGGAAGGCCCCTTCCTTTTAATAACCTGGGGACAAGGGTATGCTTGTGTTTCCACAGATAAAGGACCTTGTTGGGTCCCTGCATGGTGGGTTTGTCCTGCCTTTTCTTCTGTCTCTTCATCACAAGAGGACCGACTCTACCCTGGTTTCCTGCCCAGCTGAAAGAGAACATTAGCCAATGCGACAGGGCAAGACACCCTGTGCCCTTTGGTTGCCACACCTACGAGTCCTTTCAGACTGCTGTTGTATACAGCAATGGCAGCCTCGAATCCTGTGGACACATGGGATGGCTGGGTGATATAACAACCAGTGGCTTTTTACAGCCACAAGAAGTTGATTTCTTAAGATATGCAAAAATGGATGCGTATCTGTATTTTCATTATATAGTTCGAAACCAATTGTTAGTGCAGAATGTTAACTGCTCTTTAACAGTTTATTTGCTAGGCTAGGAGCAAGAGTGAACAAAATTTATTAAGAGTATTTGTTTGTTCGTTTTTATGAACTGTCGTGGTTTAAACCCAGTCAGGCAATTCGTTCACTCACTTCCCCCCTTCTTGCCCTCCCCCTAGCCCGACCAAGCACTGTTTCTTATTAATTGAGCCCTAAAGCAGGTGTTGATAGTGAATATACAAAACAAAGAATGGGGAGATGTGGGGAGCGAAGGCAATAAGATTTTAATGAAAAACAGTTTGGGAATGAGCTCTGAGGCCTTGGTGCTTGACAAGCCCTGGGGCCATGAGTTGGAGCCTTGAAGGACAGGGAAGTTAAACAAGCAATCCTTGGGAGGATGGGCCAGGATGTAGTTGTGGCGGGAATCTCAGTTGCAGGCCAGAGGATGTGGGGGTTGTGAGAAGATCTGTAGCATTGTGATTGGACTATTTACCTGGAGAGTTTCACGGTGGCCAGTGAGATTGAACGTTGTATGTACGTGCAGGTTGGGAAAGTACCGAACAAGGGGATAAAAAGGGCTTGGTGGTAATAAATGAGGATTTGAGTCTCCTTATCAACTTGAGTTCGTGTCATGAAATGCCTCAGTTATTTAGTCTTACCATTTAAATAACCCCCAGATTTTGGCTCAAAATTTCAAATGTGACTAAGAAAGTGATCGGGTATGCCCAAGTTAGTCGTGTGATAAACCAGTTTTCTGTATACCCTTCCCTTTCTTGAGTCCCTCATCAGCAACAAGAGCAGAAAGAAAGTCATGGAAGCAGGAGGAAAGTACTGTGTATTCTCAACTGGACAAGCAATTTCAATCATCCATAAATGAGGATGCCATTTTTCTTGTCTTGAGTGCACTGTGCTTCACCTTACTAGCTGAGTCAAGGTGAGAAGGCAGCAGGGCTAACATTTATGTTTGGTTATATAATTTTTCGGATGGCCAGTTTTCTGTAACATCTATATTTCCTGTTTTACTGCAGGTGAGACATAGAAAATTGCATGAGGTATTTTTTTTTGCAGAAAATGTATGAATTTCTAAGCTGCTAAACTGCAAAATTCATTTTATCACATTATCAGTCATCTCAAAATTCTAGTTCCCTTCCAGCTGAAGCACCGACAGCTCTATCAAAAAGTACACATAGTTCAGATGCACAAAAACATTTTGATGCTGAACTGTATCCAGAATGTGGGTGTCAAAGACCAACTTAGGAGGCCATGAAATTCTCTTCCAGACTTTATGTACACTTTTGTGACTAAGATGTAATTACCTTAAGCCAACTGAGGTTCAGTTGCTCTTGAATGGTAATTCTCTGGAGCTTGGAGAAAGCATGTGGAGGGAAAGAGGGAAGTGGAAATTCACTGCATCAGTCCTCTTAATGTATATCAATTTCATCTTCCAAAAGGTGAATGTTGAGAAGTATAAAGCTCCTTTACATGGAATATTTCCTCCCATCTTGACAGCAGAAGCTTAGGCAAATATACTGACTTTCATTAGAGCACAGTGCAAGATGTATTTAATGACTCAGTTTGCTCTTGTTTGTGACCCTTTTGAACTTAGCCCTCTGCAAATTTGTAGAGTTACAAGGAAGAAATGTAATATTTTAACAAACATATGTAGCTTCAGAGGTCTTTATTTATGTGTAATGAATGGACTCAAACCTGTGATCTCAGCTTGGTGGAATAGAAATGAAATCTAGAGACTATATTGCAGAAGGAGTGCTTAAACTGTTGGCCCACACTAGGAGATGGCAGATGGACAGAATTCTCTTAATAAATCAGGCTTAAATCACTAGTCACTGTGATGCATGCACAGGTTTACTTTCCATTGGAGGAAGGAGTTGGTGGGATTCAGTTCTTTTTATTCAGTTCATTTGGACTCCAGTAATATGTGACGTACTCTCTTGGGACATAATGTGTGACATAAGTTATGGAACTGTATGTACTGGTTTTCTGAAGGTCCTTCTTGAATGAATTCCGTTCAATTCATTGCTCATTCATATATTAGATACTGCTTTGTTTTCATCTGTCTGTGCTTTCTTTTCAGTGACTCATCATCCATGGGCAAGTCACTTGTTCAAAAAGAAACATTAGAATAATTATAGCATCAATATGTGTCGTAAAAAAATGTGTTGTATGAAATTACTTCTGGTCAACTATATTATAAGCCATGAGAGTATTTTTCAATGGCTTGTTGGAAGATATAAAAAGAAAGCATGCAAAATAGTTTAAACTGAAAAAAAATCTATTATTTTAATGTTTCTTTTTTTGTTATCAGTAATCAGACCATCAATTTTTTGAAGTCAGAATTTCACTGTTTCTGTTGTGGATAGAAGATAAATGAAATCTTGATAAGGAAACAAAATTAATTATCAAGAGGTTAATTAAGGTACTCATACAGTTCCAAGTAAAAATGACAGGAGAAAATCATATTCTGAAACGTAATAAAATGATTCCACATTATATCTCAGGAAGAAAGCTAAGAAAAAATGTAACACAAAATTTAAAACTTAACAAGATGAACTAATTTGCTGTCCAGCCAGCATGGCTTCACTAAGGGGAAATCCTGCCTGACCAATTTGGTGGCCTTCTACGGCAGGGCTACGGAACTAATGGACAGGAGCAGAGCAGTTGACCTCATCTAGCTGGACTTGTGCAAAGTGTTAAACACTGTTCCGCATGACATCCTTGTCTCTAAATTGGAGCAACATCAACTTGATGGATGGACCACTCGGTGGATAAAGAACTGGCTGGATAGCTGCATGCAAAGAGTTGTGGTCAATGGCTCAATGTCCGGCTGCAGACCAGTAATGAGTGGTGTCCCTCAGGGATCAGTGTTGGGACGGGTCTTGTTCAACATCTTTGTCGGTGACATGGACAGTGGGATTGAGTGTGCCCTCAGCAAGTTTGCCGATGACACCAAGCTGTGTGGTTCGGTTGACACGCTGGAGGGAAGGAATGCCATCCAGAGGGACCTTGACACGCTTGTGAGGTGGGCTGATGCCAGCCTTATGAAGTTTAACCATGCCAAGTGCAAGGTCCTACACCTGGGTCTGAGCAATCCCAGGCACAGCTACAGGTTGGGTAGAGAAGAGATTCAGAACAGCCCTGCAGAGAAGGACTTGGGGTTGTTGGTCGATGAGAAACTGAACATGAGCCGGCTTCAGTGTGTACTCACAACCCAGAAATCCAACCGTATCCTGGGCTGCATCAAAAGGAGTGTGACCAGCATGTCGAAGGAGGTGATCCTGCCCCTCTACTCTGCTGTCTTGAGACCTCACTTGGAGTATTGTGTGCAGTTCTGGTGTCCTCAGCATAAAAAGGACATGGAACTGTTGGAACAAGTCCAGAGAAGGGCCACGAGAATGATCAGGGGACTGGAGCACCTCCCGTATGAAGACAGGCTGAGGAAGTTGGGGCTGTTGAGCCTGGAGAAGAGAAGGCTGCGTGGAGACCCCATAGCAGCCTTCCAGTATCTGAAGGGGGCTTATAGGGGTGCTGGAGAGGGACTCTTCATTAGGGACTGTAGTGATAGGACAAAGGATAACAGGTTCAAACTTAAACAGGGAAAGTTTAGATTGGATATAAGGAAGAAATTCTTTCCTGTTAGGGTGGTGAGGCACTGGAATAGGTTGCCCAGGGAGGTTGTGAATGCTCCATCCCTGGCTGTGTTCAAGACCAGGTTGGACGAGGCCTTGGGTGATATGATTTAGTGTGAGGTGTCCCTGCCCACGGCAGGGGGGTTGGAACTAGATGATCTTAAGTTCCTTTCCAACCCTAACTATTCTATGATTAACACAATGAGGTCTTGTCCATTGTAGCATCTGTATAAAACAACAGAAACAGAGAAAACAGCAGAGAATATTAGCCAGATATTCCTTTTGGACATCATTTGTGAGAAATCACTCAAAACTCTCTCTATTCCCTGGTCTGCAGTCCCATAAACCCGGATACTTTTCCCCATCTTCTTGTATTCTTACTTCCAGCTCTATTACAGTACTGAGAAATTTATGGTATGAAATGCGTCTTTGGTTAGTTTGGGTCAGGTGTCCTGTCTCTGCTTCCTCCTGGCTTTCCCACCTCCCTGGCAGAGCATGAGACTCAGAAAATCCTTGGTCAGAGTAAAGATTACTGAGTAGCAACTAAAAACATCAGTGTTATCAGTGCTGTTCCCAGCCTGACAGTCAAAAACACAGCACTGCACCAGCTACTAAGAAGGAGAAAAATGACTGCTACTGCTGAACCCAGGACAATCACCATTAATTTCTCAGTGGCTTAAACCATGACAATGATCAAGTTGCTCCTTCCATTTTCCGCAGCTACAGGAACTCAGATTATATGGTTGCCCTCTAGCTCATAGTATTGCTGTAAGTCTTCTAATCCTATTGTTTGCCAATTTTGCTATGGCTGAGACAGTGTTTTTTTCCATATTTATGGTTAGATACCTTTCTTCCCTGTTCTTCTTCTCTGTCTTTTTCAGCTCTCGCTTGTATTATGCCGGGTTCAACTTGCAACTATCAGAAGATGCATGTTTTTCTTTTTTAAATTTAGAACTACAGGAAGGAGCTAAAATGAAGAAAAAGTTGGTTTTTTTTTTCTATAATTTTAACTACAAAAACTAATGCAATTCTTGTAGAAAAGGAACAGTATCATGACTTATTCCACCAGTGCCTTTCAGCTCTTTCTTGGTGGGACAATCTTTTTCTTAGTTTTCAATGAATGAATCATAGAATAGTTTGGGTCATAAGCAACCTCAAAGCTCACCCAGTTCCAGCTCCCCTGCCACAGGCAGGGACACCTTCTGCTAGATCAGGTTGCTCGAAGCTCCAGCCGACACTGACAAGGATGGGGCAGCCACAGCTTCTCTGGGCAACATGTTCTAGTTTCTCACCACCACTTTTAAATAAGGTTTGTTTGTTTTTTTTTAAATAAAAATAGTAAACATTTTCATAAAGCAGTCATTTATTCTAAGGAAATCAACTATGAACAAAGAAAGTTTTTACATGATTAGTAGCTCTTAGTCACTATCTGATGAGGATACTCAGCGGCACAACAAGCCATTCACACCTAACCATTAAGGAAGAGCTACTGAGAACTATTCTTTTAGGCAACCTCTATCTAAATATTGAGATTATTCTGTGAAACACAGGAACAGCTTGACTGTAGAAAGAAATTCATTAAATAATTGATAACTGTGTCTCCATCAACATAGTATTTTTTTGATATTTATGCAGAGATAGGATGCTGTTTCTCTATTTCTCCCTGTAAAAACAGTAAGAGCAGAAAAAGCTCTTACTATAAAAGCATTCCCAATATCTCATTTAAAATTTTACATTTTTTAATTTCCTTTTGTGTAAGACTAGTATTATATCCCATTTCCCTCAAGAATTTATATTTATGATTGTACAAGCAAAGCCTGGGTAACAAGCAATAACAAAGTATGTGGTATTTTAATTTAAAATTCCTGTAATGCACACAAATACAGGTATATGGTATATGAAATGCCAAAATATGGTTATGGGTTATGTGTCTCATTGTTTTCTTTTGTCTTAAATTCCTGAATATTTCTCTCAAGTGAAGATGTCAGGTTGCTTCTTTGGACATGTGGCACTACAAATATTCACAGATCTGCAAGTCTTCCTGAAGGTGGCTCCATTTAATAAAGGTTAAATTAGAGAACCCAAGATCAGCTCAATTGCAAATTCTTATCAGAGTGATTGGTTAGAAAAGTTGAAACCACCAGTATCTGATCTGGTAACAGGTATGGATAATGTCACAGAAGAATTTCTGTTAAATAGTTCTGGGATTTAACCAACGTATTCTTGAAATTGAACAATAGAGCAAAGAAAAAAATAATGACAGAACAGCCTTTGCTTATTTATAGTGTATATCTCCATTTCAATCTGAACTAAAGACTGTCTTAACTTAGTATTTTTCCTCTTTTTAAAATTCTGATTAGTAAAAAGTACAGGCTCATTAGACTGCGTCTCATTCATAAGACTGTTTTCAGGTTCAGTGAAATAAAGACACAGAGAATAAAAAAAATCTGAAGAAGAACACTTGTTTATGTTAGGATAGTGTTCAGTTCTACTTCAGATTACTTCAGCTCACAATGTAGATGAAAAAATAAAATTTACCAAGCTTCACTTCAAAAGAAATTCTAAAATAGGAACTGGAAGAGGAAATTAAAACTCAGTGTACTTCAGAAGAACTATAGATTCAAAAACTTTGAAAAACTGGAAATATATGTGGTCTGCTGATTAAAAAAAAAATTTAAAAAAATGTAGTGGTGAAATATTTTTAGTTAACTTAAATTCCTTTTTACGAGCAGATAAAAGCATCCACCTTTACCAGCAAATACCTTTTGAACACTGAGGTTTACCGTGATGTTCTACTAGCTTAATGTCACTGAGCACATAATGGAAAGAGGGTATTTTTCCACTGTAGATGATAAGCATTATAAAACTTGCAGAACCCTAAGATATGTATCCAAGGTGTTCTGGAAGTCAATAGAGTTGTACCAGGTTACTTGAATCTAGACTATTCTTTGTCTCCAAACTGAGGTACAGCATCCTTGAAATAGTGCATCAACCAATCATTTTCTCTTTCATACATTTTTAGAAAAAAGGCTTTAAACCTACTATAGGTACTTCAATGTTCAAAGTGTCATATGCAATATTTATATGTACTTTAGCTTCCCGTCAGTCAGTAATGCCTTGTATAACTTTTCCAAATCATCTTTCTCATAGTTCTGTCACAATCCCACATAAATTGATGATGACAATAATCAACCAGTTAAACTTGTATGTGCAGAATACTTGCATATGAAAAAGTGTTTGTCATTGGGAGTTAAGGCAAATACAAAAATAATAGCAATGTTTCCGGTAGGTAGCTGAACAGTTTTACAAGACAACAAAATTGTAGCTTAATTTACAAGGGTCCAGAAAAGAACTTTCTTTGCCTTGCTAAGGACTTTCAAACTTCATTGTCTGCTCCTCTCAGATAAATGTAAGATTTATACTTGTTATGTATACATATACATTGGAATCCAATAAATATTTAATACATATGTAGTGGAATTTTCACTTTCTGATCAATACCACATATAATTCTTGAAGAAATATCACAGAACTTCCTCAGAAGATGAATCACTTCAGTATAAAATCCTTCTAAGAAAAATATTCAATCAATTCTGTCTTTAAACATTTTTCTGTCTTGAGCTGAAATAGAGTGTGACTGCTACAGACTTGTGAATAGTTATATAAATTAAGTAAAAGTGGATTTGATAGAGCGAAGAAGAGCTTTTTGGTTTCTGTTTTTTAGCAAGTTGTGAGTAGCCTCCTGCACTAAAGAAAGACTCCCCGTGAATGCAATAAGGAGGAAAATAATGTAGGTGAGGTGAAGAGATGAGTACATAAATGAAGACTTGGATTTACAGTGTATAACTGTAGAAATACTAGTTGTTCTAGCTGTTGGCAAAGCAAGATAAAACATCAGGGAAATTAAAAAAAGTAGCAGCCTTTCCATAGCACAAGGAGAAACCTGTATTTCCCAATTTTTTACACCTTATTTTTAAAAACTTTTAGAAAATTCATATTCCATGACTTTCACCTCCGCAAGTATTTAAAAACACTTGAAAAAGGACACATGTTGATTTTGTGAAACAGCTTGAACCTAAACACAGTTTTTCCTTTCTGTTTGAAAGTTATAATATGAACCTTACAAATCGTGTCCTGGTGGAAGTTCAAGGCTGTGCTTCTTACTCTTCAGCCCATAACGCACCAAATGCTTTTTATAGATTCATTGAAACTACTTTTTATTTTAAGTTTTTGGATTTCTTTTTTTAAGAAGCAGCAGTTAAATTTGAGTAGTTTAGTGTCTTTTGATGATCATCTATCTGTTTAGAAGAACAGCATCTCAAATCTCTGCTGTTGTCTAAATGTTTATGTGACTCAGGCAAACTGCATGCTTTTAAGTTTAAATAAATATCTTGGGTTTGGCTGGGATAGTGTTCTTTTTTTTTTTTTTTTTTCCCCCTAGTAGCTGATACAGTGCTGTGGTCTGTATTTAGTAAGAGAATAATGTTGATAACGCACCAATGTTTTAGTTGTTGCTAAGTAGCACTTACCCTGACCAAGCACTTTTCAATCTCATGCTTTGCCAGTGAGGAGGGGAACAAGCAGCCGCGATGGAGCAGAGACATGACACCTGATCCAAACTAGCCAAAGAGGTATTCCATAGCACAGTATGTCATGCCCAGTATATAAACTGGGGGTTACCCAGAAGACCCAGATCGCTGCTGGGATTGGGCTGGGTGTCAGCCAGCAGGTGGTGAGCAATTGTGCTGTGCACCCCTGCTGTTTATTGGGTTTTCTTATTCTCTCTCTTTTTCTAACATCATTTAAATGCTACTACTACAACAACTACTATTGTTATTACTACTTTATAATTAGTATTATTAATAATAGCAATTTATTTCATTTATTAAGCTGTTCTTATATCAACCTACAGGTTTTAGCTTTTTGTGATTCTCCTCCCCATCTTCCTGGGTAAGGGGAGTGAATGAGTGGCTGCATAGCATTTATTTGCTGGCTGGGGTTATACCACAACAGTTTCTTAAAAAGTATGGTCAGCAAAGAGTAATGAGTTAACTAGCTTCATGTAAATTCTAACTAAACAACACCTTCTGTGGTCAATAGAAAGGTCATTTCTACTTGAGGCGTTAAATAACTGTTGAGTTTATGGTGAAAAATATTCTGAACAGATATTAATAAGCTTTTTATTAAAGAAAGGTTGCTCAGTGTTTTTTAATTCTACTTATTTTTTTTCTTATATCAGGTGTAGTAAACTTCAGAAGACTTCGAAATTGTCTCAGAACTTTGATTTTAAAAGACTTTTATGAAATGGATCTTCTATCAAAATCAATGTTTTTGAAAATAAAATAATAAACAATTTTGTCAAACTAATTTCTCTGGTAAAATAAAATTCAGTAACATAGAAATGTTTCAAACAAACTGTCATTTTGATATAATGACATTTTGTTTTCAATTTTTCACTCTTCCCCCACTTTGTTATTTGTTATTTTTTTCCATTCAACTAAAAAAAGGTAAAAGATGAAAATATCAAAACAGAAGTGCAAAGGGACATATTTTCTTTTATATTTTTTCAAAACCAAAATAAAAAATATGTCTGGGGTTTTGTTTTTGGGCTTCTTTTGTTTGGGAATTTTTAAATCTTCTTGGGCTTGCGGTCAACTATTTGGAGTATTAATAAAAATATTTTTTTTTAATTTAAATGCTAGCCATAAAATACTAAATACGTTAAAAAACTTTATTTTCTCCCTCTTTTTTTTTTTTTATACTTATTTTGCAAGTATATACACATTTTGAAAGCAATTTCAAATGCCCTGAAGATAACTTTCCAGTTTAGAAATAAAGGCAAATATCTTGGTTATCTTTGAGAGTTCCAAAAGTGGGCGCAGGGAATATTCTTTTCCTCAATTTCTCTCCATTGGATTGCAACAAAATTTAGGGATCTAAAATTATTCATATGGTGGTAACAACAGGAGTAGCATGTTTAAGAACTAAATTCGGGGGAAAGATAGCAAAAGAACATATATTTGGTAACTATTGTGTAGGCATAAAAAGGAAAAATCATACATTAATGAAAATGGTTATTCTACTTTTTGAAATAATTATATTTCACAGCCATTTTTTGCAAGATAGCTTTAAGCTACAGGTTTTCTTATTCATTTCTGCCTTTCATTGTCTATAGAAGGTAGAAACTAAGGACTGCGCTGTTTGGTCAAGGACGTTAATGCAGTGTATTTTCCAGGTCATGAAGGTAGGAACAAATCTACTGTGAGGGCAAGAAGCACAATAAAGTCATTCTTGAAGGAAATGCCTTCCTAACAGAGATGCAGCTAAACGCAGATGGAAGTCTTTTATGAAATAATTGCATCTATTTATATTAAAAAGCTGAACATTATCACTAATTCTACTAAAAAGCCAAGTGTAAGCATGCTTACTGAGTTCTGGCCTTAGCCAAATCTCATTTGCATCAGGATCCCAGGTAAGGTGTAACATATTAAGAAAATATGCTTTGAATTTGAATTTTAAGGGGTTTCCTTTTCCTCCTTAGATGGGTGTAGCATAAAGACTCTGTTCTTGTTCCCAGCTTCATCAATGTGCTCTTCCACAAGCAGATGCTCACAAATCCATGCTGACTGAAATGACCAGACATAGGGCACAGGTTTTGATGCAAAGTTACAGCATCTGTGGCATTAGGTTACAGCTAAGAAGCTTTCAGCAGGACTTAGTAGTTCAAGCTGTACCACTACCACCACCCAGTGCAGCTCCAAGTTGACTCTTGTCTCTCCCAGAGACAGCACAGGCACACCCAGCATTTGCTAACACGTATCTATTATAATAATTTAGTTCTGGAAGTCTGAAATTGTTCTGGTCTAAGAAAAGATACCAAAACATTGGTTCTTTAGAAAGAATGTCAGTACTATAGTTTTAAGTCTGTGGATGAGAACAATCTAATGTCAGCTGCAATCTACATCAGCTTTTGCTCTAAATCATTTGAGCAGAAAACTTTAAATAAAGTCTCTATTATAACTAGAAGAGGCTACAATCATCGTAAATTGCTAAAATACCAATATTGTAGTAAACAAAGCTGACAATATCAGTGTGATAATTATTAAAAAAATAAAACATGTTCTGTAATGCTTGACAAATTTAATTGAGGGATGTTTTTTATATGCAGAGATAGCAGACTGTTAGTCATAATCAAACTAATTACTTGTCCTTGCCACTTAACAAGGTTTATTTTGTACCAGTGAAAACATAAAGGTAGTACAAAATGCATACTACAGGTATCTATATCAGAAAACAGATGAGAGCACTGTGGAAATTTCTGTTTTTGTCATTTCCATATTCGAATGATACTCAGAAACTCAAAAGAAGGCAGATATATTTACCCTGTCTTAGTTATCAGTGTAAATTTTGAATTTCTTTTGTGATTGCATATGCTTTTCATATGTGAGTAGAAGATGCAGGGATAAGGAGAATTAATGCTCCATCCTGTGTGACCAGCACATGAGAGGAGTGTGGAGAAAATCAGTTATTAATTAGTTTCATCACATTCAAACTTGCATGCCCCTATAGGAGTCATCCCAAAGGCTAAACTGAGTTTGCCTTAAGTCTGACTTCTTTGTTTTGTAACTTGGAACAAAATACAAGATTATTTTGGTTGGCCTCATTCTTCTTATATTTTTCCTGATCTAATAAAGGTTGTTTTTTATTACTTCTCTAAGGCAGCTCTATGTTATATTGAACTGAACATTGTTCAAATGCACTAACCGTTTCTGTCATTTTAACGCCGGAAAAAGACTTTTCCTTGGCCATTTAATTATTCAGCACAAAGTAGTTGAAATGAAAGTGGAAGTTATTGTTCTTTGATATAATGATATATTCAACATATTTATTTCATTCTCTTAGAATTTTAATTTCAACAAGCACACTGTTGCTATTTAACTCTGCCCTGAACTTGATGAGCATCTGATTTGAGGGCTTCTCTTTTTTTTCCTTAAAAGAAGAGCTGTGACTTTGAATTTGACTTCAAGTTTGTACACCCTGCTGTAAATAGATATTTCTTGTTAGAAATATCAGTTCTGTTTCTCCTCCAGTTACTGCTAGTTTCTCAGGGAGGGAAAAAGGAAAAAAAAAAAGGAAAAAAAAAAAGGAAGACATATCTCTGGCCTGTCAGTACTTACAAATCCAGGGTCAAGAAAAGCTGCTGTATTCACTGCAGCTTACATTTTGCTTCTTCTGCAGAGCAATAGGAAGATCTTTGTTCGGTTGCCAGTAGGTACTGCATCTGCTGAAATGTTTCCATGGAGACAGAGCATAGCTGAGCACAGCGGCAGCAGCCAAGATGCATGTCACAGTCCTTCCACCACTACTGTATGTACTTGTGCAGCTGCTGAAGAGCACCTCTCTTCTTTAGGAATCTCATTTTGTTAGAAATAAAATGCTGTTTTCTTAAAGGAAAAGCTCTCTAAAATGTATGAGAATTGTGCACAAATTTCACAGTATTTTGGTAATGTTTCAGGAAACTTGAAAGCCCTGTGCAGTTGAGATCCTGTTTTTCTTGAGTTTGGATTCCATTTGCATTTCAGATTTATTTATTTCTAGTTTTAAAACCAAACAAATACTGTCTTCTTTAGCATGAGATGACCTTAATACCTTCACTCCTTTGCATTCAGAACAGATATGATACTTTGTGGAATATCAGAACATGAGCTTTTTAGATAAGCACTTTTCCTTGTAAATTAGATTCTCAAACATGGAACGGTGTTTGAAAGGTATAATTATGATTGAAAATTTTTGTATGTTTTATTTGGATTGAAATTTCCTGTCATTATTTTTTTCATTTGAATGTACATATTTGCTTCATGAAGGTTAATGAGCTGAGAGGAAGAAAAGCTAATGGAAATGTATTTTATTTCAAGATGCAGATATTCAGTTTTTGTTCGGTTGCGGTATCTGAACCATGCCTTATTACACAACACTTTTTGGAAGAAGATAGTCCTAGGATAA
The DNA here is from genome assembly GCF_034315485.1 of Pezoporus occidentalis. Taxonomy (NCBI): domain Eukaryota; kingdom Metazoa; phylum Chordata; class Aves; order Psittaciformes; family Psittacidae; genus Pezoporus; species Pezoporus occidentalis. The sequence goes on from NW_026916325.1 coordinate 787,512, forward strand.
AGGCTTTGGCATTAAACTCTAGAACATGCTTCACATAGCAAATGTAAGCAGAAAGAAGTATTTTTATGAATGTGGGAGTGAAATTCTGACCTCATTAAAGTCACTATTAAAACTATCTTGGTTTCTTCAAGGTATTTTTTTAGTAAAGTTAGGAAATAATTAGTAGTGCTATAGTAAATACTAATAAAACTTCACTTTAAATAGTTCAGACTTTTCTAGTCACCAACACTGAAATGAACTATAAATGGAAAAAGATACCAACAGAGTGCTTACATAAGCAAAGGTTAAGATGAAATATACCAATTCTTATAAATAAAAATTTCACTAACTTTAAATGTGTCAGGAAGCATTTCCTGGCCACAGTGTTTGTAGATATGTGCAATAATGTTGTGTGGTCCCCCTGACGTAGCTGTTATTTGTTTGTTAGCACAGAGGTTAAGGCTTGCATGCAGTGACTCACATGACCTCTTACAATGTCCTGTCCCTGTGCTCTTCTGGGTGGAAGACTGGGATGAATATGAAAACAAGAAGCCACAGGCACAGGAACCTATTGAGTCCCATTTAAATGGAAATGTTCAGGCCGTGGGTCACAGATGTTGTTTTTGCTGGGAGGTTTCTGAGGAATGCAGGATAATTGAATTCAGCCTGTTGCAAATATAGGGGAACCCTGAGACAGTGACTTTTCACAAATTATACTTTTCCTTTTGTGGTCACACAAAACACCATGAGTGAATTCAGGGGGCTCCTGCAATGAAGGAGTCAAAAGCCTGTGAGAAATTCCAGGTTTGATGACTGCCCTGATATTTTCTAACCCTTTTTTTTTATCCCCAAACCCTAAAAACATGATTGTTTAACGTGTTCTCATCTCATGTAATATTTGCAGCAAACTGTATTGCAGCTGCTTAGGAGTCAGTTCATAGAATCATAGAATCACAGAATCATAGAATCGTTAGGGTTGGAAAGGAACTTAAGATCATCTAGTTCCAACCCCCCTGCCGTGGGCAGGGTCACCTCACACTAAATCATATCACCCAAGGCCTTGTCCAACCTGGTCTTGAACACTGCCAGGGATGGAGCATTCACAACACCCCCAAGTCCTTGTCCGCAGGGCTGCTCTGAATCTCTTCTCTGCCCAACCTGTAGCTGTGCCTGGGATTGCTCTGACCCAGGTGTAGGACCTTGCACTTGGCATGGTTAAACTTCATGAGGTTGGCATCAGCCCACCTCACATGCATGTCAAGGTCCCTCTGGATGGCATTCCTTCCATCCAGCGTATCAACTGAACCACACAGCTTGGTGTTATCGGCAAACTTGCTGAGGGTGCACTCAATCCCATGTAATGATGCTAAAACTCCTAATTTTTTTGCCACAACTTGATGTTTTCCAGAAGTTTGAAAAGTTATGATTTATTATACAAATCTGTGTTAGATAAATCAGAGTGCCATTCTGCTGCAGAAAAAGCTCTTAAAATATGAGCTGTCTCAGTGCAGCCTGCTAGATATGTCTAACCCATGGCTCAGTGTATCCTGATCCAATAAGTGTTGCAGAATGATTTGACCTTTATCTTTGCAAGACAAAAGATTTAGGTCTATTTCATCAGATTTGAAGAGCCACTCAGTCTGACACAGAGATGAGGATGAACAAACAGATTATACAGTAATAATTTATACCCAAGATCTTATTCTGAGAGGTGCAAAAGTGCTATTGCACATTAAATGAAGTTGCATTTTAGTACAAAGTGGTTATAGCCCTTCTTACCTGTCCTTGCACTGGTGAACATCATGGGCACCAGTCAGCATTAGACACACAGTGAGCAAAGGCTGACATTCAGAACTCTCTTTCTCTTCAGCTGAAGACAGAAATAGGTAGGATAATATCACAGCAAAGGTTATCTTCAATCACTTGAAGGAGAATGAGCCATCTGGCCTGGTTTTATCTAGGATAGAGTTACTTTTCTTCCTAGTAGCTGGTACAGTGCTGTGTTTTGGATTTAGGATGACAATAATGCTGATAACACACTGATGTTTTAGTTATTGTTGAGCACAGCTCACACTGTCAAGACTTCAGCTTCTCACCCTACCTGACCAGCCAGTAGACTGAGGGTGCATAAGAAGCTGGGAGGGGACATAGCTGGGATAGCTGACCCCAACTGACTAAAGGGATATTCCATACCATATAGCATCATGCTTAGTATATAAACTGGGACAACACTTGTAAGTGATGGTGTTTGTCTTCCCAAGAAATTCCTGATGAAGCCATGCTTTCCTGGAGATGGCTGAACATCTGCCTGCTGGTGATGAATAAATTACTCCATTTATTCTGTTTGTTTTTGCAGCTTTTATTTTACCTATTACACTACTTTTATCTCAGCCCATGAGTTTTCTAAGTTTTACTCTTCTGATTCTCTCCCCCATCCTGATGCAGGCAGGAGTGACCAAGTAAGTAGCTGTGTAGGGCTTGGTTGCTGGCTGGGTGTAAATCGTGACGCCAAATTATTTTCAGAGCTCCTCTGTGAACAGTAAAAGAAACCACAGAATTAATCACAAACTAATGTCTTGGTTTTGCTTGTCTTTAAGAGGTGCAGAAAGCACTTGACCCTTAAGTCTGTTTAGTGTGAAAGACTATGCTTTCATTGCTTGAACATAAGCGTGGTTTCTGCTCAGCTTTGCAGTGGAATTTAACAACCACCTTGAGCTGAAAAAATCACACAAGGACTTTCTGGATCAAACTTATTATGCATTCAGTTTCCCAATACTCCATCTGCTGTTTCCTTTTTCCATATCCCATTAACAAATGCTAAACTGCAGATTGTTTTTCACATAGTAATGAGCTGCGTTAAGTATGCAAACAAAACAAAAGTTATATATTTCTGTTAGAATAAGTTCCAAGAGCACCTCCTCTTGCAACATCACTAATGACAGGATAGCAACAGTGGAATAAAGGGAGTAATTTGTAGTATTCCCAGGTCAGCTGTACATATAGTTTCTCCAAAAATAAGTAACTGAGGCAATTTATCCTATACTTAACAATGCACCAGATTCATTCCTGCTGTAATTGCAGTAGCCTCAGTGGATCTGTATCATGGAAAAATTTGGCCTTGCAGTTGGAAAGCCTCCTACAGATGGTGGTAAAAAGAAAGGTGACCAGCATAAATAATATCATTATCCCAATTAACTGGAATTAATTAATTCATCCATCCTTTTCCCACGTGATTATGTCCAATTAAAATAATTGCATTTCATTGCTAGATGCCTGGATGAAACATGTCTTTGAAATAGCATTTTACTTATATGCTATCACATCCACCACTACCTGGCATAGGGAAACACATTAAAGCTGCTACAGTTCAATATGAGGACAGAGAAGCTTTGGAATGTCTCTGAGATACACAGACTCATGTATTATTATTTGTATAAGCATAGGGTTACCAGGGAATGAGATCTGATTTTCTGCAGAATGCAAGGGGATGGTGCTTGCTGTAAACACCTTACATTTCTAAGGAAGCACAGCCACATATAGAGAGCATAAGGGAACAGTAAGATAATATCAGTAGGCATAGCCAGCGCTGTCAGTGGCACCACAGCAACCTCTCTCACTGTTTTATGTTTTTGTAGGCATCACAGTCATGGACTGTTTTTTAACCATGTCTCTGAAGGTAGCTAGTTCTGTACACGCTTACACAGATACTCTCCTAGCTATGAAAGTGATAAAAAGTCTGACGATGTCTGTCTGAAAATGTTAAGCATGGTCAGGAGAGCCTGATACCACAGACCTACCAAAGGCAAGAGTCTACTTTCTGATTGTGATTAGGAGATGATGGGTGTGACAGGGATGCCTTGAAAAGGCAGTTTCTGAAATCACATATGAAGTGTAAGAGAGATATAGTCATTTAAAGAAAGGGATAACAAGCTCAAATGAGCTGGGTAGGAAAATGATGCCTGTAGCCACAGTATAGCATCTGCTAAATTTAGAGGAAGGGCTGTTCTAATAAAGTGTGAGGGTACACATAGATGTATGCATATATGGAGATGAAAAAACTGTATTAAAGAGACTTTTTTCGTAGAAAATATGCAAAATTCAAACATAATTTGCATCTAAAAACATTAAACTCAGAGATAGATAAGATGCTTAAATTACTGAGCTGCATAACCACTCAGTACAGTAGCTGGTTCACTTAAGAAAATGAGGTAGGAGAAAGCTTGGAATGAACAAGTTTTTGTTGAAACTGAGCTCCTGGCTACAGGATGAGAAAATGTCAAAGAAAGACATTACAGATTTAATTTGAAAAGTAGTTACATGGTACTGAGAAACAACTGTGAGTTATGCAAGTAATAGGAAATTATTTTTATTTAAAAATGAGACAGTAATGAGATAAGGCATGGAAGAAAGGTATGAAGGAGGAAATTCCCATTGGCTAAGTACTGGGGAACCCCACAGAAAACTGGTAGAGGGTTAAGAAAAGTTGTTTATGGGACATGCTAATAAAAGTATAATAGAAATATACAGGGGGTGGGGAAGGAATAAGTTAACAGACACCAGCGACTTGCAAATCAACCAGGTAGAAAGCACACAGCACATCATAGAAAATGAAGCTGATTTCTGGTTTTAAGCATACACAATGTAGAATCCTTTTGCTTGCTTAAACGTAAGCATCTCTTGAGAATTGTGCAAGGCTTCCACATGGCCTTTAGCCAACCCTTCTGCATTGTGTCCAACTTGTCACTCTAGGCAGGTTTTTCAGATACCTTCTTGTGCCTCATGGGCTAAAACTGGCATCTTAGCTCAATTTGGCATGTCATGGTGACATGTAGAAAAAGGAGCTATGAAAGTGTCTGTGCAAAATATACGTACAGAAAAGTGAATGTCTGTGACAGTGAAGCTGTGAAATGCCCAAAATAAACCAAAGACCTGAATCTCTCTAGGACTTGTTGGCTCAAATCCTTGAATCCTTCAAAGCAGTCATATTCATGATTGTCAAATCTGAGTATTGCTGTAATTTTTTTTGTTTGTTTGTTTTCCATTAAGAAGATTCATCTTGTTTCAATTTCCTGTAATTTGTTTCACAGTTCACAAATCAGAGAACGCTTTTTGGCTCTTGAATATCTATCATTCTCTTACACTGTAAATCCAGTTAGATTAGGTCTTCAGGCAGAAGTAGTAACTTGTTTGATTTATCAAAAAAGTACTTTGCTATTCAATGTAAGGAGTTTTAATTTATTATTTTGTTTTCTTAGTTGACCACAAGGAGCTCCCATTGCAGTCCTGAAATTAGCTAAAATAATTTTTTTTTTTTTGTCAAGCTGCATTTTTAGGAAGAAGTAGCATTACTCCAGCTGCAAGTGATAGTTAGAAAGACTTTGGTAATGCCTGCCTAGAGTTCAACACCTTTCAGCGTCCCTGTGGTTAATCTAATGTAATAAGTGCCTTCTTGCAGGTATGGTTTTTTTAATCACCATATTCTTGACTGCAAGCATCTGATTCACAGACTGTGCCAGGACAGCAGATGCTGTGGGAGTCATTTTGGAGTGATACAGTATGTGGCACTCATGACAGTAAAAGCAACATCTTTCCTCTGAGATCCTATTCCAAGATATTTTCGACATCTTTTCTTTTTGAAACCTGTTTACTTTCGAAAGTTTTAGAAATAGAAAGTTTTTTACTCATTGCTTGGGTCAGTTCTGTGTTGCTTACTCATATTCATGGATGTTGAATGCTGCATTCGTGCAATTAGTGCATTGGGGAACTTTTTGTCCATGGCTTATCTGTGGGCTTTGTGCAGGAAAAAAAATCTCAAACAAAGCCTACTGATACAGTCAGTTCTGGTCATCTGTAATTCAAGGTCAGCATCTGGGAAAATGACTGTAGACTTCTGATGAACAGACTGAGAGTAAGATAGAGCACAAAGGAAAAATCAGGAAATGCTATTACTTACTACAGAAAGAAATAATAAAAATGGAGGGTTCTATGTTAGAATTACATACAGAACCTAAGATTTGGTCTATTTCCCATGGGAATTTATTATTGGAGCAGACATTTAAGTAACTGAAGGAAAACTGCTTTGATTGTAAGGCAATTGCCATCACTGAAATCACTTTCACCTCTGTTCAATTCCTCTTGGTTATGTCTACAACTGGCATGAAGTGCAGAGCTTCAGACAGATCTTTGAAATAAGTACTAAAAATGTCAGCTCCATCCATTTATATAAGACAGTGCAAAACTGTCTCTTTTTTTTTTTTTTTTTTATGTACAGATCTCCTAAAAACAAAGACCTAAAATGCCTACATCATCTATAGTGAAAAGCAAGTGCTTTTGAAAATCTCTTGGCTATTTAAACACAGACAACTAAGCTGAGAAGAGAGAGGTGATTATCGATGGTTTTTGAGGATATCTGGAAACACAAAATAGAAAATCTGCAATTCCTGAGCTGTCCCCACCAGATATTGTGATAGCAATTTTATATTCTTACATGCAAATGTACTTTAACCCTGCTCACCTTTTAACTCCTGAGCCACTAGATAAAGTGACAATCATCATCACCTTGTCTTCCTGCTAACTGGAAATGTAAGATTTTGAAAGACAGGGCCACAGCACCTTAAAGAGAGGGAAAAGAGTCTGCTTGAAATGGCTGATGTACTTTTACCATTGTTTTTGCCTTTTTAGGAACTTCTGACACAAACCATTTGTGTTTGCTATAATTCCTGGTATTTTCAGGTCATTATCTTCTCCCCTACACATTACAGAGAGTTTAGACCCACATTCAGGGCTCTGCTGAAGATATTTACATTCTGTTGTATTTCAGCTGACAACTGCTGTTTGCAAATTCCCTATTCAGTGAATAAGAAATCGGAATTGGCCAAGAACCCAAAGCTGAGACATCTTCAGTTTTAATCCTTATGGTAAAATGTTATTTGCCGTGGCTTAGTTATCCACTGTTCTCTATCTCTTTTTTCTGAACTGTAATATGCCACCATATTATACACAGCACAGAAGAGGAATTGAGAGGATTGATAATGCTGTAATAGAGCTGTTAAACATAAATCTATTCATAATTATTATTATCCAACAACTAATTTCCATCTACAGAAAAAAATTAGTCATGCTCTGTTATAATTTACCGATCTGCAATTAACTTGACTGGAACTTGATCCTCTCTGTTTGCAATTGAACTACAAAAAAAAATGAAAATCCTATTTACTTCAGAGGATTTTTTCCTCAGCATATATTCTTTAGAGCAAGTTTTTTTTGTTGGTTTTTTTTTCAATGAAATAGCTAGGGGCTTTTAGAGCTCAAATACAAAAAAAAAAAATCACAGCAAAAAAAAATCATTTTACAGATAACTCTTTACCTATCTGAATTTATTTACATACATATATGAATAATATGTACCTTTGGCTATTGTACATACCTATCTGTCTATCTAGAGATTTATTTTTACTTTTGTTTTGTTTTGTTTTTGATTGTTTGTTTGTTTGTTTATCCCAGTTATAGATTCAATCCCTGCAAGCCTGCAGGAAGAATGGAGTTTTCCCACCACCTGACCAGGAGAAGAGGGCACATCAGGAAGCCCTAATGAAGCCTCCATATTTTCAATTCCAGTACCTTACATGCACTACATGCAATAGAAAACAGAAAGTAGAGATATATGAATAAGTACACAGTTCTGATTTAAAAAAAAAAAAGAAAAAGAGAAAACAACAAAGAACAACAAAATCCATTAAAAAACCATCCTGCAAGATCAAATTAGCTCAATTACATTTGTTTCCTGACTACAGAAGAAAATGACACACATTCTACTTTTGCATCTGATTTGACTAGGAAGTTCCATCATTGTATTTCTTTTTTGATTCTTTCTCATACTAATATTTACTGCTTTTCATTCTGCCTTCATCTGTAATTTATCTGGTAAGCATCCGTATCATATAAGCCAATGGAACTGCTTGGGGTTTGTTTGTTTTTTTTTAAGAGTCATCATAGAATCATAGAATGCTTAGGGTTGGATAGGACTTTGAAATTTAGTATGAAGAGAAGTAAAAATCAGACTACACAGCTTGAACTCTCTTTGAGTTACTTGATTGTGAAAGTGTATGGAACATGTAGTCATCCAAGCTCATTGCACAACAAGAAAATTATGACCTATATTTATTGCCAAAAAAAAAAAAGTCAGTTTTAAATGTCAACAACTTGTTAAGTTAGAGCTTTTACATTAGCTCAACTTTAGGGCTTAATCTCAGGCCCACACAATTTCTGCTTCCATAGCAGACTTTGAAGAGACGAAGGGAGCCTATTTCAGTGACAGGTCTCTGGAAAACAGACCACACAGACTCCTGGGCTGGTTGCCCCTTTCCCAGTCTAGAAGCAAGTGCAGCACTACATTTGGGTACCAGTTCTTAGGCTAATATGCCTACTTAAAACTACTGCAACTAAAAAATAATGAGGATCACTGTACCTACAAGGTGACGCACTATTCACACTCACCGAAGTTTGGATTCCCGAGACCTTTAGGGGTCCAGGTCACACTCACACAGCCTAAATTCTGTGTCGGTCTTGCCTCTTCCTCTCCTATTTACCGTCACACCCATTTCAGAAGGAGTTTTGTTGATTTCATAGGCAGTCTGAGGTTTGTAAGTCTGGAACATTGGCCCAACTGGAGAACCATGGTGAATGCCAGCAGGGTGACTCCAGTGCTTTATTAGTCGCCTCTTCAAACACTGAAGAGCAGAGCTCCTGCTCTTTGGACTTACTTTCCTGTGTCATTCAGGTCTCCAGGAGTTCAGCCTAATGACACAGCTCTGTGAATTAACAGTATACTAATGGCTCCTGACATTCACAAGAGTTTTCAGGAAATGATTTGACATGATTAATGCATAATAATTCCCCTTTGCTTTTTAACAAGCTCATCATTTGTCAGTGAACCTTTATGCCAGGCAAGGATACCTATACCTCTTCTAATCCTCTGTTAAAGATGAAGTGATTCTAACAAATTGTCTCATGTTGGCTACTTCTAACCTACTGGACATGCTAGGGAGGTGGAAAACCTTAAAAATGTCTGTTATTAGAAAAGACACTGTACAAACACCCACCTCAGAGTAAAATAATTTGTACCTATTTACATAGATCATGGACTATGAGCAATTTGCCCACTATCCTCCAAATGCAAGAAATATTTAAAAGCTGTATACATTGCACATACATTAACAGTACAGAGGCCAACTAATGTAGCTCGCTGGCAGCATATCCCATCCTGCAGTCAATAAGACTAAGGTGTTCTTGGTCCCTGATGCTCCCCCAGCCTACCTTCAAAAAGTCACCACTGTTCTCATACTCTCATTTTTGACCTTTTTTTCACCAGTAGTAATTTTGAGACAATCTGAAATAAGTATTTTATCACCTTAGCTGGAATCACATCCTAGTTTGATAGGAGTCTTTTTCACTTTTGCCAAAGTAATTTTTGAGATGGAACATAAGAAAAAAACTTTTAATTGAATATTGATGCTTGCACCTTCTCCTTTAAAACATAATTTACTTTACTGTTCTTATGAAATCAAAGATTTTAATATTTAACATAATATGCAACAAACCTAGGAATATTCTTCCTTATCACATCTTTAATATCACTATCAGAAATCATTGTGGCATGCTTATTTTCCTTGATTTTCTCAAGTTACACATTCTTTTTCCTGTGAGCTTCATTTATGTTAGTCAAATACTAGAAAATAACTTACAAATTTCAATATGACTTCATTTTTAATGCCATTATCGGATTCCTCCCCTAAATTTTTATTCTAATATATGCATTTTTATTATAAAGAATGGAAAGCATATTTTTCTTCCAACTTTCATCTTCAGATCAACAAACCTTAGAAATAAGAAAGTTCAGTATAAAACAATATGGCTTAAATAAATCCTGCTTCCTATCCTTTGAAAGGCCTCATCCAAGCTTATAATGAAATATTGCTATTTTGTCAGATAAATGAAGTAAAATGAAAACTATTTTCCTCGTATTGCAGTCTTCCTACTATGTGGTACTCAAGGGTTAATTTTGGAAGTTGTGCAGGTTCTTGGGTTAGTTTAGACAGAAATGGGTGTCTCTGAACAAAAGTGAGTTTGGGTTCCTGTTTATAAAGAAAGGATAAAACAGCACTTCTTCTGTGATGTCAAAACAAGCACAGTTATTCATGCCTTAATTTCCAGAGTGAGTCAGAGAAATTTCATCCTACCTTGGTGTAATTACTAAAACTTCAACAGCAAAACAGATCATCCATCATCCTCATAACATGAGGACTATGGATTATAAAAAATATTGGAAATGTATTTATCTTCAGCTCATAAATCTCAGACTATCTCCTATACTGCTAACAAGCTGATCATAATTAATATCAACATCTCTTTATCCTCTCTTATCTAATACGTTATTTTATTCCTGCATTTTTTACCTTAATTTTTGAGTTAAGGAATGAAATGGAAAAAAAAAAGATATGAACTAAATATTCATTTTGGCAGAAAAAGGTATAAACAGATTGTCAACTGATGATTATTTGGCATACAAAGCTATAAAGAAAAATATTCCTGTGGTAAACCCCAAAATTTTATTTTCATAGGCTCATAGAATAGTTAGGGTTGGAAAGGACCTTGAGATCATCTAGTTCCAAAGCCCCTGCCATGGGCAGGGACACCTCACACTAAACCATATCACCCAAGGCCTCATCCAACCTGGTCTTGAACACTGCCAGGGATGGAGCATTCACAGCCTCCCTGGAAAACCCATTCCAATGCCTCACCACCCTAACAGGAAAGAATTTCCCCCTTATATTCAATCTAAACTTCCCCTGTTTAAGTTTGAACCCATTACCTCTTGTTCTGTCACTACAGTCTCTAATGAAGAGTCCCTCCCCAGCATCCCTATAGGCCCCCTTCAGATACTGGAAGGCTGCTATGAGGTCTCCATGCAGCCTTCTCTTCTCCAGGCTCAACAGCCCCAACTTTCTCAGCCTATCTTCCTATGGGAGGTGCTCCAGTCCCCTGATCATCCTCGTGGCCCTTCTCTGGACTTGTTCCAACAGTTCCATGTCCTTTTTATGTTGAGGACACCAGAACTGCACACAATACTCCAGGTGAGGTCTCATGAGAGCAGAGCAACGGGGCAGGATCACCTCCTTTGACCTGCTGGTCACGCTCCTTTTCATGCAGCCCAGGATACGGTTGGCTTTCTGGGCTGTGTTGTGGTTTAAACCCAGTCAGGTAACTTGTTCACTCACTCCCAGTGAGTGGTACCGAGCTGACAGCAATCGAGGTCCGTGTCCCCCCACCACCGGGGTTCTCCCCCACTCCCGGAGGAACGGGGGGGGGGATCAAAAAAAAAAAGTGCGACTCCCATGGGTTGAGACAAGAACAGTCCAGCAACCAATGTACAACACAAATCACCACTGCTACTATCAACTACAACAATGATAAGGGAAAATAGCAAGGGAAGAGAATACGATACCACCGGCCAAGAGAACGAGTTCCACCCGGAAGCCCGTGTCCTTCCGGGTAACTCCCAGTCACCCCCCACCCCAGCCATGACGTGCTGTGGTATGGAATACCTCCCCGGCTAGCCCGGGTCAGGCGCCCCGTCTCTGCTTTCTCCCCACTTCCCCTCCTCCCTGGCAGAGCATGAGCCTCACAAAGTCCTTGGTCAGGGTAAACATCACTTAGCAACAACTGAAAATATCGACTTCACCAACACTGTTCTCAGGCTGGAAGTCAAAACACAGCACTGTACCAGCTACCACAAAGGAAAAACATGACTGCTACTGCTGAACCCAGGACAGGCTGCAAGCGCACACTGCCGGCCCATGTTCATTTTCTCATTGACCAGCACCCCCAAGTCCTTCTCCGCAGGGCTGCTCTGAATCTCTTCTTTGCCCAACCTGTAGCTGTGCCTTGGATTGCTCCGACCCAGGTGTAGGACCTTGCACTTGGCATGGTTAAACTTCATGAGGTTGGCATCAGCCCACCTCACAAGTGTGTCGAGGTCCCTCTGGATGGCATTCCTTCCCTCCAGGGTATCAACCGAACCACACAGCTTGGTGTCATCAGCAAACTTGCTGAGGGCGCACTCAATACCACTGTCCATGTCAGCTATGAAGATGTTGAGCAAGACCGGTCCCAACACCGATCCCTGAGGGACACCACTCGTTACTGATCTGCAGGTGGACACTGAGCCATTGGCCACAACTCTTTGCGTGCAGCCATCCAGCCACTTCGTTATCCACCGAGTGGTCCATCCATCAAGTTGATGTCTCTCCAATTTAGAGACAAGGATGTCGTGTGGGACAGTGTCGAATGCTTTGCTCAAGTCCAGGTAGATGACATCAACTGCTCTACCCCTGTCCATCAGTTCTGTAGCCCCATCATAGAAGGGCACCAAATTGGTCAGGCAGGATTTCCCCTTAGTGAAGCCATGCTGGCTGTCACCAAGCCCCTTGTTGTTTTCCATGTGCCTTAGCATGCCATCCAGGAGAATCTGCTCCAAGATTTTGCCAGGCACAGAGGTGACATTGAGTGGTCTGTAGCTCTCCGGGTCATCCATTTTCCCCTTCTTGAAAATGGGGGCTATATTTCTCTTTTTGCAGTCATCGGGAACTTCACCTGACTGCCATGATTTCTCAAATATGATGGCCAGCGTCTTCAGAACTTCATTTGCCAGCTCCTTCAGGACCCGTGGGTGGATTTCATCAGGACCCATGGACTTGTGCACATTCAGAATTTTAAGACGGTCTCGAACCAGATCCTCTCCTACAGTAGGCCTAAGGTTTTCATTCTCACTGTCCCTGTATCTGCCTTCCAAGACTTCAGATTATGTATATTATATATAATATTACATTAAAATATAAAATCATCAAGAAAAAAAAACAGAAAACTATTTCTCCACTTTGCTGAATTGGCTATCAATTTTGGGTATTTGGATCGTTATTCTCTTCAGGGAAAGTTCCCCCTCGCTCCCCAAACCCCCTAATATGTAGATTTAAGGTAGCACTTCTTAATTAGATGTGAAATCATGGCCTTGCTGAGGTCTGTAAAGGCTCTTTCCACAGATTTCCATGGAACTGGAATCTTACTTCAGAGGAGAGGAGATAAGATATAAGGGACTTAGCCTAAAGGATAAGAACTTGACATTTCATTAGCATTACACTTGTACTCTTAATGTATACAAATTAAAATACTAAGAGATAATTATCCTTGTATCTAAAAAACCTGAAGAAAATAATGTCCATACTCTGCCTGCCTTAAAGGTATATCTCACTTCTGTCGATTAAGGGTCCAGAATACCAAGTAAGAAAAGAAAGCAGTGATGGGACACTCATGTTATTACATCTGAGAAAAAAGCGGATCTTTAGCACAGCAATAACCAAGAGTCTTCTCTGGAGAAGGTCCATACCTGTGTTTCTGCTGTGGGGATAATGTCTGTATTTTCCATTTTGGAATCACTAATGGGAGAATGGAATAAGGTTAGCAAAGTATTCTGACTTCTGAGCTACATACAAAGAACATTAACTAATATCACAGCAGGGAAATTTTAAGGGTATTTAGAAAACAAACAAACAAACAAACAAAAATAACAAACCCAGTCACTGGGCTATCACAAAGTAACAATAAGTCCAGTGTTGGATTCAGATTATGGATTTGACCATCAGCTACTGAATACTGTGGGCAATGATGCTGCTTGTCTACAGGAACTTCCTCATTTTGACCTGAAAAAAAAAATGTCCCCAAGAAGCTGGTCTTAATAGAAATGAAATTAAAAATCTTTCTTAAAAGGAAAAAAATATCAGTCTCATGTGTGTCAAACTGATCTTTGCAAATGAAAAACAATTTGTCAAAACGGTCCCAGCAAACACAAATAATCCCAAATGAGAAATATAGCAGTCTTGTTTTCTATCTGGAGGATAAAGGCATAAAGATATCAATAATAAGCTGACTTTAAGGGCTATTCCAAGTGAAATAGAACAGGGTAATTATTCAGTGTGCACAGAATATCTGTGTATCCTGACAAGAAAGATCTCTTACATGTTGTAAAATTTTAATACAGTGGGGCTTCACTGACTTTGAGCCTCGTTCGTTCCCAAGTAAAGATTTAATCTTTTCCTTTAATAGTGAAAAGCCCCTTGCAGTTTTACAGGTCTTGAAGGATTTACATAGTTCTGTACTTTCTATGAAACCTGAATTATAATCTCCTTTTAGCTGGAGTTCTTTCTCTTCTATCTATTTTTAATTCAAAGCAAGAGGTACAGTTTAGTGCAATTGTTTCTTTAAGTATCTCACCAGGGGTGGCTGTTAGTCGCTGACATGAAGTGCCTCCACTTACAGTGCCAATTTGCGCAGCAGGACCCTGCAGAGCAGTAGTGGCAAGACAGGGAATATTTAAAACCCTACTAAACACAGTAAGAAAATGAGTAGAAAAACTGAACAAAAAAGGGGAAAAGGAAGAAAAAAAGTGTAATGGTATTAGAAAAATGTCACTAAGTAAAAGTACTGAAAAGCTGAGGTTACGGAAAACAGGAAGTTAAAAATTAAACTGGAAATATTGCTGGTAGGGTACAAATCACAATGCACTCTGCAAGGCAGATGACATGACAGTGTAACTTTTGATAGAGGAGAATGTTCAGGATTTGAACATCAAGTACAATTTTAATATTAATATCTGCGTAGGGGAATAAGGTTTGATTTTAAGAAAAATGGTTCCTTGTGTCTTGGCTGTTCCAGAAGCATAAGAAACCTGTGTCCAAACCCCTAGTATGAACCAAGTGAAGACACGACTTTAACCTAGCTCAATCCTCTATGATCTTCTTACCAGAAGTGTAGTGGGGAGGAACCCTTAAAAACCCCAGTCACTTCCAAGTACAACATGAAAAGAGTGTCTTCCTCAGATCACAATGTCAAGGTCATCCTGGCAGACGCATATGAACACTAAAAGGTGACTGCTACTGTAGCACACACTCTTGTTGGTTATGCTTGTTTGCAGATTACAAACCGTACATGGAGTAGGACTTATTCCAGAGCCACTCCTTGATATCATAGAATTTTTCCTTTCAGAGGAGTTAATATAACAATGTGGAATACATTCACATATATCTTATAATGAATGCTAACTGCTCCCAAGTCATTCTTTCAACATTTTCTTTCTCTTCTCATCTATGTGGTTTCTTCATCTTACTGAAGAGAAAAGTCACGATAGAGATACTTATATATCCCATGTATTCATAAGAGGAAATGGTAGAGGAAATGCTGATAAACCCAGTGAGATAAACCTTGTTCTAAAAGTTAGATAAAAATGGGTAAAGATGTAATATTTTATTATTATTATTGTTCTATTCTTTACAGCCATAATTAGTTTTTCAATCTGTTAACTTTGTTTCACATTCGCTGTCATATTTAGGAGCCTTGAAACACCAGGGGTTAACAGGCTACATGTATTACTATACATTTACATGTCTTTAATCCTTCAAATTTACTTATCAAAAAAAAAAAAAGAAAAAGCCTAGTTTCTCATTGTTTAACTTTACAAACATTGATTAAATTTACCATTATAATGTGTGTATTAACCAAACCACACTATGTAGATAAGCCTTATATTTGTTCATACACGATAAGTACTGTTAGAAAACTTGAACTGCTGTGATAGATGAATGTTAAATTGGTCCATTAACAGAACAGCTGCACAAGATCTTAAGACCAACAGAAGTGTGAAATGTAGATCTTAAGACCAACAGAAGTGTGAAATGTAGATTCGTATTCATCTTCCTACACGTCTGAAAAAACAAGACTTTTTTATATTTTACAGAAAATGCTGCACACAGCTCTCCCAGCCCATAAATTTAGGAGAGAAGCCCTATCAGAGGCTGTGAACTGGCAGCCCCTGCCAGAGAGCATCCTACGTCTGGTAGGCTGGAAGGTCTTTGCTTGCCAGAAACAAAGACAAAACATCAGGGTCCCATTTTTCAGAATAAATGAGCATCTTCTGCCTATGAAATAAAAACCACGGAAATGGTGCCCATGCTTCTCTCCTGGTCTTTTAAAAGCAATAACTGGGGTAATTAAATGTTTTTTTTCTGCACTGAGTTCAGCTCCAGATCTCTGTCTTCAATCAAAAAAAAACACTTGAGAGTGGACTGCTTCCAAAGCAAGCAGCATTTGATCTGACTGCATGTAAATGAGGGCCATAGCAGCAGCTTTCATTACAGGAGATGCTGCTCTGCTATCCATGCTCTGATCAAGGTGCTGTTTCACTGTCACACATAATGAAAAGTGGCTCCTCACCCCAAGACCTGACAGTCAGCATATAAAAGCAGCAAATAGATACTATATAAAGAGCAGAGCATAAGGGACAATTCATAAACAGAATAAAAAGCAATGGTCAGGACCTGTCAGCTGCTTAGCTAGACTTCTGGGCACCTCCAGCTACAGGGGTGGAGGTGTTTTGCAGTGTTCTTTTTCCAATTCACTGTGGTACCTAGGAAGAAAGCTTGAATCAGAAAGCAAGTGTTAATAACAAAAACAATGAAGCAGTGATGGGCACAAAAGCCAACATCCTTATAGTGAATGTGCTGAAGTACATGCTCACTATAGTGGTCATCGTGAAGTACACAAGAGTATCAAATAGAAATGTTAAAAGCTTTTACACACAGATTTTGAGTGAAGTATATTTGCAGTAACAAATTCTCATAGCTGAAGAATTTGAATAGAACACCAGGTGGGTTATGGCAATAAGTACATATTCCATAGAAGAAGAGCTAGCATATTTCTTTCACAGCTGAAGTATATTTGAATAGAAAAAAATGTAAATAGCAAAGTCTAACAAAGCATAAAAGAAGACACAGATTTCAGAATGACTTATTTTTTTTCCATTGATGTAGTGCTCATTATGGTTTAAAGATGAAAAAGACTCAAGAAACAATTAAATAATGTGGAAAATAGTCTATAAAGGGATGTGCAAGGAACACTGTCTTAGGATAAATATTTCTCTCACTAAGAATGAGACATCAGGAAAAGTTTAAGTAAAAAGACATTGGTTTATTTGAACAGGATATTACTGAGGAGAAACAGCGCAACTTTTTTTGTCCCTTTGCCCCTTCAGTTGAAAAGGAAGAGCATAATGTTGAAAGCAATTGGGGAGGAACTGGTCAGTTACTTCACCAACTGCATGCCATCTTTGCAAGTGTCAATCGGAAAGAAAGAGATGGTGCCATAGGACAAAAAGTTAGGTACTCCCCATGGAAAGGATATTTGAAATTAATGGCTCTTTTTTTCCTGAATCAAACTCAAAAGTGAGCTCTCCACTCAGCTACGACTAGAAATTTTTTCATATAGATGCAACCTGTTGAGTTATGCTTGTTTGTAGAAGTTGGCCAGACCAGAAAAAAGATTAGCTTAAAAATTGCCTGTCTCCTCTGCCCTTAGCACTGGTTTCAGTACATTTCTTTAATTCTGTCATGGGGTCAGCATTTTTAACCAAAGAATGAGATCACTCGCCAAATAAATAAATTAGTGCATCTGACAGTTGAAGACAGTGTATGCCCATCCACTTATTTTTGGCTAAAATAAAGCTCAGAAAATAAAGCTGCTGTAGTCAAAGCAGGTTTTTAAAGGTCTTTTGTCATCTCACTCATAGGTTTGCCAGCCATGTCAGTGGAAGATTTATTCATAGTGTGATTTTTTCATTTATTACATGTGGACTAGGACCAAATCAACAAAATAATGTGTTTGTAATTAATTTTATGCTTCAGTAGCTTAGGGATGCTGTAACTATGAATAATTGTCTTATGCTTTCACGGCAGGGATTCAGTTACCTTTAAGCAAGTGGTAAAGGTGAAAAAGGGTAAATCATGTTCACAGAAAAATGTGTAGGCAAACCAAATACTATTGTACCTAGTAAAGTACTGCTTTTTTGAACATCGTGTTTACCACTTAGGCCTAGACTCATTGAATAACTTAGACACCAAAAGGCAGATGCTGCAATCCGCAACACAGCAGAAGTTTGACAAGCACCTCAGCTCTCTACACAGTGTGGGAAAGTCCAGGAAAGGAAACAAACCACAGACCAGGGAGTGACTTAAAACTCCACAAAGAGGTTCTGTATGCAGCTGTTTTAAACACTAAAGACAAATCTATGTCTGAACTCTTTCTTTTAGTCCTCACAACTCCACCTGTTGTAGTTAAAGAAGAAAAATACGCATCCAATAAGGAATGATACACTTTCCTGGAACATGATTTTTGAAAAAGATAAATCATCCCACCCAATGATCTTTCTCCATTCCCTAGAAAAGGAAACCAGACAATTAGTTTGGCTTAACTGAAAAATTTTTGTACAACAAAAGTCTGGGGACAGGAATCCAACATATTCTTTTATCATTGACAAATAGGATAGCCTTTCAACAAGTTAACTGCATTAATGGCAATTGCTAATGGCAGCCTAACGCAGCCTTTGAATTCACTGTCTCGAACCCTTATAGGCATTTTCTAATACTTGAATAAAAAAAACAGTATCCATCTTCTGTAGACTATGAATTAACTTATTTAACTGACTCCTACAAATGTTTTTGCATCATATTTATAATAATTTATTAAAAATAATCTGGTAACTATCCCCAAATAAGCAGTATTAGCTGAATCATTGCTAGCTGGGACTAACTCTCAGTAACAAAAATCTCTGCAAGATTTAATTATTATTTTTTTTGAGTCTGCAAACTCCGTGAAACTTTTAAATTATAAATCTATTGAATATGTGCTACTCAGATTCTCAGAAAGATTTTTCCCTTCTGAGAATTTGCAGATTGGGATCTCTGCAGCATAGTGTGATGTCTAAGGCTGTGTTTTGAACTCTTTAAGAGACAAACAGCCCACTTTTTCCAGCTTCCCAGCCACCTCAATTATGTTTCAAACAGTTTCACCTGCCATTCTTAAAACGGCTTGAAACCTATAGAAGGACGAAGCTAGCTTAATGTCTCAAAATTGCCATGCAGAATTTTTAAGTTTTTTTGGTCTGATGTAAGCACTAGGCTTCATTAGGTGCCTACATTCTGTGAATGATATATAGGGTGATTTAGGGTAAGTTTTCCCTTGCAGTACAATGCTGTTCAAGTTCCAAAACTAAAGGCATTGTCAATATTCTAGTTTGCCCGAATACACCACCATATGGAATGACTACACTGCTACACAGTAGCCTGAGATAGTGCCTGTGAGGTCTTGTACAGACTCACTTTCTCATATGAAGGTACTTGAACACTTCTAAAATCGTGCTGTATATGAACAAGTTGTCACCAGAACAACTAAAGGACTACATAAGCTAGCTGATAGAAAACACTAAAGCAAAATTTGAGATAAAAGGTGGTCACTGCTGTGACTTCAGTGTCTTTCTCTGAAAAAAAAATAAAAGTACTTTATTTCCAATCTGTATCCTGAATCACCCTGAATCTCCCTCTGCAGCAAAATGCCTAAAACATTTTTTCTCAGAAAACAGAAGAAATAACATCTCTTAACCCATATCACAGCACACCCACCATTTAAGAGCACCAGATATAAATCTTTGTTGGCAATGGAAAGTGTATGTGGATATTCCACATTAAGTGCGATACCAGCCATTTTATAATCTCACCTCCCTCTTCCTCTGGCTCAAGTATATACAAGTCTTTTTTACAATGGGGAGCAGTGTTAAAATCAAGTTAGTGGATGCCAAATCTGTCATTTACAGAATCCCAAAACAGTTGTCCCTATGTTAGGTAACATCCATAGGAGAAGTGGGAGATGGCTCTTGTCTTTTTTTAAAGACAGAAGAAAAATATGGGTCTTTATATCCCAGATGAATGCTCAAAACACAAACTTTCTGGGTCGAAGGTGTGTGGATACAGGTCTCCTCTGTACAGGGGCTGGCCTAGTTGTTGTGCTCCGGGACTGCAGGTAGGTAAGAACCCACACAGCTGAATGCTTGGCATATCTTGCTGCTCTACACTGTCAATGTCTGAGCAGTTCTCAGCAAACCAAGAAGCAAATGTTGGCATTTACAGAGCTTTCCTATTATTTTAGGGGGAGTATCCAGCGTTATATGACTACTGAATTGGGGTTTTGAAGGTAAGGACTGTGACACCTGTAAGGAGAGGCTGGCAAACTCATGGGAAAGTCTGAAGGTTTCTGAGGATAAAGCTTTTATGCTCTGTATTCTACTGAGGAAAAGGCACTCATTCAGATATACTACTTTGAAGTACAACTGAAAATCAGTATTGCACTATAATTAAGACTACAGAGGGCTTGACAGTGGAAAGGATTTGTACATCAGGAAATTTTATTTCTAATATAACCTAGAGAGAGCAATAGTTTAAGATTTATAATTCTGTAATAAATGTGAATGTCACTATTTTAGCCCAAAGATTTCCATATAATTTATTCATCAGGAAACGTAATAATTAGGTTTAGGTATCAGTCATAATTTGGCAGGCTCTCTCGCAATACTGTTACTCTATGGCCATTCATTTCTTTAAAAGGGGTGAGGCTGTATTTCACCAGAAAAACATCATAGCTTGTTTTCTGAGTTACTGACTTTTTGGAGCACTAGGTTGTAGAATGTTTAGGGGTTGATTTTTCCAACTGACAAGTTACAGCACAGGTGACTAATATGGATCAGTCACAAGCAAAGAGCAACAGGAGCAACTCTTTCCAAAACATAAAATGAAAAATTTGTTCTGAAGTCCTGTGTCACCACAGCTAAAAGATTCCTGATGCTTAAAAAAAAAAAAAAAAGAATAAAAGGTATAAAACAGATAGTAGCATTCAAAAAGAAAGATTTGATATCTTAGAGGTATTTTACTTATTAAAGACGCATTTACAAGAGATAAAACCAAAAGGTCATTCTAATAATAATAATTCTGTGACTGTATGTGATAATGATAAAATTGTATTTATTACATGCAAAAAAATGGTTTGTGTATCAATACTCAGTTCTCGGTAGTTAAGAAAGGTAAATTTTATAAAGTCAGAAACGTCGGCAAAAGACAGTAGGAGGAAAACTTAAATGACAAAGGTAATGCCTAATTGCTTAAATAATGCTTCACTGCATACATAATTACTTAACAAAGAAAAAAAAGTATTCCAATGATTAAGAATTGAGATGATGGTATCAGTATAAATATTTATAAGAAATAAACAGAAAAATAGCAAAGAAGTTGTTAAGTGGATTAGTGATACAGAAGTTAAAAAGTACTCAATAAAGATTTACTAAGAAGGGTTAAGGCCCATAAAAGGGAATGCTTTGCTTATACCAAGAACAAGAATAATGTGAATCAACAGACAAATACATTCTATACTCTAAGAAAGAAGTTAAAGGTGTAATTGCTTGCCACCCACAGGGCAGAGATCCAAAAATCATCTCTCTATATGCATCATGCAAGCTCATACACTGAACATACATTGTAGTCTTAGTCACTGGAATCAGGGACATATTGTCAGTGTCACCAGCCTAAGAAGATATATCTGAAGAACCACGTCTAGTAAAATCTTCAAAGCTGGCTTTTTTGAAAACTCTTCTTTCAGGCAAACCAGTTCTTCCAAAAGTCCAGTGCAGACACCACTGGACTAAAACCAGACATAGGTCTGACTCTTATTAGAGTCTAAGGATGCACGCCTGAATCTTCATTTCCTAATCTCATGTAATTTAGATGGAACTTCTCTTGGAACTACTTGCCTCTCATAGAGCAGAGTCATCACTGAAGAGTCGTCAGAAGGCGAGCAACAACTTCCCTTACATCTAAGATTGTTTCCTTACACTCAGAATTAGGTTTAACAAGTTTCTCTGGGCTGGTCCACGTATGGGCTGGTTCCCACGTCCACCAGCATGGTTTATTACAGGTGCAGTGACAGACTGCTTTTTTGTAAAGACACATGGTTTTTCAGAGCACCAGGAGACATTATTTATCTTTCTCCATTCTCAGCATGGCTTGGATCCAGAATTGAGCCCTTAATTTCTTTTCTCAAAGAACTAAAATCTTCCTGTTAAACTGCCAGGTTCAATGTGACGTTAATGACTGTGTAGTGCATAATTCTGTGGTATTAATAGCTATTTCTAGGCATGTGTGTACCTCTCCTATTCATTAATTCCTTTCTGATTGTTACATTTCTCAAACAGCACTTTTCCTTCTATCTAGTGTGTCCCTCTTCATTTTTCTATTTATTTGTTAAAATTAGGTTTAAATAATATTTCCTTAAATCGGAGAGTTTTAAACCTTCTACAGTGAATGAAATTTCGTGGCTTTGAGTTGGATATCCATTTTCATATTTAATTCAAATTTTTCTAAAGCCTTAATAATCACTTATCACACAGGTCAGAAACTTTGAAATTGTATATTCAAAATAATCTATAGTTAGCTCTTGAAGTTTTCAATTCACGTTGTTTCATCAGTAAGATGGTAACTTCTGAGAACTTGAAGTTGCTAGGAAAGCTTTTAGGTGTGAGTAATTGTAAATGAGAGCATTTTATACACTCGTAAAATGAGTTTGGGTTTTTTGTTAAAAGAAAGACAGAATCCAGATTCCCTTTCTTTTTCTTCATGATTAATCAGGATAATAAAGTGCACCTTTTGTATTCTGAAGTCAGGCGGCAGTGCCATTTTCCACTGTCACAGTCTTTCTGAGAAATAAGTGGCTTGCACCACTGTAAAAAGCTGAAAAGGCACTAAAATGAATTCTTCATCAGCCCCATTTGCACAGCTCTAGTTGCTTTGAATATGATATCAGTGACGCCATCTATCCTGCTCGCTGGGGGAGGATCATCCATACCAGAACACTTTGAATTCCTAGTCTTGGCCTTGAAGGCACTGGTGAGGCTGGACTGTGTTCAGTTCTGGGTCCCTCACTACAGGAAAGACATTGAGGTGGTGGAGCAAGACCAGAGAAGGTCAATGGAGCTGGTGAAGGGTCTGGAGTACAAGTCTTATGGGGAACGGCTGAGGGAACTGGGATTGTTTAGCTTGGGAAAGAAAAGGCTCAGGGGGATATTATCACTCTCTACAACTATCTGAAAGGAGGTTGTAATGAGGTGGGGGTCATTCTCTCCTCCCAGGTAACAATTGATAGGACAAGAGGCAACAGCCTCAAGCTGCACCGGGGGAGGCTTAGATTGGATATTAGGAAAAATTTCTTCACAGAGCGGATTGTCAGGCATTGGAACAGGCTGCCCAGGGAAGTGACAGAATCACCACCCCTCGAAGTGTTCAGAAAACATGTAGATGAGGCATTCAGTGACATGGTGTAGTGGTGATCTTGGCAGTCCTGGGCTAATGTTTGGACTTGATGATCTTAAAGGTCCTTTCCAACCTAGGTGGTTCTATGATTCTAAGGGTCCATAGTTCTACTGAACTCCAAAACAGATTTGCTCCCTTCTAGAAACATTCCTTCTAGCATCTGGTGACATATCCCACCTGTCCACACTGTGCATGACCTGTTGAAGGTCCATTTGCTGTGTCCCCCTTAGATCTCTAGGCATGGCACAGGTCAGCTGCTAGTAATCAAAGCGCAAGGAAATGTGGAAGGAAGCTTGGCCACGAGGCATACGTAGACACTTTCCGAGAGGGACTCCACAGAGTAACACCACAGAGGATATATAAATATACATTTATTGAGTAAAGTTATCTCCTGGGCTCTGTCTTTCATGTAAGCCAATGCAACACATCACAAACAGTGCTACGCCTGGAATGCAGCAAACAGCTCTGCTGCAGAGCCTGTGCAGACAGAATGCATACCATGCTCTGTTGTGCATTTATCACATCATCCATATGGTCAATCATTTGAACGCCTACAAGGACTAGACTTCACCTCCTCTCTTCCCCAGTACCTGAAGTTCTGGGAAACAGCGACTGGGAGCCCAGGGGAGAAAGCAGGTTGAGTCACCTATGGCTTTCCTGAATGTAGATGTCATATAAAGCACAGTACCTATACTGAGCACATATTCTGAGCTATGTGCGCAACAGTTTGAAAGCTTCGTTTCATGCCTCAGGTCTTGTCCTTTTATGTCTTTGGATTGTAAAATTATAATTTATTTAAGTCAAATAATTGGGAGCTGTGCTTAAAACCATATATATATATAAACTATAAAATCCAGTGCTGTAATTAAGTAACTTATTTCTGGGTTAATATTGTATTTCTTGTACACACACCTCTCTCAGGGAGAGATGGGCTGTCTCTGAGATGGGCTGCCTTCCAGCAAACACCGGGTGAGCCCTCAACCATCATAGCAAATCAAGAACAGGGCTTGTTTTGATCAGTGATAATAAAAGTCATGACATTTCTGCCAGTAAATCACTGGTTAGGGTCTCTTAATGATCTTGGCTAGACTTGGAGACAACACCTGTTTTACTTGTGAGAACAGACTGTATGTGCTGCTATGATTGTTTTCAGTGTCACTGAAATGCACAGCACTGTTTATTGGCAGTTATCCAGCAGAGCAGGTGTGCCACTTTTCAGGCTCCTAGTTAAGGGAACACTACTGTAGTTCACTTTGGTCCATTAGATATGAGGATGTGAAGACCTCCAACAGTGAACTTGCCTGGATTACCTGTCGGTATGGAGAAAACCCTTCCCACAAAGATACTCGGAGGACGTGCTCTTTTGATAATATGCTCCAGGGGAGTCACTAATTCTCTGAACTAAAGTAATGCAAACAGTGCAGCTGTACTTTTAAAAGTATAACCTGCATCTATCTCATCTCACACACTGAGTAGTGATTTGTACATTGCAATAGAAATAGCTTATAAAACCCCAATTATTTGATTTTAGTAATATAAATGAATGTTCATAGAAATGTGAAGTGTCCCACATAACATCCTTGCCTCTAAATTGGAGAGACATCAATTTGATGGATGCACCATTTGGTGGATAAAGAACTGGCAGGATGGCCGCACACAAAGAGTTGTGGTCAATGGCTCAATGTCCGGCTGGAGACCAGTAAAGAGTGGTGTCCCTCAGGGATCGGTGTTGGGACCGGTCTTGTTCAACATCTTCATAGCTGACATGGGCAGTGGGATTGAGTGCGCCCTCAGCAAGTTTGCTAATGACACCAAGCTGTGTGGTTCAGTTGATACGCTGGAGGGAAGGAATGCCATCCAGAGGGACCTCGACATACATGTGAGGTGGGCTGATGTCAACCTCATGAAGTTTAACCATGCCAAGTGCAAGGTCCTGCACCTGAGTTGGAGCAATCCCAGGCACAGCTACAGGTTGGGCAGAGAAAGGATTCAGAGCAGCCCTGTGGAGAAGGCCTTGGGGGTGCTGGTCAATAAGAAAATGAACATGGGCCGGCAGTGTGCGCTTGCAGCCCAGAAAGCCAACCATATCCTGGGCTGCATCAAAAGGAGAGAGACCAGCAGGTTGAAGGAGGTGATCCTGCCCCTCTACTTTGCTCTCATGAGACCTCACCTGGAGTATTGTGTGCAGTTCTGGTGTCCTCAACATAAAAAGGACATAGAACTGTTGGAACAAGTCCAGAGAAGGGCCATGAGGATGATCAGGGGACTGGAGCACCTCCCATATGAAGACAGGCTGAGGAAGTCAGGGCTGTTCAGCCTGGAGAAGAGAAGGCTGCGTGGAGACCTCCTAGCAGCCTTCCAGTAGCTGAAGGGGGCCTATAGGGATGCTGGGGAGGGACTGTTCATTAGGGACTGTAGTGATAGGACAAGGGGTAACGGGTTGAAACTTAAACAGGGGAAGTTTAGATTGTATACAAGGAAGAAATTTTTTCCTGTTAGTGTGGTGAGGCACTGGAATGGGTTTTCCAGGGAGGTTGTGAATGCTCCATCCCTGGCAGTGTTCAAGACCAGGTTGGACGAGGCCTTGGGTGATATGATTTAGCGTACGGTGTCCCTGCCCACAGCAGGGGGGTTGGAACTAGATGATCTTAAGGTCCTTTTCAACCCTAATTATTCTATGATTCTATGAGTCTATGTTTGTAGTATGCTATGACGTGGGTATTGTTTTAGATTTGAAATCTTATCTAGATGATTTATCTAGACAAAGCTGTTAACACAAGGCTCAGTCAGATGCAGAGAAGAGCATAACCTCCTGATGAGGACAGATTGCATTCCTCTCTGATTTTTGAGGCCATGCATGTCAGTCAAGCTGCAGTTAGCTAGTAGCAAGGGTTAACCTATTAATGCTACCTGAAAGGCAGCTGTCTTAACAGCCCTGTCTCATTTAGATAAGTGGTCTGTATACAGTAGCCTGTATGTGTTGCGTTTCACTTCTTAAAACACATAAAGGATGCATGTGTTTCTCCTATTAAAATGGTGGCTGTTAAAATGCTTTGCTGATTTTGTTATATGTCAAATTATAACAGCTTACACCTCGTGTATTTATATGTATGTAAGGAACATATACATACATTTCTCTCTGCATTCAGCACTAGCATAATGTTACTCTTACCAGCTGCTTAGCTTAGTGAAACCATGTCCTGAATGTACTTTTCCAGTCTCTCACAATCTCTTCAATAAACACAAACAAGAAATTTGTATCAATATAACAAGGGACTGCTAATACATTTTCTTTGACATCTTTATTGAGACTGTCATTGGTAGACACCCAAATATTCCTCAGTGAAAAACATTAAATAAACTAATTACATTACCCAGTTTAATGAAAAAGTATTTACATTTTTACTTCAGCTATTCCACTGATTTCAGATCAGTTTTTCAAAACTCTGGTAAATAATACTCTAAAAACAATTGTAGGAGCTATAAGAAATGAGCTGTAGCAGTAGTTTATGGGTAGTGAAGCAAAGGGGACTGATAATTTCTCATTTGTCTCTTATTTTTAATCTGACTTCTGATGATAGTTATAAAGGTGCATTTTTTTCTTAGAAGCTTTTTATTTTTTGGTAGGATGCGTTTTTATTCTCAAAGCAGCTTTTGAAATTAGTTTATGGAACTTTTAAAATCAGTTCTTTTTGGGTTTTTTTCTCCCCTGTTTTTCATAGATTCATAAGAGTTCACACTTTGATGAGGATTTGGGAGGTTTCTGCTAAAAGTAATTAAATTCAACGGTCTTCCTAAAATCTCCACTGTTACTCCTAGAATGTCTTTATGCTTTCTTTACCCTGTACGCACTTAAAAATCAATCACCATTTTGCTTCCTTCACTTTTCTGCCTGCCTGTTTCAGCAGCACAATATGATGAGCTCCTGCCTTTATGTTGTCATTATATTTTCCTATGCTGGGAATACGGCTGCAAAGTAGAAGTAGCTGCCTAGGCGACAAATCCTGTGTAATGTGTAGTGATCAAAGATATATTTCAGCCTAATGAACAACTATTTTCAGAGCTCATCATTTTCCAAATCATTGGCATTTTCAAGAAGATCACGGAAAATGTCTTTCTCAGAAACATCATTGTACATGAAATATAGCCGTAAAGTTTATGTAAGTCTAGTCAAGCTACCACTTTGAATGCAGGGACTGTGAGAATGACCAGGGCAGCCTATATTTGGGATCTCAACTGCAGTCTTGTTAGCACCTTCAGTAAGTCTTTAACTGGGAGACATGAAAGCTGGAAGAGTTGCAGTAGCTGTTCTGAGTGCTTAATAAAAGGATTATTGTATACTTTTTTAGTGTCTTAGAGGTCACATTGTATTGGTGAGGTGAGGAATAAAATCCAGAGAGAGATTAAATAAAAATATCAAAATAATGTGATCTCTGTGAATAACTTCAATAAGAAGCTGAAATCCTTCTGTGGAAATAAAGCCATCTGTGTGATTGCCACCACAAACACCAAGTCTGAAAGTAACCTAGAAATTCCAGGCTATTTAGTATCTGAATTACTACTGAACCAAGATATTTCTGCCATTAAGAGAAAAATATTCATTTTTTGTAAGAAAATGAAGACTCTTACAAATATGCATGGAAGCAATATAGAAGATTTGCCAACAGACATATCTTAACTCTCTACGTCTTTGAGCGAGAAACCTTTCAGTAGCGACCAGTGAATCTAGACAATTCCACCTGTATGGTCAAGAAAAGCCATGCAAGTCCCAAAAACACAGAAGTCCACTGTTGCCATGGTGCAACTTGAGTACAAAAGACCCAAATAGCAAATTAACAGCTTGATAATAGCATGAAACTATAGTATTCTAACAAGCTAGTGAAGCTCACTCCAGACATATGTGTTATTGCAGGAAGAAAATACTCAAGGGGCCCAGATAATCAGAGCTTTTACCATTTTATGTGGTAAAAACAAATGGAGATCAGTCAGTGAATGGTGGGTGGAAAGCTGCTGGTAAAGAAAAAAGTGAATCCTGACTTAAAGCATTTCACAGTAAACCATTAAAATGCATCTTTGGTATGTTAAGGCTATATTATACCCGCATCAGTAAGGAATATACTTTTTTTTTTTCCCTAGGTGAATATTTGTCTAGTATCATCTATAGTAACTTTGGATCTCATTCAACACTGAGACACCAGGATTTTTTGACTAATAAAGGCACCTCCAACTAGTAACTAATGAAAGTGGCAGAACTGGCAGAAAGTGTACATACTTTAACTTCTGACTTTGAACCTTGTATGGCTCCAGAAAAGGCAGTTTTGTTAATTCTCTTCTATTTTTAACTGTTTAAACATGAAGATTAATCTTCAGGCAGCAAAACAAAATAGAGAATGAGAAGTATTCATTTCAGAACATTCAGAATGGTGAAGAAGATCTCAAGATTCTTGAGTCTCTGACAAATATAAAAATTTTCACAACAAAATGCTCTCAATATAGTTCTCAATCTCTTTAGAACTTTTAAGGCAGTTGAATTTACACTCAAAACATCTTTTTTTTAACTAACTGAACTGCCTTCTGAAATGATGTACTGTCTGGTAAAATTGATGGACAATACCTTTCTTAAACATGACATAGGATGCTCATGTATATATAGGGGACATCTGTTAGTGTTAAACAAAAATGTGGGCAAGAAGAAGAATAGTTTTTACAACAAATGTACATTAACACTTCAGTTCCAGTTTGCTTCTCATTCATTAACCTATCCATTGTGAATCTAAACATATATTTTTCTTCCACATTTATGTAGCAATTAAAGATTTCCCAATTAATTTATTGAAATTATTATAGAACACTGTCTAGGTTCACCTACACAGGTAACATCTAAATGATTCCATATGCAAGAAATTATCACCCAAATAGTTCTTGATGCTACTTGAAACAGACAAAATGCAGTTACTGTTCTTCTTTTTCCTGACTATACCAGGTTGTTGTGAACCTTTTTAGCTTATGCAAAACTTTATTTTTATGAGTATTTATTTCAGTGAAGAATTCTTTTTTAACCCCGTATCTTGTATCATAATATACAGGACTTGACTCTTTCATTCTTTAAGATCAGTTTCACCTAACCAGGAAATCGTAGCCAGCTTTTTGTTGGCAGTGGATAATAACTTTTTTTTTTTCCATCTTCATGAATAAAGGCTTCAGGAAATAATTTAATACTACTACTTCTAAAAATACAGTTTAGTAATCTTAATGCCAGACTCAGAACATGAAACCAGATGCAGCAAGCCTTAGTAATGTTGTCTGAAAATTAGTGAGACACTGAAAACTGAAGAAGCTGTTTGTTTTCTAGCAAGTAAAATCTGCCATTCAAAACTGAGGGAATGGGGTGTTAAAAATCCTTAACTGTGAGTAAGACAAACAATTTGAAACACAGTTTGGGATAGGAGAAACTAAATTTGAAATGAAATGTTGACAGAAAAAGGTACCGCTTTCATTATAACATGTCCCCTATTGATTAGTTGGCCATCTTTTTTGTTATGCAGTGTTTATAAACTAGAGTCAGTAATCATACTCTGAATGTGAATGTAAACATTATTATATGTACATATATTTCTTCCAAATTTTAACTTATTTAATTAGTAACACTGACTGTACATTATCCCACGCTCCTCATCAGATAGAATTCTTCCCCGTCATTAGGGCTAATATTTAAAAGACAGTATGTGAATTTCAGATCAAAAAGAGTTCAGAGTCATCAGTATACGCATCTGTTTTCATGCACTTTCAGTATATGTTTTTAATTCACATATAATTCCTGGTAATTGCTTGTCAAAAGCTGAGTATGACTGCAAATTGATTTTCTGAGATGTACCTTTCTGTGAGAAGGTGTCTAGTTTCTCCAGCTGTTTTGTTTGTTTGGAGGTGGTTTTTTTTTTTGTCAAAAAAATGAACATACAAAATTTCGGCGTGACTATTTGAAAACAATTGAATCACTTTCTAAAGAATCATTTGTTGCTGGTTCATCTTGCTAAGATATCAGACATCAGCAAATATTTCATCATGTCTAGAAAGTTTAGTGATTTCTGGAGCTTGAGATATGCTATCCTGCTTTAATCACGTATTTTCAATGTTAAATGAAGGTAGGCTGAGAAATTTGGGGCTGTTCAGCCTGGAGAAGAGAAGGCTACGTGGAGACCTCATAGCAGCCTTCCAATATCTGAAGGGGGCCTATAGGGATGCTGAGGAAGGACTCTTCATTAGGGACTGTAGTGACAGAACAAGGGGTAATGGGTTCAAACAGGGAAAGTTTAGATTGGATATAAGAAAGACGTTCTTTACTGTGAGGGTGGTGAGGCACTGGAATGGGTTGCCCAGGGAGGCTGTGAATGCTCCATCCCTGGCAGTGTTCAAGCCAGGCTGGACGAAGCCTTGGGTGGTATGGTTTAGTGTCATGTGTCCCTGCCCATGGCAGGGGTGTTGGAACTAGATGATCTTAAGGTCCTTTCCAACCCTAACTGTTTGATGATTTGATGATTCTATGATTCTAAATCCAAACTACTGTGGCTTGGCACACAAACTCACTAATTTGAGTCAGTGATGATGAACATTTTCAAAACAATGCCCTAACCCAAGCTGGCCCAGAAATCTTCACTTCATGGTAGAAACAATTCTATGTCTATTTACTATTCAGTTCACATAGAAATCAAATCCTATAAATATATGATATAGAATTTTTTCTATGGCAAATGATGCATGATTTCATAACGTGTGACACAATTATGGAGTTTCTGATACTTTTTAATATGACATATGGCCACTGGTCAAAAACATCTTAAAGAACATTTCTTATTATGCTGCCTGATGAACTTTTTTCCCACTAATTTTTTTCATTATAAAAATAATACTTCCATTATTATTTTAGTGTCTCAGCCTTTTCCGTAAGTACCTGTGCATACCGTATCATTCTGGAATTATAGGTTCAGTGGAGCAATATTTGTTACCCCTTACTGCAGAATTCACACAGGCCTAAGCAAAAGGCTCCCAAAGAAAACTTTTCTGGGTCAACACCTAAGGGAGGTATAAAGGTCAAGATGAAAAGGAGATTAATGCGGAATCAGTACTCCACAGGAACTGAAGGAAGTTACACTTAATTGGAACTTAAATTAGCCATCCTTGCATCTTTTTGCCTGCCTTTAAACTGGAAAAGGTTAAGAGGAGCAGCAGATGAGAAAAGTTGACCACAAAACTAATGAAAAGACACAAATGTCTAGGTGATCAAATGCTACAGGACAGTGTTCAGTAGATTCAAACAGTGTGGGTTTAATTAGGGACAACTGCAATAACAGGCAAGAGAAGAAAGCTGTGTTTTTTTTCCTAATCACTGAGTTTAGATTGATGTATATAGTACATGGTGTTTTACAGAAAAATAACCACAAATCTTGGATACCGAAACTATCAAAGTTGCATAGAAAAAGCTTCTTACACTGCTGTGAAATTGCAATGCAAGTCTCATCTTCTAAACATTCCACAGTGAGTCAATAGAGCATCAGGCCTGTGACAACTAAAAGTGAGATTTGACTCACCTGTCTTTATCTGTTCTTGAGTATTGGTCTTAAACCTAGGAGAAACGAACTGAGTACCAGACATCTGAAAAACATGGCAAAGTTGTGCAAAGACAGATATCATGCTCTAATTAGTTTGTTGAATATCTCACACTTTGCATTTAGGTAAGAAATACTGTCAGATCCCCTTGGATCATAATGCAGAGCAAAGAGGGGATCTAGGAAAATATCGGACTTTTTCTGGTTCAGCTTCTTACTTTTCTACTAATTAATACAGGAAATATTTTCCAGAAACTGAATGAATTAATGTAGACTCCTACCTACATTCAATATTTCTCTTTTAAACAACATCTGTGTAGATCGCAGGGGAAGAAATTCACTTAAGAGTGTAACTGGAGAGGAAGGACCAAGGAATATGACATGCTTTGCTACAGGTTACGCCACTATTAACTGGCAGTGTCTAGGAGCAGCACTTTATTAACAAGACTGTCATACTGTTACCCTAGGCTTCAGCAACATTTTAACTGTCATTATAAAAAATGGGGAGGTCTGCATTAAACAGTTTTGTAGATTAAGACAAACTGGAAATAAGGCAGTCAGAAGGATTTCAAGTGCATCAGTTTCCCCTGCTGGGAAGAGGTTGGAGATAGGTAAACTATTCACAGATGCATACTTCTGCTCAAGTTGGACACTATATTTTCTTAGAGATTTTTTTTTTCTACAGATTTTTAAATACAAGCTACTAAACCTGAAAGTTTTTTTAATTTAATCTAGTAAAAAAAAAAAAAAAACTGGAAGGCCTTCTAGCATTGATTATTATACATTGGCACTTTAATAACCCTCAACAATAACCAGAATAACAGTAACTAAGACTAAAATCAGCTCTGGGAAGCTACTTTAAAGAGAAATCCTAAATGACAGGCTTCAGAGATTTAGTTCAGACACTGAAATACGCAGCCTCTCTTTTGTGTGCATTTTTTCTATCAGTTTCTTATTTTTCAGTCAAGAACTTAAGCCTCCACTGCATTAACATGCTGTTTTGTAATTCTGACTTGCCTAGTTTGTGATGATCTTAATCGGATCTGACAAGCATAAAGTATATTCCTTTCTGAAAGCAGCACTTATCAGTAAGGTGTTTTCCAGATCAGCTTTTCAGCATACTCACAAATTAAAAATGAAATAAGTTTGTGAAACACTGAAATTGGAGCAAATTTTCCAGCACACTACGAAGTCACATTTGAGGCATGTTTCTCACACTGTGGGTAAAAGGGAAGTCACTCTTTACAAGTCTTGACCAGTTATCATCCACAAAACTGAAAAAAAAAGAGACACAACAGTAAATCCATGTCATTATAATAATGTTTCTTACTTTCACAGGAGGATCACTTTGAGGAGGGGTGGGTGTACTACCTGATTTTGAACCTGCTTAATATTTGCCAGTCAAAATCAATCTCTTCATTCTCTGTTCTTATTACAATTCAGAAAGAGAAAGGAAAAAAAGAGAAGAAAATAGAAAAAGATAGTAAGTGAAATTAAAAGAAAACACTTTTTAATGTTTTAATAGGTTAACATGTTCTTTTAAGATGCTTGTTGCCTAATATTAAGTGCAGAGAGGCCTTTTGGCTTTGCTGTTCCATATTCAGTGCTTCAATACTGAATTTAAATGTAATTTGAGTAAGGATATACTGCTGCTTCAGATAGTCTTGTCCTATTAACTGATTCCAATTTCTAACATTTCTTGGCATTAAAATTTTAAAAATAATGTGGTATCATGTGCTAACTGTAGAAGCGTTTCATAGAAGACACGGCAAACACTATCTGTATCTTCTGAAAACCTCCACATTACAGAATGGGCATTCAAAGCCCCAGGGCGGAAAAAGTGCGGAATGAATCTCACAGAGGCTTCCAGCATACCATGGGTAGATCCAGGAGTTAAACCCATGTTTGGCATTTACAGTAAATTATTTCAAATTAGGGGAGAGAAAGGAATTTAAGACTTACATATCTCTCATCACAATGTTTCTCATCACAATTTAGTACTCATGTCTACCACCATTTAGTACTCCAGGTGTTAACCTAATGAGACAATTTTTCTTAATCTCACACCAATGCAAATTATGTTTTTCTCATGACAAACAGCAGAACAGGAAGAAGACTATTATTCCTAGTTGTCATGGTTTAAGCCCAGCCGGTAACTCAGGACCATGCAGCCACTCTCTCACTCCCCCCATTCCTCCCCCCCTGCTCCCAGAGGGATGGGGAAGAGAATTGAAAGAATAGAACTCCCAGGGGTTGAGATAAGAACAGTCCAGTAACTAAGGACAAACTAAGTAACAAAACCACTACTGCTATCACCAATAATAATAATAAGAGAACAAGGGAAGAGAATGCAACCACTTATCACTCACCGACCGATACCCAGCCTGACTGAGCAGGGATCTATCCCTTTCAGGTAACTGCTCCCAGTTTATATAGTGGGCATAACATGCTGTGGTATGGAATACCTCTTTGGTTAGTTTGGGTCAGGTGTCCTGTCTCTGCTTCCTCCCGGCTTCTCCTCCTCCCTGGCAGAGCATGAGACTTAGAAAGTCCTTGGTCAGGATAAACATTACTGAGCAGCAACTAAAAACATCGGTGTTATCAGCACTGTTCCCAGGACAAAAGTCAAAACCACAACACTGCTCCAGCTGCTAAGAAGGAGAAAAATGACTGCAGCTGCTGAACCCAGGACTCTAGTTCAGTTTTAGTCACCTTTACTTCTGCTCAAAAAATTTCCCTTTATTTTTCATTATTACAGTCAAGAGTGGCAATACACTGTGAACGTGAACTGTGAATCCAGTGACTGCCTCGTGTGTTTCTCCTGGTAATTAACCGCTTGTTTAGAATTATCTTTTCAGCACGTAAAGTATACCCATTTTTTTTACATCTGAACTTTTTTGCAACAAGCCAGTCCTTCTCAATTCTCTTTGTTGATCAGAGTACAGCTTTTTTAATATCCCTAAACCTTTTCCTTGCTGTCAGGAAGAAGACGACTAAAATGCATGACATAATCTGAAAATCAACGCTAATAGGGATCTAAAGGAAAAACTTTAAAAACAGCTTTTCAAGAGCACACAGCTGCATGTAAATGAACACAGATTCCTTGGAAATAACCCAGAATGTCAAAAATGTCCTTTGCATTGTTTTTGGGGTACACTGTTTCATATTTTGACTTTCTCAGTATCTTTCATTAGAAGGTACATATTTAAAGAATCCTTTTATTTAAGAAATTTCTAGCCCTTTTTCTTTCCCTATCACTTGTTTCCCTAAGCATGTACTTAATATATTGATCATGCAATCATCTTAAAGTTACCTGCTTGTATGCAAACTGTGAGCTATATGATTCTATGATTCTATATGAGCTACATGGATGCAAAATATAATCTGAAATGACAACAAAAAGATTTCCAGAAAAAAAAATTAACACAGCCACATTATTCTTTGTAAGGAAATACTCAGTGATAATAAATACAGCTCCTCAAAACACTTTCCATGTTGTAAATGAAAACAGGCTACAAGCATTCTACCAACAGAAACAGGAAAGACTATTTTTATCATGGTGAGCATTCCTGAACAGTTTTCGGCAGTATTCATCTTGCTCTTTCTTGCTTTTAATTTTTCTACAGTGGAAATCAGTGCTGGTTTCAGTGTCTGGTTTCTCTGAGTACCTCAGGGGAGTTTCAGATGGAAACCTTGTACTTATCTCTAGCAAAAAAAACCAGTACTTTATTTCTCAGACTGTTCCTGTGCCACCTCTCTTTTTAGCACTGATAATAACAGGAAGGAAATTTTTCAAGCCCAGCTCTCCACCAGGAAACTCAATACTTACCTGTAAAACTAAGTAGTAAAGGTTTGCCCTGCCATGACATATTTTAATAACATTGCACAACAAACTACTCTGTAATTGTCAAAAGTGGAATAAGACTGAAAGGAAGCTATTTTTTCGTGATTGAAAAGGGAAACTACCAACAGCATTAAACGGAAATATTTAAGAGAAAATACACATTTATCTACATTAGCCCACATTTGGCTCTTTCCTTGTCTTCTGTACGTATCTGTCAGTATAGACATACCCTTTATGTTTAGAATCTCTTGCTTTTTCAAGGAACACAGCAGCAAACAGAAAAATAAATGTTTCTACATCTTCTGAAACAAGATTCTTCAAGTATAGGATAACGATTTACAGTCATAGAAAGCAGGTGGTGAAAGAGATACTATTGTGCAACTATTGTCCTGTGAAACAGATCCATATTGTACTTAGCTGTACTTTTAGCTGTACTTTTCCTATCAGTTTCAACCCTATTAGAAAAAAAACTAAACAACAAACACCTGTGTTTTTTTTATATTTGCTTGCCTTTATTCAAAGCCATTAGTAGGATTTATTATTGAACTTATTGAATGGTTGATTATAGAATGGAGTATATCAGTATGCTATGGCAATTACCTTCCATAACATAATTCATGACCGTTGCTCCAGTGAACTGTTGCAGACAACTAAAAAAAGAAAAAAAAGGGAAAAATAGAAATATCTGTAAAATGTCAATTATAATTTAAACAAATATATACTCTGGACAGATCTATTGAAAAGACATTTGACTGGTTGTTAATAATAATAATACTTATGCAGGGGGAAGTTTTATTCTGTGTTTTCCTATTGGTAAAAGTCTTGCCTCCAATGACATTGAGTTGGGAATATAGAGAGAAGGAAAGCTATATTGGTAGATATCAGGGTTAAAGAATTAATTTAACTTTTAGTCTATTCATGAGAGCAATAGTACTCTGCAATGAGCATCTCTAACAGTTCAATCATCTAAGCAATAATAATATATCCAATACTGTTAAGATACATAGTGTCACTCTATAGAATCATAGAATGGTTTAGGTTGGAAGAAACCTTAAAGATCATCCAGCTCCAAACCCTCCTGCCACAGGCAGGGACACCTTCCACTAGATTAGGTTGCTCAAAGCCTTGTCCAACCAGGCCTTGAATGCTTCCAGGGATGGGGCAGCCACAACTTCTTGGGGCAATCTGTGCCAGTGC
Organism: Pezoporus occidentalis; assembly: GCF_034315485.1. Lineage (NCBI taxonomy): Eukaryota > Metazoa > Chordata > Aves > Psittaciformes > Psittacidae > Pezoporus > Pezoporus occidentalis. The sequence continues at coordinate 824,423 of NW_026916325.1, forward strand.
GTCACCACCCTCATAGTAAAGAATTTCTTCCTAATATCTCACCTAAATCTCCTGTCTTTAAGGTTAAAGCCATTCTCCCTTGTCCTGTCACTACATCCACTTGTAAAAAGTCCTGCTCCTGGATTCTTATAGGCCCCTTTTAGGTATTGGAAGGCTGCTCTAAGGTCTTTACATAGCATTTTCATCTCCATTTTCCCTTTCTTTCTCCCTCTCTCTCTGTCAAAATCAAATGGTGTGAAAGAGAAAACAAAAAGAACAGGGCTCTCAAGATTCTTCTCTCAAAGAATATGAATAACAATTTCTATGTTGTGGAAGGATAAAATCTTCCTCCTTCCCTCGTGGTAATCAACCAAAGTCTTTTTCTTTTTTTCTTTTTTTTTTTTCCCTCCTAGGGTCTTCCTGTGAAGAATTGGAAGTTTTCCTACTTTGGGAAAAAGTGTTATTTTGTAAATTATTAGTTTCAGGGACTTGAAATTAAGAAATATAATATTTTCCAAAAGGATGACTGTAAATACTCTATACAACATATCAGGTGAATAGAATGTAGAAAGGAAGAAAGAGTCACAATTTGAAAACAGTGTTTTTTATGGTTACTGACTTTAAGAAAAAGAAGTCGCTCTGAATTTGTTCCATTATTAATGGTTTATTTAACAAATGAAGAAAATATAAATTTTTATGTTTCATTAATTTAATTTTATCTGTTGGGATTTCTTTTCAAACTTCATATATCTTCATGCTGTCTATAAACTGAGTTACACAGTTTATTTGAGTTCTACTTACATATACTTGTAAGCAGAGCCAGCAAGCGAGTGGCTGTCATTTACAACAAACATCTTGAAACAACTGCTAAAATACTAGACCAATAATCAGGTTTCATTCAAAATGACAGTTACAAAAAGAGGTCTTGACACGGCATTTCAGTCCCTTTTTATTAAATCAGAGATCTGCTGTTGTTATGAGAGCCTAGTGTAGAAAACAGAAATATTGTTTGGTCCTAAGAGGAGAAGAGAGAGTGACAAGTGATGGATATTGTGGCAGCTCTTCTAAGAGGTTAATGCAATCAAGTTCTTTCACTAAAAAACCAAACAAACAAACAAGGAAAATTGCCCTATATCAGACTGATGAAGGGCTATAACAAGACTGTTGTTGCATGAAAAAAGACATGATTAGTATTTTTTTAATTGTCAGAATTCTTGGTAAAAGAGGTATCTAAAACAAATTAGCAGAACAAATTTTAGATTCCTCTTTTTCTTCACTAAGTAAGTTCAGAATGGGGTTTGGGTTAACTAACTCAGATCTAGACAACAGGCTTTTAGGTACATACAGTTAAGCAAAATTATTTCCCCCTCATACAGTGGAACAATCTGTAGAAGATATGACTCAGCTTTCTATTTTCCTCAGTGGGATTTCCTGATCAGCTGATTTCAGCTCACTCAACTTCTATCTGCAGCCAAGAACTCCCTAATATTCCAATTATAAACCAGAAATAATGTATAATTTTTGAAGTAATGAGAAGTAGATTACCAAATAAAAATAAGATAATTAAGTGAAACTAATAATGTAACTTCATGATGTGTTTATTTGTTTATGGAATATTCATCATGAAATCTAGGAAAACTATCATTTTTACCTCACAAAATGGAAATGATTGTTACTACTGATTGATACATACCTTGAATGGTGGCATAGAAAGTGCAAGAATTTTTCCAGGCTTTTGGCAGTACATATTTTTCAATTTTACACCTTCATCTAAGATAAATCTTTCTGCCTCACCATCCCAGAAGGACACAGAATTCATTAATACTGAATGAACCTCCTGCTCTTTCACTTCCCTAGAGTTAATCAGCAATTTCTGCCAACTCATTTCTGGACAGTTTAAAAAGAATGATGGGTATTTGCTGGGAGACAGCTCAAACACTTGGATTTCTTAGTCTGTTTCCATCTTTGTGTGATTGATGTTATCGATCCTAAAGGAGAGAGAAAGGAACACAATCTCTCAGATGTTTTTCAGGGTGGTTGGAAAATAGCATTTGGTAATGCATGAGCTGTTAGCAGCTTGTCTCCTGTTTTGAACTATCTCCTTTCATTCTGAGGGAAGACTTCTTGGGTTTGTCACTTTGCGAAGGTAACCTGCCTCTCAAGAAGTAAAATCAGTTACTCTCGGGATTTTCATTGTCAATATTTTTTTGTTATACTAGATTTTATTTATTCTCTGTTTCAATAATATCCTTTTTAATGTACATAACATCCTTAAATATTTGCTTAATTGAAAGCCAATCCAAACACACAGGAAATGCAAATAAAAGTTTTTACTTTTACAAGCATCATTTACAAGAATCATAGCCACAAAATTGAATCAGTATTTGTTTAGTGAATTAATCTCACCAAATTTTATTCCAGAAATTCTTTCATGGTAACAGTAATTTTAAACCATTGTGTATTTTTATAGCCTGCCTCTAGAAAATATACATCAGGAATATGTCTGTTCTTGAAAGAGCTTCTCTAGAGTATGCCAAATGTGACAAAACCTATATTCCAGTCAGAGAAGGAACATACCATGTTCCTGCCTGTCAGGATAGGCAGTGCTGGATGCAATAAGTTTCATTTTCCCAGGAATTCTTAATCCTATGTTCTGTTAGTCTGAATCTAGGAAAGTACAGTGAAATAACTTAAATGTAAGTATAACTAACAAGAAGACAAAAAATAAGGCACTGTAAAGCATTTTTCTTGTGTCTGAAGTTCTTTATTGTGAGGGTATTTGCAGAAGCTGTGAGAATGCAGTAGTGCTGAGAAAGAGAAAAAAAAAGATTCAGCAATAAAAATATCTGGAGTAATTTTTCTTAGTATACTTATTTATTCATTCATTTTTATTGACTGTGCCAGAATAAAATTTCCATGAGACACACAATATACAGAATTATGCCTTTCACAAATCCTCAAGCAGAGAGAGCTGCCTCAAAAACACATAATGAAGGAAACACATAATGAAGGGAAGTCTTTAGAAAGAGGCTGTTTAAATAACTAAAATAGCTGGCATGGTTGAGAAATGAGTTCGATAGCCAGTTGCCATTTATTTTTAATCTGTTCAAAGCAATCAGATATTTAAAAGAAATTACTTTGTCAAACTTAAAGAAGAAGATTTTATAAAAATATTCATTGGAAAGGTGATTTTTTTTTTTTCTTTAGAATTATAACTGAGAGAAAAGGGCTGAGAAAGTTGGGGCTGTTGAGCCTGGAGAAGAGAAGACTGCATGGAGACCTCATAGCAGCCTTCCAGTACCTGAAGGGGGCCTATAGGGGTTGATTTTCTGAGATGTACCTTTCTGTGAGAAGGTGTCTAGTTTCTCCAGCTGTTTTGTTTGTTTGGAGGTGGTTTTTTTTTTTGTCAAAAAAATGAACATACAAAATTTCGGCATGACTATTTGAAAACAATTGAATCACTTTCTAAAGAATCATTTGTTGCTGGTTCATCTTGCTAAGATATCAGACATCAGCAAATATTTCTTCATGTCTAGAAAGTTTAGTGATTTCTGGAGCTTGAATATGCTATCCTTCTTTAAACACGTACTTTCAATTTTAAATGAAGGTAGGCTGAGAAAGTTGGGGCTGTTCAGCCTGGAGAAGAGAAGGCTACATGGAGACCTCATAGCAGCCTTCCAGTATCTGAAGGGGGCCTATAGGGATGCTGAGGAAGGACTCTTCATTAGGGACTGTAGTGACAGGACAAGGGGTAATGGGTTCAAGCAGGGAAAGTTTAGATTGGATATAAGAAAGACGTTCTTTACTGTGAGGGTGGTGAGGCACTGGAATAGGTTGCCCAGGGAGGTTGTGAATGCTCCATCCCTGTCAGTGTTCAAGGCCAGGTTGGATGAGGCCTTGGGTGATATGGTTTAGTGTGAGATGCCCCTGCCCATGGCAGGGGTGTTGGAACTAGATGATCTTAATGTCCTTTCCAACCCTAACTATTCTATGATTCTATAATACTGCCAGATGATGAAATTAGTATGGCAGATACTTAAAATGAATAACAGGCATATCTGATCCTGGCAAAAGTTTTTAACGGCGTGCAAGTAGACATAGTCTCATAAGGAGTTACATGCTATGTCTTTACATTTTGCTGTTGTAACTGTAGCTATAGGAAAAATGCTTTATTTTTCTTATACTGCATTTGATAAGCAGCAATATTTAGGAAATCTATAAAGAATATGTTTTATTTTTAGCAAGGTAATAATATATTGCCTGTTACAAGCTAGTTCTGATACATCAGCTGATGCTCAGAACTGGATTGAGCCTCGTTAGCAGTATTAGCATGTCCCTCCATATTAGCATGTGAGAACAGGAGATAGATGGTTGCAGCTGCTTTAGTTATCTGCATTTCTTTGCATTGTGCCACAAAAGCAGACCTGAAACATGAAAGATGTGGTACATTACCGTAGTAATATGTGAAGGTTATCTTATTGTGGAGAAATAGAGATAGCAATACAGCATCTTGATGGAGGGAACAGAACTTGCTGGATTTATATTTTTTTTCTTTCTGTGAACAATATAGAGGTTTAAAACATTATTCCCATTCCTATCTAAGAAGAAAGTCCTGTAACTGAAACTGTGAAAAATAGAAGGTACTAACATAGTGGATTTTTAGCATAACAATGCCCTTAGAAAAATTTCTTTCTGCTGTTCCCAAAGGAAACAACTGTATATGGTAAAAAGAATATTTAGAAACTAAAAAGGAGCCACCAAAAATCCCCAAGGTGACTGATTATTTTCAGTTGTTTGTTTGTATTTTGGGGCCCTGTAGTTTTTTTTTACATCTTGCAGGGCAGAAAATCCAGTGCTGTAGCCTTGTATTGTGCTTGTGTAGAGCCTTGTGTTGTGCTTATTGTGGATATATTAATTTTCATGAAAACCATTACAGAATTTATACTGGCAATTCCTATCATGCAACATACTGAGGATGTAAGTAATGAATATAGAAATATGCATAACCTATGTAGTTTTATTTATACCTTCATGAAATCACTTTCTCCCCATTTGATATGCTCCCTGTTCTTTTTTGTTGCTATAGCAGCTCTTTTCACAGTTAGGAATTTCTCACTTTCATATCTTAAGGCCCTTCCCATATTGCTCATGGAATTAATAGGAAAATATAGTACGTATATCTAATGATAGATGAGGAGATATACCATGCTTACAAATTGGGAGGTCCCCAATTTGAAGTTTCATTACAGAAATAAAGATAGTGAAATAATTTGATTAAAAAGGTAACACATAATTTTGCCACAGTTTTATAAAGCTAGGAATTCATCTTGCCTAATAATTGCCACCCAGGAGCTGGATTCAGGAATTGTCTTTTGTTTGTTTGTTGTCATCTGTGTCACTTACTTTGCTACACTAAGATAAGTAGTTTTACTTATAATCTGTATTTTGTTTGCCCATGCAAAACATGTCCTTGTTTTACACTGTTGCACATTGTAATCATTGTCTGTGACATAGTGTATATCCCTTATCTAACTGATAATGCAGAAGAGAAGTACTAATATGATGTGCTAAGAAATTAATTAATATACTCACCTTGTTACACAAGCCAGAACATGGCTTCTGTGAATAGTTTCTCCATTCCTTTAAGACCTACTTATTTGTCTCAAGTGAGGCCATCCTTTCTCCTTTCAGCTATGCTTTATGTTGATATGTTTTATAATTTTAATGTTTGTAATCTGTGACTACTTTTCATTTAATGTCTCAGACACCTTCAGAATTTTCTGGTACGTTTGTCTTTACCTTGCAGTATCGCATCCTTAAGATAGCAAATTGTGTTATGCTTTCTTCTAAAAACTAAATTGTATTATAGGTGCCTGAGTAAAAAGTCACTACCTCAGTGATTGATACTAATGACATTTTAATCTTATCTTTAAAAGAGAAGATTGGTTGATGTTGTTCATTGGTTGCCGAGAAGCTCAACATGGCCTGGCAGTGTGCACTTGCAGCTCAGAAAGCCAGCCATATACCGGACTGTATCAAAAGAAACATGACTGGCAGGTCAAGGGAGGTGATTCTTCTCCTCTACTCTGCTTTTGTGAGACCCCACCTGCAGTACTACATTTAGCTCTGGGGCCCCCAACGAAAGAGGTATATGGACCTGTTGAAGCAAGTCCAGAAGCCACAAAGATAATCAGAGGGCTGGAGCATCTCTCCTATGAGGGAGATTGGGAGTGTTTGCCTTGTTAAGCCCAGAGAAGAGAGTGCTCAGGGGACACATTATATGGGGTACTAGAAGTACCTAAAGGAGGCCTACAAGAATACTGGAAAGGGAGTTGTCCAAGGGCGTGTAGTGATAGGGTGAGGAGGAATTGCTTTAAACTGGAAGCAGGGAGATTTATATTAGATATGAGGAAGAAATTCTTCACTGTGAGGATGTTGAGACACTGCAGCAGGTTTTCCAGAGAAGTTGTGGCTGCCGCATCCCTGAAAGTGTTCAAGGTCCAGTTAGATGGGTCTTTGAGCAACCTGGTCTAGTGGGAGGTGACCCTGCCCATGGCAGGGGGTTGGAACTAGATGAGTTTTATGGTCCATTCCAACCCAAACCATTCTATAATTCTATGTTTTATGGCTGATGCTTCAAGGACCAGGACATTTCCAAATAAGAAGCAATATAATATGCAGCACAAAAAAGAGGACTCTGTCTGTCTTCACACTTAATCAGGTGATCACTTTTTTTTGTCATCTCTTATTGCTTTATCTTTTAAATTTTTTAGCTTTTTTTCTCACTGACAATGAGAAAGAGTACAGAAAACATAATTGATAAAATATAAATTTATAATAAAATTTAATAAATTTAAATTATTTATAATTTTTAATAAGATACCCAAGAATTATTACATCCAATATGAGGTTGTTAATGCTGAGAATAGATAAACCCTTTAAAACAGTATCTTCTCACATCACTCATTCAGCAAGTTTCTGATAAAGCTAATTACTGCCTAATTTATTGAAGACTGAATCACAGGAAATCACTGCTCTCCAATGTAGTATGGCAGATAATCCATTAAGTAGCACAGTAGGATATGAGGCAATTTGGAACCTATCATTGAGAAATGATCTATGTCCTCCAAAGAGGCAAGAGGCTGGCTGTGCAGAGGTATGTCTTAGTCAAGTCATAAATGCCTGTTGCACTAATCTTGACCAAAGCACATTTCTGATGCTGCAGAGCTGTAAACCAGATGTGTGTCATTAGATATGGACACATTTGTGTCCCTTTCCCTTATGCTGCCATTCATGATAACTGCAGACCCAGATGTAGGCTGCAGCACAAAGGAAGCATCAAGGCTGTTTAGTTATCGATTTGATAATTTAATCTGCCAGTAATCTTCCCTGCTCATGCTGCAGCCTTTTTATTACAGGTGGTGTTTACGAGGTGTCTATCTTCTTCCCAGCTACCCTTTTCCCAGAAATTGTGGGGAATGAACTAGTCTGAGGTTTGTGTTAAGTTTTTATGACGCTGTCTAAGAGGTTTAGAAATTATCTAGGACACAAACATATACACAATCAGCATGATCGTATGAACTTTCTCCAGGAAACCAATCTCAAAATAGAAATAAACACGAAGTGCTAAACTTTTACAGTAAATGATAGAATAATGTTGATTTTCTGTTTTACAGGCTTATGGTGGTCTCAACAGAAGACAGATGTACATAAATATTACTACTACATCTTGAATCTGCAGGAAAGCAGAAAACTTGTCCTGATTTATATCCCCTGATATTTTCACCTGTGTCCATGTTCTTGCAATCTACTGCATGGTAACTGTACTGGATATATAGATAGGCATAAAATTCTTGCCTCTTTTTTGTTTTGATTGTTGGAATTCATAAAAAAACATTTCTTCTGCTGTAAGAACAGTAATCTGAACATTAACAAATCATCACTTTGGGCCACAAATTTCCCTCTCCCAACATCTGAGCCTTGTGACACAAAAAAAAAGGAAAGTGCAACAGAAAGTAAAGATTTTTATTAAACGGGGATTTTTATCTTTTCAGCCAATTAGATTTCCTTTTTTTTTTTTTTTTTAATTTTAATTTTGAAAAGGGTCATGTTTGGATAAATATATTTAACTGAGTTAAATATGTTATAACATAATTACTTAAAAATATAGAAAGCTTGGAGATGCAGAAAATTTTAAATTATTTTCCTCTCATAAATATGTTTTCTTAGTGTATTAATAAATGATATTTTAATCTAACTAGCTGGTTTGGTCAGATTATATATTTTTTAAATCAAGTTCTGAAACTCAACCATGTTAGGCTCATTTAGACACACAAAGCTTATAGCCTTCAAAATGAGTGTTGCTGATCACTTCAATGAGGCAAGGTGGAATTCTTTAAAGAAGAAAGTTTAAAACTGGTTACAAAATATGTGAATACTGCGCTGTGAATGGATCTGTCCTTCATGTTCTTGAGCTTTAGTTTACAATATTAATGAGCATATTGCATATGATGGAAGAGGTCATTTTTTTCTATGGTATTTTTTATTCTGGCAGAAGTCTCATCTGAAAAAATCTGCTCTGCCTGGGCACTGCACTTCTAAATAAAATACAGGTGAATCAGGTAGAGTTCAGGGGAGCACAAGAATAGCAGATATAGAAGACACAACCCATGAGAAAATGCTGAAAGGAATAGCATTTGTAAACTATAAAAGAACAGCCTAAGATAACTTGTAATACATGAAACATCACTAGATAGAGGCTGGTGCACATTTTTTCTCATCACTTACTGAAAAAAGGACATGAAGAAATTAAGTTAGATATTAGGACTTTATGGGAGATATTGTCATTAGATGTGGTAAGGGTAGTGAAACATACAAACAGGCTATAGAGGGAACAGGTCAGATAGATGTCTCAGGGGACTGATGTGGTCCCAAATGAAAGAGAATGATCTTTTTTTGAGCCTTTTGCTCTCATTCTGTGAAGCAGTTAGTTGTTGCCATCAGTAACAGGCTTCTGCCAAATTCGGTCAAATTCCTTGTCCAGACTCACTCTTCCAAAGTCTCACACTTACAACTGCATCATGATGATTAAAGAATAATTGTCTTCATTAGATAATCAGCTTGGTGAACCATTTGGAACTCAATCTTGTTATTCCAAATGAATTTTTTAACTATTTGCAGGCAACTAGGAATACAGAAATAACTGGAGCAACCCAGATTATTGGCAGAGATATTAGCCTGTCACTAGTATAAACTTATTCAAAAGAAAGTGCAAGAAATCTTTCAGGAGGCTGGCATGAAGACTCATACTCTCAGACTGTCTCCTTAGCCTTAGAGACATGGAACATCAACAGTTATATCCTTTCAGCCAGCCTCTTCTTATCTTCTCTTAATCCTTTCCAATTGAAATGTGGACAGTCTCATCATCTATGCAAATCCTTAAGTTTTCTTATAAACCTTCTTTAGTCTTAGTCTCATTAGCATTCATATCAACAAGTTGATTGGGTGCTGTTAGGAAGGTATATTCTTCTTATAGCTTTATAGTATTACAGAATCTCCATTTGTGGTTTGTTTTTTTTGTTTGGCTTGGTTTGGTATTTTTAATTATTAAAATAAGGGAATATAAAATTAAATAATTCAAATTCCTATAGTTCCTTTTTTAGCACATCGTTATCCCAAGCTGTATGAAATGAGCACCCTTCACATTTTCATTCTGTCTTTACACAAACCATATATTTCTGTGGTGGGTCTAACAGTTAAATACCACCCAGTCACTCACTCACTCTTCCTCCTTAGCAGAACAGGGGAAGACAATAAGAAAAAAAGAAAGAGCCAACCCAAAAAACAGGAGGAAGAAAGCTCATGGGTTAAGAGAAAGTCAGGGAGAGTACTTAGCAATTACTTTCGCTGGTAAATCAGAGGTGGGGAAAATGGACTTAATTTACTGCCAAACAAAATATCCAGGTAGACAAAAACAAAAAGACAAACACTGAAGAAATGCATTTTCTCCCCACTCTGCCACACTCAGATTCAGTCCTTCACTCCAGACTCCTGTGTGCCCACCCTAGATGGCACGGGGAGGTGAAGGAAAGGTTATGGTCAGTGCATAGTGTTTTCTGTTTGTCCCTTCCTCTGTTCTGGCATGGGCTCTCCACAGGCAGGAAATCTGCTCTGGCATGGCATCTCCATGATCTGCAGAGACTATCTGTTGCAGGGATTGGAACACTTTCTCCTCCTCCTTCTCTGGTCTTGGTGTTCCCTCTGTTGTTTCTCACTCTTTTCCTCCCTCCTCTTTCCTCTATCCACTGTTTTATAACCCTTAAACCTCTTCTCACAGAGGCAACACAAACTTCAGTGGTGGGCTCAGGTTTGACCTGAAGTTGTGCACTTGCAGCTGGATGGCTGGACTGCTGACCAGTTTAGGAACCTGCAGCTTCCCCTCTTCCCCTGCTAAAACTTTGCCATGTACACCCATAAGTGTCATCAATTGCTTTTCAGCTGAACAGTGATTACAGGCTGTTCACTTTGAATGTAAGTCATTTGGCATCCTATTGCATTTTATTTCAGCCATCTAAAACCCTATTCATAGCTAGAACAGTTTGAAATTCCCCAGCATATCTAAGGCAATTATACCTGGCTAGCAGATATTCTTCAAAACAAAACATAGCTGTGCACAGACTGATAAAAGAAAACAGGAATATTTTCAGAGGATGCAACAAGACTGCAATATATTCTGTTTATGCATCACAGGAAAGCTTGGTGGATTCCCATGCTGCGCAGAGAAAATACACTTCAGTAAGATAAGGAAGAAGAAGAGCCATAGCAAGAATGTATAATTACAGGAGGAAGAGTCTGATAGCTAGTAAAGATGTAGTTAATAAACTACACTAATGCCATAACATTGTGTATGTGATATACTATATTACATATGCAGCCATAGCTAAGAAATTCTCAGAAATCCCAGGACAGACAAATAGGATTGAAAATAAATAAAACACGTAAATTATCACCATGAATATCAATCTTCAACTCAGATAGATGAAGAAACTCTCAAAATAGGAAAATTATTCAATAGATCCTCGGTGGGTATGCTGCTTCTTAACCCCATGAAAAATACTGTAGAACAATGTTCTGAAGAAAAAAAATGTTTTATAAACTTCAGGGATTTTTGAGCAGTGTAAACACAGGTGTTGGTGACAGATCTAAACGTATTTAATCCTTCCTTAAAATACTCTAAGGTGACAGTTACTGGAATGTATTATTGACTTATATTTTCTGACAAACATAGTACATTTATTCCATGCATTAATTTCTTGTTAATCTTCATCTTCAACCACCTACAAAAAGTCTTGATACTTTGAAAAAAACAGTAATTATGTCATTCACAAAAAGTCACAAGATGGTATTCAGTGGCTGATGCAACTCAAGTATTTATTTTTAAACTCAAGGTCCAAGATATGTGCCTTCCAATTTGATAGAAAATAATGCTCTATTTCCATGTCAAATCTAAATTCTTGTATTTCTGTTGCTACATTTATCTTAGTTCTGACTGGAAATATAAGGTAACATTTTATTTCATCTTTCACATTTCATTCAGCCTGAAAATAGAGTGAAGAGTTTTGCCTTCAGGAGAGAGTTTACATTACTTTCACTTGTTTGGTCAATCAACATAATTTACAAAACTGAACCACTTACCTATAATAGTAAGTTTCAGAGCACCTTCAATTTCCGTTTCATTTCCGAAATTTGCTGACTGTGGCCCCCCAAAAGCTATATCTTGGCTTCAGTGGTTTTCATATGCAATAAAAGAATTTTGAATTTCCAGACTGAAGGCAATTAGTTCTGTTCTGCTACATAGATAGACAGATTAACCAGTTTAAAACCCTTTGTCACACTGATGCATATCACTATGATCAGCCAGCAGAAACCATTCTTGAGGCATCACAATAGCCCATCTAAAAGAATCATTTGTAAGGGGAAAGGATCAAGTGATATACTATCAGTATGGTCACTGAAGACTTTGCCCAAACACATTAGCAGACATGAAAAATTGCATTGAAAAATGCATATTAGAATATTCAGGTTAGGAAGAGACCAATAGCTCCGTAAAAGTTGTGAAAAAACAACCTTCCCTTAGGTGGGTAAGAAATAAAAATGATGAAAGGGAAGACATAAGGTATTCTTTGCACAGTATAATCCCCTTGCTGAAGGCATGTGCAGAGTTGAAATTTCATAATGAATCTCCTTTGGCAGACACAGCTGCATGTAAGCAAAGACTTTAAGAGATAAATACAGAAGTGAGTTTGATAAAACAGAAACCCCCAGCAAAAATTCAGCTGTAACAAACAAGACATAATCAGACCTCCTCTCAAGGAAAGGTCAGATACAAGATGAAAACATATGAAAGTCTTTGTTTACCATTCCAGAAAAATTTAAGAACCCAGTCTAATTTCTTATAAAGTTGCATTCTTGTTGTAGCATGATGGACTGGGAAATTAAATGAAACAAATCTCTGCAGTTAAGTTTTTACCTCTTCCTATTACTTTCCAGAGACTCTGCAGCAACTGAGGTTAACACTGGAAACCACCTTCACTCGTGTTTTTAAAGTACTGTACATACTCACTGTACTTAGGTAAAAAATTGGAGGTGGGGTTATACTGGGAAAATTCAGTAAGGAAGGTATCACTATTGTTATGAATCAGTTTTACACCAAATATGACTGTGAACACAAATACAGATTATATTTATTTTAAGAATTTGCTCCAGAGCTGGTCTGTGCATCTGTCACATAGAAAGAAATTATAGGGTTCCTACGCAGTCCTTTCTAATGACTAGGGCTGCAGTAGGAGAAGATCATTTCTTGCTGAAATTTAGCCTCATCTGAATCCTGCAGAAAGGAAGTCTGCAAAAATCTGAACATTTATTATCCTTTGAAAATTTCTGAGCCACTGCTCAAGGGAATCTTGACTATTCTTAATCTGTATAGCAGAATGAGTGAAGCTCTCATATTCATATTTCATAAATATTTGTTGGCAAGTTACAATGATAGAAGTTATTCCACCAGGCATGTCAAGGATTGCCTCTCATTTTGTTTGGTGAGACTCAACTCAGCAATCTAAGAATCAAACCTAATTATTTCTTGTTTTGCAAAAGTTGTCATTTTTGTGAAAAATGCACGCTTGGTAAGTCATTCATCCTCTTTATTAAACATTGTCATATTTTTCACTGCTACTTTACATTTCTATGCACTTTTCTTGTTCTAAGCTATTAATCCCAAAAATAAAACTACATCACCACTCAGCAAGGCAAAGCCCACAGAAATGATGGGGATACTTAACTATTTATGCTTCATCTGAGAAATGACTTGCATTTGTGCTTGGGTTGCAACAACTCTTAGTTTCTACTTCCTTAAATGTTGTGCCTGAGTAGGCAAAAACGCAGGAAATTTACCAAAGGAGCTCTGCTAATGATAAGTTGTCCACAGCCAGCAACAGAAATGTTAGGATGGAACCTAGCTCAACAGAGGTGATGGCATAAGAGTAATCTCTGGCTTTTTAAAATTTCTACTTAACGAGGATAATAAATGTCAACCATTACTTACTTCACTGTGGAGGAATTTTGACTAAATTTCTTCTCTATTAGTTTGTGAGGTATTTAATACTATAACATAAGGAAAGATCAAAATTGGACTAAGATTCCAACATTTTAAGAATTTATACCAAACTCTGCAAGAGGAAAGTGCTCAATTAGAAAATGTAAAAGGATGAAAAGCTTATATGCTTGGTTGCATCTGTTGGTTCATCAAACACTGACTACAGATGTACATTCTTCTTCTCATTTACATGTTGTAGAACTGAATTTCAGCACTAGCAATGAGTACCAACCAATTTGAGCAGCCATTTCATAGTCTTATTCAAAGTTTCCTAAGAAGCTATTCCTGAGAGCTGCCTGTCCTTTCTGATTTTGTTTGTGTATCCATGTCAGTGACTGATTAATGGTAATGGGTCCTAAAAATAAATGGGAGAAACAAAACTTCCTGGATAGCCTAGACAGGGCTGTCACAAGCAAGTCAGAGATCAGGACCAGATGACTCAGCAGTCTCCAAAATCACCCATACCACACTGCTAATAGCAATGCACTTAAGCCTATGTTTTGCCTTTGTTTTCCTTTGTCATGACCACTCCCTTCTCTTTTAATTTTGCTACACAAAGTGTTCTGCCAGTATTTTAGCATGCGTATCTGTACAGAAAAATATCTTAGTAAGCATTTCAGTCTTCTCCTTAGCATCTGTTATTTGCATTCTTTCCTTGGAAGGGTAATATGTTCATCTAGCAGAATATGATTGACTAACTGAGCAGAAGGGATATTTTGCATGTGTCAGTACTTGGAAATGCCATAATTTGCATCTATTCTGCCAGCCTCTTCTCTTGCATGGTTTATTGCAAAATGACAACCTTTATTGGGCCTTGCTATCTTTTCTCTAGTTTCACCATTATCATTCTGGAAAATTGCCTTTATTCATGGAAATAAGATTGGTCTTATAACCTGGCAGAAAAAGATGTACATACTGTTTTGTAAGATATCTCTTTATGAGAGGTTTTAAAATATTTTTTTATGAAGTTAGTGTTCACTGAATAAGTGTGATGAAGTTGGGGCTGTTCTATTATCCCAACAGAATCAACATACCGCAAATAGTAACAGTGTAAACTTCTTCAACTAAACCAGGAACACTGATCATGCTCTGCCTAAAGATGTGCTTTCTTCAAGTTTTCTGAAATTGTTTTATTCTGGATCTATAAGAAAATTGCTACTAGTTCTTACTCCGTTCTACTGTCCTGGTATAATATCTTCGGAGCAACAGACTTGAAAACAAAGTACAAGTATAAATGGATTATGAGTGTGTTTTTCCCATGTAATAAAATTTCATCATCTTTCCTATGTGGATATGTGTTTAATCCCAATTTACTTCATACCTTCATTGAATATTCTGGTATTAATATTTATTTTCTTTCTCCAGTTTCACTTTAGATAATCACCTGGTATTAATACAATCATGCTTAAACTGAAAATTAATAAAATTATTTTCTCATTATTGCATCCACACTGTTAGAGATAGCATGTTCCCACCTAATCTCCAGACTCAAATATGGTCTTTTCAATTAAAAAAAAAAAAAAAAAATTAAATTTTGTGTTAATGCATCCATTAAAAAAAATCCTTCGGGTCTCACTAAGTAAATGGAGAAGCTTAAAGGTAAAAGATTTCTCTTAAAGGTAAAAGATTTCTAATTCCTGTATTTGTTAGTCATATGTCTGGGAAAGCTTTTATGATGGGTTGTATTTCCCTAGGGAAAATGATAGCAACTGAGAATAAAGTCTCATTTCCCTCATCTTAGGCTCTCAACTGTAACTTCAGCAGTGCTATAGACATGGATTGCCAGAATTGCAAACTTTTCACATCACCACATTACTGATTTAACTTATTTTTATATTTACAGCTTGAAAAGATAATTCTGCACTTCAATTGTTTGGTAAATTGGGGTGGAATTCACTTTATCTAATTTGAGCCAAGATAAATGTCCAAATACCCACCAAGGCTGCCACTAAAGTCAATGGAGAAAAAGGAGTAAGGATGATTCATCTCATCTGTCTTGGTCACATAGCTTCAGCGTACCATGATTTGACTTGGAATGTACTTACCAATCTTTGCAGATCTGCTAGTTCACCTGCTTACACAATATGTCTCTTAGATCACTGAAATTAGGTGAAATGAATTTTACTTCCACTCAACACATCAGAGTTGAGTGAATATTTATGCACTTATGTTTTGAAACTCAAACATTCCTTCAGTCTCTGCAGTTAAGGTCTGTTATGTTTGAAGAATAGGCATGGATGAACACTAAAGCTAACAAAATAAGTAATATAAAACTCTTTGCTTGAATTTTGCAACATCTGGGATTTTTGTGTTCAGTCTCCACCAGTATTTGTTTTATCTTCCTGAATTATAAAATAGAAGCAGCAGTAACATGTTTTCTACGGATAGGATGTTATATGCCAAATGAACATATCCCCAAAGTTCCTACAGCAACCCACTCATAGACGATTGAGATAATGGATCTGATCCTTCATAATTTGGACCCTTTTGCAATTAATATTTTCAGTGCTTTAAATAAAGGCAAACTAATATTGATTTCTGTACCTAGTACAAAATATTTTCAGGCTGACTAAATCTTACTAGTTGCAGAAAAAGAGTGGAAAATTCCTTTTCTGCTTTCCCTTTCATTTCTTTTGGATCTCGTGGGACTTTTGACATGGCATTTTACTAAAGGGTGGATTCACCTTCCTATCAGATTCAGTGGGAGATATATCCAACCAGGGAGCAGAAATGATCCTATATCTTCATGGACCAACTGTCACTAAGCAACAGCTCACATTCCTTCTGTCAAATAATTTTGCAAGTTTATGTGGTATTGAGCCTTCCAGAAAAAAAAAAAAGATAAGAAGAAAAATACATGTACACATAGCTGGTCTGATAAAATCAGCACTAAACAAATAGAATTATTAACCTTCTAATATCTTATTGGGATTTTATAAGCTAGTTAAGGCAATATTTTGATGGAAAACCTGATTGCTGCAAACTTTGAATCAGTTTGTTACAAAAGGATTGCAACCCTAGGGAACAAAAATTCTTTTCTAGCAAAACAGTACAAAGCACCTTCTCTCACACAAAATCATAACCTACAGGCAGAGTATGCCACTGTCTGTCCTATGAAGTAATCCTGCAGGTGAAGCTGCAGAGAGACACAGACATGTTACAGCCACAGGTGTCTCTTTTAACTCAGGTAAAAAAGTCTCTTGGATTAACAATTCATACAGCACTGAAAAAATAGCATTGCCTGCTGTTCAGTTCATAAACCCTTGTTTTATTCATACTCTGCTAATCAGCTGCAGGTAGTACCTACTTCTTTTTCAAACTTAAGGCCCTTTCCAACCCTAACTATTCTATTATTCTATGATTCTTTAAGGAGATCAAGGCATAATGAAGAGGATGGGATGGAAAGTTCCTGACTTAACAAACTTTTATCATGAAACATCTCAGTGAGGAACCAGGACACTTTGCATAAGGCACTTTAGGCTAACAGAGTTGGCAAAGGTAAAACATTGACCATACAGGCAATAACACTACTAACAGACTTCTGTGAGGCATCTGGATTGGTACTGCATGCTGTTTAATTGAAAAAACAGAACAAAAATATACACAGTGTACATTAAATGCCAAAGACTAATTAATAGTGTGCATCTCTATCAGTTACTTGGATTAGAGTGGAAAAGCTTTTTTGGTAAAAAGTTGGGGATGACATATAGGTCAAGGCTTTAATAAAAAATGAAAATGATGGATTACTGAAGAAGCAGCACATTAGGATCAGCACCTAAATGGCTTGCTTTATCTAATATAGGCAAATAGGATGCTTAATTTAAATTGGTCACCTGTAAAACCACTTTTTTAAAGGACTGGAAAATATTCTGGAAAGAAACATTTTAGAGAACAATTTAAAAGTCCAAGGATCCAGGATTTGCATATAATCAATTAGGACAACATTTTTGAATGCAAGAGACGCGGAGCTCTATATTAAGAATAAGGCATTTTCCTTGATGTGAATGCCACTAAGAAAAATAATTGCACCCATTTCATGAGCACTGAAAATTAGAAATAAGTTTGGAAGACACCAGTGGGGATGAGGTGCCACTGTCTTAAACTGAGAGACTCAGACCTGTCTGAGTTTGCATTGGTAAGTAGTAATACGCAAGTTGTAGCAGTGAATCTGCAGAATAATAAGGTCAGTGCTGGATGCCAAACATCTACACTATAAATGGATGAAAGTTTTGCTTAATACTGCTTCTAGTCTGGTCCTGTTATTTGTATACCCATAATTGACAGGATCACGTTAAAGAGTGTCCTGAAGCATGTACCCATCCAGACTTGGGTTGATCTAGACTTCAGTCTGTTCAATTCAAGGGTTTGTCATGAGGAGAAGCCAGGAGTCCAAAGTGAGGTTGACAGGAGATTTCCTTCAAAACTGCTTAATCTCAATGAAAGCATGTTTGGTGTATTTAGAAAAGCAAAAATAGCTTGATGTCTTTATAAGTTACTACTTGTGGAAGGGTCACTTAAAAGAAAAATTTCTATTGTATAATTCACCAAAGTAATGCACACAGTAGCTGGAAATTCAAACTTGATAGGTTTAATACAGAAACAATTAGATAGGTCCAAGATAGAAACCACATGCCAGTATCACTAGTATAAATTATATACACATTAGTTTTTAACAACTTCTGCAGTGGCTTCTATACCACTTCAAATGTTTTTAACAGAGTTTTTAAAGATAGGAGTCTGGTTTTGTGACTGAAGACTTATCTCCATAAGCACAGAGGTGAACAGAGGAACAATGACAGGTAGGACAATCCTAATAACCATGGGTGTCACATGAGAGTGACCAGTGGACTCAGTGGACAAGGCAGCTGTTGCCATTTGTGTTTAAAACAGTTTTTCTGTATGCGTTGATTTATCTACGCTTGTGTATGTATATATGTGTGTTGTATACATGTTCGTATGTGTGGGATTTGGGAATAAAAGCTCACCTTCAGTGATGGTTGGACCTGGGAACATGGGCCCTCAGGTCTATAGGCTGCCAGGTTCAGTAGGCGCTAGCAGTACACGGCAATTAAAAAAAAAGAAATAAATAAAAGGATACAAGGTGAAAATTTAGAAAATTGTAGTGTTGTCTTTAACCCATAATTTAGGGATATATGAAGAGAGTGGTCTTATTAATGTGTTCCCTTCACTACAGGCTTGGTGCCACAGAGTTCAGTTAAAAAATTACCAAGAACTAACTGGTCAGAAATTAACATGGGAATTGAGAAACATAGCTTAGAGTTTCCAAAAGAGCTCAGGGTTTCCTTACTTCCTTCCTTGTTTCCTTGTTTTCTTCCTTCTTTTTTTGCTTCCTTCCCTGTTTCACTTCATGTAGGTTCAAGAATCATCTCTATTGAAAGTGCTTTGCTGAAATTGTTCCAACATTCTGTTGCATCAACTAGTCATATCCCATAACACTCAATGCATTTACGGTCCCAATATTTATACAAAATTATGAATTTGGCTTACTATTATCATATTTCCTTTGCCATTTTGTAGTTTATTTTCTGAATCTGATAGTCTGAAAGAGCACCTAAGTTTGTTTTTACATAAGTTACCATGGAGTAAAAAAATAGTGAGTAACAGACAGGACATAGTCCGAGGAAGCAAAACCAGAGAAATGCAATTAGAAAAATTTTATCTAGCATACAGAATCCAGCCTCCAAACTTCAGTGAAGTACATTAGGATGACAAACTTGACAGTGAAGAAGAGCTCTGTACCCTGTCCTAACTAAACATGACAAATAATAGACTATTTTCATCTGATTAGTGATATTCTTATCAGTTCGAAAGAATACTGAGGAACTCCCAGAAATCTCTTCATCTTACTCTGTTTCCTTCTGATTTCTGTAGTCATTTATGTGGCTTTTTTTCTGTGTGAATAGAAATCTGTTGTAGGTTGGAATTTTACTGAATGTAATGTAGAGTGATTGTTTGTCAGGGTTGTTGTTATGGTGATATGTCTCAGCTATTACTGCCATGAGGTTCATTTTCACATTCTTTTGAGTCCTTGGAATTTTACTCAAGAGAAAAAAAATTGGGCCATTATCACAGCTTCTGTTATTGCATCTGGCACTATTAATACTGAAACATTTCTATCAAGTTTCATCCAAAAATAGCAGAACAAAAGAAAGATGTTCCAATGGCTGTAGGTGATATTTTTTGACTGATAGTTTAGTATAGCAAGTCTGCGCCTGCAGTCCAGCACTGGCACAGTCTACTGAAGTAGTACATGTCACTTTTTGTCATGCCCTGGCAGACATCTTTCTGGATGCAACACAGAAATAGTTGTGAAATATAATCTAGAGGATATGTCTTACGAACAGCATCATCTCTTTTATACTATCTTTCTTCTTGGTGGCCTTTGTCTGCCACACCCTACACAAACATGAGAAGCATGTATCGGTATGGCTGTGGGAAGGAAATCTGTCACTTCAGTGCACCAGATTTTCTCAGCATTACTTGTATGCTGAACAGATGCTGTAAATCTACTTCTTGAGGCACTGGATGCACAAGGCTTGAACTGGAGTGCCATCTTATACACACATTAAGCCCATAGCATCTGTGAAAGTTACAGCCCTACACCACAGCTCCTGAAACCTGTGTTATTGCATATAGACAGTGAATCCACCATTTGTTAGGAAAAATATGTAATATCCAGCTCTTTCATAAGGCTAACACAAGGCATACAAAAGCAAAGACTCTGGTGGTTGAAATGAATAAATTTCAAAAAGTAGATGTATTATCAAAGGAACCAGAAAATTGTCATTGTGATAGGCGGAAGTTTGAATCTTTTTCTTACATTTGGGACACTTAGTAAGGTAAAAGGTTAATAAAAAAGAACTGCCTTTTTATCAGTGATGTTCTGTTACAGCAATTTTTACTCTTTTTCTTTTTTTTTTTTTTTCCCCTATATATTCCAGGACTTAGCTTTGACTGTGAACCCTATAAAGATTTCCTACTCAAAAGTACCCTGGGTTATTACAGGTGGTGTTCACATTTCTTGTGCCTAGAATTTGTTTTGTTACTTTGTTCACCATATGCTGAATGCAGTTCTGTATTTGGTATTGCTGAAGGGGTTGCTTGGCTAGCAAGGAGACACCCTGCTCTGGCTGTTTCACTGTGCCATGAAGACTCTGCAGAGGGGGAGTGGAAATTGTACCTTCCAATAGGAAAACCTGGAGAAAGAGAAGGTGAGGGTGCTTATGCAATGCAGACAGAAAATTAGAGCAAGAAGGGAACATGGAGCACAAGAAGACATTGGGAAATGCTTATGATGAACAGATTTGATAACCAGATAAAACTAAGACAAATCTGTTTAAAGAAAAATATTTTACTTAAATCCTGTTAATTCCTAACAGGCAATCTTTGTTTTGACTTAAAGGGAGCAAGGCTCAAGAGAGTAAGGTACCTAAGGGAATGCAGCTGTCAGGAAAGTGTGAAGTTCTTTTCAAGACCAGATGTATTCGCTCACACAGAAAATCTGTGGTTTTGTTGTTGGTTTGTTTTTTTTTTTTGGTGGGGGGGTCCTGTTTTAAAATGATCTTATTTCAGTAAGACTTAGCTTTGCTGTCAAAAATTATTTTTATCATTTTTGCTCTTTTCTCCTTAAGGAAAAGATGCAGGTTAACCTCTCTCAACTCTCTAGGGTTTTGACACGACCACAGAAAAAAAGTCCAGTGCAATGGGAGAGCTCAGGCTGGAATTCAGCACAGTTCCATGAGCACAAGAGGTATTTATTTGACTTTCTGTGAACCATTTGCCCATTTTGCAACAATATTAATATTGAACTGAAATAATAAATCAGTTCTGAAAAATATTGCCAGGTTTCCATGCCTTTCATAATGTGCTGGTGTCGTGGTTTAAACCCAGTCACGCAGTCTCTCTCTCCCCACCCCCTTTCTTGCCCTCCCTCTGCTCCCAGAGGAACGGAGAGGAGAACCGAAAAGAATGCAATTCCCACGGGTTGAGATAAGAGCAGCCCAGCAGCTAAGGTATAACATAAATAACTACTGCTACCACCAGTAATAATAATGATAAAGGAAATAACAAGGGAAGAGAATACAACACCTCACCACCTGCCGACTGATAAGTTGCCCCCCCCCCAACCTGACCGAGCACCGATCAATACCTAGTTCAACCCCGCAATCCTAGCCCTTCTGGGTAACTCTCAGTTACATCCTGGGCATGACGTGCTACGGTTTGGAATACCTCTGGCTAGTTTGCGTCAAGTGTCCTGTCTCTGCTTCTTTCTGGCTTCCCGTCCACCCTGGCAGAGCATCAGACTCAGAAATTCCTTGGTTAGTGTAAACATTTGAGCAGAAACTAAAAACATCGGTGTTATCAGCAATGTTCCCAGGACTAAAGTCAAAACCACAGTGCTGCACCAGCTACTAAGAAGGAGAAAAATGACTGCTACTGCTGAACCCAGAGACTAAGGGTTTGTTCCGTTTTATTTTAAACTGCTTTGGGTTGCTATAATTGAAATCATTTCTTAATTAGCAAAATAGATGTGGCTACTGTGATAATATTAGTAAACATAGGCAGTCAAAACCAACATTTCCCTCAGGGAAACTTTCAAACTATCACCAAAAATATCACTATAGCTACCAGCTGCATAAATATTTTTGAGAGATCAAATTAAAGATTTTACAAATCAATTGCTTACACTACAGTTTCTTGCATGAAACCATGGTGGTCTTGCATCACCTTTGGAAAAACAATTTTAAGGAACTTGAGCTCATTTTCATGTTGAAAAAGTAAAGTGTATAAAATGTATCACAAAATTAAAGCTTTGGCCATATCCACATTTTCACCAAAGTATTTTCTGCATTTATATCTGTATGCAGTCAGCAGAAATAGCAAGAAATCAGTAAACAAACCAGTCCTTTGAGGTGTTGTATAGGAGATGTATAATCACGTACTGAAAGGCTTGCTCTGCCACAGTCTATTTTTTGTGGTTAACTGACGCTGATTTCTAAGGTTGCTAGTATTATAGAAGGACAAGATTCTCTCTTAGGAAAATAGGATAAATAAATTTTAAAATAATTGCTAAAGGAACCATATGTCACATTCTCTTCTGCTGCTCTTTCATATTTTTTCCATCTGAAAGATCCATCTTCTGAAACACAACCTTTTCTTCTGACCTTTAGGAAATTAAATAAAAATGAGAATTTCCCCTTCTCCCCATTTGGAGGATGAAAAATGTGCATCTAATATGAAATAAAGTAGGTTAAATTCCTCCTTAACAAGTTATGAAAACCTCTAGGATGTTTCTAACAATATCTCTTAAATGCTTTTCCCACCACTTGGGAATGTGTGCAATTAAAGAATACTATAATTAATTAATTGATATTTCTTAATGGATTACAGGCTCAATCTATGATTAATATGCACACCAACATTTTTATCTTCACTACAGACAGTTCTTTCTGACATAATTTCATGACACAAAAATTTTGCTAATAGCATAACAATAAATTAAACTGCATTTTAAAAATACTTTTAGCTGGCTCTTGTGATCTGCCTCTGTCATGGTTTAAACCCAGCCAGAGAGCTTCTTGCCCTCTCCCTACTCCTGGAGGGATGGAGAGGAGAATCAAAAAGAATGCAGCTCCCACGGGTTGAGATAAGAACAGTTTAGTAACCAAGGTATAACACAAATCACTACTGCTAACACCAGTAATAATAATAATAAAGGAAATAACAAGGGAAGAGAATACAACATCTCACCACCAGCCGACCAATAACTCGCCCCCAGCCCGACCAAGCACCGACCGATACCTTCTCCAACCCTGCAGTCCCAGCCCTTCCGGCTAACTCACAGTTACATCCTGGGCATGACGTGCTGTGGTATGGAATACTTCTTTGGTCAGTTTGGGTTAGGTGTCCTGTCTCTGCTTCCTCCCAGCTTCCCCTCCTCCCTGGCAGAGCATGAGGCTCACAAAGTCCTTGTCCACACCAAAACATCACTATCAGCTCTGTACCCAGGCCGAAAGTCAAAACACAGCACTGCACCAGCTACCAAGAAGGAGAAAAATGACTGCTACTGCTGAACCCAGGACAGCCTCCTATCAGAGCTATGACCAATGCTGCCCTTCTTTCAGACTGGTTCTCCAGAGTGCATCTGCCTTCCACCAGCAAATCATTTGCAACCTTCACAAGGTGTTCATATTTCATGTCCTTGCTTTACATGGTAGGACTGACGAACACCATACTCATTAATGAGCTTGATTATCCTTATATGGATTCCCCTTAACAAGGAGCTATATCATTTCCAAAGCTGTTTTTCAAAGATATTAGCAGAAGCATTTTTGTCATTGTAATGTTCGGCCAACACCCATGCTGACTGCTTGTTCTGACAGAGATAAAACAATACGCCTAATTAAGAAAAAAGGAACCATCAAGTTCATCAAGAAAAAAGTATTGAGGAAAAGTATTAGTGGAAAATACACTTAACATGATAAAATATGGGTCCACTGCTTTACTGAAGGGAAGATGATCAGATTTGAAGCTTATACATTTTCACGTAAGAATATCCATGATCTCATATTGTGGATAAAGAACTGGCTAGATGGCCGCACACAAAGAGAGTTGTGGTCAATGGCTCAATGTCTGGCTGCAGACCAGTAACGAGTGATGTCCCTCAGGGATCGGTGTTGGGACCGGTCTTGTTCAACATCTTCGTCACTGACATGGACAGTGGGATTGAGTGCGCCCTCAGCAAGTTTGCCAATGACACCAAGCTGTGTGGTTCAGTTGATACGCTGGAGGGAAGGAATGCCATCCAGAGGGACCTTGACACTCTTGTGAGGTGGGCTGATGCCAACCTCATGAAGTTTAACCATGCCAAGTGCAAGGTCCTACACCTGGGTCGGAGCAATCCCAGGCACAGCTACAGGTTGGGCAAAGAAGAAATTCAGAGCAGCCCTGCAGAGAAGGCCTTGGGGGTGTTGGTCAATGAGAAAATGAACATGAGCCAGCTTCAGTGTGCGCTTGTAACTCAGAAAACCAATGGTATCCTGGGCTGCATCAAAAGGAGCATGACCAGCAGGTCGAAGGAGGTGATCCTGCCCCTCTACTCTGCTCTCGTGAGACCTCACATGGTGTATTGTGTGCAGTTCTGGTGTCCTCAGCATAAAAAGGACATGGAACTGTTGGAACAAGTGCAGAGAGGGCCACAAGGATGATCAGGGGACTGGAGCATCTCCCGTATGAAGATAGGCTGAGAAAGTTTTGGCTGTTCAGCCTGGAGAAGAGAAGGCTGCATGGAGACCACATAGAAGCCTTTCAGTATCTGAAGGGGGCCTTTAGGGGTGCTGGGGAAGGACTCTTCATTAGGAACTGTAGTGAAACGACAAGGGGTAATGGGTTAAAACTTAAACAGGGAAGTTTAGATTGAATATAAGGAAGAAATTCTTTTCTGTGAGGGTGGTGAGGCACTGGAATGGGTTGCCCAGGGAGGCTGTGAATGTTCCATCCCTGGCCGTGTTCAAGGCCAGGTTGGACAGAGCCTTGGGTGACATGGTTTAGTGTGAGGTGTCCCTGCCCACTGCAGGGGGGTTGGAACTTGATGATCTTAAGGTCCTTTCCAACCCTGTAGATGCTATGAATCTATATCCGATGTGACACACATGGCAATTGCTCACCTTTCATACAAATCCTTTCTGATGTCATGTTTTGCAGCCAAGACTATGCAGGAGCATAGAGTTGCATGCTCCACTGGGAACAGTTGCCTTTGGCGGGACTGACTGTGCAGAGTTCATCACACGCCCTCATCATTGCTCTTCTGTTTCTCATTAAAGTAAGCCCACCAACCACATTGCCATAGCGTCATTTACAGGAGATGTTCCATGATAACCAAAATGAAGATGCAGCTATTCCATTTTCTACGGTTTGTGTAGAGCTTGAAATTATCAGGAGATTTTGGCTTGCAAAATCTTCCCAATGACCTGAGGTGAAATGGGGCATCCTGGTCTCTTCCTTGCTTGTGCAGAGCTGCAGTTAGTAGGTGGGAAGGGGAGAGAGGTGCTACCATGAGGGGTAAGGGGAAAGGAGGGGAGGCCATAAGGATGAAGGGAGAAGAGGGGTGACCATGAGGGATGAGGGGAGAGAAAGGGTGGCCAAAAGGTGTAAGCGGAGAGGTGGTGTGGCCATGAGGGAAAATGACAAGCAGAGAAGAGGGGTGGCAATGCAGACATGAAAGGAGATGGTGAGTGGAGAAGAGGATTGGCCATGAGGGAAGATTTTGAGGGGAGATCAGTTTGCTTTCAGTGACATGGTTTAGTGGTGGGCTTGGCAGTACTGGGGAACAGTTTGACTTAATGATCTTAAAGGTTTTTTCCAATCTGGTTGATTCTATGATTCTATGATTTTGAAATAGGCTAGATTATGCCCCACTCTATCACTGAAGACCCTCCAAAAATAAGGAATTGAGACAGGCATGTGCTGTTGCAGTCAAGAATAAAATTACTCTTCTTCTGTTGAATGATACCTAAAAACCACTGGCAAGTTTTCTACCAGCATTAAATTATGTGGGTTTGTGCTTTGAATTCTACAGGATTTAGAAACAGCATTTATTGTGTGCCTTCACTGTCCCTTGACTTCCTTTCACCACAAAAAAGCTGCAAGGTTCAGAGAGGTGATTACTTACAGACATAGATATAAGAAATAACCCTTCATCTACACAGAGAGCTTCCTAAAAAGGATCAAGTGAAAACAAAACACAATTGTGCTGCTGCCTAGGGAACTATCTAATGTACCATGTGTGAAAATGACTTCTCAGAAGGAAGAAATGCAAGAAGCAGAGAGGCTGCAGTATCACATAAACGTCAGCTTGTACCTAGTGAAAGGCAGCTTGAACATATGCTGATATTCAGAGTGGGATGGATACAGTTCATTCACATCCACCCTAAAAATATCATGCAGCATATTGCTGAGGAAGTAGTAGGAGAAGAGCAGGAGCAAGCAATATTCATATCCCTGTGCCAGGAACTGTATTAGGAAGCTGGGAACTGAGAGGTGGTGATAAAAGTGGTGTTGTCACCTTTATCTGCTCTTGAGTAGATGAGCTTGCTGGTGGGTCATTGTCTTTCACTGTTGTCTCCTCCCCTTCCTGCTGAAAGGTATTACTGCAATTGCAAATGATACCCTTAAGGGGGACACTTATAAAGCAAGTTATATCGATGATATTTGCTCTGTGTCCTTAGAAGATAAGTAGCATGCTGACACAAACCTCAGGAACATGGCAACGTTAACCTTAGCTTGTCATGTAAATCTCTAAAACACAGTATCACGGGAGCAGAAATTTTTTGTCAGCAGCTTTGCAACAAGCGCTGTTAGCTACATCTTGTACAAGTGTGCTTCATAAACAGGAAAAGGCTGGCTCTGGTAAGACTCTTAGAAGATTTTTTTATTCTTTTTGATGTCAGACAAGGTTCATGGTTTTGCATATAACAATGCCTGAGCTATTGCTTTCACTCCCCAGGGACTCCCATATACCAGCTTCATAACGTAATCTTATATAAATTTTATACATGAAATTATATAGGGAAGCATTACAGTATGAGGAAATGGAATGTCATCCATACACTTTTGACTGTTACCACTCTCTCTTTTTTGTTTAATTCTAGATCCAGAATCTTGCAAAAAACTATTTTCCAAAACAAATGGTCTGATATCCAGCCTGAAAAAAATGGGAAAAGAATTAATGGAGCTATTTAGGACTGTAACTGCATGTTTTTTGAAGCATGTATTTTGCTGAAATAATTTAACACTTCTTTAGGTTGCAGGGCATCTAGAGCTACTGCTTATCTTATTGTCTACATCTGTCCCTGAGGAAAACATCAGACTTTATATTCAGGTGAGAGGCTCCAACTGTAATCCATGGGTTTGTTACATCCAGTTTTCAGGAACATGACAAGGTTGTGACACCTGGGAGTACAACTGAAAGAGCAGCCGCTTCCGCATGGTGAAACCTGTTACACAACAAGGGACAGCATCCACATATCAGATTAACTGCAGGCACCTTCAGGGTGACTGAGGTATTTGATTTAGATGCATTTACATAATTCTCTTTCCAAAACAAGAGTGTAAAACAGCATCAAACATCTGCATTTGCCATTTTCCTCTTTCTCTTTTCCAAGACATGGATGTTGTGTGTGGCATGACCTATTTGAAGTGGTAAACATAGGCCAGCCCTATGCTGCTTTCATCAGCTGTGAGGAGTTTCTCTGGCTTTTTTTGGTCCAGCTTTTCTCAGCTAGCCATAAGACTCATGCACTAGAGAACCTGCCACCAGCTACTACCTACATTTACTATAGATGCTTTCAATACCTGGAGTAGGTTGTTTGACTTGGCTCTCTGTTTCAGCCCTCAGTCTCACTTCTGTATGAATAGCTTAGTGGGCAAGAGACAGATATGTTAAACAGAATCCTTTTAATAAAAAAAAAAAAAAATAAAAGATTTAAGTTCTCAATTTGTGTTGCTTTAGCAGCTCTGATAAGGAGAAAACAACCACTTTGTGGTGATAATGTGGGAAAAGCTTCATCGTCTGGTATTTCTCACTCCTTGGCTGCATATAAATTACGTAAGAGTCTGCATCCATCTTAGCCTACTGCACCCCACTTAGCAGCCTACATGACTCTGCAGTTAATTCTTGCAGCTACTGTAATTCCCTCTTGAAATTATTTGGCAGCTCACCCTGCTGAAAAGGGCATATCTGGAAATTGCCTTTTCTGCAGTTTCACAATGTCTGCGATTATCCAATTTAAGCAGGAGTATCACGCTCAAAGGAATTGAATTTCCATACCTGACTAATAGCTCCTGTCTGCAGTTCTATTTCTAGTGGGTTCTTTACAGAGCCGCAAATATTGGGTACAAAATACTGAAAAAAGCTAACTAAAGTATAATTAAACTAAAATCAACAAGTGTTGAGTGCAAGCTGGACATTAACATTCATACTAAATCTCTTAAAGAAAAGGTTAAACTAAAGAGCATTTGTTCCCAGGAGATTTCTCACACATTTTACTATCTTCTTCAGGAAGAGATTTGACTTGTGGGGATCAGGTTTTATGGCTAAAACTAATGCCAGAACAAGCTTTATTAAAACAGAATGTTCGTGTTATACTGTGTGCATAGAAATACATCACTTTCCTCTTTCAGAAGGCAAAGAAACAGAAAAATCACTATAATACAGTCAAGAAATACTTAGTATCCCAAGGTTCATATAAGAAAGGACAGTCAGTTTGGAATATATGAATTGCATATCATCCTGTTCTAACGATTGCCACAATTTACTAATAAATGCTTTGACAATCCAAGTCACAGAATCAGAGAAGAGTGAGGGTTGGTAAGGAGCTTAAGATAATCTAGTTCCAACCCCCAACATGCTTAATTTTCAGTAAAAGTTTGGATGATAAATTTTTTTTTGCAGTATGGGAAGACAATAAGGTGAGTGTTCTTCACTACTCTAAACTGGTTTGCCCTTTCCTAACAGAAGGCTGGTTTTTCTGTTGAAAGTTTTCCACAATAGCTACACTGGCTATTAGTGTCCTGGTAGTCAAGACAATGCTATAAAAGCAGATGATTTTTTTGTTAGCTTGGTTGTTGGGTTTTTTTTTTGCAAATATTGTCCAGTCTTGCTAAAATACGTCAAGGATAAACAGTATGCGCTACACCACTTTCATAAGAGTTGTAAGCTTTCCATTAGATAGACAAGACTAAGGACTTTTCAAGGACCCAGGGCTTTAAAGCTTTTTGAAACTTACTGGCTGAAATAACCTCTCAGATACATGTTCAGTTCATACAAAAAAAAAAAAAATAAAGGAGCAGTGCAGTTACTGTGAATACCTTTGCCGCAACTATTAAAAAAACCTCTTATTGGAGACACTTTTTTATTTTCAGCAGTGTTTTACATACTGGCCACAGAAACCACTGCACCAATCTGCAGAGCTATCAGAATCACAGGGAACATTTTAACACTATAAAGCCAGCAGCAATAGTAGTAGGATGCAGATCTCATTCAGTCCTCTGTGTCATGATTTCTTGTGCCATACTGTTACAGAATAAAAATATGTAGTCTAAAATCAAACAGAAGAAAAAAATTCTCCAATTTTTCCTGTGTGATTTGCAAGTGTAGTACAATTTTTTCTAGCATTTTTCCTATATGTGGCAGGAGTACAGAAATGGCAAAAAAGACAGAGTCCACGTATCCCTTGTGTATTTATGCACACATATCTACCCATTCTTCCTGTAATAAATGTGCTGGACTGCAGGAGAGTGGACTTTGGTCTTTTGAGGGATCTGATTGGTGGAGTTCTAGCGGATAAAGCCCTGGAGGGAAGAGGAACCCATGAAAGCTGGTTAATGTTCAAGGATCACCTCCTCCAAGC
Source organism: Pezoporus occidentalis (assembly GCF_034315485.1). Lineage (NCBI taxonomy): Eukaryota > Metazoa > Chordata > Aves > Psittaciformes > Psittacidae > Pezoporus > Pezoporus occidentalis. The sequence continues at coordinate 854,483 of NW_026916325.1, forward strand.
TCATGAGTAATGCATCCCAACAAAGAGGATGTAGGGCAGGAAAGCCATGAGGCCTACACGTACAAACAAGGAACTCCTGGACAAACTCCAGTATAAAAAGGAGGCATGCAGAGGGTGTAAACAAGGATGGGTAGCCTGTGAGGAATACAGAGAGATAGTCAGAGCAGCCATGAATCAGATCAGGAAAGCTTAAGCCCTGATAGAACTCTAGCTCTCCTTCCTTCTTCCCTGCTTAGTCCCCCACTTTGAGTACTGTTTGGCAGACGTTACATTCTAGCAAGAGCACTCTGATTTTACTTAATACAGCCATAGAATAATTTAGGTTGAGAGAGGACTCCAGAGGTCACCTAGTCCAACCCACTGCTCAAAGCAGAGATAATTAGAGCAGTTTTCTCAGGGCTGTGTCTCGCTGAGTCTTGAACATCTCCCACAGTGATTCTCTTCACACCCTCTCTAGACAATGTGTTCCAGAATTTGACACCCTTTATGGCAAAAATATTTCTTCTTTTGTTTAACAAAACAAAAATCTGTGTCTGTCTGTGTCCTCCCAGCAGGTAGCTGCAGAGAGCGCTAAGGTCTCTGCTGGGCCTTTTCTTTTCCAGGATGAACTGACCCAGTTCTTCCAGCCTCTCCCTGTGTGCCGTGTGCTCTATCCAGCTCTCTGGCCAGCATGGTGGCCTCCTCTGGACTCACTGCAGAATATCAATATTTTTCTTGTGCTGGAGAGCCCAAATCTGGTGTCAGCACTGCCAAAGAGAGGGGAAGGCTCACCTTCCTGGACCTGCTGTCGACACTCCTTCCACTATGTGTAATTGAAAACCAAGTAACTCATTTCTTTACCAAAAAAAAGAATGGATTTTTATAGCTTAAGGCCAATGACAAAACACAGATAATTTCCTTTTCCAGTACTCATTTTTTTTTCTGCCTATGTAGCAAGGATTTCTGAAGCTTGGTAGTAACATTAGCAAACACACAGATTTTTTCTAATTCATGCTTCTACCCATCATGTTACTCATCCAGCTCCCAGAACTGAGAGATTCTATCCTTCGTTCTTTTTATCTTACTATTTTCCTTCATCAGGATCCCTAAATTGTTAGTTCCCTGAAGAATGTAATACCCCACCCACTATAAGATAGATAAGTAGATAAGTAAATAAATAGAGTGGAATGGCTGTATTGTAACACCAAGGCTTTATGAGACTTTCCCCTCATGTTGGGTTTCAGAAATAAAATTCAATTTTAACTAAAAAATATTTTTCATTTTCCTTCTCCTTCCATGTCTCACAACATCTCATTCATCCTTCTTGACTGGCATCTCAATCATCAAGTAAGAACACACTTTATAGGTATGCATTTTCTTTAAAAAATATTAGAAAGGTCTTTTCATTTTTGTTTCAATGAAAATACAAAAGCCCTGTTCAAGGAAAAGTACCACTTCCAGTAGTCCCTTGTTTTCTGTAATAATGTCCACTGAATGTGGGTTTTGCCCCTTAGGATACAGTTCCCATGAAGCAAACAGCAGCTTATTGAGCCTTTTATTATGCAAAGCTGCCTCTCTGATGCAAAGCTATCCTCTCTGATAACAGGCTTGCTGGCATGTGACTGTAGCATGTTGCGCACTGTCATAGGTGAGTCTACAGTGAATTAAAGACAGCATAGGAGCAAGAAACATTTCAGCCCTGTCCCCAGTGCCATTGGCAGTGTCTGACAAGTACAGCGATTGCTGGCCCAGCTTGACAGCTGCCATGGCCAAAGGACAATTCACAGTAAACACCTTGGATGCAGTTACCTTCTTTTGGAGAGTATGAGATTTTAGCAGCATAAGCATGACAACATTTTACATTTGATCCCAGGTCTCCAGTATCTCTTAATACAAGAATAAAAAAGAATCAATGAGTCCTCAAAGAGAAAGTGGTACATCATAATCCAGGTGGGAGAGAGAAGAGTGAGTTTCTTAGGACTTTTCTGTGCCTCAAAGTACCCAACCAACCAACCAGAGATCAGGTTTGTGTAAACTGCGATACTGTGATGAAATGTTTTTATTTATACGACAGCTTCCTCTGAATGTGTTTCCACAGATTCCAGAATCAGCATTTGTATTTGGCCTCACTTCCCTAGTGAGAAAAATACCCCAACTTTGCTGGTTCCCCTGCTGGTACTCTTTGACTTTTCCTCTGGAGGAGTGAGGTTCTAAGGACGTTTTGACAGCACTCCTGTCCTTTCTTTTCCACTTCAGATGATTTCAAATAGGAGTTAGCGGGTTTCACCTGAGTTCATCATTTCCAATTGAGAGCAGCATTTGCCTGACAAAACTTGTGATTTGAGAGTAATTATTATAATTATTGGGTTGCATTTCACCATAATCAGCTATTTAAAAGTTTTTAAATTTTGCTGCTACCTTACTGAATTTTCACTAGTTACTACCATCATACTGAGCTTTTACTTATTATGTTTCTCACACTCTCATTTGAAAAGAAGTGAAATGTGCTTTAAACGAACTTGGTCTACTTGCTACTACGAATCCCGTTTTCAGTGTTGTATTCATCTATGCATTATTGTCTACCTTTATCTATTTCTGTATTTATGCTGTTTGTCTTTGACTATCTATATAATCTGTCAACATTCCTTTACTATTATCTTTATAAATCAAGCTTTTGGGAAGTACAACATATAAAAGAATAAGCTGTTTGCTGCCGTGTCTCTTCTCTATGGTCCAAGTTATATGTGATTGAATGTGCCTAGCTACATCCACATCTACAGTACAGAAACAGACATATGGAAAAATACTGGCATGTTTTTCTTGGCAAACAGCTGTATTTACTTTCAGGTCTTCTGTGCTGTGAAGTAATGCACGGGTACTGCAGAGCAGGAACAGGATATCCATTATCAAGTAGATATGACTACTCAAAAGGTAAACTTTGACAGTTGCATTGGTACCAATCTGACCTCCACACCTACTTTGTAGAGAAGTTGACTATCATGTGAGGCCAGTTTTAAAAATGAAGACTACTAGTGAAATATATAGCCAAGAATTTAGCTTCTGGAATGTGCAGCTGCCAAGTTTAACTCTTTGCTTCAGCTGCTGTCAGAGACAGGACAGGAAGAGAAAAAGGCACTAAAGCACATCCTGCCAAGCTAATGACAGACGGCAGCAGCAGAAATGGAGAAAAATACATCTAAGCTCTGGATAAAACCCAAGAATTACCAATATTTTACCCTACACAGCAGACTGGCAAATGGAAAAGGTGCAAATGTTAATGGAATATGTGATGGAGCATTTAATAAAGATGTCAATCCTTTTAAAATGAAAGCTCTACCCCATGCTTATTTACACATCCTCCTCTATTTTTTTAATTTACATTAATTTTCATAGCATCAGTATTGTTTTATCCCACAAAAACATACAGATTACTTAAAATATATTATTATTAACCTAAGACAGATAGATGTCAACATTAAATGACAGCACAAACAACATTATGGGACCATTATTTCCCTTCTTTTGCTTGATTTCTTCTGCATTTGCCATTTAGTTTATGCACAATAGAAATCTTTTTAATACCTTAAAGATTTTATTGTTTGCATGAGATATCAACTAAAAGATTCTTTGTGAGGTGAATGAAATCTATTAAGGATCCACAGTTTATTAGAGGCATCAACTCAAGTTCTGCATCCCATATGTGTTATTCTGAGGGTCTTCTGAATCAAATGTTATTTATCGTTGGCGCACATCTTCTCAAGCCCCATCAATTTCGCTGTGTACTTTATGATGACTGCTTCATGAACATAGTGTGCCTACATGAAAGCAATTCAGTCTAGCAGACCAGATGAATTTGAGTATATAAGAAGACAGAAGTTAGCCCAAAGGAGCAAATCTTACTGTCCGTATTTTCTGATACCTAGGGATAACAGCTGATAAAGGAAGAAAACCTTAGTGCCTTTACAGTTCAGAAAAAGTGGTGAATTTGTGAAAGGGATAATAAAAGGTGAAAAACTTATTTCTGGATTCCCCAAGCAGAACAGCAGTAGCATAAAATAAGTGACAAAGAATAAAACTACACAAGTTTTACACGCAGGTATGGAATCATCTTTCTTCTCAGACTTCCTCTGTGTATGTAAGAAGTATTCCCATTATCTAACTTTAAAAATAGATGCTGGACTCCTTAGAGAAATTATTAAGATTGAATCTCTGAAGATACCTGTTTATCTCTACAGACTATAGGAGGAACCCAGACAGCTAACCTATGCTTGTCTTTAGCTTAATTTCTAAAGTGAAGTGAGACAAATTTACCTTTTAAATTCTCTTCCAAAGGAATTCAGCTCATTATCAGTTTGAATTGCTTTCACAGCCCTTTTTATTTAGAGTATCTGACCCACCTCTCTGAACATTAACAATCCTTTTAAACATAACTGACTGTCATTTTTATTAACCTGTGACTTTCATTTTACGAATTTTAAAAAACACACATTCTCCCTAGCCTAATTATTTTGAATAACTAACTTAATTTCACTACAGCACCATGTTCCTTAGCAACATTTTCTAGCCCTGCCAGGCATGCTGGCTTATCAAAGAATATGTGTTTTCTTCAGAGGAAATTAAGACACCATTTGTGCCGCTTTAAGTTTTCCCCAGAACAATGCTCTGTCTTTCAAATTGTTCTGCAAAATTGCCTCGAAACTCCCTAAATGTGTCTATCAAAAGCTACATTGTCCATACACTAACTGTTGCTATGCAAATAGGTGGTATGGACTTAGGTAAGAGTCATCTACAGCTAAGCCACAGAGTCTAGAAAGAGCAATTCTAATGTATCCAAGTTTGATCACTATAACCATACCTTGATGTGTCTTTTGGAGACTTTTTAAATATTTCCATAGCATCCTCAATTGTCTAACTCATGAAAAAGAGTTTCATAGCAATTCGGGGTGGCACTTTTCCAAGAAACCTTAGGCAAACCTGCATTTCTCATTTGGTGCCCTGGAAGTTTTGGGTTTAGGTGTGACTTTGACCTATGTGCATACTCTGTATGTGGCTTCCCTCATAGTGTAACCACAGATGAATTCATGCATAAAAGTAACATCAAGTGATTCCCATTTGCAATGGGAATGCAGCACCCTGTAAACCATTACCTTTCTCTGAGGTCATTGCTGCTGTCAAAGATTTGTCCACAATGCAGATACCATAATGTATCAAAGCAAAATGAAATCTTCTCTTCCCACCCTTGTGCTATACCAGTTGGTGATGCAGACAAACATGGTGTCTTTGGTTATCAAATGAAACGGAGCAGGGGAACACCTATATCAGAATCAAAAACTGGAAGCTAGAAAACAATCATAGCCCAAAGTTTGGGATTTGTTTTTATAAATTTCTTCTTCTTTGCTTTTCCTTGTAAATTAAAAAATAATGAACCGTAATTGAAAACAACAAATGAAAGTGAGGAACGGCATCAACTCAATTGACGTTTCATTCCGACATTTACTGAAAGTCTTCTACTTTTGTTCAGAAAAGAAAATGAAGAAAAAAAAATAATAATTCTATTAAGTATTTTGTTAAGAATATCATTCTGCAATGGATATTTTCTACATCTCAGTTATAAAACCTGGTATTCTACCATTGTCTATCTTTGCCTAACATTAACAAGAAATAAAATCACTCCCTCTAATGTATTTGCCACTCTTTATCCTGCCTCAGATTATATGAATTAATCTTTTGGAGTATATATAACTCTACACTGTTGAATGGCATCACATCCAAGGGCATGTCAGTTCCAAGTCAAGCTGTTAAACTATGTCAAGTGGAGAGTCAGTTGATCTTTATCAAAAAAAAAAAAAGTAAATCTACTTGCATTTGTTGCTGAGCAAGAGTACTTACATAGCCAATTACTACAGAGAAATTGCATCCCACGAATCCAAATTCTACCTCACCTAAATAAAAAGTAAAGCCAGAATCTGGGCCCTTTTCATGGCTTTACTGAACCTCTCCACTCTGCCAGTTCCTTTTCTCAGTATTCATAGGTTAGATGAATGGGGACTACTGGACAATGTTCAGGAAAACATACCACAAAGAACAATCCTAGAAGGACCAGGAAGGACTAAGACAGTACAACAGGTCTAACAGTTTTCCAGATTCCATTTGGCAGTTCAGGCTCCTAAATCTATTTATTTATGTTACAGTAGGCACTACTGAGAATAACGCGAATGGCTTGTATTTCGCATTCAGAACCAAATGGTGAACTGAGCAAGCCCATTCACCAGAAGTGAAGCAGGTGATGTATTTTTTTTACTTTGGAAAGCCACAAAGCTTCCCTTCACAATGGCATAAAAATCCCTATCACACTGAAACATGAGCCTTTGTCTTTCAATTGTCTACTAGAGGATGCAAATTGAAGGTACTTTTAAACTGCGTAAGGTCCTGAAAGAGGTAAATTAATAGACAGAAAGCAGAAGTAAATTCTTACAGTTTTTTTACTACACACACATCCACACAGAAATGGTGAAAAAAAATAAAACAACTGTCATAAAGGGAAATCCTGTAGCACTTTGCAAACTCTATCCTATGTCTGCAGTCCTCCATTGTCAAATCTAAATCCCAAGTCTTTGTGATGCTCCTAACACTATGCTGCTTGTCAATTAGACGATTTATTTGTGATGTAATTGTTACCTCATCAATTACCAGTGATGACACTCCTAGTAATTTGATTGAGTTTGGTGGATAGTCTTTGCAGTGCAAATCAAACCTTTCTGCCATGAGACAGATAATGCAGAGATATTACAGGAATATGTCTCAATTCCATGAGGTGGCTGTAGGATTTAAAGAGATTTGTTATACGTAATGTTATGCATAACATTTCTCATTTTATTGTAATTCTCCTAGCAAACTAGAAACAGTGAAGCAGAGCTAAATTGGACCAGATGCATTTAACGTTCCTTCAATAACTGCAAAATGTACTCAACATCCAGAGTTTTAAGTCAGACTTCTGCTGTTCTCAGGAGGGTCTGATGCATGACATCTTTTCTACAATGTGGTTCTTTTTACCTGAGAAGATTCTGAAGTAAATGAAATTTTAAATCATTGCACTCATAATGAAAAATATTTACTTCTTAAAAAGAAAAAAAAAACAGTGCAATAGAGTGATGAAGATGGCAGTATTTTCAATCACATCTTAAATGTTTTCATATTCAAAAAACTGAACAATCCAAAGTTCTGAGAACATTTTTTGTGTGAGAAAAGCTGTTTTTAATTGAAATCTAGTTTTCCGTGTAAGAGGCATTATTTATTTAGCCTTTGTTACTTTGTTATGCAAGAATGATGGCTTTCCTGCTACCTTTCCCAGGCACTGTGATAGAGCCTTTGCCTTTTCAGTTGATGGATCAGATTTGGTCTTAACTTGATAGACGAAATCTTGAGGCGGTTTACATGGAAGATGTTTTGTGTCTTTCAACCAGCCTTAGTATAGCAAAGTGATTATTCTTCTTATCAGTTATTATATTTATCGATTTTCCTATGTTGGAGGGATGGATACGTGTGCTAGAAAGTAAGCTAAAATTGTACCACAGGAGGTGATTCTGAATGGGATCTGGACAGTAGACCCGAAATCTCATTAGCTTTTGGATGACTGCAGTAGTAACCAAACATTCAGCAGTGCTTCATTAAACAAGTCTGGAGCTGGGATTTCAAAGAATGATGGCATTTTTTAGATACCAAATGAAGATTAATGCTAATTTGGGGGAAAAAAAAAAGCTAAAAAGGCTAAGAGATTGAAGCATCCAAATCCATCAGAATTTTATGTGATTTGGGTGTCTAAATTACCACATAGTTTTCTAAAATTTTCAAGCTAAATATAATTTTCTATATTTTTTCTGTGTTCACATTATAAAATGAAATCACATTAATATATATGCTTTTAGTATTTCAATACTGAAACAGATTTTACTGAAGATAATTTCTCATATTTGAAGAAGTATCAAATTATGTGGGCTCTTTTACAAGTGCATATTTTAATGGGTGGGAGGGCACTTTACTTTATATTATCCCTTAGATCATTAGTCCTTTCCTCTTAAATCACCCCAACACATCAACTTCTCACAGCTCCTCTCTGGTTCTCCAGTGAGAAATCTTTGTACCCTAGGAGTCTCACTTCTTTGTATCACAGCAACTGAGTCCTTTCAGGCAACTGCTGCAAATTTGGCACATGTACCTGCTTTCTGACAGGATAAATAATTTAATAGAATATTCCCTACATTATGTATTCAAGAGAGTTCAAGTCATATATATTATTCATTGAGTGCTATTTAGCCAGATCTGTCATTGACTAGCTTACACTCTGTCACCTACCTTAACATTCATTTCAGAATTTAATTTATCCCTTAACTGTAATCGCATAATTATATTAACCAAGGGTGTTAACTAAAGCAATGATTGTAATATTTTGCATTTCTATTGATCCATCCACCATCGGTCTGTCTTAAAATGTTCTACAATTTTCTAGGCTCTGTCCCATTAGTAGCACAATGCTCAACAATTTCCAGAATGGGATAGTGTCCTTCACCCAGTCACCAGATTCAGGCCTTTGGTAATTAGTGGCTCTGCATCAATGAGCAGACAAAATTTTCTGGGGACAATCTCGGCATCTAATGATAGACTTCTCTAGCTGGAGAGAAGAATTACTCACTGAAGATGCCTCTCCCTCCCACAGACTACAGAGAAAGCTTAGGTTGACAGCTTAAGACATGCCATATCTTTAATTACCCATCTGTTATGGTTTAAGCCCAGCCAGCAACCCAGAAACCACACAGTCGTTCACTCACTCTACCACCTTCCTCCCCCAGCTCCCAAAGGGATGGGGAGGAGAATTGAAAGAATGTAGTTCCCATGGGTTGAGATAAGAACAGTCCAGTAACTAAGGTATAACACAAATCACTACTGCTACTACCAGTAATAATAATGATAAGGGAAATAAGGGAAGAGAATATAGGTCAGCTCACCGCCCGCTGACATATACCCAACCCAACCCAAGCAATGATCTAGCCCTTCTGGGTAACTGCCCCCAGTTCTACATCCTGGATATGACGTGCTGTGGTATGGAATACCTCTTTGGTTATTTTGGGTCAGGTGTCCTGTCTCTGCTTCCTCCCTGCTTCCCCTCCTCCCTGGCAGAGCAAGAGACTCAGAAAGTCCTTGGTCACACTAAACATTACTGAGCAGCAACTAAAAACATCGGTGTTCTCAGTGCTGTTCCCAGGCTGAAAGTCAGCAACACATCACTGCACCAGCTACTAAGAAGGAGAAAAAAACAACTGCTACTGCTGAACCCAGGACACCATCCTTGAAAAGGTTTGAATAGCAAAAAATTCAGCTCTTCTGAGGTTTTGCCCAAGTGGCCTTGTGGCTGCAGGAAACACTTCAACTTATACAATTAAAGATTTCTTTTCCAAAATCCTTATTTTAGTAATATTCAAGGCAGTTGCTTAAATCATAAATAGTAAATTCAGTAATGGTTGAAAACATTAACCTGGCCATTACATTTCAGTTTATAAAATTAGTAATGTTTTAGAAATTAATCATTCTATACAAATGTTGCAGCTTTGTTCAGGTCAAAACCTTCCTGAAACATTTTAATGTTTCAGTTTTTAATGTAAATATGGTTACCAGTGCCAAATCAGCCCATCAGTACTAGTCAATGTTTGCAAATGCTAACTTCTAATTGCCAGCATAGTATAAATACATCTAAAAGGACAGAATAAACTGTAAAATATTCTGCAAAATTGTAAGCTTCAGTCATGTTAAAACTTGCTGCTTTGCTGTTCATTACAAGTATAGCTTATATACGTACACTTTTATGTTACGTGTGTATCATTTTCTCCTATTAGTGTATAATTTACTCAAAACCATGATCAGGATTTTTTTTTATTATTAAAAACTAAACAAACAAACAAACAAAAAAAGAAAAAGCATAAAAAAAAACACACCTACAGACAAACTGACAAATACATTTTCCCCCCACTCATTACTGTGAAAGCATGTTTTTATTTACCTGGAGTGAATTTTGCCAATTGCTCAGATTCTAAAGCTGTCTTGCAGCAAGAACTTTGTGCTACTTGGGTGAGCAGAAGGCTCAAAAAGAGGTCAGTAGTGAAGTTCAAAAGCAACGTTATTTAGGAAATTAAAAATTTTGTGGAACCTGTGAGGTGAGAGCCAGACATTCCTTACAGTCAATGTTGCAGCTATACTTTGTGCTAAAATATTTTTAATTTTTATAGTCAAAGAAGTGGGCCTCATGAAAAGCAGAGTTATGCTGAGAATATCGAAGATAGGAATGTTTCCTCTGTCATCAGTAATGACTGTTAATTTTGTCACATTTTACTAGATGTGACTACGTTTGGTGGTTCTGTAATGTGTTGCAGGTAAGTACCACTTGTGAAACAGCATTTGTTCTTCAAAGTGTGCAGAAATTGATTTTGATACTTTATTAAGTTCAAGATGTATCCAAAATTGTATAGTCTCTTGCTACTTTAGATACCCACTTTCAAAGCTGGTTTCACTTTTCCTGTTGCTCTTAGAGGGAGCCTCATTGGTCAGTTGGGACTAAATGGCTGAAGTTAGGTGGGAAAAACCCTACCCAAAGTGATACAGAACATGGGGATCTTTCAGTGCAATCCTAAGGCGTATATCATATTTAAACAAACAGAAGAACTCATAGGAATAGAATACATTCAACTTTTGTTATGAATTAAAATTATGAATAGTTATGCATATGAATCAGTATGTGGTTTTAGAAGATAGGCAATACAGACTAAGGTTGACCTAAAAGGACAGTATTTCAAGACCAAACTTTCTTCAGTGTTGACATTTAGATTAAAAACAAAAAACGTTACCAAAAGGCAAACACTTCACTGAAGAGTCCCTTCCTCATTTCGGATGAGGTGTTAGCTACTGTGGTCTTCCCTGTACCCTTATTCATTCCCAAGATTATTTGGCATGAACATGAGGAGGAGTTTCAAATTTCCACAGTTAAAATCTGCCTTCTTGCACAAAATTAGTAGTGTTATTTTTGGAAAGTGAAGTTTCACTATGCAGGTGAAACCAAGATCTAAATGCTGCAAAGTGGTTATAGAGTCCATTCATTTGAGTTCAGAAGTAGGTCTGAAAGGCAAATCTCTGATTATGCTTACCAGTTTATGAACTAGCCATTAGATCTACCAGTGAGGCAGAAGGGAGCCAAGCAGAATTAACATCCTAAATCTGTTTGTGATTCAAGCCTCTCCAAAGTTTTCCAGAATTTCATATTTGGAGAATGAAGTTGTTTCTCTCCTGCTAATGGAAAAATACCATGTTCTGTTAAAAAAAAAAAAAAAAGAAGAAAAATGGAAAGAAAGAAAAAAGAAAGGAAAACGATTAGCAAAACTCCAACAAGGTCCTTAGCAATACAAATCCAGTATCAAAGCTACACATATGTTTGATGCTTGTGGCTTATCTTTCACACTAATTTATTAATCTTGAATGCTGTGCATGTTATACGATGATCTGTTCTGTGGGGAAGCTATCAAAGCTTAGAAAAAGAGATCAAAGAAAGTCTTTAATGTAAATGAGCATGAAGCATGTGGTATTTCTCTTAATTTTTATGTCTGGCTTTCTAGTTTATAATGATATTAATGTAAAGGACCCTTTAAGGACACAAAAGATGTATTTTCCTTAGGTTGCTTCCTATGGCAAGCTTTCATACTATTATTAAGAGCTCATTTTCAAAGGAAGGAAAAAGAGGTTATTTGTACAGAAAACTGACTTCATGCCTCTTTAAAGCTTAAGTATCTGAATAACGTGATGTTAATTCCTCTAGTGTTGAAAGTGTCAAACCACCTCAACTTTTGACAGAAGTTTTAAGCAGGCTTGTTATTGCCATTACTTAATAGATTTGTTCTTGCAGTTATTGTATTCAACAGGATTTTTTTTCTGACCTTTCTAGGAAAGGGAAATTACTGTAAAACCAGGGAGTTTTATTCTGGACTTTGTTTCTTTGCCACCACAGAAAGCTTACAGTAATTATACATTGTCATAAAAAAAAAAAAAATCCACTTTCAAAAAAAAAAGTGTGATTTTCTGGCCAAAAGAAGTAGTCATTTACTTGGAAAAAAATCTCAATTTTATTTTTTAATGTATATTGCTTATAATAAGTAAAATGCAGATTTAAGGACATTGTTTGATGCTGCAAGATACTAAATATACTTAACTCTTACTGAGACTGTGGTTGTTATGATTACTAATAACTGTGAAAGATCTAACTCAGTCAAAATTGTTATTATCTGTCTTTCTTCTAGACTGCCAGAAGAAAAAGCATAATTACTTTCAGATGAAAAGGTGTCTTGTAAATCCACACAGGTGCTTTCTTTTCCCTCCTGGAGCTTCCTTTTGGTTTTAATAGTACAGCTGAGTACCTAAGTTAAGCAGTTACAGGTTCTCTTCTGAAATAGCTCCTGAAAAATAAATAAAAATATGAATTCTCCCCCTGAATATATTGAATCTTTTGCTTCCACTTTAAATTCAGCTTGGTTTAGTTTTCTGATATATTTAATGGCATGCAGTACCGCTGTGAGCTCCCTCCAGACCTGCACTGCAGTATGCTTGCTTTGTGTGAGAGCTGAGAGACATGCTGAACACAAGTGTACTCTGCCCGTAAAAATCCTATGATAAAATGACTCATCATTTCCTTTGTGCTTCTCTCATTGTTTTTGACAAGGGTGAATGGTGTCTGTCAATAGGGAAACCAAAACCCCTTCCATATCTCTGTGATTTTCCTGTTCATGTCTGACTTTCAGCTCTTCTTGCCAGTTTTAGTGTAAATTTTTAATCTTGCTAATACATTGCAGTATTACAGCAGTTTAGACTGAAGATACCCTCTTTAAAATATTGGTGAATAACCTTTACTGTATTTTTAATAGCATTAATATTTGCACTATGCATAAACATATTTGAAAAGAAGATAAAACCTCACTTCCTTTGAGTCTCCCTCGCATATATCCTGTTTGGAATGACCTTTCCATACATTATCTCCTCATTTTTTACCTTATGAATAAACATAACAGTAAAGATCTCCCATGTAAAGACTCGATTACTATAAACGATAGCCATTATATACATGCTAGATATCACACATGCATTCTAGATTTTTTGGCTAAAACTATAATGTAAAATTAAACTAAAAAACCTTCCCCCCACAACCCTGTCTTCCCTGGCTCAACTTCCCTCCTAAATCTTCTGTCTCTTTCCCTCTGAGCTGCACAGGGTGTTGTCAGTGGGTGTTGTGGCCAGTCCATAACAGCATGTGTCTGCTGCTCCTTCCTCCTCACACTGTTCCCCTGTTCCACTACTGGGTGCCTCTCATGAGACACTGTCCTTTGCAAACTTCTCCAGTGTGGGTGTTTCCCACGGACTGCAGTGCTGGATGACATCCAGAGGGACCTTAACATGCTTGTGAGGTGGGCTGATTCCAACCTTATGAAGTTTAACCATACCAAGTGCAAGGCCCTACACCTGGGTCGGAGCAATCCCAGCTACAGGTTGGGCAGAGAAGAGATTCAGAGCAGCCCTGCAGAGAAGGACTTGGGGGTATTGGTCCATGAGAAAATGAACATGAGCTGGCTTCAGTGTGTGCTCACATCCCAGAAAGCCAACTGTATCCTGGGCTGCATCAAAAGGAGTGTGACCAGAAGGTTAAAGGAGGTGATCCTGCCCCTCTACTCTGCTCTCATGAGACCTCACCTGGAGTATTGTGTGCAGTTCTGGTGTCCTCAACATAAAAAGGACATGGAACTGTTGGAACAAGTCCAGAGAAGGGCCACGAGGATGATCAGGGGACTGGAGAGAAGGCTGTGTGGAGACCTCATAGCAGCCTTCCAGTAGCTGAAGGGGCCCTATAGGGATGGTGGGGAGGGACTCTTCATTAGAGACTGTAGTGATAGGACAAGGGGTAACGGGTTAAAACTTAAACAGGGGAAGTTTAGATTGAATATAAGGAAAAAGTTCTTTACTGTAAGGGTGGTGAGGCACTGGAATGGGTTACCCAGGGAGGTTGTGAATGCTCCATCCTTGGTGGTGTTCAAGTCCACGTTGGACAGAGCCTTGGGTGACATGGTTTAGTGTGAGGTGTCTCTGCCTGTGGCAGGGGGGTTGGAACTAGATATCTGTTGTGGTTTAAACCTAGCCAGACAGCTTGTTCACTCAATCCCAGTGAGTGGTGCCGGGCTGAGAGCAATCGAGGCCCATGTTGCCCCCCTTGAGGCTCTCCCCTGCTCCCAGAAGGATGGGGAGGAGAATCGAAAGAATGCAACTCCTATGGGTTGAGACAAGAACAGTCCAGCAACCAATGTACAACACAAATCACCACCGCTACTGCCAACGGCAGCAATGATAAGGGAAAATAACAAGGGAAGAGAATACGATACCACCCGCCGAAAAACAAGTCCGACCCAGAAGACCCCATGTCCTTCCAGGTAACTCCCAGTTACCACCCCAGGCATGACGTGCTGTGGTATGGAATACCTCTTTGGCTAGCTTGGGTCAGGTGTCCTGTCTCTGCTTTCTCCCAGCTTCCCCTCCTCCCTGGCAGAGCATGAGCCTCACAAAGTCCTTGCTCAGGGTAAACAACTGAAAACATCGGTATCACCAGCACTGCTCCCAGGCTGAAAGTCAAAACACAGCACTGCACCAGCTACCGAGAAGGAGAAAAATTGACTGCTACTGCTAAACCCAGGACAATATTTTAAGGTCCTTTCCAACCTTAACTATTCTATGATTCTATAATTGCTCCTGCGTGAGTCCCTTCCATGTGGTATGGTCCATCAGGAGCTAACTGCTCCAGCATGGGTCCCTTCCATGGGTTCAGTCCTTCATGAACAGACTGCTCCAGCGTGGGTCCCTTTTATGGGTGCAGTCCTTCAGGAATAGACTGCTCCATCTTGGGTCCCCAGTGAGCCACAGGTACTGACAGAAAATCTGTTCCTGTGTGTGCTGCTCTCCACAGGCCTACTCCAGAGTACCCACTGCTCTTAAGAGTTTCAGCTTCCTTAAAGGCATATTCACTTGCTCCAGTGTGGTCCTCCATGGGAGAATACACCTGGAACTGGCTCTGTTCAACACATGGGCTGTCCCTGGTGTCTTCTCACAGAGGCCACCGCTGCAGCCCCGGTCTCCTCTACCAAAATCTTGCCATGTAAACCCAGTATACAGGTTTACTGGGTACAGGTACATTTTAGAGCAGCAATAGGGAATCCCTCAGATGCTAGCTAGACTGGTGCCGTAACGCAAGCTCAGGTGCTCTTTTTATGTGTTTTGAATGGCCTCTATGTGGATGGGATCAAAAGTTTCCAGTTTATGGTGTTCTCTGAAAGGTACATAGTTCTACCACACATTTATACTTCATCTATATGTAGCTATACATATACAGTATCATTAAACTGAGTTGGAAACTTGCCATCAATAGACGTTTCCTAGGGCATAACCATCTCATTAGAGATACCTAAAATGCATGTCTTGAATATCAAGAGACAAGAGATTACTTTCTCAGATGTAGACATACAGAATTAGAAAGATTAATCACTGTGTTTCAATCAGGTTGACAGCCAGGAATATAAGTGATAGTCATGAACTCGTGGATGTAGGCCTATTTAGGACTTGGACTATCTGAAATGTACTTGGCCTCTATCAGCTGATAGTCAGGTGTAAATTTCATTTAAAATTATGTCAGAAGGCCTTTTCTTTGTTTAGGGAGTGATTGGCAGCTATGTGATTGGATCTAATCGCTAGAAATGTGGGTTTCTGTAAGAAAATGCAGCACTGGTCAGTCTTGAACTGTCAAAGCTAAGGCAGATTCTCTCTTCCACATATTCAGCACTTTAGGGAAGTGATCTTCCCAGTGTAACCAAAACACTCATCCCATAAAAGTAACAATCTCAGTACAAGCTGCTTACACTTTTCTTTGGATCACAAGTATCCCAAAGTTTTACAATTATGGATGTTCCTCTTTAATACCCAACAATGCCAAGATCTAAAACAGTTTTTTCAATTTATTTTCACAATGTCTGCTCCTCAGCAAGTGCAAGATCTGTGTGGAATTGATACCTCTTGCTGTAAAATTATTCAATTTCTCCCAGTGGAGAAGGAAGACATATGGGAACTCATCGAGCATGTTTTCTTCCAGTAGGCTTGCAAAGCCATGAAGATAGTTTTCACTGTGTGTTTTCAGCTTGCCTTTGGTGAAGCTCTTAAACATGTCAGAGCAAAGGTAATTATATCTGTGAAGCTCTGGTGAGTTTTATCTGTCTTTTGTTTAATCAAACAAGAGAATTTCTACAGTTCACAGAGAACAAATGTATTGGAAAGCAATCCCTCAGGCTACTTCATTTCCTATCACACCTGCTAGCTCCTGACACTTTGCCCTGTCCAGATTGTTCAGTGGTTATTTAAAAAATGAGACCTAATTCACTTTCCCAGATATGATATGCCATTTCTGTGAAGGATCTTGTACCTCTGACATTTCAATTAGAGGGATGAAACATCAACATCTGACCTTTGCTTTGCAAAGGCTGAAAACTCTCAGCCTCTCACTTTCTGCTTTTGCTTCTTACTCACCCTCTCCACATAAGAAAAACTTCTATCATAATTATAGGCATTGCTAGAACCAAGAATAACACCATAAATGAGATTTTGCTGGCTAAGTATGGCACTCCTTGTCTTTTGAGGTGATGCTATCTGAACATTTTAATGCAGCTTGACACAAAACCTGCAGGAAACACCTGCCTCTTGAAGGTAGAGTGGGAGGCCAGGGAGCTATCCTAAGGCATCTCAGGTCATGATAAACTATCCATTGGCACCTGAAACTCTCATTATTCATCAGCTACAGGACTATGATGCATTTTGCACTGTATCAGATGTGATTGGCACCCTCCACCCACCATCACATTTAGACACTAGTGTTCTGTTCCACGTATACTGTCCACACACAGAGTCCTTTAAGTGAATTACAGTAATGCTGAAAAGTACTCAGAATAAATAACTGGCTGTGCTAATATTCAGGAAAGATGGTGCAAGAACACAGAACTCCCCACTTGCTGCTCTTGGCTGCAGGAGGGCTTAATTCCCAAGGAGAACAAGCGATCTGAACAGGCTCTCTGACACGACTGCAGTAGGTGTAAGATGGCTCATTGTGTCCTGACCCCAGAATAGGAAGTCCTTCAGTCACAGTGCACTTACACTCTAAGACCCGGGTGGCCTAACAGTCTGCATGTCTGTCACTACAGCTTCTCATTGCACCTGTCACCTTCCAGTGTTCACACATAAGGGAAATCCCTGAGTTGAGTATGGCCCATTGCAGTGAGTAATGGCAGTTTTGGAAACAACTATGAAAGATGTAACATCCACTTATAATTAGATATTGGCTTGTTCTTGTAGCTTTAATAACATTACTTCCCACTAGTGAGTTTGCTCTGATGTTACAAAAATACTCCAATGCTAAATAAAAGCTTCATACTGAGGGTACACATATAAAATTTCTATCTGAAATGTGAGTGACATAGAAATTTTTCCATCTCTATAAAATAAGATATCATAATTTCAGGTAATTTTAGATCACAAGGTTGATTTTTTTAGTTAAATAATAGTTTACAAGGATGAAAGTCCAGCTAATTCCAGTGAAATATGCCAGATATAACTTTCTAACCTGTTCAATAAGAAAGAAATATCCATTCTTATATTTTTTCCTTAAAATATTTTCATTATGTATTTTCCTTGTTGATTGTGTCATTTGGAGATAATGTTCTTTTCAGCTTGAGCAACCAGATATATTTCCTTCAAGCACCAGTGTCTCTCATTGTTGCTTTCCTCATCTGATTTACTTCAGTTAGTATGCTGTACATCCAGTGGGTTTCCTTAGATGATCTTTGAATATTTGCACATAGCAATTCTAAAATGATGAAGATGCATCATGGCTTGTATGTAGAACACACAGAAAGTAGCAGGCAGGGATCATTTATGAAATCTAATTTAGCAGTACGCTGTTTAATGTTTAGATGCTGCCTGTTCCTATGCTGCTCATTGCAGTCTATTGTTTTTCATGAAGTAGTTGCTTAGGATCTGCAATGCAGTAAGAGTCATTTTCATTTGACTGCAATTTTCTTGACATTTGTTTTAAATCCTAACACAATTCTCTCCATATATATATGTAAAATGTTTCTGATATTCCTTTTAGAGTGTAATTTAGAGGTGTTAATTGTTACTGAATAATGCATCTGGAGACATTACAGAAATTAGTACACTAAATAGATCAGAAGAACATTTTTGTCAGAAAGGATCTACTGAAGACAGAGCAGTTTTGAGATTCATATTATTTGTACCATGCCCTCAAGTGAACCATTGCGATGAGTTTTCTGGTGGCACAGCATGCAAAATAATTCTTGCCCTGAAATGACGCTAAGTCGCAATTTCACAGCATGGAAACCTCAACAGTCTGTTGTACTGTCTAAATGTAAATGATTCAAAAACATAAATAATGAATGACTCTGTTTTGTCAACTTATGGAATATGCTGACTCTGATTACAATAACATTATGGTAAACTATGATAGATTGTTTCTTTACTTGAGAATGTAATCACTTCCACTGCTTTACAAAAGAAAAACAGCCCCATGCAGTAGTTTGTACTCTAAAAAATAAATATTAAAAACAAGTTACCCGAATGAAGTAATTCAATGAAGTAATTATTTCTGCTTATGTATATTAAGTGAAGCCTCTAGGGTGCTTTAAGCTTGCAATCCAGTTGAGAATTCAATGACATTCATCAGAGGAACATGATAGAGTAGGAGATGAAATTTTGTGCAAGGGGAAGACATTAGAAGAGCAGTTAATTTAGGATACTTCTCAACATGAGTATACTTTCACAGATGCTCAACTGCTCACTAAATAGTGTAGCTGTAGAACATTTTGATAAAATTAAAGTGTCATATTCTAGTATTATGAAGTGAATGTGCAGCAAGCACAGAGACTATGGGCGAGAGTAGGAACACCTTCAGCTGACCAACTTGGGACTGATGAACTTCGAGAGCAATGCTTAAAACTGGCCCATGGGGCAAATAGCAATGTTTCAGACCACTTGCTCTCTTTAGAGGGAGGAAAAGGCCACGTAGCAGTTTGCCTCCTTCCACTGAGGACTCTGCCAGGTCTTCTTCAAAAAGGACATGCACACATGGACGAGGAGCAGCGGAACAGTTTGTGAAAAATCTATAGGCCGGCAGCACTCATCCATTAAGGATCAAATATATCTGCAAACAAAAGAAATTCAAATCCCTGTTTACCAGTTCTTCAAAGCCTACTATATAAAGGTGGAAGGGACAGAAAAGTTATTTTTCACTCTTTTCCCTGAGCTTGGGGGACTCTGCAGTGAAGAATGGAAGAGTTATAGCACAGAAAGGAGGCAAATGAGAAACTGTGGATAGAGCCTAGCAGGTAGGGCAACAAACCAGAAAGGAGAGAATATGAAGATAGAAGGCTTCTATAACTTTGTTTTGCCCATACATGCCCCAGAAGAAGTTATGACAATAAAATTCCTTCATTTATTCCCGCAAAGCCTGATAATGCTTATAAATAGGACACCCTATACTTCAGTAGTGATTTGCCTGTAGTTTCTATCATGCATTTCATACAGAAGGATTACACTTGTTTCTTGCAAATGTGACTGTTATTATTGTGCAAAGGGGTGAACAAACAGCTGGGAGAACAATAGATGGAGAAGTAGAGAGGATTCTTTTACAAACCCAGAGATCCTGAGGGATTATTTGTGGAGCTAATTTATTTTCCACAATAAAGGATGAGGATTAAGAAGCATTGACAGATAATGAGAGTTAGAGAGAGTTAGAGACTTAGTTTACTTGAATTCAAGTAGGAATTAAATGTGAAACTGAATTTAAATGACATTGTGGGGTGCAAATTGGAGAATACTTGGTACAATATCACCCAACTCCTATTGTTCCACCCATGCTAATCTCTGCTTTAAGTGTGAGAAATAAAATTTACAAGCTACTATATTACAGGCTGAGCAAATGACAGGGACTGGATCCAACATAGCTACAAATACGTACCTGAATGTGATCCTAATTATTTCTAAAATTTTTTCATTAAATGTGTGAGTAAAGCAAACTCAGGTGAATAAATAAATGTGTGTTACATTGTTTAAAGCACAAAATGTATAGCTTGTTCTATATAAGAAATGAAAAAACTATTTCTTGAATGTTCTTCTAAAATATCTGTAGGAAATAGTTCTAATGTAGGATATTTGGATATACACATGGTCCTGAATTTAGAGGAAGGCAAGGTAGAGAGAAAAGTCTAAATAAAGTGTTTCTAATTTACCAGAAAGTCAGAAAAATGTAGGAAAGACTACAATTGACCCAAACTACTAGTGAGTCAATAACAGAAGCAATCAACTAATAAAATGTATATAAATATAACAAAATGTATATAAACTGTTAAAACCTGGTCAAAGATAATGCTATACCAGACAAAATACTAAATGAAATATTCTAAAGGCATAAAATATGAAATATTTTTCCCCTTTCTCTAGTGGTTTTAACAACTTTTTCAACATGACCTGATTGTCCAGTTCTAATAAAAAATAGTGAAATACATTAGTCAACATTGTGAAGTCCAATGAATTTGCTGGTGAACAGAATCCTGTACAAATATTGCATGTGGAGAACTTCAGAAAGTCAAACTTCATTTCACAATTAATCACTAACTTAATCTTGAACAGAAATCTCTCAACATTTTTATCCTCTAAGCTTGGTATTCCATAATACATATATTAAACCCAGTGTGAAACAGCAGAGAAATAAAATGGAAACAGAATTGATTTTTCAGCTGAAAAAAAAATTTTTTTTTTTTTTTAAATTTCAGAAGTTATATTTAATGAAACTCTGTGAAAACTTGCAAGATCACTCTGGCTGATGGTGGTAAGGAAAAGAGTGTGCAGTAAAGAGTATAGGAGTAACTGAAATAATAGAACCAACAGACCATCTAGAAACGTATCTTCTCCCTGGCACTGGACAAGTAACAGATGCTGAGAAGAATTACAACCAAGAAAGCACAACATGAGACTTCCTAGTACATTCTCTCATCATGAAGCAGACTGTTCCTCAAGATCACAGCTATTACAGTATCACAGTATCACAGTATGCTAGAGATTGGAAGGGACCTCAAAAGATCATCTAGTCCAATCCCCCTGCCGGAGCAGGAACAACTAACTAATGTTACACAGGAATGTGTCCAGGCGGGTTTTGAATGTCTCTAGGGAAGGAGACTCCACAACCTCCCTGGGCAGCCTGTTCCAGTGTTCCGTCACCCTCACTGAGAAGAAGTTTCTTCTCAAGTTTAAGTGGAACCTCTTGCGTTCCAGTTTGTACCCATTACCCCTTCTCCTATCATTGTTTGCCACTGAGTAGAGCCTGGCTCCATCCTCGTGACACTCCCCCTTTATATATTTATAGACACTTATAAGGTCACCCCTCAGTCTCCTCCAAACTATAGAGACCCAGCTCCCTCAGTCTTTCCTCATAAGGGAGATGCTCCACTCCCTTAATCATCTTAGTTGCCCTGCGCTGGACTCTCTCCAGCAGGTCCCTGTCCTTCTTGAACTGAGGGGCCCAGAACTGGACACAATATTCCAGATGGGGTCTCACCAGGGCAGAGTAGAGGGGAAGGAGGACCTCTCTCGACCTACTAACCACCCCCCTTCTAATACACCCCAGGATGCCATTGGCCTTCTTGGCCACAAGGGCACAGTGTTGGCTCATGGTCATCCTGTCGTCCACTAGGACCCCCAGGTCCCTCTCCCCTACACTGCTCTCTAACAGGTTGTTTCCCAACCTATACTGGAACCTGGGGTTGTTCCTGCCCAGATGCAGGACTCTACACTTTCCCTTGTTATATTTCATCAAGTTATTCCCTGCCCAACTCTCCAGCCTGTCCAGGTCTCGCTGGATGGCAGCACAGCCTTCTGGCGTGTCAGCCACTCCTCCCAGCTTAGTGTCATCAGCAAACTTGCTGATAGTACACTCAATTCCCTCATCTAAATCGTTGATGAATATATTAAATAATACTGGTCCCAGTACTGACCCTTGAGGCACTCCACTAGTTACAGGCCTCCAACTAGACTCAGCCCCATAGACTACAACTCTCTGGCTTCTCTCCTTCAGCCAGTTCGCAGTCCACCTCACTACCTGATCATCCAGTCCACACTTCCTCAATTTAGCTGTGAGGATGCTGTGGGAGACTGTGTCAAATGCTTTGCTGAAGTCAAGGTAGACCACATCCACCGCTCTGCCATCATCCATCCACCGTGTTATTTCCTCATAAAAGGCTAAGAGATTGGTCAAGCATGATTTCCCCTTGGTGAAGCCATGTTGACTGCCCCTCATAACCCTCTTATCCTTGATATGCCTTAAGATGGCACCAAGGATAAGGTGTTCCATCACTTTCCCAGGGATGGAGGTGAGGCTGACCGGTCTATAGTTACCCAGGTCCTCCTTCTTGCCCTTTTTGAAGACTGGAGTGACATTTGCTTTCCTCCAGTCCTCAGGCACCTCTCCCGTTTCCCAAGACTTGGTAAAGATGATGGAGAGTGGTCTAGCAATGACTTCTGCCAGTTCCCTCAGCACCCGCGGGTGCATCCCATCTGGACCCATGGATTTATGGATGTCCAGATTGCTCAACTGGTCTCTAACCCATTCCTCATCGACTAAGGCAAACCGCTCCGTTGACCTGACTTCATCTAAGGTCTCAGGGGTACAGGGCTCTTCAGGACTGCCTGCAGCAGAGTAGACAGAGACAAAGAAGGCATTCAGTAACTGCCATCTCTGTATCTTCTGTCATCAGGGCACCCATCCCGTTCATCAGTGGGCCTACATTGCCTCTGGTGTTAGTTTTGTCTGCCATGTATTTGAAAAAGCTCTTTTTGCTGTCCTTGACCCTTCTCGCCAGGTTTAATTCTAAGGAGGCCTTAGTCATCCTAGCTGCCTTCCTACATCCTCTAGCAGCAGCCTTATATTCCTCCCAAGTGGCCAGCCCCTCCTTCCATGACCTGTAAACTCTCCTCTTCCACTTGAGCATACCCAGCAAGTCCCTATTTAGCCACGCAGGTCTCTTGGCCCTCTTCCTTGACTTCCTACGTGTCGGGATGCTCCGATCTTGAGCTCGGAAAAAGCAATCCTTGAATGTCAACCAACTATCTTGGGCCCCTTTACCTTCAAGCAGCCTTGCCCATGGGATTTCCCCTAGCAATTGCTTGAAAAGGCCAAAGTTTGCCCTGCTAAAGTCCAGGGTTGCAATTCTACTTGCTATTCTACTAGTCCTACCACACAAGATCCTGAACTCCACCATCTCGTGGTCGCTGCAACCAAGGCAGCCCTCAACCCTTACTGCTTTGACCAGATCCTCCTTGTTAGTGAGGATGAGATCCAGCAGCGCTCCTCTCCTGGTTGGCTCATCCACCATTTGCAGGAGGAAGTTATCATCCATACACTGGAGGAACCTCCTGGACTGCGGCTGGGTTGCCGAGTGGTCCTTCCAGCAAACATCAGGGAAGTTAAAATCCCCCACGACGACCATGGCCTGTGACTATGAGGCCGCTCTCAGCTGCCTGTAGAAGGCCTCGTCAACTTCCTCACCCTGATCTGGTGGTCTGTAACAGACACCTACAACAGTATCCCCCCTGCCAGCCTGCCCCTTAATTCTCACCCACAGACTCTCAAATCGCTTGTCATCTGTCCCTGGACAGAACTCGGTGCATTGTAGTTGCTCCCGCACATAAAGAGCAACCCCACCACCCTTCCTGGCTGGCCTGTCTTTATATGTAATGTCCTCTTCTGCTTTTTGCATCCATGATTTCAAAAACCATGTTTTGAACCTAGACTAAGCTTTTAAACTCTGCCCATTGAAGGGAAGCCTCGTAATGTAATCATTCCTGTGAGAAGTGTCTCTTCTGCTTGTTTTGAGGCTGCATGCTGATAGTTTTACTTGGTTTATTCTACTTCTCATGGAAAAGCCAGTGAGCAAGCAATCCTTATTCATCTTCTTCCAGCTGTTTATCTGTCAAATCACTTCTGAGTTAACCTGCCTGAGCGTACTAGTCCAATTAGTGGTTGCTCAGTCAAAGACCTATCCACATTTTTGATCCTCCATGTCATCTTTCCACTTGGAATGTGTTTCTTCTGAGAAGTACAGAGCATACATGTCTCCAGAGACAGGTGGACCATGGAGTCATACATGGTGATGCTTTCTGACATATTATCTAATGCTTTCCCATTAATTCATGGTTTCATTTTAACTGTTGCTGAGTACTGGAATGTGTTTTCTATTCAATGTTATGTTGTGATTCAAAGATCTCATCTCTGGATGGCAACAGTGGACTCAGAACTTATCCCTGCAAATAATAAAAAAAACCTTTTATTTTTCCTCAACATATTGCATTTGAGTTTTGTCAGCAATCCATTGCCTAGTAATTAAATATTGCAAACATTTGCAGTTCTCCACCATTAACCATCTTTGTTATCCCAGTTAATCAAGTCTCATAGGCAAATTTTGTCACCTCATTCTTAATACTCATAAATGTGTTGAACAGCACAGGCTTCAGGTCAGACCTCCATGGAGTCTGTGAATTACTTCCCTCCAGAGTGAACACTTCAAAAGTCTGTTAAAATGATAGATTTTTCAAGTTATCACCATTTTTTGAACACACTGGTAAGAGGTAACCTGAAGTTAGCCATCTAGTCTCACAATTAATGTCAAGAGAAAAAATTAACTCAGAAAGAAGTGCCTAAATCAGCTTTAGCCACCTCTACACATCCAAAAGAGGTGTCTGTCCCTCCTCACTGACTTCAGAGAAGCAGGATGACTAGCCTGGAACAGAACTTAAGCTTTCAAGTGGGTAAAATAAGGAGAGGAATCCTATCTTTCTGATGAGTTTTTTCATCAATTACCTAAGTTCCAACAAAAAGAAAAAAAAAAAATCTATGGCCAAAGCAACTAGCTAGAGAAAAATTCCCTTACAATGCAATTTGGTATTTGATTCTCTTCCTAATCAGTAACTTCCATTTCTGTGGGTTGTTTGTTGGTTTTGTTTTGTTTTGTTTTTTGATAACCATTAAAACCATATAACTTTTCTGAGGTGATTTTTTCCCCTTATTCCTAATTGTTACTACAGGAACAGCTAGGCTTATTAGTATTTAAATTGGACTTAATTTTATGTATTATAGAAACTGCAATATACTTGGTATTTATCATACATCATCTGGATTTGCATGAGAAAGCCTGAACCTATATAACCAAATAAATCCCAACGAATACACAGACATGTCAGATGTTAAATTTGGACACGTCTGACCCACACCATACTAAAACTAGTGCTTTACCTTTGCATTTGCAAGTAAATGCTTGTACCAGAAACATTATGCTGCAACTGGTTACAGAAAAGAATATCCTAAGCCACATAATAACAAGAACCTTTGCACTCACTGAAATTGAATTGAAGTCCTAGTTTTAGAACACCCCCCTGTATTTACTGTATGAAGATGGTCTTCTGGAAGGCACTCACCTGAAGAGTTTAAAACCACATTCTGTATTATTAGGTGTAAAGTAGAACCATGCCTAACCTTTGTTAAGTAATGTAAAGTATCAGTCCTTTATTTTGGACTACTCTGGTTTTGGTAGCTAAACACAAGATTTTCAGGAGCAATTTGTGACCTTGAAAGTCCAATTCAGATCCAGCAAAACTGGTTGTGTGAAATTTTCTTTCCCTGAAAAAAATTGGTTTTAGTATTTAAATGCCAGAAGATGAAGGTAGCCAAAATCAGTTATTGACTGTCAGGTTCCTCGGGTTCCAGACTCAAGACACCTTAGAGTTGCTAGGGATTTTTGAGACCTGAGTCCACAGCAATTTGAAAAAAAAACTAGCGGAAGTTGTGAACAGTCAGCAACCGTGAAAGTCAGAATTGATCTGTAAGTAAAGCACAAATAGAAAAGTAAACTGAAGAAACTATTGCAGCCATCATTTGGAACAATTGACCTTAGCTTGGCATTCAACTTGTGCTTTGCATGCACGTTAACCACAAAAAATCCCCAAAGACCCAAATAAGAATAACAGAAGAGTAGAACAGAAATAGAACAGTAGAATAAAGAGAAAAACAAAAAAATAAATAAGATACTTGTTAAGAGAGAAATCTCATTAACAGTGAGCTCTGAACATTTCTGTCTCTCTCCGAGAGCTGTCACTTCAGGAAAGATTCTGAACATGGAAAAGAAATTGCAATGCCCCTCTCCTGTTTTTTCCCTCTAGAGACACAAAATTAAGAGTTTCAACACAGGTTCCTTCAGATCTCCCTGAAGTTTCTTCAAACTGAAGAGGAATTTCTTGTTTGAATGTGCCAATTTATTTCAGTCTGAGGTACAGGACAGTCAATGTGCCGAAGTGGTGGCCCTCAAATTCATTAAGGGAAACAGAACTGCAACTCCAAACTGATATGCTGGCTTAGGGTACAGTCATCGGAACCCATGGTGTTTCTTCTTCAGAAAATGAACAAATAAAAAAACATTTGTTTGTATTCTGCAGTTTGGTTATTCAGATAGAAACAATGACAAAAAACTGTATCTTCTCAAACCAGGTTTTATGATATGTAACAAACTTTGTTATATGTTTTCCTGCATTTCCTCTTAAGAATTCAATACAGACAATTCCCTACAGTGTTCAATTAAATTATTCATCTCAGAATCTGCTTGTTTGTGTTTTACTACAAATAATTCTGACTGTTTTTTAAAAAAGTAATTCACATCTGAAGATTTATTCTCTTCTCTACTACTGCTACATAAGAAAGAAAAATGAGGGTTGCATTTTCAAACATGGAGAGTTTGAACTTTGATGACCAAGTGACTGTCCTGGCTCTTATTGGAGGTATTTGGACAATAGCAACTGATATAAAACTGGCTGTTGGATTCCGAACTTGGCTCTAATAGCTTTGTTTTGCACACTCATCTTCCAAGCACATTTTAGGGTCCTGGGAAGCCAACACTCATAAAGGAAAGTTCCTAAGTTTGTAATGACTGCTGTTATGTCAGAATTTATTCCTAAAGCTCTTTTTAACTTCTTTAGGCACTTATTTTTGGATGGAAAGGTCACATTAAAGGAGTACTTTTATCTTCTTTTCACTACCTGTACTGTCCTTTATTGTTCTGGCTCGCCAAAACTTGGAGGTGAGTTGAAGTCTTTATAAAATGTTCTGATTCTTATCCCTGTATTTTTGTTAAGACCAATATCTTACTGTTGAGCTCCAGTGAAAATTAAAATTAAAAAGATGAAAACAAACATTGAGTTGAGAGCCCTTTAGTGCATTCTGCATAATTGTTAAACATTTGTAGAGTTAAGTCTTCCTGTTAGGAATGCATTATCATTTAATAAATAAAGATGGTGTACTTTGTTTTTAATTTTGAAGAACCTTGAGCCATAAAAGTGCATTGTGAAACAGGTATGTAATTACAGTACATCCACTAGCAAAGTCACTACACATTTGATTTCTTGTTCAAAATTGTTTATCTGAAATATAGTGAAGTTCTGACATGCAAAGTGCTTTCCATTTAAAGTGTTTGACTTTTTAGTGAGATAATATCTAAGACAGAGTATGCACATTTTTTTTGTTGCCATGGTTACAAGAATATTGAATTTATGAGCAAAACAACAGAGTTTGGAATCCTGAAATCAAAACGAAGTTAGAAATTATTTCAGTTAGATAACATAACTTAAGCTCAGTATACAGGAATGGACAATGTATAATAATAAGAAAACATACAGCAGTATAAGTGTTGCTATGGGTGACTTATTTTTTTATATTGTCTTCTGGTAAGAAAATGACAGGATCACCAAGTGAAGAAAAGCCTGTATTCAAGTAAAATCAAAGCATGGTAAAGATAATTCACCTGATTTGTGTTTTGTACACAGGATTAATATTCTGCCAATATAAGCTTCTTCTTTGTTTGCAATAGCCTAAAAGAAGCCTATTTTAACTATCTTTCTTATTAGATATTGCTAGAATTCATCTAAGATTATCTGGATGTAATGTTTGTCTTGAAAAGGGGATGCATGGAAGTTCCTGTGATCTGTAGCTACAGCCACACCGGAAACACCTACGTGTGGAACAGAGAAATGTCTTTTCTGAGTTGCTTTCATTTTCTGTTTTCAGGGACTGAATTTGCATGCTTAGCTTGCCAGATGAAGAATATGTTTGCATGATATCAAATGCCAGGAAGACATCCCCCAGCCACTTCCCACTGTTATTTGAAAATAGATGGGCAACAAATTTCTGTGTCTTTTAACACAGTCAGTTTTTCCTTTGCTAATTATGGTTCTAAAAATCTAACCTGTGCTTTCTTTTGAGAGGACAGATGACCTCGTGGTGAATGTTCCATGTTAAGACTGCAAGGACGTCATGCTTTCTTAGGTTGCCTATGACAATGACAAACTGCTTGGCGTTACTTTGCTGCAGGTCTGAGGGACCTTTGTTGGTTATGCTGCCTTTGACACTCATCACGCCTGGATGTGTACAAAGTGTAATTTCTCACAACCATACTTCTCTAATTTTTTAGTACCCTAAACAGAATTGAGATTCGCCTTGAAAAAGACTACGACATTTAGTGGTCTATGTTTTTAAGTATCTAGTGCAGTCAATTGACATTGGATGCATGTAGTCAGGGGTGTCCAGAAAGCGTTTAAACTCACCAGACATGAGAGCAGAACTCAGCTGTCCAATGAAGGATACTGTTGCCATTTAAGACATCCTAAAGAACCAAAAGACATCTCCAGGATGCTTAGCAAATCTGGCAAAGTGTAGCCCCAGCCTCAGGTGAGGTGCCTGGCACTCCCACATTTTTTTTAATAGAGATTTTCATAAGTTTGATCTGGAACTGATTTTGCATTTCAAACAAGCCTACAGTTACCTGCAAAGTCACTTAACTACTAGTATATGGTTACCTCGATGAGGGAAGGATAATACTCATATGCTGCGCAATGTTCTATGTTACAAAACTAGATGATTCGCATTTACTGTTTAGTTACTCGAAGTATGTCTATTTTTCCTTTGAGCAGACTGGAGTGGTTCACCAGACAGGGAGAAGAATGCAAAATATAACACACGAGTAGGAGTCAAAAGCTGCAGTAGCATGCTGAAAACTGTTGATTTATCAAATATATCTGTGTTTTAAAGAAAACTATGTTTTAATACTGTATGTGCATGATTGGTAACCTCATCTGTTCTGCCTCTGTGAACAGTAGAGTTTTATTTACTTGGTGCAGAACAGAACACTGAAGACATTTGTGTCACCTTAATGATTTTGGTTACATTAGTCACCTGAAATACAGACTCTAGCTGCATTACCTCAGTCTTTCATTATCAGTTAATGTAAATGAAAGAAAAAAAATCCATGAATTGATGGAACTTAGAAGAAAAATCATGGAAAACCAAAATAAATGTGTAGCTGTCCAGAGTATTTTTTTTACTTGTAAAAATAAAGTTACATTTTAGTACTTTGGAAAAGATTTTTAAAACGATTCTTAACCAAAATGGAAATTTGTTAAGAGCATTTGATGTATATGCCCACTGGTAAATGTATTACAGTTGCTCTGCTTCCATGTTCATATAGTTGTTTATTCAGCTCTTCAAGAACTCCTGAGTTTAAAATAAAGCCATTTGTAACTGTGGCAAATTACATAACTTCTTCCTCAAATTCTGTTTACTGAATTATGACATTATCAGAAGTCCACACACTAGGTAGAAAGTCTTACTTAAGGTGACTGGAGTGCTGGAAGGGAGGGTTACAGGCTTTTTAGAAACGACAGACCTGGAAGGTGGGGAGGAGGGTTGCTATTTATGTTAGGGATAGACTGGAGAGTGTGGAACTCTGGGGACAGGTGAGCAGTTAACAGAGAGTTTCTGGGTCAGGGTTAATGGGAATATAGCTATGGGAGACATTACTGTGGGGATCTGTTACAGACTGCCTGATCAAGGAGAACCTGCGGGTGAAGCACTCCACAGAGAGATAGGAAAAGCCTCAGGCTCACAGGCCCTTGTTCTCATGGGTGACTTCAAAAAGTCTGCTGGAATGACGGCACGGCCCGGCACAAGCAATCCAGGAGGTTCCTCGATCGTGTGGAAGACAAGTTCCTTCTGCAAGTAATAGAGGAGCCGACAAGGAGAGGAGCCATGCTTGACCTTGTGCTCACCAACAGGGAAGGGCTGGTTGGAAATGTGACACTCCAGGGCAGCCTTGGATGCAGCGATCACAAGATGGTCGAATTTGAGATCCTCAGAACAGGGAGAAGAGCGTGCAGCAAGCTCACTGCCCTGGACTTCAAGAGAGCAGACTTTGGCCTCTTCAGGAACCTGCTTAGGAAGGTTCCATGGGATATAGCCCTAGAGGGCAGGGGGGCCCAAGACTTTTGGTTGATATTCAAGGATCACCTGGTACAAGCTCAGGAGTGTTGCATCCCAACCAGAAGGAAGTGCAGCAGGAGGGCCAGGAGAACTCCTTGGATGGATAAGGAGCTCCTGAGGAAAATTCAGTTGAAAAAAGAGGCTTATAATAAGTGGAAGCAAGGACAGGAGGCCTGGGAAGAATACAGGGATGTTGTCCGGGAAGCTAGGGACCAGGTTAGGAAAGCTAAGGCCCAGTTAGAATTCAACTTAGCTAGAGGTATTAAAGATAACAGGAAGGGGTTCTACAGGTATGTAGAGAATAAAAAAACAGACTAAGGAGAATGCACGCCCCCTCAGGAAGCACCCAGGAGAACTGGCTACACAGGATTTGGAGAAGGCTGAGGTTCTGAATGACTTCTTTGCCTCGGTCTTCACTGGCAAAGGCTCTGACCAAACCACCCAAATCTTGGAAGGCAGATGCAGGGACTGTGAGAATGAAGACCATGAGCCCACTGTAGGAGAGGAACTGGTTTGAGACCATCTTAAAAATCTGAACGTGCATAAGTCCATGGGTCCTGATGAGATCCATCCGCGGGTCCTGAAGGAGCTGGCAAATGAAGTTGCTAAGCCAATGGCCATCATATTTGAGAAATCATGGCAGTCAGGTGAAGTTCCTGACGACTGCAAAAAGGGAAATATAATCCCCATTTTCAAGAAGGGGAAATTGGATGATCTGGGGAATTACAGAACAGTCAGTTTCACCTCTGTGCCTGGCAAAATCTTGGAGCAGATTCTCCTGGAAGGCATGCTAAGGCACATGAAAATCAACAAGGGGCTTGGTGACAGCCAGCATGACTTCACTAAGGGGAAATCCTGCCTGACCAATTTGGTGGCCTTCTATGATGGGGCTACAGAACTGATGAACAGGGGGAGAGCAGTTGACCTCATCTACCTGGACTTGTGTAAAGCGTTCAACACTGTCCCACATGACATCCTTGTCTCTAAATTGGAGAGACATCAATTTGATGGATGGACCACTTGGTGGATAAAGAACTGGCTGGATGGCCACACTCAAAGATTTGTGGTCAATGGCTCTATGTCCGGCTGGAGACCAGTAACGAGTGGCATCTCTCAGGGATCAGTGTTGGGACCGGTCTTGTTCAACATCTTTGTCACTGACATGGACAGTGGGATTGAGTGCACCCTCAGGTTTGCCAATGACACCAAGCTGTGTGGTTCGATTGATATGCTGGAGAGAAGGAATGCCATCCAGAGGGACCTCAACACACTTGTGAGGTGGGCTGATGAAGTTTAATCATGACAAGTGCAAGGTCCTACACTGGGGTCGGAGCAATCCCAGGCACAGCTACAGGTTGGGCAAAGAAGAAATTCAGAGCAGCCCTGAGGAGAAGGACCTGGGGGTGTTGGTCAATGAGAAAATGAACATGAGCAGCCAGGGTGTGCTTGCAGCCCAGAAAGCCAACCGTATCCTGGGCTGCATCAAAAGGAGCATGACCAGCAGGCCGAAGCAGGTGATCCTGCCCCTCTACTCTGCTCTTGTGAGACCTCACCTGGAGTATTGTGTGCAGTTCTGGTGTCCTCAACATAAAAAGGACATGGAACTGTTGGAACAAGTCCAGAGGAGGGTCACAAGGATGATCAGGGGACTGGAACACCTCCCGTATGAAGACAGGCTGAGAAAGTTGGGGCTGTTGAGCCTGGAGAAGAGAAGGGGGCTTATAAGGACGGTGGGGAGGGACTCCTCATTAGGGACTGTAGTGATAGGACAAGTGGTAACGGGTTAAAACTTAAACAGGGCAAGTTTAGACTGGATATTAGGAGGAAATTCTTTCCTGTGAGGGTGGTGAGGCACTAGAATGGGTTGCCCAGCGAGGTTGCGTATGCTCCATCCGTGGCAGTGTTCAGGACCAGGTTGGACGAGGCCATGGGTGATATGGTTTAGTGTGAGGTGTCCATGCCCATGGCAGGGGTGTTGGAACTAGATGATCTTAAGGTCCTTTCCAACCCTAAATATTCTATGATTCTATGATGGGAAGCAGTGAACAAATGTAAGAGTTACTGTTATTTAAATTTTCATGTTGCTTGAATAACTGGAAATGTTTTGCCTGATCATGATTTTATGTAAGGAAAGTCATTGTAATACCAGTGAATTCCACATTCAAATTGATACATTATTATCTTCTTTTGACTGTCAATTCAGGAAGCATTTCTTTGAGGTCTGTCAATAAAAATCGCCAAAGCAGAGCATATCAGACACGGAACTCTAATTTGGTTCAGAACAAACAAACAAATAAATAAATGTTCAGAATAAATTGAACAGTTTTCATAGTGCAATGCCTATGCAATGCAAGTATCTAAATGTGTCTTTGGTGACAATATATGTAATTATCAGTCTTGACAATGGATCAAGTTTCACAGTTCTTGAAAGCTATCAATACCAAATGAGCCCTCCTTTTATCTATTCATGCGTGCTTAGCAAAGGAAGGTTTACAAGGATTGAAGAGAAGACTGTAGGTACCTCATTAGTGCTGGTTCTTGCAGGGCACTTACTGCCATATGACAAAGAAAGGTTAGATCATTGCATCCGTCTGCTTTATCCTACAAAAATGAAAATTGTGAAAAAAGAAATAAGACATCAGTGAAACTATATTCTGGGAATTATTCACCCTACTCAAGTTTAGACAGGAAAATTATTCATCTCCTCTCCTTAACCCATATGGGGCAGTCCCAGCTTTCAGCTGCTGTTGTAGAAGGACACATCTCGTACCATAACTAGCAACATTTTGCATCTGGTACCTCTAGTTAGGCAGTCCTGAGCAGGTTAGGTACCAGCCTAGTCTAAGGCAATTTAGTCATATATTAGGCTTTTGGTCAGCTGAATCATTTCCTAAAATCCATTGGTGGTACAGTTATGGTTTTCTTTGGCAAAGAGTTTAGACACCTATAAGCTCTTAAACACAGCTATATATAGGTATCAACTAAGTCTTATCTCTAAATTTAGGTTAGACAAATCCCATTGCTAAGGATAAACCCCCTTCATTATAAAGGTTGAACTCAGCCTTTCTGCTGCTTGTTAAGCCCTATAATGGGGCTGTTCTAGGAAGCCTAGGGGCAGAGTAGTCTGGTTATAAAAAGAGAATTGATCCTGAACATAATTTTTAGATTACATAGGAGTCATGCCCTTTGTGACAGATTTTGGTATGACCTAGTTAGACATTGAAACTAAATGTTTCTCAGTAGGTATCTATTTGACTTATTAAATTTACATTTAAGAAGGTACAGCAAACAAAGCATTAACAAGCCCAGTGGAAAGCACACACTTGTTAGTTTGGTTTTTAAAGGTTTGGTTTTTAGTTGTTTGGGGTTTTTTTTGTACTAAGGAAGCATTGACCTCTGGGAGAGACTCATGAATTTCCAGGAAATATTCCACAGCTAATGTCAACTGCCACTTACCAGAATAAAACTCTATTGTTTTTAGAATTTTTTTTAAAACTATTAAGTCTCTTCTTGGAAAAGGAAGCTGTGTAGAATAGATGGATAATCTGTAAATCAGTTGAAACTCTCATTATTACTAATTGGAGCTGTTTGCACAATTGCTGCTGACAATAAGAATCCAATTTTTACAACCATGATGACTGAGGACCACTAGGAAAAAATGGGAACCATCCTCCCGCAGAGGGGAAAAGCATCTTTACTGAAAGAGTGAACAACCTGGTAAACACAGCTTTAAACTACTAATGACAGAGTAAAAATGTGATGACCCAAAGTCAATTTAGGAAGTAGCGGAGCAGGTTAGCAAGCAAAGAACATAAGATGATACAGACAGAAGAGAACATGAAAACCATAAAGCAGGGCTGAAGGAAGCCAGCCCTGGGAAGCTGATGGAATAATTAATCCTGAAAATATTCAAAACATACAAAGCACAAATGAGAAGGTGACTGGGAGTAGTATGCATGGATTTACAAAGGTGAAACCATGCTTGACCAGACTGATCACCTCCTACAATGAGATGACAGTTGCTGGATTAGGGGAGAGAAGTAGATTGTTTATCTCAACTTTAGTAAGGCTTTCAAGATTGTCTCTTTCACAGACAGAGGAAGTACAGATTAGTGCACTATCAGCAATTTTGCAGATGATACAAAACTGGGAGGTGTAGTTGATGCATCATACAATTTCACTGGCATGTGGAGGTGGACCTGGGCAGGAAAAACCCCATGTACATGTAAAAACTTTGATCAATTGTTGAAAGCAGGTCCCCAGAGAAAGACCTGATGGTCCTGGTAGAAAAGAAGCTAAATTATCATTATCAAGTTAGGGTAGGTGATCCTTTCCTTTTGCTCATAACCAGTAAGACACACCTGTCTGGATCTAGTGAGCCTCACTAGGGTCTACATAAACAGTGTAAGTGTTTAACTGAAAGGTTCCTAACTTTTAGGTGGGTATCTTTTAGCACCAGTAAAGTTAAGTGTGGTGAATCTAATCATGAGCACAGCAGGAGATAAATTATGGTAACATTAAGCTGAATGTTCATTGCTATAATCACTAATAAGATTTATTCTTATTCACGTTCATTATACAACAAAAATGCTTATGTCCAGGATAAAGACACCAACAAAGATCTATAAAAATTGTTCTATCTGCAATCATAGGTCTATTTGTTTTCATGACAGTTGTGTTCTTTGAAAGATTATATTGACATAGTTTATTTTCTTTACATTGAAAAGAGGTTTAAACAAAAATACACTTGAAGTGGGATTCATCATAGAATGGTTAAAGTTGGAAGGGACCTCAAAGATCATCTAGTTTCAACACCCTGCCATGGGCTGGGACACCTTCCACTAGACCAGGTTGCTCAAAGCCACATCCAACCTGGCCTTGAACACTGCCAGGGATGGGACAGCCACAACTTCTCTGGGCAACCTGTTCCTGTGCCTCATCACCTTCGCAGGGAAGAACTTCTGCCTAATGTCTGATCTAAATCTACCATCTTTCATCTACTCTCAGTTAGATATCAGAAAATTAGTTTTAAGTTCAGGTTTTGAAGTCTGATTTAGTCACATTGTCGTTCATTTACAGTTACAGGAGAGAACAGGTACCTTCAGAATGCAGTTCATCTCACCATTGCATATGTCTAGGACAGCTGAGATGAATCATTCTCTGAAGCTCTCAGCTCTTTCCACTGATGTCAGAAACAGCTAAGGACTTAGGGTGGATGTATTTAAGTATCTTAATCAAGATGAATCTCAGTCTTCCAGCATAATTTCTGTTGTGTTACCACATATCCCATTACCCAAAGTCAGCTTTGCCATCCCTAAAGCTAACGTAAAGGGTCTTCACTTAAACAGGAGCTGGGGACTTGTGATTTCTAATGAACATGTTAATAGCCTGGATGGAGGTGAAGAAAATCCTTTTGTGACTGACCAGCTTAGGTCTACAACTTGTTTCTTTAATTGGAAGTTCACTAACTTCACCACATGCTTTAGTTACAGAACAGGAGACCATTGTTATGTAGTTACTCTGTTTATAACAGAAATCAAACGACATTAAACCAATGTAGAATACTGCTCACCTGGAATTTCACAGAAGTTTTCAAAATGGTTAAATACTCTACCAAGGCTTTATTTAAAACTGAACAGCCTCATGTCAGACAGTGGCAGAGATCTGAATGTAGACCTGTGGTCCTGCTATAGTCCTGGAAAATTGGTTACAAATGCCTATGCCCATTCCTGTAGCTCTTTCCTACTACTAAGTAGTGTAGTATCTCTATTATCTATAACAGTTAAGGTAGTGTTTTATAATAAAGAAATAACATCAAAATACTTGCAATATTTTTGCAAACATCTCTACCTTAATTTCAATGAAAACTCCATTCATAAACTGAATTCAAGAGTTTGCTGCATGGGAAAAAAAGGAAGACCTGGTCTTTCAGTAACACAGACTGTAGGAACCTTCTGAGATCAACAGTTTGAATTTGTTTTCACAAAAATTACATGTTAAAGGTAATTTTCCTTTCTTCTGCCGTTTTGTTGTGGTTTTTTTTTTTGGGGGGGGGGGCGGTGGGGTTTGGGGTTTTGTTTGTTTGGTTTTCAGTTGAAAGAGTTTCTGTTAACTCTCTTGCTAGCCAGACCTCAATGTCCCCAGTAGAAAGACATGGGTACATGAATAACTTTCTGGTGATTCTCTCTTCTTACCATAGATATATCTTAGGAGACTTACAAAAACAGACCTGTCAGCTAAAAATAAGTGAAATAAATACATACTGAGATAGATTTTAACAATGATAAGGACATTTGATATCTATTCTTATCTCATGTGTATGACAAACCATAAGTTTCACTTTTATTTAAGCAAATAATAAGTCTTTGCTTGTGAAAATTCTTTTTGCTATAGCAGACTTTCTGTGTCAACATCGGAGCTTTGGTTTGGAAACATCACTAGGCAGGTGCTGAGAGAGGAAATACAGTTATTCGTTCCTTCTGATTCAGAAGGCAGAGGGTCAATAGTAGAAGTTACCAGTATTCCCAATATTATCTTCAGAATGGCTCTGCAGAGCTAGAGTTGTGACTGCCTACGCTTGTGGGGCTCTTCTGGACACTGGCTATCTGCACAAGCTTGTCTTCCTTGGGCGAGATAAGGCTTCTGAGCATTTTAAAGAAGATCTTCAATTTCTTGGAAAAACTGTTTCATAAAAGTAAATCTAGGTTTCATAAAGCTAGAAAACTAACTCCTATGGGGAAACATTGGTTTTCAAACAATCTCAGTAAGAATACTATTGTGGAGTTGAAATATCCAAGAAGATTTTTTTAACACAGGTTTTATGAATAATTTTCATAGACAAGATTTCACAACTCTTCTACATACCCTGGAATATTCAGTTTGCAATATGTAACTATAATAAAATAAACAAAACAACCTAACAATCTTCCATGTCTTTCTTATTGGTAAATGCATCATTATAATACTATGTGCCTTTAAATTTTAGTTTCTCTGGCAACCTGCTAAGGAGGTGAAATAAAATTAGCAGCAAAACATTTTCTTTCTGATGAGGCGAACCTGAGGAAAAAATATTACTCATTGTAGTGAACTTTTCGCTTCATTTTGAATTTTGGCATCATTATGCTTATTTCCCATATACTTATTTCCACTCTGCTCTTTCCCACAGAGCAGAGTGATTCACTTAGAGGACCACAAATGAGAGGGTACAGAGAAAATGTGTTAAGAGAAAATCTCTCTAGTAGGAGTTATTTTACTTGGCTTTCTATTGTATGAACTGTCCTGAGCCAGCTCTGGTTTCTCAGCTGTGCAAGGGAAGTTGAATTTTGTTGCCTCAAGGGTGAAGGCTGGACTTTTCTTACAGTGAAAGGACTGGAAATAGTAATTACTGCTCCTGAAAAATTATTTACACCTGTAGCAGAGGTTATTGCCTGTGACATCCACACTTTTCTCCTACCACAGCACACCAGGTTTCCTGGGGATTTCAGTAGCAAGATCACTAAGACCGTGATGGCTTTTCTATCCCTTGTCATGACATGCTGTATATATAAAACTTAAAGCACATCTTGACTTGGTACGTACAGCTAATTCTAGCTTTGTAAAAATCACAAAGGTATTTAGGATGACCAGAATCATTTGCCAGCTGTCTTTTAACATCTGTACACCTGAGAAAATCCTTTACATGCATGGAAGCTTTAAAAGAGTCATTTGGCTGCAATACACTGAACTGTATTGTCCGACAGTGTCTAAAATGATGACAGAGGTTGACAGTACTGCAGGATAGTTCAGTTAGTCAAACAAATGCTGTTTCTCAAGACATGCAAAGGTTCCATGCTGTCTTGCTTACTGAAGAGAGTATATCTTGTTTTCTAGGCTAAAAGCAAGTTTTCTGATCCTGTCCTTTCAGTGATAATACAGACAGGTATACAGCTACTCATCCATTAATAGGAAGCAGATGAGTCAAAGATGAGTTTCAGATTTCTGAAAAATGTTTTCTGCTTAGTAAATCTTAACTGACAAATTCAAATACTACTACATGGATGATGATGGGTGGCAGATAAACACAGACAGTAGGTCTGATGTCTTTTTGGAAAGATCATTGGGGCTGAGGGCAGTGCCCACGGATTTCTCTAATGGTATCATATGCCTATGTACAAGCAAGTGGGTCAAACTTAGTAAAGAGGCAAATTCACATGAAAGGCCAACAGCCTCTTCCAAGACTATTAAAACTCTGCCCACAGTGAACTCCCATGCTAGAAAGCTCAGCAGCCATGTTATATGTTGTGTGGAAAATTACATTAATGTTTACTGTTGCTGAGACTCATGCTTTTAACACATTTACTTAAGTTTAGAAGAGCACTGAAGAGGGAAAGGACAACATTTTTCTAATAATATAAAGTTAATTGGTATGCTTAAATTAAGAAGCAGCTGTGGAGAACTGCAAAAGGATCTTACAAAGTTCACCTATTGGGAAATAACATAGCAAATTAAATTTAAGAGAGAGAAATATAGAAATACACATAGAGAAAAATTCTAATAAACCTAATTCCCCATGCAAAATGCTGTGTTTTAAAAAGCTAGTAGGTAGGATAGACCCATGAAAAATCATCTCAATGCTCAGTAAAAACTAATTGTTATGAATTATTTGAAAAGTTAGAACAATACAGAACTTCATTGTATCACTGTTCCACCCAGACTCTGTACCTAAACGTAATTGTGCACCTTGAATGTTGTGGACAGCTGTGGCTGCCCCACCTCTAAACAGGTTAAGTATAATTGTCAAAAGTTTAGAAAAGAACAGCTAGCGTAAAAATGCACACAATGTCTTCTATTTAGGAAATGAATGTTAAAGACGGGACTCTTCAGCCTGGAAAAGGGACACTTGAAAGGTGGGTGATATGCAATCATGAGCAGCATGGAGAGAATTCTTACGGTTCCACTGCAGTAACAAGGGACATCAAATGGATCAGCTGAAGAGAAATATCTGGTGTACAAGAACTTGTGGCTTTTCACACATGCACTTAAACTGTGGAGGTCTTTGACAATGGGTGCTGTAAACAATGTTTGTTTCTGCTATTGAGGAAAGCAAAGGAAGAAAATCTAAGGGAGGAAAAAATCCAGGTTACTATATACAGTAACACCTCGTGGCATCTCTAGCCACCATTTCAGATTTCTATTGCCAGTCATTTAATACCCTGCTCTGACAGCCATCATCATTACTCCATTTTTAGCTTCCTTCTCCAATGGTTGACTTGATTGATGAGCAGCAGACATCTAACAAAGATTATGACAATACTGGAAAAGTAATTGTACAGAAAGAGGCAGCAAGAACAGTAAAATGTTGACATCATTTGATCTCATCATACAAAGTAATCTACCCATCAAGATCTGAAGCCAGCAAGCAGTCATGTACTGATTTCTATTTTAAAAGAAATCAGAACTCCAGCTTCCAAAGCTGTTTGCACAATGCCAGCCATTCCTACAGTTGGTGATCCCGATGATCCTGTACATATTTCTCTGTCTTCCATGTCATATACATTTTCCTCATGTACTTAAGCCATTTCTGTAGTCCCTACATCTCACTTCAATTACATTAATCTTTATGAGAAAAAAACAAATGTGTTGCTGTCCATCAAATCCTTATAAATTACACCTTTTAGGAATGCATCCTTAATGGGCAGAGAAACTAGAGCCAGCTCCAGAAGTTTCTGACCTGAAGAATGGAAGCTGGAAGTATGTGAGAAGGTAGTGTGGCATATGCTCATCCCCTAGGCATCCACTTCTGAACAAAGTTAGAGGCTGAACAGTGCCTGGACCTTCAGAGTTCAATGCAGCAGCCAATACAGAAAAGTCCAGTGACATTTGACATCTTCCAAGAAATCAGACACTGGTTGATTATATGAACTGCGTAATACCCTCAATGCCTACCTAGATTTCTTGGATAATCTTATGTGACCCAAAAGTGTATGTATCTAGGTCACGACTTTAGGCTTATCAGTATAGTCACTCCTATGGTACTACCTGATCTTAGACTTTTCTTAGCATGGAATAAATCACCGTGTGGAGGTGATTTTAACTGATAACAAACAAACAAACAAATAGACAAAACAAACAAACAAACAACTGCCTCCCCCCCCCCCCCCAAAGCAGCAAAACCAAAAAAACACTACCCTTGGAAACTATCTTGTTTCTGTGTATTCTATGTATCTATGTATGATGTTTTAAACTCATGAAACTGTGAGACAACACTCATCTTCATCTATTTCCTACCCATTTAACACAGGTCATTTAATTTCCCCCTCAGTATGCTTTGTTGCACACTTAGCAAAGCTTGCCTTGTTTAACATTGCTTTATTCTGTTTATCATTTAATACCCCTTTAGAAAGATAGTCTTCTCAAGTTACAGTCAAGTTCAAAGGTGTAGCTGAGTTGAGAACCTGACTACAATATAATTTTCTACTTGTAAGCTAATTTACGTGAAACTCTTTACAGCCATTTCAAAGAGATTCACACTTCAAAATACAGTTCATCATTTTAAAAGGCAGACATCTACACCACATCAGATGAAGATGTCCCCTGGAGACCATCTCTAATGTGGACAGCTACATTGTGAGCATCTCAAGTTAGCTGTCTAGCTGGTAGCCTACTCCTACCATAACTGACTCATTTCCCAACAGCGAAAGAACACTGGAGATTTATTCTTCTTTCTGTCTTTAGAAGTATATCTTGAAATTACTTTTCACCCTCAAACATGACATGAGACAAGAACTGAGAGACTTCACTCAGCAACACCACTGCCTGGTAATAGAATTGCAACAATGTGAGTAACTTCATCAGCAAAACCAGAGTTCTTAGGAGTATAGCCTTCTGGCAACTTTTTGTGGGTCATTCTGTCACATTTGGAGAATATGACTCTAATTTCTAACTGCAACTATACCTCTGTAAATAAAAGAATTAAAAATTCTTTCCAGCAGAAGATTCTGCTATTAATTCTGAAAGAAGAAATAATACAATTTTGTGCAAGCACCTCAGGATTTGGCATATGGGCATATGGGATGTCTCACATATTGAGTTACTAAGGGTTGTAGATAAATCTCTCACCAGTTATGGTTTGCAGCTCTGAAATCTATATAATTTCAAGAAAATAAAAAGTGAAGTGAGATCTAATGTAAATTTCATGAACTTTAATTTACCCATTGGGATCCAAATATAAATTTGGGGTTGAATTATATTTTATGAGAAAAGCCAATCAGAGGGAAGAAGTGGGTATTGAGTGGCATTGAGAAGAACTCAGATTAATTTTGCTGTCATTACAGGGGCAGATGAAAAAAAGTGTAAAAGAAATAAGTAAATGGCTGAGTGAAATGTAACATTTAGTTACTATTCAAGGTTAACTTATCCAACTGGAATTCGTTACTGAATGAGCAGATACTTAACTGAGCTGTCCCAGTTGTAAAGTTTAGGTACATCCCCGTTTTCCTGTTGATGTCATCATTAAGCCTGCCAGATAGACCTGATTTAAAGTGGCCTGTCCATCTGAGTAAGAGATTATGAGTAGAAATAAAGCTCAAATAATTTCTTATAAATAAAGAAGCGTATTTCAGGTAAATAGAAATAAATTAATTTTACCTGATCATTGGACTACATGAAGATGGCTTTTCTAATTTATGCATGTAGATGGCATTAGGACATACAGAAAAGAAAAAAAAAAAGTATCTGGAATGTAATCATGGCTTGACTTCACGAACGAAGATTTGGGAAGGGCTTTACCCACGCATACTACAAGCACGCTGATGACTAAAAAGGCCAACGTGAGATAGGCAAATCCGGTTGCAAAAAGCACAGCGAAAGGTCTCCTTGGGTGGTATAGGCGGGGCGCGATACTTTCTACATTGTCTTTTCTCCTCGAGACTAGTTCTGTGTGAGTTCTCAAAGGAGTCAACGGCATTATGTATGGTGTATCGCCAAGTCTCCCAATGCAGGTCAAGGTGGACCACTGGTGGTAGTCAATATGGCCAAGGCTAAGGTATTGTTTCAGGGAATCCTTATATCTCCTTTGGGGCACTTCTCTTGCGGCTACCAGTGACAAGTTCACCATAGCACACAATCTTAGGGAGGCGGTGATCCTTCACCCTAGAGAGGTGCCCTGCCCAGTGCAGCTGCAATTTCAGCAATATGGCCTCAATACTGGTGACCCCTGCCTGTTCGAGGACAGTAACATTTGACACATAGTCAGTCCAATGGATGTTTAGAATTGTACAGAGGCAACGCTGATGAAAGCATTCAAGGGGTCGCAGGTGATGATGGTAGATAACCCATGATTCAGACCCATATAAAAGAGTAGACAGTACAATGGCTCTATAGACACTAATCTTTGTACTTTTCTTCAGGTGTTTATTGCCCCAGATTCTTCTGTGAAGTTTTCCGAAGGCTCTATATGCCTTTGCTATTCTGTTGCCTGTCTCTTTGTCGATCGTGGCATTTGAGGAGATAATGCTTCCCAGATAGCTGAACTGCTGAACTGACTTAAGCTCAATGGTAATGTGGGGATGATGGTAATCTTCTTGTGGTGCAGGTTGGTAGAGAACTACTGTCTTCTTGAAGCTGACTTCCAGCCTAAAAGGCTCAGCCGCCTCCGCAAAGCAAGATGTTAAACTCTGCAGAGCTGCTTCTGTGTGGGCAACAAGGGCAGCATCATCAGCAATCATGGACAAGATGATTTTGGGTCTTAGTGTGGGCCTTCAGTCACCTTAGATTGAATAGGCTACCATCAGTACAATATTGAATATAAATGCCATTTTTTTCGTCGAGGTCTACCATAGCCCTTT
This sequence comes from Pezoporus occidentalis, assembly GCF_034315485.1. Lineage (NCBI taxonomy): Eukaryota > Metazoa > Chordata > Aves > Psittaciformes > Psittacidae > Pezoporus > Pezoporus occidentalis. Next base: position 897,815 of record NW_026916325.1, read on the forward strand.
GGAGCATCATGCTGAAGAAGATTGTGAATAAAGTTGGTGCAAGAACACAATCTTGTTTCACACTGTTGGTTATTGGGAAGGGCTCATAGCGTGCATCGCCATATCTGGCTTGGCCTTGCTGATCCTCATGTAACAGAATAATCATTTTGAGGAACTTGCGGGGACAACCTAATCGTTCCAAGATCAGCCACAGACCTTTTCTGCTCACAGTGTCAAAAGCTGTGGTGAGATCAATGAAAGTTTCATAGAGCCCCTTATTCTGTTCTCTACACTTTTCTTGCAGTTGTCTGAGAACAAATACCATGTCTGTGGTACTTCTACTAGCTCTGAAACCACACTGACTTTCAGGTAGAAGTTCTTCTGCGATAGCGGGTACTAATCTGTTCAATAGTATTCTTGCAAGAATTTTTCCAGCAATGGAGAGCAGAGTTATACCTCGGCAGCTTGAGCAGTCTGACCTTACACCTTTTTTCTTATACAGAGTGATGATGATTGCATCACAAAAATCTGATGGTAATTTACCTTGCTCCCAACAGCGCACAACTAGCTTCTGAAATTTAGCATGAAGTGCTTGGCCTCCGTACTTCCAGATTCCCCAGCTGCCTTGCCAGTTTTCACCTGCTTTATAGCATTAAGAGTGTCTCCCATGGTAGGGGCTAAATCCAATTCATTTTTCACCAGTTGTTGTAGAATGTACTGAATTCCTTTGCCTTGGACTACACTAAAGAGTGTTTGAAAATGTTCAGACCAACAATTCAGGATAAAGATTTATCTGTAAGAAGCTTTTGGCCATCTGCACTAAGTAAGGGGCTTTGAACCTGAAATGTGGATCCATACACTGCCTTCAGAGCCTCATAGAATCCTCTGTGGTCACCCAGATCTGCACATAATTGAGTCTTTTCTGCTAGGTTGAGCTACCACTTGTTCTGGATGTCTCGAAGTTTCTGTTGGAGTTTGATACATGCAAGACGAAAGGCTGCTTTTCTTACAAGGCAAAGTGGTTGAGTGAGGTGTGCTTGTTGAGCAGATCTCTTTTTTGCCAGCAATTCCTGGACCTTCTGGTTGCTATCGTCAAACCAGTCTTTGTTTTTCTTTAAGGAGAACCCAATGGATTCTAAGGAGGACTGCAGAATGCTATTTTTAATATGTTGCCAAAGCGCTTCAGGAGAAGAATTTATAAGCTGGTCTTCAAGCCTAGTTTGAAGGTTAGCCTGAAAGCTGTCCCTCACTGCAGCTATTTGGAGATTATGAACATTGAGCCTCCTCCTCGGAATGCTGCCCCTGTTAGGTTTAGACTTGAAGTGGAGGTTAAGTTTGCAACGCACAAGGTGGTGGTCTGTTTGACTTCTGCACTAGGCATCACTCGGGTGTGACAGACACCACAAATATTTCTCTGGTGCACTAAGACATAATCAGTAAGGTGCCAATGTTTAGATCAAGGATGCATCCAGGTTGTCTTCTGGCTTTCTGCTGGAAAATAGTGTTAGCGATGGTAAGCTGCTGCACTGCACAGAACTCTAGTAAGAGGCGAACATTATCGTTGCAGCTGCCAACATTGTGCTTGCCTAGTACTCCTTTCCAGGCTTCAAAGTTCTTACCTACTCGGGGGTTGAAGTCACCAAGGATTATGATCTTACCTTCTATGGGAACCTTTTGAGTGAGGTGACGCAGGTCGGAGTAGAATTTTTCTTTTTCTGCAGGGTCAGCTTGCAGAGTTGTTGCATATATGCTAAAAAGAACAACATGTTGCTTATTGTGTAGTGGAAGACGTAAGGAGGTAATACAGTCGGAATGACCTATCGTCGAATTTTCAAGTTTAGAGACGATGGAGTTTTTAAACATGAAGCCAACTCCAGAAAGATGACTTTCAGTTTTGGATTTTCCTGACCAGTAGAGTGTACAGCCAGCACCATGTTCTTTAAGGCTGCCTTCTTCATGAAGGTGAACTTCACTGAGAGCAGCAATATCGATGTTAAGTCATGACAATTGGTGGGCAATTAGTGCAGAACACCCACTGTTCACTGTATCAAGCATGGTTCTGATGTTCCAACATGCAAGTGTCAATTTGGACACACCTTTGGAGGCAGGTGTATGCCTTTGTCTCTTTGTCTTTAATTGACCGCAACAGAAGATGCCTGTTGGCCGTGGCTAGCCAACCAGATGGAGGGGGAGATGAGCTTTGGTTAGGCCACCTTTTCTAGGCCTCTCCATGTGGAGCAAGCAGTGTTCTCTTTGAGAAAAAGGCTGCTTGGTCATTCAAGATGTTGCCAGACAAGACTGTCATCTCTTGGGTCAGTCTTGAGCAACCAGTGTCCTGAGCCACCTGCATGCAGGGTTGGGTCTGTGACTTCCAGTGCACCGTATCACCTGCCGTTTTGTCCCTCACCTGTCACTACAGGGCTTTGCAAGTGTGGGTAAACCCTTCGGGCCTGCGCAGTGGGTTTAGGTGAGGCACAGCACGCACAGAACTGGCCCCACCCTTTACACTTGAGGTTTATCTATCAGGGCCTAGCGAGCTTGGACAGTGACAGCAAAGTCCTCAGGTCGTAGGTTTGACTAGAGTGTCCTTCTCTTAGATGGAAGGCCTTACAGGGCTTTACGAGCTCCATCTGCCCGGGTTTGAAGTTAGAGTTGTCCTTCTCCTAAGATGGTTTTCCAAAAGCTAGTGAACCCATCCTGCCCATGGACACACTTTGTCTGACCCTTCAGTTGAGACCTGTCTGGCATGGGAGACCCTATCGGAAGCATGTGCCACCACCAGCGTAGCTCCCAACTTCACAAGGGCACGCAAGCTCTTTCCCCACGACAAGGGGGTGTCCGCGAAAGAGCTGGAATGTAATAGATTTGTAAAATACTGTTCATCCTCTACTGAATCATTCCTAGAGCTCTACAGAATTTCATATGACATTTTCATGAGTGATGAATCATTAAAATTTATCCTATACTGTAAAAACTCAGTCCTTCCTTAACTATTTAAAAACTGAAAATGCAAAGGACATCAATCACTTTTGCTGTGCCAAGATATATTTGCATTTCAGATGGTCTTGTTTCAGAAAGATGTTCCTAGCAGGTTAATAAAGTTACACTGTAAAGTTTCTACATTTCTAAATTATGGAGGCTTCTTATGTGATGAAGCTCGACACACTTTCCTAGAGTCTGAGATATTGCACTTGGGAATGCTTTGGTTTTGTTTTTTGTTTATATTTTATTTTGGTTTATTTTTAAATAACTGCTATTTTTATGAGACTTTCACCATTACGTTTTTATGCTTTCAAATTTCACCAGAACAAAGTTATTGGCTGATATATTCCCATGCCAGTGAAATTGGATTTTGAGTTCAGCAAAACTAGAAGAAAGACGTTTGGGTTTGCAAATCTTGTTTGTTTGTTTCCCCCCACCCCATTAAAACCAGGTTCATCAAATGATCTACTCAACTACCTCTTTGTGCAAGTCTTCCTTCTCCTGGATCGTCTATCACTTACAATGCAATTATTACATGCAAGCAATATTTTGTCTAGTGGTATCAGAATATCATAATAGCCTTTTTCAGGCAGCAACAGTCTTGACCTCAGTGGCAATAAGCCAAATGAACATTGCCAAGGTCAATACTTCAAAAGACTAGCTTTTTCTTAGAAAGCTAACTATGGTCCAGTGTAACACCCTAGGCACTTCCTGAACAGCTGTTCTAGAGGAAAAGAGGGGAAGCAGCTATGTAATTTTTTTGTAGAAATCACCATCCTCAGTAGTATTCAAAACTCAATTTCACGATTACCTGGGAAAACTAATTTAAGTTTAAAGATTGGTCTAACTGCAAATTTGGCACTGCTTTCATCAGAAGCTTGGACCAGATAACCTTTAAAGGTCCTTGCTAAACTGAGATTTTCTTAGATAATAAATATCAGTTGGATACTTTCTGTTCAATTTCTTCATTATAAAGGAGAAAAACAAACAAACAAACAAACAAAAACCAAACCAAAACAAAAACCAATGAACAAGAAAAGAATAACACAAAACCAAAACCAAACCAAATACTATTGTCTACATTTACTTTTCATTTTACACAATCAAACCCTACTTTTCTAATGGTATCTAACATGTATATAGTTTAGAAGTCCTGGTTATGGCACTTAAAGCATAATTAGCCAAAAGTAAAAATAGGAGGATTACATCTAAAAATACAACATATAATCTCTGCTCATTGATTCCTCTGAGTCCATCTTTTTTGTCTCCATTTCTAAAATTCAAGAATGGTGCCAAGCAAGTAGGCTGGATATTAACCCCTCCTGCCTTCCACTACTTCCAAGCTGAGAAGCTAATATACTCATTTCTAATCAGCTAATTAGAACACAAATGAGCAGTCTGAAGATATTAGTCTTGCATTCAAAGCAAAAATTGACTACCCTAGGTAATAACTTAGTTTATGTATAGAAACTGACCTGGAAAACTAAGCCATTTGACATAATGAGCAAGGTAAGTAATTTTTTCTAGATGAAAAATCTATTGACCCACAAAAACAGTGCTTTTGCTTTCCTTCCCTCATCTTCAAGGACTAAGTCCTGAGCATCACTAATAAACCTTTTTCTATTATAATCCTGTCACATAAGCTTTTCTTGCAAGCAGACCTAAGAGCAACAAGGTTTCCACAATTCTTTGAACTTAAAGAAAATGAAAAAAGTACTTAATGTACTTTCTTTTTAATACAAAATTCCTCCTCTATGTACTTAAAAAGAAGAAAAACAATATCCCAAAATTGATCATGTAGTATTGATATTTCCAGACCTACCTTACCTATTCACTTTAGAGGTTTGCAGACTAGTATGGGTATACAATTAAGGTTCAGAAGCACCTTTTGAAAATCATTTAAACCAGCACATTAATGTCTCTCACTTTATATAAAAAGCTGTTTGAAAGGTAAGTAACACACTGTACACTCTATAATGGCAGTAACATTTCAGTGTCACTGCTATGCCTGGGAACCTTGTAGTTCAAAATTCAGAACCTGTCAACAAGTGAAAATTTCAGTCATTTAAATTATAGCTTTGATTCCAAAAATGCCTGAGTAAAACTGGTTCTTGTGAATTTGGATAAATTTCTTCAGAGTGCATGGATGTTAGCATTTGCTGCATCCCAGAACCCCTGAGAAAAAAGCTCATTACTCAAATTCACTTGGGAAAATGCATTTACATAAAAAAAAACAAACCTACCATTTTAATTGTTGATAAATGCTTAAGAAAGGTCTTTTTCACTTAATGTAAATTTGTCCAGGGGTGAGAAAATCTAGCCTAAGCGCTGAAGCATTTCATTTGCATTCTGTAGCACCTTGCCCTGCAAGGGGTCCTGGTGGCAGTGATGCTTAATGGACTGAGACTTGTATTTTACATTAGGGATCTTTTTGGCATAATATGAAAATGTAGTCTCTTTGGAGCTCATTTTCTTAGTTAAATGAAGAGGTAAAGAGGTGCAAAACCATGATGAAATATGTACTTAGCTGAGCACACTCCATATTGCTGTGGTAGTTCTGTTTATCTAATGAAACACAGAACACAATGCACATCCTCAGAAGTCTGCTGATTTACCTAGCAAAGCTGAATGTCCCAAACAGGTGATAAGCACAGCTCCACTGAGCTACAGGAAGCAAAGCAATTTAAGAAGCTACAGCAAATTCATTTAAACATTCTTTCTCTAAATCTTATTGTTATCATACAATATTAGTTTGATTTTCTTATTTTCCCTCATCTCTTAATAACACAGACTTTCTACACTGACTAAACACAGACAAGAAAGTTTCACCTAGACAAAATAGCCATTAATGAACCATACTTTAGCCCAGAAGAATCAACTACCTAACATGAAGACAAATTTCTGAAAGTAAACAAGTATCTATTACATGTGTTATCCCTGTAAACCCTCCTACTTATGCATAGATGAAACACTAAAAAAATAAGCAAAATGTAAATGTGATATTGTCACTTTCTTAAAACGAAAATAAAAATAAAGAATTTGAACTACTGCTCCATTACTTTTGATCTTCATTGTGGTTGTTACTTTTATGCAATTAGGTAGAAAAGGCTTGTCTGAACCTCAGAAACAGGCAGGATGTGTTGCTAGCTGTGGAGACAGTGTTGTCACAGGAGAATGCATAATTGGTACATAAACTCTGAATAATCCTGAAAGATGCAGCAAGGCCATGAGAGGCCCGAAGAAGCTTAAGCAAGCAAGATAAGAAGAAGCTGGAATTCACTGAGTTAATGAGAACTGTGAACTTTTGGCAAGCTTTCGAGGTCAAGTTCTCACACCTGTGTTTAACCAATTATATGTTAGTCACTAAGGTTCTTCAAGACATGTATCCAATCATAATACGCCAAATCACTGTAAGTGCATGTAAGAAATAGTATATAAGGAGTTAAGGCTTTGTAATAAATTTGGCAATCGCTTGATCACATTGATCGTCTCTGTGTTGTCCGTGACTCCCGCGTCAACAGCTAGCTTAGAAGTTTATATCATTTTTGTCTGTGATATTATGTTCATCCCTTTTTCCACTTGATGGCCTTTCCTGGAAAACAAAAACAAACCCAAGATACAAATGCTGTCAGGTATTGTCAGTGTTGAGAGAAATAAATAAAAACCAGTTCTTTTTCGTTTGTTTTTTTTTTTTTTCCCCAGCATGATTTTATTTTTTATCAGGATAGTTTTGCATTTGCTTTAACTGAGTCACAAACTTAATTATGGTTTTCTGTAACTGGGAGATTAAGCGTTCACTGCAAACGCTGTGGTCCACCTCTACAGCAGAAAATCTCTAGAATTTAATAACATTGATGAAATTTATACCACTGCAAAAATCCTACTTTTTTCAAAATTTCCTAATTTAGACCACTTTAGGAGTGTGCTGATAACAGGAATCTCTTGCTGCCATGTGACATAACAGGCATAAAGGTCATAATCAGAAAAATAACATACATTTAAAGATTACATAATGTCTTAATGAACAACATTGCATACATGTGTAGACTGTCCTCATTCTTTCTCCAGAAAATACAAAACTAGAAAACTAGGATAAATTCACAACTTCAATTAGTGACTTTTAATATAAGAACCCATGTTGGGTTTATATTTCATGAGCACCACTTATTCTAATTAGACTGTTAACTTTTCTGAAGCTCTTACCTAATCTGCACTGTGCTGAATTTTCAAGCAAACTTTCCCAGTTTTTTTTTTCAAGATAGTCTTCATGTTCAAGAGGAAATTCTTTACTCTCTGTAAAAAAAATACACATATTCCCTAAATGCCTCTTATCTCTTACACTTCCAAAAAACTTGTCAGCAATAGCAATGCAAGTACATTTAGCCCAGCCTTTTTTCATGCTATTGAGATAAGTTTGTTTCTATACGACCCCTTATTTGTAAGTTGTCATCACTGGCCTTGTTTTATATATCTAGCTCAAGTCTGCAATGCAATATGACAACAGAATTTGTTCTTTGTCACCTCAGATTTGCACTCATTCATAAACCTATTTGTTCCACAGCAACAAAAGCCAGAGTTTCTATTACCAGAATAAAACCACTTTCCTGAACAGCAGAAGCAACCAAGCATAATATTTTTCCCAGTATGTACTGTTTTACTTGTGCTTATAATTATCCATCAACAGTCTCCAAATGTTTTATGACACTGATCTTCCACAACTGAGTCCCACTTGACACCATCACAGTCATCAGGAGTTGTCTCTTAAGCACCTACAGTACCTAGCATGGTTTGATCAACATGTTCTGCCAGTCCCGTATTTGGGCTGACAGGCATGACTCAACAAGTGAAAATAAGCTAAAATTCCCATAGTTGCATGGATTAGGATGAAGTCCTATAATTTTTTGGTCTGCAAGGAGCATCAGGATTTAAAATCCAGTTGCCAGGTAACAAAAGCTTCATTGGAAAAACCAATTGAAGACAAGTGAATCATTTCTTCTCTTGATTTATTGAAGTACATTATATTGACCATTTAGAAATTACACAGCACCACTCCTGAGGTGAAAGATTACTAACAAACAGTTTGATTTCAAGTACTGAGTGCTGGTACTTCCAGTTGCCTTGTCTTTGAGATAGAAATTATCTTTTCAAAATGTATTTTAATATAGGCTAATGAAACAGTAGTCTGGTTTGTAACCTAGGCTGCTAGACAATGTTACAATATAAATCTAAACAAATAAGGATGTGAAGACACTGGCTTAATAAATCAGTAAATGAAAGACAGTTTTTATGGTAATTAAAATGGTCTGAAAAACACTGATTAGCTCAAATTTAATAAGATAAATGCCATATAATATCAGTGAAGGGAATTTACACATGTGAATTTCATTTCATAATCAGAAGTTCATCAGCATCACCTGAAAAATGTTTTGCAGCACAAATGTCAGTACATTTGTAACCGTAAATGTAGCCCTGTCAATCACATTTGGCCTGCAAGAGTAAACCTTTATGTCTCATATGACTGTTCTAAATACATTGCAAGATTGGAAGGACATTGCTCTGTTGCCGCTTTTTGATATACAGAAATTCGTATCAGCTACCTACTAAGCTGTAGGATTCATAACTGTTGGAATCAAATAAGTTGGTTTTTTTTTTAATCTGCCTTTCAAATGTTGAAAACTTTTGATGTGAAATATCTCATTTAAAATGTGAGTTTGCGGATCCTTTCTCTCTAATATTGGGGATGCAGAGAAAAGAGGAGTAATTTCTGCTGCACTGAGAGAAAATACCCATTTTTTTTATTTGATTCTTCCAGAAATGCCTTTGAACCACTTCGGCCCTAGAATCTTCCAAGTCAGAAACTATTGGAGGTTGATCTAATTAGGCAGGGTGTTCCTTTTACCATATACTCTATTTTTCTGAATATATAAGAACTTAATCAGCATCTATAAGTTTGAGAATAATGTAATAAAGTAAAACCAGCTAGAATTGTACACTAAAAAACCTGTAAATAAACATAGTTATTAGCAACAAAATATCAGTCTGTAGTTCTGGCAGTGGTAGTAAAAACAGCAATTTCAGTATGAAAGCTTAGAAGAATCTCCAGTCTATAAACAAAGACTTTACAGTGCTAGGCATTTATCAGTCCCTCTTTCCAAATATATCCTACCACCTTGCACTCTGAACTCCATGTTTTAAAAGACCCCAAAGAAGCTTAAAAATAAAGTACAGAAAAGATATGATACATTCATATTCGGGAGCCCTCAATAGAGTAATTCTCTATGCCTTTAGTTCTTAATTCTGAGCTAAAATCTGACCCTATGTAAGAAATCTCTCAGATGGACCCCAGATCTTAAAATGATCTCCCACAGGCTGTTTCATTATCTATTTTAACTTAAATTGTGTCTATAATAAGGCAACATTTTTGTGTTTCCAAAAGTCATAGTTGCAGAAGGGAATCAGAAGAATTTAAAATATATGAAAAAATGACCGTTCCACTTTTTTATAAAATAGGGAGTGGCTAGATACCAGGATGACATTAACAACTTAAGAAACTGAACCAAAAGAGACAAAAAAAGGAAATAAAAAATGTTGGTGAGAAAAATTATCATTATCAGAAAAACACTTTGAGTTACTTGCAGAGTATGGCTACAAAAATATTAATATCCAAATAGCTGCCTTATTATTAGGGCTTTTCACACTCATCCCAAAGGACTTTAGCCCATCTTCAAATAGCTTTCTAGAACATTTTCACTTTCTGTCAGAAGCCATGGAAAAAAAATAGTCACTTTGGAGGCTATTGTCTCTTGAGTTAAGTACTGTGCCGTGGCAGTCAGTTTTCCAGCTTCACTGGCTAGTAGACAAAATATGCGACAATTCTCTGGTTCTGAGGCTTGCTGGCATGTCTCATGCAGGACAGTCAGATTTTTAGACACTAGTGACTCAGTCTTGGGAAGGTGCCTATGCCTGGACTAAGCCTTCTTAGATCAGCATTGTCCACGTTCTCTTTATTTTCCCAGTGTTCTCACAGGGTTTTTTAAAGTCCTTGGTGTTAAGGAAGTGTATCTTTTAGGAGGGTACTTTACAGGTCTTTTGCATAAAGCTATTAGGTTACACAGAAGTTAATAATGTGCAGTATCTAAGGGTTATTGCACAAAACACTGAGCACTTTTTGACAGCACATGGTACTAAAGATAAAATAAATTATTCCAGTACACTCAAGAGAAAAAAATAACAATTCACTTGTTTGAAAATGTGAGGAAATAGTCAGAGTTAAAATTGAACTTCATTCCATAACTGTAAATAATGATCACTGATAAGAAGAGTGAAAACATATTCTTAAGTATTCTGTTGATTTACATTTCCTTTTGTTAATTCAGAAGACAATTTTGAGATGATATTAGAGATGTTTGAATAGTGGTTGTATACAAATGCTTATGAAAGTTGTGAACAAAATGGTTCCTTCTCTTTTCCTTAGATAGGATAAAAAAATTAGAAGATAAAAAAGACCATGAAATATCTTAGATTAAAATGCTTATAATATTATAAGTTTTACAGCCTAGGAGGACTTACAAGTCCTTGATTGTTATGATTGTTAGCACTGAAGCAAGTAAATGAGTCTTTTAAAAATAGATAAAATAACAATCATTACAGGAAAGAGCATGTAATGAAGGAACAAGCATGGCAGTGGCTCATTTAGGCCGATAATGGCTTTTTCTTTTAACTAGAATTCTCCAGTCATATTTCAGCCCAGACCTCTAACTGGAAACACTGTAACTCAGTTTTGGAGAGAGCATTTAAATAAAGAATCTTTAAAGATGCTGAATACACCCTTAACAAACAATTGGAACTTACCTAGCAGAGAAATCAGCAAGTGAAGCTCAAAAGGAAAAAAACATTGTCTGGCACTAGCAATGCTATGAAGTACCCATAGATTTGCAGTGAAGGCTTCAAGTCTGAAAAGTAAATGGATGCACTGTCAGTTTGAAAACAACAGCAAATACAACTCAGTTTGATTCTTGGCATTGAAAAAGCTGCAAGAACCCAGTGGACTGCAACGCTTTGCAGAAGCCAGCATAACATACACAGCAGGGATGGAGAGGATGGTAGCAACATCTCTAGATGAATTCCTTGTGAAGTCATTGGACAATATTTCAGGAGAAGGTGAACAGACCTGAAGTAAACAGGTTATTTAATCATTTTCAGTCAGGCAAAGTTAGGTAAGCAAGTCTGATATCTGAAACAGAAGTAACGAAAATGAAAGAGCAGTAGAAAATCAAGATGAGAGAAGGAACTACAGCTTATATTGGCTAGCTCTGGGACTTTCCCTCTGGGGTGAAATTGTAAAGTAAAATACTATTTGTTTTGTGGTTTGTAACATGGAAAGGGGAATTCAGAAAGTCAAGCTGTATTTGTTATCCATTGAGATTAATAAAAAATTTATCATGTCTTGATAAATTCCATTCTTGATAAGTCTTTTTCAATTTATGATTTGTTTGTTTCTCGATTACTATTTAGAGTTAAGAAAAAAAAAAAGGAATTTACTTCTACATAGCAATGCAGTGCCTTTGACTAATCAACCTCGTTATAAAAAACATTTTCTGATCATTTTTCCACTGGGTATATTTATCCCATACAACTTTGGGAGTGTAGCTATTTTTTGTCCTTTTTTGCAGGATTCTGCATTGTTTGCCAGAAGCTCCTGTTTCACAAATGCAATTTTGTGTTTTTCCACAGGGACACTGAAAACTGAGCCAAGAAATCCTACAAATGATTTGAATTCAAACTGGAGGCAAATAAAGTCTCTACTACTCTACTGCTGTAGCTGCCAGTATACATTTTTTCTGTTATCGCCACCTGTGTAAATTGTTTGTGGCTTTATTGAATTCAGCTTAAGTTCTCTGGAATGACAGCAGTACAACAGAAAACCTGCTATCCTCCACTTAACACAGTTTGAACTTTGATTTCTGTGAAGTAAAATGTTTTTAACTCTCTCAGAAATCTTGGGGGGGGGGGGGGGGGGGGGGGGGCCTAAAGACATGTGAAAAACTATAAATCCCAAGCATCACAGCTGGAGGTAACAAGTGAGTGTAGAGCTGCATCCTGCAGTCAGTTCACGTCCAGAGATTATAAGGTTCCTAAGTCTTCAAATACATTGCAGGCTCCTTACAGACTGAGAAAAAATAGATCTATCTTCCTTTTGGAAGAATGAAACTTTTTTCTAAGCCATGACTGCTTCTGTACTCACTTCTGTTCCATGATAAATGTGAATTAGTTTTCCTCACTTTATCAAAATGTGAGCTGCCTTGCAGCTACCATGGGGTATTGGTGTGCTAGTAGCTTCATACTAGCTAACCTCATTTGTTTCCTGACCCCTTGAGTAATCAACCCTTCAATTACTCTGTATGACATGTCTTCTTATGAGCAGTTCAGGAGCCATACTGGAAAGTTTAGTTTTGGACCACATGTCACCATACAAGCAGCTATGCTCCTAGTTCACAGCAGCCTGCAGTACGTTACTGAGCAGCACCAATTTAAGAGACACCCTGGGCTTACTGCGTCTCAACCTTGTGCCAGTGGTCAGTTAATTGCTGTCTTTGTTGTTACAAGGCTGAGAAATCAAGCAGTGTTAAGGAAAGCCAAAGAGCATTCTGCATGGATTTTTAAATCCGCAATGTTTTGTTTAGATGAATGGATAACTTCAGTTTGCACAGCTCACTCATCAATAGTATCAGAGAATAAAGGTGCTGTCTTAAATACAAATCTGTATGTATAAGATAACAGAAGCCTTAGGAAACAGTCTCACCCTTGGTGGAGAGCCAGTGAGCTGGAATTCGAAGGCCAGCTGTTTTCCATTCCCCCATAATTTGATGAATTACAATGTCATTTGGCAGCATACAGATTTATGAATTGTTGGAGTCACCCATCTACTGCTATTAATTTGTATCAATAAGTGAAATGTCCATGCACCTCTCAGCCCTAGAACAGAGAGAACCTTGAAATAATGATACCCCAAGCTACATTTTCAGTGAGAGCTGGGGATGAGGTATCCACCGTTTGCCATTGCTGACATCCTGACTGTATAAATCCAATGCAACTACAAGGGTACCTTAGCAACAGCCGGTTCTTTCCTGTTTTCTGCAAGCAGAAACAGCCTGTGAAGTAAGACATGTAGCAAAGTAGGAGAGCTTAGAGCATCCTGTCTGAGCGACATCCCATGACTTGGGTAAGGTGATGCTGGCTCATTTCTCAGCTCTGTTACATGAAACCAGTTATACACTGATGCTGACCTCCAAATAGTTAGTAGCTGGTATCCCTTGTTTGCATTTTCACAAGACAACAATACCTAGGTGCAGTATATTCTCTGAATCACGTTATCCCTCCCTCCCTGTACCACACTTTCAGCCATCATTTATCTTTCAGCTTTTCACTTGAGATTGCTAGCATCATATCACCCTGCAAAAGCACTCTTTTTTCAAGATCCAGCCACATTCCCTAGGTAACTCCCCACCAGACACCATACATTGGCATCAACTGCTTCATTTCTTAAGATTGGAACAAGTTCTTGAGAAAGATGACAAAGGACAAACATACACCAAAACAGAGGTGACTGATTTATGATTTGCATAGAAACAACAAGCACTGAAATGATCATGCATCAGATATCCTGGAGACATCTCATCCTGCCATCACCTGTGGTTTGACAACTGCAGTTCAGAACAGAACATATTTGCTTCTCAGAAACTATCGCATTTTCTTGTCTCATCCCTCTCAAAGAAAATATTGCTTTAGGGGAAAGTGATACTACAATGTGACAAATCAGGAAGGGATTGGACAAGACTTTGTCATTTGTTGGTTAAGACTCAATAACTAGAGTGATTCTGCAAAGCCATTTCTGCTTATCCTGTGTGGTGATTCTTTCCTCCGAGTTGTTTTCTTCTGAGCATTTAAATGTACCTAAACTATGTAAAAAACAGATTTCTATCCAGTGAAATTTCCTACAAATATATAAAAAGAATTCTCATTTAATGCAGAACATCACAGGATTTCAGGCATATTTACGTGCCGCCAAGGAATAGCTCAGAGCCTGTAGACTGAAAATTTGCTCTGCAGTGTTATTCTTCCTCATGTTCCTGATCTGATAAATATTGAAGTCTGTACCTAAAATGCAGAGTTCCAATAGACAACTGAAATTTAACTTACTAATAACTTCAGAATTTTATACATTGTTATGTGAGCAAAAGTTGGATTTGCCATCCCTTTTGTCACATCTCTCTTCTGTTCCACTTTCTGGAAAACCAAAAACAGAAGAAAAACTATTAGGTACTTTTCAGCAGAAAAAGGTTAAGTATTGCAGAATTTGAACTTGCAAAATAGTATTTGCCTCAGTAACCTAATGTTTGTTATTATTGAACAAAGAAGCCAAAAACATTATCTCTGATCAGAAAAAGCTAACACTCAGGAGTTGTAATTCCCCAAAAGCAGAACACAGCCCCAGGTGAATTCTCAGATTTAAAATCATAAATTCTTTTGGATCATGAAGAAAACCTGGAAACATAGATTTTTTTTAGCAAACAAATATGTTCCAGGAGAGCTTATTTCTGTTAAAACAGTGTTATGTCACTCTGAGACATTCCTTGAAATTTTACGTTGACATAAGGCCAAAGGTTTTGGCCATATATCATACATCTGCTGTTTACTTCATCTTATTATAGAATGTAATGTGATTAAAAAAAATATTTTATTTAGGATACTAAAGACACAACTGAAAGTTTCCTATATTTTTTATTCTTATTTTACATGGTAGCTAATCACAAGTTATCACAGAAAAAAAACTTACATAAAAACATAGAAAAACTTAGACTTTGTCAAATGACTAGCAGCTTGAACTTAAAACAACACTAGACATAAGTTATAGCACACTTTTAACCATAAGGAAACACAAGAGCTCCTCAGAGTTGTCATTGGAGGACAATGATTTCAAGACTCCATGTACTATGTTGTATCTTACCCAAGACTTTGAGTACCTACCAAGGTCTGCTGCAGAGTAGCAGCATGGCAATACATTATGGCAATACACTAACTGTGTTAGGTGTCAATGTCTTGTGATCTGTAAGAGGCTAATCTATGTTAAGAACTATTTCCACTGCTTCTATATGGTGTTTCTGGGCTGCAGACTCTTTCTTCCATTTCCAACATGATTTCTTTGTCTCTTTTTTTCCTGTAGTAATGGTATTTCTTTACCTTCTAGGAAGAAATTAGTGAAGTTGACAGGCTAGTGCCTTTTCTTAGCTGTCCTGAAGGAGTAGATTTTATTTCCTGCTGCAACACATTTGAAATCAAATTAACAGTAATTGACTTGCAAAGATGATAGGCATTGAACTCCATCTCAGAGAAAATCTACATTACTAGTGTTTAAAAGAGAAAAATAGAGCACCTGAAAATTTTCTAGTCATAGAAGCTGCCTGATGCTCTCTGCTGGTCTAAGCACATATTTGGCAGAGTTGGCCAGATGCACTGCCAATGGTATTTATTGGCTACAATAACTCAGGAGTGGGCGAACAGAGCGGGTCAAGGCAGTTTGTGCAGGCAGGCGAGTGGGATGGTGAGCACTCGCCGTATGACCAGGGCCCGGTCCGGGAGCTCTGCTTTGGCTGCCCTAGCGGGGGCGAGCATACGCACCCAGACAGAGCCGATGAGAGGGGAGGCTGCAGTGCAGAGCTCGGGGTGTAGAGAGTGCCTGCACTGGTCTGGTGAGGGGAGGGTGCACAATGGGCAGGGCTGCACTCGGTGCTCCCTGGTGGAGGTCCTCCTGCAGCAGGTGGCTGAGCTGTGGGATGCTGTCAATAGACTGCGAGATGTCAGGGAAGCTGAGAGGAAGCAGGAATGCTTGCTCCTGGCCCAAACTGTGCAGGGGGCTCAAGCCTCCCCTCTAGTTCATGAAGGAAAGAAGGAGGCCGTTAACCTGGGAAGCTGGGAATTAGTGACAAAAAAAAAAAAAAAACAACAAAAAAAAAGGAGGAAAAGGACAACCAAAAGCAAGGAGCTTCCCCCTAAATCTGTTGTCCCCACTCAGAACCGCTTTGCTGTCCTGCAGGGGGCTAATGAGGAAACGCACTCCCACCAGAAACAACTGACTGATCTCTACTGGTGCTGCTAGGGGAAAGCGGCGGGTCATAGTAGTAGGGGACTCTACACTGAAAGGGACAGAAGCACTTGTCTGCCGGCCAGACCCTGTCTCAAGGGAGGTGTGTTGCCTACCGGGGCACGGATCAGGGATGTGGCAGAGAGGCTGCCTGCTCTAGTAAGTCCCACGGACTATTACCCACTCCTGGTAATACATGTGGGTGCTGGGATATAGATAGTAGTAGACTCAGGAACATAAGGAAGGACTACAGAGCCCTGGGAAAGGTGGTTAGGGGCTCTGGAGCTCAGATTGTCTTTTCGTCAGTTCTCCAGGATACAGGGGAGGACCTAAAAAAGGCTAGGAGGACTGGCCAGGTTAATAAATGGTTAAAAGGCTAGTGTCATAGTCAGGAGTTTGGGTGTCTTGAACACGGGACCCCAGTCTGTAGGCCAGATCTACTGGGGGCTGGTGGAGCTGGACTGATAAAGAAGAGGAAGAGCAGTTTTGGTAGGAGGCTTGCCAAGCTGGTCAAGGAGGCTTTAAACTAGATGTGTTGGGGGAGGGGGGCATCATTCCATTCCAACACACACAGTCAGTTGCCAGAACCTATAATAAATGCCTGGAGCAATGTAGAGATATCCCAGCTGCTCCAGCCAATGAGCCGGCTTCATTTGGAGCTCGACTCAGATGCCTCTATACAAATGCCCATAGCATGGGGAACAAACAAGAGGAATTAGAGATCTGTGCACATCTACGGGGGTATGATATAATAGGCATCACAGAAACATGGTGGGATGGCTCCTATGACTGGAGTGCTGGAATGGAAGGTTACAAGCTTTTTAGAAAAGACAGGCCTGGCAGGCAGGGAGCAGGAGTTGCCCTTTCTGTTAGGGATAGGCTGGTGAGCAGTTAACAGAGAGTTTGTGGGTCAGGGTTAAAGGGAATATAGCTGTGGGAGACATTACCGTGGGGATCTGTTACAGACTGCCTGATCAAGGAGAACCTGCGGGTGAAGCACTCCACAGAGAGATAGGAAAAGCCTCAGGCTCACAGGCCCTTGTTCTCATGGGTGACTTCAACCACCCTGACATCTGTTGGAAGGACGGTACGGCACGGCACAAGCAATCCAGAAGGTTACTTGATTGTGTAGAAGACAACTTCTTTCTGCAAGTAATGAAAGAGCCGACAAGGAGAGGCGCCATGCTTGACCTCCTGCTCACCAACAGGGAAGAGCTCGTAGGAAATGTGATGCTCCAGGGCAGCCTTGGATGCAGCAATCACAAGATGGTCGAATTTGAGATCCTCAGGACAGTGAGAAGAGCGTGCAGCAAGCTCACTGCCCTGGACTTCAAAAGAGCAGATTTTGGCCTCTTCAGGAACCTGCTTAGGAAGGTTCCATGGGATACAGCCCTAGAGGGCAGGGGGGCCCAAGACTCTTGGTTGCAGGATCACCTGCAACAAGCTCAGGAGTGTTGCATCCCAACCAGAAGGAAGTGCAGCAGGAGGGCCAGGAGACCTCCTTGGATGGATAAGGAGCTCCTGAGGAAAATTCAAATGAAAAAAGAGGCTTATAATAAGTGGAAGCAAGGACAGGAGGCCTAGGAAGAATACAGGGATGTTGTCCGGGAAGCTAGGGACCAGGTTAGGAAAGCTAAGGCCCAGTTAGAATTAAACTCGGTGAGGGATATTAAGGATAACAGGAAGGGGTTCTACAGGTATGTAGAGAATAAAAATACAGACTAAGGAGAATGCACGCCCCCTCAGGAAGCACCCAGGAGAACTGGCTACACAGGATTTGGAGAAGGCTGAGGTTCTGAATGACTTCTTTGCCTCGGTCTTCACTGGCAAAGGCTCTGACCACAGCACCCAAATCTTTGAAAGCAGACGAACGGAC
The DNA here is from genome assembly GCF_034315485.1 of Pezoporus occidentalis. Lineage (NCBI taxonomy): Eukaryota > Metazoa > Chordata > Aves > Psittaciformes > Psittacidae > Pezoporus > Pezoporus occidentalis. The sequence continues at coordinate 915,793 of NW_026916325.1, forward strand.
TGTGAGAATGAAGACCTTGTGCCCACTGCAGGAGAGGAACTGGTTAGAGACCATCTAAAAATCTGAACGTGCACAAGTCCATGGGTCCTGATGAGATCCATCCACGGTTCCTGAAGGAGCTGGCAAATGAAGTTGCGAAGCCGCTGGCCATCATATTTGAGAAATCATGGCAGTCAGGGGAAGTTCCTGACGACTGAAAAAAGGAACTGTTGGAACAAGTCCAGAGAAGGGCCACGAGGACGATCAGGGGACTGGAGCACCTCCCGTATGAAGACAGGCTGGCAAAGTTGGGGCTGCTCAGCCTGGAGAAGAGAAGGCTGCTTGGAGACCTCCTAGCAGCCTTCCAGTAGCTGAAGGGGGCCTATAGGGATGCTGGGGAGGGATTGTTCATTAGGGACTGTAGTGATAGGACAAGGGGTAATGGGTTCAAACTTGAACAGGGAAAGTTTAGATTGGATATAAGGAAGAAATTCTTTCCTGTGAGGGTGATGAGGCACTGGAATAGGTTGCCCAGGGAGGTTGTGAATGCTCCATCCCTGGTAGTGTTCAAGACCAGGTTGGACGAGGCCTTGGGTGACATGGTTTTGTGTGAGGTGTCCCTGGCCATGGCAGGGGGGTTGAAAGTTGATGATCTTAAGGTCCTTTCCAACCCTAACTATTCTATGATTCTATTATGCTTTACTGTTACATTCCTCCTCCTCCTTTTAACTTCACTATTGTATCTTCATGACATGGAGAATATTCATAGTCCTGGAGTTCTTGTCACACCCAGATATCGTGCATTTCAGAAAACTGTTGCCTTTATATATATAATTGTGTGTTGAAACTAAAATTAAACTATTTAATCCATTTTGTCTCAGGTTTATGAATGGTAGATGTGGCAAAGAAACTTCCTTCCCTTTCCCATTCCCATTACATATTGGACAATTAGTCCCCACCTTTTCAAATGGGAATGCATGTGTTTACAAGGGTCTGCATGACGGGACCCAGAGGATCAATTATAAGGGCAGCTAAGAAACTTTAGCATTGAATTGGACATTCAATAGAACTTTGAAGAATCAGAAAACAATGAGGGAAGCCAAACAAGTTCAGTGTATTTTGAGAGCTAAAATTCAGCAAAATCCAATTCTTAAACCTATTTCACACAATTATATATTACATGTAATTCAAATTTTCCGGGCAACAATGTATTTCCCACATAACAGTGTCACATCTCTATAAACTGAGCCTCTGCGAAGGCCTCACAGGACATCATCTACTGGAACAAACAATAGAGTGCCCAAAGGGTACAAAGGATCCACTCTGAGCTGTATGGATCTCTTGCAGAACAAAAAATCCTACACTGATCAATAAATGGAGAAACATCTTCCGAGGACCAGTGGTGACACCAAAGGTGATATTTGTCGTGTGACAAACAGCAATGCCCCTAATCCAGAAATTAAAAGGAAAGGCTAGATAAATAATGCTGCCATTTTATTTCCCTAAGTTCTATATATTTTGCTTAGAGATCCTAGGTATAACAGCAGTTAATGTAGACATTTTTGTTACTGGTGAATGAATGGTGTGTTGACTATAGAGCTAAGCATACCTAAGTATGTTCACTCAAATCTATGAACCCCATGATTGCGTAACCATCCAGAAAGAGAGACTGACCCCTTGCAGCCTTTATCACTGGCTAGAAGTGTGTCAGCTTAGTTTGAGATAAATGTTAAGACTCCTTCCATAGCCATGGGAGACAGTGGCAGCTCCTGCATTCATCCTATCACCTAGACATCAAATAAGCTCCAGATCCCAAAGGAAATATAAGGATCTGGACTACTGGTTGGTAAGTATCTGAAGGGGGGGGTATAGGGATGCTGGGGAGGGACTCTTCATTAGCAACTGTAGTGATAGGACAAGGGGTAACGGGTTCAAACTTAAACCGGGGAAGTTTAGATTGGATATAAGGAAGAAGTTCTTTACTGTAAGGGTGGTGAGGCACTGGAATGGGTTGCCCAGGGAAGTTGTGAATGCTCCATCCCTGGCAGTGTTCAAGGACAGGTTGGACAGAGCCTTGAGTGACATGGTTTAGTGTGAGGTGTCCCCGCCCATGGCAGGGGTGTTGGAACTAGATGATCTTAAGGTCCTTTCCAATCCTAACTATTCTATGATTCTTGATTCTGTGATTCTATGTATGTAACAACCAACTTTTATTTGTTGGATTTGTTTGTCTTCTATTTTAACAAATATGCTTAAGAAAATGCACAGGTGTTAAACTATTGGTTGACTAGAAGCTTGCATGAGACTTTAGTTTATTTTCAGACTAGGAGAACAACAAAAGTTCCTTTGGATGGGAATACATGCTCACAAGCAGTTTGTCTGCTAGCTCTTGTATTTTGACCCAATCTCAGAGCTCCACAGCAGAGTCTAGTTGCAGAGATCCCCTTGTGAGCTACATGATGACCCCTTAAATGTTTGGTTGGGTTCAGCTCCATGTGAATTGCTTTCCTGTTTTGTAAACTAAATCCCTAGAGGAGAGTCAGCAGGGTCTGCTTAGGCAAACATCACTGATCATACCAGAACATGCAACATGTCAAGTTCAGCAGCAGTGTGCACTCCATATCCATGGAATTGCTTGCTGTCATTGCCTGACAGGACCTGCTTCTGGATCATGGCTTGTCCTTTAAGATCCATAGCACGTACTTTTCACACTGGCCTTTGTCCAGGAGAAAATACTGACCCATGACTCATTAGGTCAGAAATGCAGAGTAGCCTCATCTAAGAGTAGTATCCCATGCCTTATTTAGGTTTATGGTGTGGGATAAATCAGTGTTTTGGGGGTTGTTAGGCTGTGTGCTTTCATTCTGACACAGAAGGTGACCAAGAAGCAGACAGTGACTCAGACATTTTCTCATCATCATCCTCTTGGGTCTGAGGTGGAAGGAACACTCCCCTTAGAAACAATCCATTCCTAAGGGGACTGTCGCCTATCCAGACAGGAAGATATGGAGACAAGTTCTGCAGAAAGCATGTTTTTCTTATGTATGACAGAAGTAGAATATACAGTCCAAGAAGGGCATGGACTTCTGCATTTGCCTGGGTAATTTAAGCTGCAAGTCACTCCTTTTCTTCTATGAATAGCTGATAACTACTACTCTAATTGATGCTTTTCTTTTATGATGCCATCATTTGTGTCTCACATTTCTTTAGGAATAAAATGTTTAAGAAGCATAAATTTGTGGTAATAAGTATGCTATTTATTCTTTTCTGCTTGGAAAATCCATGAATTCATGCCTTTCCACCTGCTTCTTGAATCTCCAACCACAAATAACTTAAGGCATTTAGAAGTGGTTTAATTATTGCAGAAACTGAGAAAAAAAAAAAAGGTAACGATGGAACTCAGGCTGAAATTTCTTTCAGTGCTTTTAAACTGATTTTCTATTCTATTTTTCCTCACACTTTTTTTTTTCTGCTTCAGCTTCTTATGGGGTTTTTTGCAAGGCATAAATAAAAGCTCTTAGTACACATGGGAAAGACTGTGTGTGAATACAACTGACATTCAAGGGTTTTAGCATTTTCTTTCTTGCTACCAGTTCAAAAACATATCATCATACAGTTTAGCACAATTAAATGCCTGTACTTAGGTCTGATTGCAGTGGATTAACAAAACTTCTAATCAGAGCTGAACCATGGCCTTATTCCATTTGCGTGCTGTGCTCACCTATGTTTCTACACAGTCAAGTCTCATTTCTCAGCTTTTTAACTTACATGAGCACTGAAATTAACTTTAGAAATCATACTAACAGACAAAGTCTAGTCAGGCTTGTTTCATTTTGTTCTTCATTGAATTGAACCTCAAAACTGGCAGTTGCATAAGAGTACGTGACTAGACTGTCAGAGTGTGGAAGCCTGTTTGGTATGCACTTCCCATCTTCTCCAGGCTTTCTATCACTTAGTTTTGACAGTGTGAATGGATGCAAAGATTCACTGACTGACACTGCAAAGTTGCCATTGTCAGGAGATGCAGACACCCTAATGATGTGCATCATTGGTGAACCTCAAAGGCAGAAAAAAGGGAGAAACAGAGAGACGTTGTTTCCATGGCTACACAATAATACTTTTTTCATACCTCTTCTTCTTACTGCCTTGCCATCTGTGTATATTCTGCAGATAGCAGTTGATTGTCTCATTAAAATATTTAATTACTCCCAAGTTATTAATTAGTGAAGGTTCAAATAGGATTGTGTCTTGCTGTAAACATTATTCATAAAGTAATATTGAAAAATATTATTTAAAGCAAATAGTGTTCTGTACCTAATTTAACCCTGTGCATATCAACACACCTTGGGGTCTATTACAATACAAGTCTCAGCAGTGAGTTGTCTGCCTCAGACAACTGCCCATTACAACAAGGCACTGAAAAATGGAGGCTCTTGGGCTGTATCTTTAAGCATCTGGTAGTAATATTACTGACATCTGAAATACAGAAATAATAAGATTAAAGTAATTCACCTATTTAAATCTCTGCCTTTGACACAACTCATACTGTTCATTTCCAAGTTTTATGAGTATTATGTACCCCCAAAAACAGTAGGTGCCAGTGTCCATACTCAGGAGGAGAAGGTAGGTCACTTCCAGGGTATTGCAATCTGCTCTTCAGGAGAACCTCCTCTTTCCTACATACTCCTGAGTGGTAAAACCAAGTTGAGGTATGTAAATTGCATGATCTGACTTAAGACATATACCTTCCAAAACTGTTCATCAGCCTCTTACTCACAGTCACTATTGGGTCTCTTACTATAACATAAGCAGTACTGTGGCAGCTATGTTCTTGCAGAACCAAAGCTATGGAATAGAGTAGTGGATAAGTGAAGAGAGAAAGTTATAAATATGGGGAGGAGGTAAAGCATCTTCACATCGTGAAGGTAAAGGTGATTCATATAGAGATTTTACCTCTTGCAGAATTCTTTACTGAGAAGTCCTCTTACAGGATTCAAAGGATTTGAGTATGTTTATCAGTATCTTCTGTATTATTCTGTATTTGTTTAGTTGCAGTCCTTTGAAGGCAACGGCATTCATTCTGCTGACCTCAGCAGATTCAGGAAGGATATAACTAATGATTGCAAATAAAATAGTATAAGTAGAGTTAAATAATTTGCAGTGTGCATATACTTTCTTTCCTATTAAGTGGATTTATACTAAATGACTTATTTCCAGAAATTTAAAAGCATAAGGATGTTTGTACATTAAAGATAGAAACCAGCTTTAGGATTTGAAAATGTCAAGTTGTAAAATAACTAAAAGGGCTTGAAGAATATGTCCTAGAGATTATGCATGCATTTACAGCACAATTTCCTTTAATGCCACTGGGAAATTCTCCTGTGATAAGAGACAGAGACCTGCAGTTTTGCTACAAGATATGATTAATCTTTAATGAAGATATTTGTGGCACAGAAATGCAAGTGTTTCCAAATAGCTGCAGACATAAGGCTCACTATTCATTTCTCTGCTGAGCAAAATCAACTTTTTCAGGCCGGATTCTGCAAATCTTGCTGGTACTGTGTAGGTCTTTAGCTCAAGTGAATCATCTCTGCATACAGTGAATCATCTTCTATGAAAGGTGCAGAAGGGTTCCTTTGTTGTCCCCTCTCTAGGTTGATAAAGACATGAATAGTTGCTGAATAGAGGTCCAAAAAGACCATCATGTGTTCTAAGCCCCACCATGATTTTATGGCACTGTACATATTTAACAAAATCTGTCTCTGAATTTCCAAGTGCAAAGATGGTGACACCCTGCAGTGATCCCTGCCTCCCTTTGATTAGGCAACAAATCATAAACACAGTGTGCATTTGTCAGCTGGTGTAGCATTTATATACATAATTTGCAGATTAACATTCAGGTTTGTGAAGACATATGGTATGATATTGTGAGTTTTGCTGTGCAGCTTTATGAGCAGGAAGTCCATGAGAGTAACAGTGAAATTGGTTTCTGACTGGAATCCGCTCCTTAGACAGAATAAGGCTTTGGAGTCGACCCAAGAAGCCCCATGTTTCTACGCAACTCATTTCCCAGGTATACCTAAAACATTAAAGCTTGTTTCCACCTTTAAAAACATCATGAAACATATCTTATTTTAACATCATACGGATGTTTTCGTTAGATGAGCTACAAAATACAATGGAAAGCATTAAATCCTTTCATGTTTTCAGCAGAATTTTCAGAAGTTCTTCAGAGAATAAGAAACCTTACTGTCAGGGTCATTTCATTTAGCTCTAATCACCTTAAATTAGGTGTCTGGTTTAAGCTATGTTTCATCTGGGTGCTTTGGAAGATGCAAGAAACTCTATGCACAGCAGTTCATCCTACCTCTCCGGATCATAGAATCACAGAATCATAGAATAGTTAGGGTTGGAAAGGACCTTAAGATCATTCAGTTCCAACCCCTGCCATGGGCAGGGACACATCCCACTAAACCATGTCACCCAAGGCTCTGTCCAACCTGGCCTTGAACACCACCGGGGTGGAGCATTCACAGCTTCCCTGGGCAACTCATTCCAGTGCCTCACCACCCTTACAGTAAAGAACTTCTTCCTTATATCTAACCTGAACTTACCCTGCTTAAGTCAGAACCCAAATGATGCTTTGGAAGACCCCACACTTTTTCCTAAACAGCAGATGAAACATGTTAAGACAGATAAAATTAACTCATGCATTCAGTTCAATTTAAGGAAAATCTTATCCTTGACTCTATTGACATATTCCATATTACTAACCACTACACTGAAGATCTGCAAATCCCCAGAGCTCAAATTAGTCTTAAGATTTTTCTTGAAGACAAGTTCAAAATGTTATCCAAGATTGAATGTATTGTTAGCATTTTGTGCAAATAATTCAGGCATGTGGCATGCTCATGTGATTTGTTCCTCTTCAATATTCTATTTTTGTCCAGAGCTTTTTTTCCTTCTAGGAAAGTAGTCAGTTCCTGAAAGAAAGATATATCTAACAACCTAAAGATTAATAAGACTAGCAGAATTTAACAAAACAACCCCTATAAAGGAAGTATGTTCAACATATTCAACACATGCTTACAGCTGTAATTGAAAAATATAGACATCTGAGTAAGTTGCCTTCATAGAAAACCATGTACAGTCTACATTTGGGATACACATGTCAGAGCAAAAAATCTAATCTACATTTCCAGCCTGAATAAGCTACTTGTCTCCCTGTTGAAGAGAAAAGAACCTAAAGTGATACACATTAACCAAAAAACTAACCCTTATCTGCTTATTATTTTGTATATACTTCAGATGAACAGTCTGGATGGAAAACCAAACGAAGCGAAAGGAAACAACCTCCCTGCCCTCCCCCCCCAATGTAAAAAATACGACCAAACAACAACAACAACAACAAAAACAAAAACAAGCAAAAACAACAACAAAAAGGAGTAAACCTCTTGAAGGGTTGAATTGTAAATATCTTTACTGATTAAGTTGGGTTTTTTTCTTTTTAAAGACTATCATCTAGTTCGTTGCTGGCTTGGTTTCTGCATTGCAGTACTAAAAAGCTCCTGCACTGCTGATGCTTTAAAATAGGTCTGTGAGTCTCATTATCATCACTCCCAAGTAATTATATAAAATATTTCACGAATAAAAGAATGGCTTTTTGAGTCAAAGCCTTTAAGAAAATCAGCGCATATAAGAAAGGCAGAAGTGATAGCAGTATCTAAGGAAAAGAAAGCTTTGTTTAGCATCTTCACAGATGAAAGTTAGTTGACATATCTAGTATAAACCTAGCTCTAACAAAGTCTGCTTTTTTAGCTTTGGAGAACTTGTTTCATTACTATGTAATATTAATTTTGCAGTTTACCACTTGTACTGCCTGTGTTGAGAATTTTTTCCCTTTATTCTCCTGTCACAATGACCAATGTGTGAACCATCACAATATCGGTAATCCAATAGCATCCAAACACTACAGTTTATGCTTAGAGTATTAATACTAGAGGATGCAACAACCTTCTCCCTTCGGGTGAAGATTTTTCTCAGCAGCTGTCAGGCTAAAACTAAAAGAACTGAATTTTAACACATTCTTTCTTTTTAGAGGGTTGACTTTTTAATCTTCCTGTTCCCCATATCTCACAGCCATTGTTCTGTAGAATCATAGAATCATAGAATAATTAGGGTTGGAAAGGACCTTAAGATCATCTAGTTCCAACTCCCCTGTCATGGGCAGGGACACTTCACTCTAAACCATGTCACCCGAGGCTCTGTCCAACCTCTCCTTGAACAGAACCAAAAATGGAGCATTCACAACCTCCCTGGGCAACCCGTTCCAGTGCCTCACCACCCTCACAGGAAAGAATTTCTTCCTTATATACAACCTAAACTTCCCCTGTTTAAGTTTGAACCCGTTACCCCTTGTCCTATCACTACAGTCCCTAATGAACAGTCCCCCCCAGCATCCCTATAGCCTCCCTTCAGATACTGGAAGGCTGCTAGGTGGTCTCCACGCAGCCTTCTCTTCTCCAGGCTCAACAGCCCCAACTTTCTCAGCCTGTCTTCATACAGGAGGTGCTCCAGTCACCTGATCATCCTCGTGGCCCTTCTCTGGACTTGTTCCAACAGATCCATGTCCTTTTTATGTTGAGGACTCCAGAACTGCACACAATACTCCAAGTGAGGTCTCATGAGAGCAGAGTAGAGGGGCAGGATGACCTCCTTCGACCTGCTGGTCACACTCCTTTTGATGCAGCCCAGGATACAGTTGACTTTCTGGGCTGCAAGTGAACACTGCTGGCTCATGTTCATTTTCTCATCAACCAGCACCCCCAAGTCCTTCTCCTCAGGGATGCTCTGAATCTCTCCTCTGCCCAACCTGTAGCTGTACTTGGGATTGCTCCGACCCAGATGTAGGACCTTGCACTTGGCATGGTTAAACTTCATGAGGTTGGCATCAGCCCACCTCACAAGCGTGTCAAGGTCCCTCTGGATGGCATTCCTTCCCTCCAGCGTATCAACCGAACCACACAGCTTGGAGTCACCAGCAGACTTGCTGAGGGTGCACTCAATCCCACTGTCCATGTCACCGACAAAGATGTTGAACAAGACCGGTCCCAACACTGATCCCTGAGAGATGCCACTCGTTACTGGTCTCCAGCCGGACATAGAGCCATTGACCACAAATCTTTGAGTGCGGCCATCCAGACAGTTCTTTATCCACCGAGTGGTCCATCCATCAAATTGATGTCTCTCCAATTTAGAGACAAGGATGTCATGTGGTATAGTGTTGAATGCTTTGCACAAGTCCAGGTAGATGACATCAACTGCTTTACCCTTTTCCATCTGTTCTGTAGCCCCATGCGAGAGGGCTACCATATTGGTCAGGCAGGATTTCCCCTTAGTGAAGCCATGCTGGCTGTCACCAAGCACCTTGTTGTTTTTCATGTGCCTTAGCATGCCTTCCAGGAGAATCTGCTCCAAGATTTTGCCAGGCATAGAGGTGAGACTGACTGTTCTGTAATTCCCCGGGTCATCCATTTTCCCCTTCTTGAAAATGGGGGTTATATTTCCCTTTTTCCAGTCATCAGGAACTTCCCCTGACTGCCATGATTTCTCAAATATGATGGCCAGTGGCTTCGCAACTTCATTTGCCAGCTCCTTCAGGACCCGCGGATGGATCTCATCAGGACCCATGGACTTATGCACGTTCAGATTTTTAGATGGTCTCAAACCAGTTCCTCTCCTGCAGTGGGCACAAGGTCTTCATTCTCACAGTCCCTGCATCTGCCTTCCAAGATTTGGGTGGATTGGTCAGAGCCTTTGCCAGTGAAGACCGAGGCAAAGAAGTCATTCAGAACCTCAGCCTTCTCCAAATCCTGTGTAGCCAGTTCTCCTGAGTGCTTCCTGAGGGGGCCTACATTCTCCTTAGTCTGTTTTTTATTTGCTATGTACTTGTAGAATCCCTTCCTGTTATCTTTAATACCTCTAGCTAAGTTGAATTCTAACTGGGCCTTAGCTTTCCTAACCTGGTCCCTAGCTTCCCAGACAACATCCCTGTAGTCTTCCCAGGCCTCCTGTCCTTGCTTCCACTTATTATAAGCCTCTTTTTTCAACTGAATTTTCCTCAGGAGCTCCTTATCCATCCAAGGAGGTCTCCTGGCCCTCCTGCTGCACTTCCTTCTGGTTGGGATGCAACACTCCTGTGCTTGTAGCAGGTGATCCTTGAATACCAACCAAGAGACTTGGGCCCCCCTGCCCTCTAGGGATTTATCCCATGGAACCTTCCTAAGCAGGTTCCTGAAGAGGCCAAAGTCTGCTCTTTTGAAGTCCAGGGCAGTGAGCTTGCTGCACGCTCTTCTCACTGTCCTGAGGATCTCAAATTCGACCATCTTGTGATTGCTGCATCCAAGGCTGCCCTGGAGCATCACATTTCCTACAAGCTCTTCCCTGTTGGTGAGCAGGAGGTCAAGCATGGCACCTCTCCTTGTCGGCTCTTTCATTACTTGCAGAAAGAAGTTGTCTTCTACACAGTCAAGTAACCTTCTGGATTGCTTGTGCCGGGCCGTACCGTCCTTCCAACAGATGTCAGGGTGGTTGAAGTCACCCATGAGAACAAGGGCCTGTGAGCCTGAGGCTTTTCCTATCTGTCTGTGGAGTGCTTCACCCGCAGGTTCTCCTTGATCAGGCAGTCTGTAACAGATCCCCACGGTAATGTCTCCCATAGCTATATTCCCTTTAACCCTGACCCACAAACTCTCTGTTAACTGCTCACCTGTCCCCAGACAGAGTTCCATACTCTCCAGCCTATCCCTAACAGAAAGGGCAACTCCTGCTCCCCGCCTGCCAGGCCTGTCTTTTCTGAAAAGCTTGTAACCTTCCATTCCAGCACTCCAGTCATAGGAGCCATCCCACCATGTTTCTGTGATGCCTATTATATCATACCCCCGTAGATGTGCACAGATCTCTAATTCCTCTTGTTTGTTCCCCATGCTACGGGCATTTGTATAGAGGCATCTGAGTCGAGCTCCAAATGAAGCCGGCTCATTGGCTGGAGCAGCTGGGATATCTCTAAATGAATGAATTCACCTTTGATACTCTTGCATGCCATAAAGCTTACTTAGGTTTAATCTACTATAAGGAATTAAGACCAAATATGTTGGAATTTGAGCAAGTATGCACTCAGTTTTGGATTTCAAATAATGAGGCTGGGAACACTGAATACTCTGACCTCAATTCTGTCCATTATAGATTCAGAATGAAAGTAAGCAAACTCAAAGAAACTTACTGTTGAGTCACAACACCCTTGCTACTGGTATTTTTCAGCCTGTGTGTTGCAAAATCTGAGATTCCTTCAGGATCATGACTCATTCCTTAAAACATGATTATTAGAATGGCCTGATTTAGACTAAAGTTCTGCCCTGATTCCAAAAGTTGACTAAGGCAGACTCATGCAGAGTATAAACACAAAGTAAATACATAGGGTACCCGTCCCTAGCATATTCCCAGTCTCTGCTTTACAGTATATGACTTTAAAAAATGGAGGTGGTTTCTATGCACTTAGCAAATCAAATGGATTTCTCTTCCAGGAAATTACCTCCTTTAGAACACATGAAAACTGTTGGAATCTCTATTCTTATTTATATTTGGAAAATCTGGCCTACATTTTATCCACATTTCAGGTCCTTTGAGGCAGAAACAGTTAAAATTATAATTTAAAATAACCAGTTTCACACTCTTTCAACTTCATATTTATTGCCAATTTGTATACATTGCACCATAGATACAAATAAAATACTTATTGGCATAGGCTGTAAAATACAGCCATGAGTTCATAGGATCATGAGGTCACTCAGGTGGGCAAGGACCTTGGGAGGACTATAACTACCTTCTCAAAGTGGGGTCAGCTACAGGGTTAAAGGAGGTTGCTCAAGGTTTCATCCCTACTCCAAAGGTGGGGATCCCATAACCTTTCTGGGCAAGCTGATCCACTGCTTAGTTTTCCTTCAGGGCAAGAAGTTTTCACTTTTTACACTATTTTTAAAGTATGAACCCCTCCTTGTTCAGTTTTTGCCCATTGTTTCATGATCTCCAGTTGGCATCTGGCCCTGAAAATATATTATATGGTTTTGAGTTGAAGCATAATATTTTTTCACTTTGCAACATAAGAGTTTGTTTGCTACAAATTGGATAATTTCAAAAGACCAATAGTAATTCTGCATTTATGATTATTTAATGTCTTTAAAACATTTAATAAGTTTATTAATTTTTCATCCTAAAGATTTTTTTTTTAAAAAACAGTAAATCTATTTTTTACTTTGGGTTTCAAATCCAGTTATGGTCACTTTTAAAGCTACAGCTGTGGAAAACGAAAAGGCTTATTTCATCTTAACTAGGATCTGCCACCAAAATAGCATAATCACCTCCTCAGGAAATATTTTGCTTTAACTTTCCCTTCTTACAATAGAAAAAAAGGCTGGGTTAAATAGGGCTTTGAGCAACCTGGTCTAGTGGAAGGTGTCTCATGACCTTCAAGGTCCCTTCCAACCCAAACCATTCTATAATTCTATGAAATGAAGTTAAAAAGACTAATTGCATTTTGTTTGTGAAATGTAAGATGTGTGGGCCTCATGATTACTTGCATGCTGTGCAGATGCCAGCAAGGCTAGCTCCAGACACACACAAAGGTAGCACTCATCTTGATCAGCAGGCTATGATGTATACAAAAATATAGGGCTGCAGTGTTCCCAAGCTCAGGCTAGCTATTGCTCTCTAGAGCTGATGTAAGAGTTAGTGATATCCCACAGAAACAGTCACTGTCTCCCTCTCTCAGATGACCCACCAAAAGAAAGAAATAAGCCTCTCCGGGACCTTTCTCCCTCCCACAGCTCTACTCCTCCCCCTTTCTGTGTCACTCCTCCTCTTAGTCTCTGTGGGAAGAACGCCCAGCTCTGTTAAGGCCCTGAGTCCTCAACCCTGGAGAGAAGCATGACTCAGTCTTGAAAGATTCAGTTGTGCTTGCAGAGCTGACAGCAGTAAGCCAGCCCTGTATGTAGGTCATGGCTTTTCCCTCTGTATATTTATGGTCCTGACCTTAAGGTAACTTGAAGAAATTGTTTGGATATGTAGAGGACTGATGTTTCTTCTAAGTAAGGAGAGCAGATATAGAATACCAAATTAAAATGAAATATGTCAGCGCAGGGTCTTAGACAAATCTGAAGCAGAAACTAAGATGACATTACTTACTTCTTTAAGAACAGCAGTCAAACTAAATTTCAGCCTGAATTTAAAGACACAAACTCTCGCATTTTAGTAGTGCGTGTTTAAGGATCATTGCTCACCTTCTTTGAGAGCTTAATATTTGTCTTTATTTCTTATCTACGTCTTGCTTTAGTATGACAGCTGCTTTAAATAACAAAGCTGTGCACAAGTACTGAAGAACATACCACTTAATGCTGGTTGCTGAATAGTTAGAAAACAAGCACATGCTGTTCAATAGGGAGGAATGCATATGTATATATACACACATATGCATATATAATGACTTGCATACGTAGTTGTATATGTATGCAAGTATATGTAGATTATACACAAAATTAACATAATAGTAGAAAAAAAACTTCGGAAGAGATGTCAGTTTGCCATCCCTTGATATCTTCACAGCAAAATCAAACGCTTCTTGGGGTGGTGTATTTTTTAAAAACTGGGATTGTGGCATTTCATGACACAGACTCAAGTTGATGCAGAGAGTCAAATCCAACTTCATAACAACCAAGCCTTTTTCATTCCCCTCTTCCATACTTTCCCAACCTGCACATACATACAATGTTAAATCTCATTTGCTTCTGTAAAACTCTACAGGTAAATAGTCCAATCACAATGCTGCAGACCCTCTCATGACCCCTATATCCTCTAGCCTTCAACTCACCACCCCAGGTCTTGTCAAAGCACCAAGGCCTCAGAGCTCATTCCCAAACTGTTCTTCATGCAAATCTTCTGTTCTTCATGCAAATCTTACAGCCTTCACTCCCCACATGGGTAATCAATCTGGAGAAGCAGAAATTAGGCAAAACCTAATAGCTTCCAGGATTTGACCTTCAATGGACTCCTTTTGTTCTTACACTTTGTGAATCTGCACAGGATAGATAGATTTCATACTCAGTGGTAAGATTTTACAGTGGTCCTCAATTGGACTTTAGTCATGTAATTGGAAGTGAAAACATCCAGAAGAGGTGGGTACCAGCATAAAAATTCATAATACCACCTTGCCCAGGCTGGGTTGAGCACCTTTCCTTGGGAAGGCACAAGAAGCAGGCACACAGTGAATGAAGGATCGTTGGGGGACCAGGAAGGACTCCAAGCTGCTACCTCAAGGGAGGTTTCTCACTTGCATGTGCTCAGGTGTTGCAGGGAGCATCCTGGGCACTGTAGCTCTCACATCTTCTGTAGGAGGGGGCTGCAAGTAGGGACTGCCCAGAGGGATACATATGCCTGAAACCCATGTGGCCTGATGGGTTTCACACACATGATGCATGTGTGTGATTAAAATTCTGGGAGCTTAGTCACAAGAAGTATTTCAAAATCTGCAGCTGTTTGTTCACGTCTTGTGTTGAGATTTACCTGTTTTACCGCCAAAACGTATCCTGAATGCATGGTTCAATAATTGTCAGTTAATTATGCTACTAATAAATAAACAAACTTCCAGTTCTGCTCTGATTGTAAGTCTATGAGACAAGCATTTTTTACGCACAACACCTGTGCGTGTGTCTGTGAGTGACACACAGCTGTGTAGGTCCCATGAGTGCAACACACAAACGTGCGTCCAAGAACATATACTGTCTAAACATTTGGGTATCCTTTACCACATACATGCAGGAAAAGATGCTAAGACCTCCCATATATTTCACATAATTGGAAAAATAAGGTATCAGATGGAAGCATGTGGGTGGATAATGAAGATAACTCCAAAGAAAAAAAATCCTGATGGGAAGGAATTTTAAAATGGGTGACTAACGTCAAACAAAGCCACCTTGAAGTACACTTAAGTGGTATTGTGGTACCACAGTATTTTGTGGTATTCAATTGTACTGAAGGACAAATTTCTATAGGAAGTGTGCTTACCAAAGTAGAACTAGTGCACTTCTCTTTTTATTCAGTACAAAATGACTTTCTTTGATTATCCTCCCACTCTCCATTTAAAATAGGCCCATGAGTTATAAAGCTTCTGAACAGCTAGATTAGGTATTTTTAAAGGTCATAGTGACATCTGAAAATAGTCCCTTAACATTTTTTGATGTTATGAAAGCTTAAAATACTGCATTGGAATAGGAAAATAACATAATTAAGACTTTCAGGAGCAGCACCTGTGAAATAAGCACAGACCTACAGACTTTTGTATGGATTATAAAACTGAGTGAAAAAATATCAAAGGTCAGTTTCAGTAATTGCAGGTTTAAGTTGAAAAAAATCTCACTGTAGCTTAATGAAGGTCTAAAGAAAAAAAAATCAGTGTTTTTTTGGGTCTCTGTTAAGGACAGACAGAAAGAAATATAGAAGGTAAAAAAAAAAGGGGGGGAGAAACCATGCTATGTTATTATTTCACATAGCTCCCTTTGTCTTTGCTGAAATGCTTTACACAGACCAGTAATACAGTTTCAGAGATATCAAACAGAAAATCTAGAAGGTATCTTTTTCCCCAAGAATTTGAAATGGGAAGAGATTCTCCCTCATCACTCTTTAGTCCATTAGTTTATTCAAACATATGCTTCACTTCAAAATAAAAAAAAAAACACATCAATTTCCTAGGTCTGCTTTAGCACGCTGTTTAATTTAAACCTCTGGCTCTTAAAAAATGAATCTAAGCTCTTAAAAATTAAGCAGATTGTTAAGGGCTGTCTTGGTTAAATATGTAATCGTTTGTTTGGTGCTGCAGCAGCAGTATGTAAGATATACCTAGTGTTCTCTGGAGATTGTAAGGTTCATCTCACATTGTAGCTAGTGTTAAAATGAGGGTCCTGTTCCTATTCCACCAAGCTAAATCCAGGTCTGTGTTTCAGCTATACAGGTTTAAGGCTCACCTGTTGCCTTTAGCCCAGATACTGACTGCAACACTGATGACTATCCCATATCTGCAGGACATAATTAATGGTTTGGAAATTTTCTCTAGACATCAGTAATTGCTGAAGTATCTGAGTAGAAAACATGTGTTCCTATTTCCATGAACAGAAAACACTGAGAAAAAGAATTCATGTGCCTAGAAAGAAAGGAGGGATACAACTTTTCAGTAGCACACTGTAGAAAATATGCTCTGAAAAAAAAATCAAGATTAATCAGACTTTTTCTAATACTTTAATCCTGTGTTCTTTGATATGTACTGTATTGATTTGTGAAAACAATGAAGGATATTACTGTTTTAAAAACAAAGAAAAAGATGATTTTTTTTCTCCCCTAAGCCAAGAAGGTGGAGGAGTTGGACTAGATGATCTTTTGAGGTCCCTTCCAACCCTTGGGATTCTGTGATTATGTGTGAGTGAGTTTTTAAAAGGCTGTTGGAGGAATGAAAATTAGCCTGTGACAAATCTGACTATATTTTTATATCATGAGTAGTACTACAAATTAAGTAGTACTACGAATTACTGTGATTATTATATAAATGAATTCCATCCTGTCTTTGTTTTAGACTATTTTTAAAACTCATACATATGTTAATTATTTAGATCTGAAATTTCAAAAGGAACATAAGGAACTGAAGGAAACAGGCTCCTGCAATTTTCCTATTTTACTATCTGCTAGAAAGTAACAGCAAACTTAGATACATGAGTTGAACAGTTATTTAAATCTGAAAGTAAAAATTGAATTCATCTATATTCTGTCTCTACAATCTACAGACTACTTTAAATTTAAAATGAATGCATTACCACTGCCTTACCAATGTTATTCATTCACTATTTTGCATACTTTTTTTTTTCCCAGCAGAAAACCATACCAATAGAGACTATTTGTAGTGAAGAAATGCATCATAAAAACAAGCCTCCTTCTTTATAGATTTTAAATATGAACATCCCTTCAAAATGAAGGAATTCCTTAATTTTCAGTTTCTTTTTACTTAACACATAACCAATAAGAAGCAGCTACAATTTCTGAAATCATATTTCATGCTTGAAATACTGGATGCTGGAAAGATGTATTTCAAGCTGAATTGTAATTGCTCATCTCAGGGTACATTAAGCTGTAGTGGTGTTACATTAAACTTTAGAGATGGTAGCTCTGTCCATGGAAAAGACAATTTTAAAAAAAATTAATAACTTTTTTATATTGTTTCTATGAATTTATCAAGACATAAAATCAAATTCTTGAATGTACCGTTCTTGTGAAACATTCGTTTATATGAATAGCCATAAAAGAAAAATTCTCAAGTCATTGCAACAATGAGATCTGTGGCAAAATCAGAACACTTCATTTCAAGTGCTTGCAAGTGCGTGGAGGAGTTCAGATTCATGTAATTGAATTTCACCCACTTTTGGTAAAAACTCAAAGTCAAGGGTCTCTTCAACACTGAAATTAAATTCCAGAGGGTTCAGCTATTCCAAATATAAAGACTAGTCTGGGGTCTAGAGGATACAATCACCTAATCAACAGGTGTACCAAAATATAAATAAGAAGCCTGAATAAAGATTCAAAATTCATTGATGGGCCTTTAAATCTAAGAGATTGTGCACTAAAGTAGGTCTTGAGGGGATTTTGTTGCGGTTTGTTTCTTTGTTTGCTTGTTTGTTTGAAGTTGAACAAACCAGGACCAACAGGTGCTTCCTCATAAGGTATCATATGCATATGTTATCATTATTCTTCTCTTTAGCTGACGTTGAGAATGTTTATTTCATTTACAAGGAATTCTCTTCTCATAGAAATGTTCTTACTGATTGCAAGGACTAGGATAACTACACAGGGGTATGTAAACGTTATTATATCTAATTCATTCAAGGTCATTCTCTGCATTCTTTTCTTTCTCGTGTTTTATACTACGGGCGTATTTGTTATGTTAGACACACTCTGTTACACAGCAAACAGCTATGCGTGCTGTGTAACAGTTATTGATTCCATCTGTTTTTTTTAAATCATGGATAGTCCAAATGTTAGTTAAAATCTGTTTATCACCAAACTGTTTGACACAAGAATGGCTTTTCTGTGTTAAATAGCTCAAATGATGCCTTTTAATGTATAAACCAGGTACATTTATAAATACAAACAAAACAGCAAGGGTAAAAGCAACCAGATCTTTATTTCAGCATCAGTACATCACTTATATTCATGTGGATGAATGCACTACAGACAACAGCAAGTAAGGAAGACAGATATAATGAACAAAAATAGTTATGCAAAGGATAGTGAGATAATACATCACTTTGGTGAATGTTTTTACTACATAAATCCACAAACAGTCAAACACACCTATAAGCATCTTTGTGGGCTACTGTGATTGAAATATGTGCGAGAAAGATTCCATTAGTTTAATGACTGGCAGATATTTCTACCTGCAAAATTCAGACGAGATTGCTTGGCATCAGAATGGTCACCACTGTGTGCAAAAGAGACTGCTTTGCACACACTGAAGGAAGTGCTAAGGCTGCATTTGAAAAACTTGTTCTGGAGATTGTGTGCAGAAGAGTGGGTAATTTCATATTTACCTACAGCTCCAGCCCTCTCCAAGATGGACCTGCTGCTGCCCAAAGCTGAGTTAATCAGCAATATTGGTAGCACCTCTGAGATAACATATTTGAGAAAGGGTAAAAAGTGCTGTGCCACAACTGGGAGAAGTAAGAATATGTGAAAGCAGCAGCCCTACAGACACACAGGTAAGCGTAGCAGGAGGAAAGGAGGTGCTCCAGATTCTGGACCAGAGATTCCCCTGAAGCCCATGCTGCAGACCAAGGTTTGGTGGGCACCTGGCAGCCAGCCAAGGTCAACCTACTATTTCTTTTTATGTGATTCAGTTATTGCTGTTGATGACGTTCTCATTCTTTTACTCTACATAGTCACATACAAGATGAGTGCGTCCCATCCATTTCAGCAAGGATGCTTGGAAAAAGGGGTCTGACTGGTGAGAGAATTACAAAACCCCCACATTTGATGCTACAGCTATAGTTATACTCTTTGCCTGAACATGTATAAAGGAAATGGTAAAGACAAGATCTCCTGTCTGTCACTGACTAAGTTGCCAGCAGAGAAACTGTTGGCTGAGTTCCTACAAATTGCCTTTCCACACACGATCTGACCTCTTCAAGGAAGGGTCCCAGACAGCCTCTGCTGCCTCAAGGACGCTTGGGACACCTGAATGGAAGCCGAAGGGGGATATCCATGGCTTCCCATACCTGTCCATACTTCAGGTATGTTGTCTTAACTTGTTCTCCAGGTTCATCTAAAGCCAGTGGAAAGGGTAGTTTTGTGTCAGTCAGCTCAGAACAAGGTAAGTTCGTACTCAGAAAAAGAGATTAGACATTCAGTAAAAATTTAAAAGTGCAGTAAGATAGTCTGCATGTATATAGAAGATCAGCTACTAAGTGCAAGATATATACATTAGTCTTCTAATCCTCAGATAGGTATTTGACTATTTACAGTAATTTCAGTTGTCCTAATGTCAAGGTCAGTGCACTTGTCTTCCAGCTTCTTCTTTCTTTTCTCACCATGTATTTATTTTGTGGTCAGGAAGGATATCTGGAGTGCAGTACAAGACCACTGCACTCTCGGGGATAGATTTTCTATTTAGGCTCATCAGTAAATGCCAGTTACATCTTTTTTTCTTTTTAATTGCAGATATTTCTACATTTCCTCCATCAAAATCTTGTCTGAAAGGCTTCCAGTCTGGAGCAAACACCTAAGCCATACTGGGGTAGGAAAGAGAAATTACACTGACAAAGGAAGGAAGAATGAACACTGCTGTTTCTGTTGCTGACTCACCTGCCAGCAAACACTCTAAAATCAGAATCAGGGTGTTAACAGATTATTTTATTGCTGGTTTGCTTTTTCTTTTATCTTGTACAGTGATAAACAAAAGCTTAGAAGCAGTAACATGGGTAACACAAAACATATGATAGAATAAAAAGCAAAAAGTGAGAACAAACTTTAAGATCCTTCCAACAGTTGAAAGGGTTTCCCCACTGAAGCTGAGTAGGAAATATCTGTCAACTTGCAGTAGTTTGTCTCTTTTCTACTGATTATGTTGGTAAAATATGGTGAAAATTTTTTCCACTCAAGAAATTTAAAAGCAACATAATAGTGAGGCTGCTTATCAATACATTAAGGAATGGGTTTTCTGAAGAGATCAGATGATATACAATTACCCCCTAAGTAAGAGGAAAAAACAAGCAAACAAACCATAAGGACCAAATGGTCCTTAAAATAGATCTGGAAAAGTGATGACCTTGCCCTGACAAGGATTGTACCACAGTGTTCTTCTACCCAAGACAGAGCATCTATTTTCAGAGCCAAGGAAAGATATCCCTAGCTTTTCTCGGAATGTCTCCAATCACCTCTATTCTTCTTCTTTGTTCATTGCTGTAGCTATTGCACTAGAGCTGCTCAGAACTGTTCTTGACGAAGTAACAAGGAAGGAAACATCTCACTTCTACAAAAAGGTGTAAAAACTCTAGCGTACTGCAACCTGAAGCTGAAGGAGAGAAAGGTTATTAAAAGAGGTTTACACATCAGTGCTCTAGCTAAATGCTGCTCTGCTTGACCTAGCACTATGAAGGAATGTAAAACATAACAGCTCATGTTCAGAGCCTGTGTTCTGGACTCTGAACATCAGCTATTCAGAGCCTGGGACACATAAAAATATCACAGACTGAGATGGGTAAATAACAATGACCCAAGAGAAAATTTGTGCAAATGAATGTCTAAGATTAAAACTTTTTCCAACTAAGTATCATTGACCTTTTTCTTAAGTATCTTGGGCAAATTAATTCCAAAGCTCGTTCCCATAAAATTAGGAAATCAAAACAGATAAGCAAACTAATGCAATCATTAGCACACAGTCAGTTTGATGGGCTTTTTTGGGATTGCTCCTGCACTTCTAAAAAAGAATGAATCTTTAAGAACATGGAGAATAGCTGAATTCACTCCTCCCTCATGCTATAATTTGACTTAGAATTGCACATAGTTGAACAGAGCAGTGAATCTAGCTCATTAGTTTTATAGCTTGGGCTTCTGAAGCTTGTGATCTGAACTTCATGGCGTGAGATCAAGTATTATATAGACAAAAAAACCACTAAATTGTAAGTGAGAATGCATAAGAGGTAGAAAAAACAAGTCTTCACTCACGGAGTCCCTAACCTTAAGGACTTCTTTAAAACCTGCCAGTCTCAATTGACAATAACGGCAGTTTGCTGCGTGCTGATGTATTTTGTTGAACTGAAGCCTGAGGACATAGGTAAATGACTGTAAAAACTTCCATTGAGTTTTGTTAGGTTTAGAATAGGTTCTTTTGTAAATGTATAATGAATGATAATGAAATTTCTTATCTGATAGCATTTTGTTCTCATCTTACTGGGTGCAATTGGCTGTCCAAGGTCAACAGTCTGCCTGTTCTTCCTCAAAGGCTGGTCCTCAGAGTATCAGTGGTATAACTGAAATAGCCCCATCCAAGTTTCTAGCAAATTTTGCTTCTGTTAATATTCCTGTGTGCTTTGGTCCTGTGCCATTGGTCGGCACTTTCCTTTGGAAAAGTCAGAATACTTTTTGTGTTAATGGTTCTTTTTTCTTCATATAGGTCTATCACTTGACCGTTACACTGCACCATAAAAAGTCATGTTTTTCCTCTCTTCTCCTAATCATACAGCTCCAATATGCATATTATGTCCTTCATCACAGCTTGTGATTCTTGCATGGGACAGTAAAGATTATCTCCAAGGCAAAACGTTTATCTGTCCTTGCAAGAAACGAAATGATTTCTATAAAACCCTCTTGATACTCACATTGTAGTGTACTGCCTGAATCATAGAACTTGTTAGAGGTGACTAGTGGAAAACGCAAACCAATGACACAGTTTCCCTAGGGAACAAAACAGAGAAATCATTATCTGGAAGAAGTCCCAATTCAAGTCCCACCAACCTAATATGATTTAAGTTTTCAGGCTTGTGAAAAGCAAGATGAGGGTGAATCCTTGACCTTCAGTCTGATTCTGGAGAGGAGCCTCAGTGTTCAGGAAGTTAAAAAGCATGTAGGTCAAATAAACAACAAACCAGAGCTTTTTCTGGATATTAAATCCTGCCTTCTGAAACCAGAAATTGTAGTTACTTTGATAAACAGGATCTTAAACATGCTGTACAGACAAGACCAAGTGTATTTAGTAAAAAAAGTACTTAGTATTTTATTAATTTTAGTAATTCTTTTCTGTACAGAGTGTAAAACTGTAAATCTGAGGATAAATAATCCTTATTTTGAAAATGCTTTTGTCACTGAAAAGTCTTGTGAGTAAACTAACTTAGGGACCATTGGCTACTCAACATTTGTATATGTTGGGAGGTCTGAGACCAGGAGCCAAATCTTTGTCTTATCCTTGGTCCATTGATCATCCATACCAACTAGACACTTTGGATCCCATCTGGGCATCGCATTTCTGTCCATAAAAGAGAGCATGTGGTAGAAAGGGTCTGGATCATGCTTTCATATTTCATTTAGGTGGAATTAGGTCTGTGTTTCTGTAACCAAGTCAGACATAGGGTTACATCATCTGGATCTAAACACTGAGAATAAAATGCAAGAGCTTTGATCCCTTTGGCCCAAGGAATGTACTCTTGGAAAAAAAGAAATTTAAGAGGAAATTAACCTGATAACAATGAAAATCGTTCTCACCTCTCTTAAACATATCCTGTCACCCATAGCTGTTGCATAGGCATCAGTGTATTTTGTAACTCTTCTGCTAGGTGACAAATCATTTCCATTTGCTAGTATGATGATGGCACGAATCTCTCATTATCTATCTATCCTGTCTTATTGGCAATAGCAGCTTTCATGGTGTCTTTTATCCTCTGCAATGCAAAATTGTGCAAACAGGGTTCTGTTGTTGTTCTTCATTTTCTTTTGGTTATGACTCTTTCTTCTTTCCACATAGTTATGTTTGTATTACTTCACCTTTAGAGGCATTCAAAATCCTTTCAGATTCCTGGATGGATGTCAAGGTATTGACTGGCAGATAGCTTTCCTTCACATTTTTTTTTAAATCATGGCATACCACTAAAATTGTTGAACCTTTGAGGTATGTTCTGCTTGATTTAGTCTATTTTAAAGAATTTTGTCACTGGGTTTTTGCATGTGTTCAAACACTGATCATGCATCACTAGTGCACACTTGTAGGAGAAGCACAGGCTTCAGTGTGGCTATTCCCCAGGTTTGCGTTCACAGTGTTAAGGGCTTAACATAGAAATACTACTATCCCCATCAGCTGCAACAGGTTCTGGTTTCTGGGCACAGCATTCAAATTAGAACTATTCAAACGAAGTAAGACAAATGAATGCAGGATCTTAGCACACTGGAATTTTTCTCATGTGTTCTTGACATTTCCATAGAACTCTCTTTGTCATTTCGTTTCAGAGCTAGAAATGTGATGAATACTCACTCTCCTTCCATAAGATCTAATTTTCACTGATACCTGTAGATATAAAGCCTGGAGAATGTAGTGCAAAGTCAGTATGCAAAGAGCTGATAACTTTTAGGATTGTCACCTGAGCTTCTGTGATTTACTGCTTTCCAACCTATTAGCTGACTGAATGGAGGTAAAGGAATTTAGAAAAACGTATCAGAGGTGATGTTGTCAAAACTTTCTCCTCACTAAAGTGTTCTGAATGAACATGTTTGTCAATTGGTTTAAGGCAGGGATTTGAGAATGCAGAATGTGAAATGAATCTTTCAGAGCCTCTGAATTTGCGTAGCATGTATGAATTTTATCATCTGACTTGCATCATCTGCCAAGGGCTTATCATATTAATGTCAACCTCAAAGAGGTCATGTGAAGGCTCACTAAGTGATCTTTATTAATTCTCTCATGATGATAAGCTCTTTGATGAAAGTCATTATAGACATGTGAATTCCCCTTTTACAAGCACTGAATTAGCCCTCAACTTCTCATTCTAAAGCAGCTGAGAAATTCAAAAGCATATTGACATACCACAAATGGAATCCATCTGGCCATATGCAGTTGAACTGTCATCAACATAAAACCTAAAATTGTTTGCAGAAACAACAGAGAAAAGCATGATTTTCTTTTTTTTTCAGTCTACTAAATGAACTGATATGTTCCTCCTCCTGCTGCTGTATATACTTTCACATGAATTTCATTGTCATCAGAGCAGTAAAACTGAGAAAAACAAGATCCATATTAATAACTGAAAATTTATTCCAAACTCATTCTCTGTGTATGTGCAGTTTTTCATCCCTATGCTTTATAGACACCTGGGAAGAATAAATCCAGCACCAAAGCAAGTACATGTTTTCTTCCATTTGTCAGTGAGGTACAATTCAGACAGAAGCAGCATCTCACTGAAGTCAGAAAGTCAGATTATGACCAGGCTGTCCCAGACATCAGACACAAAGCTATTATTCTTCTGCAGCAGTTCTTTAATTTGCTGTCAATGAACAGATCAGGACTGACAATGTTAGCTGGTAAAAAAGCCGAAAGATGCACCGGCCCATCAGTTTTCACCAGCTGCTGCTGGAGTTCGTAACAAAGCAAGGATTTCTAGGTCTGCACACCAAATGGCAAATTAAGATCCTCTGACACATATTCTACTAAAGAGAAAAAAATATTAAAAAAAAAAAAAATATGCCTGTAAACCAGATTCTTTCTCCATTGCTAATAGAGTGCCTTGAAATATAATTGTATGGAATGCTACTGAAGTTTGATGGTTCTGTTTACTGTTATCACTAAAAATACTCCTCATGTTATGGAAAAAATGCATATATATTTAGTTTTGCTTTGTGGAGCTCTATCTTACATGATTGCACGCATTTAGTTTACCAGGCCTATTGTTCAGCAGCGATTCCGTAATTTTATGAAACTCTTCAACATTTGCCAGGTTTTTACATCTTGCCCTTCAACACTGTGACATGAAATATTTTCTTTCTCTTCTTCATATTTTATTCATATAAAGAAAAAAATATGAGGTTGCTATCAATGCTGGCAGTTTAATATACTTTTTTTCAAGTGAACAATAGAATATAGTATATGCGAATTTCCACAGGGAGGAAATTTTTTCATAATTTTCTTAACAACCTGGCTTCTAGAATAGCATGAAACTTACCAAAACAAAACACAGAGGTTTGATTTTTGATGAAAATTTAGAATATTTACCATGACCTCAACTCTGGGGTTACTTTTGAACATATAAGAGCTGAATAAGAGAATCAGAAACTGAAACTAGGAAGAGCCTCAGAAGGGGCACTTGATCTTTCCCTTTTCTGGAAAAAAAGGGGTTTTATCTGTTTTGCTATAGAAGATTTTTTAAATGTTGCGGCTAAAAAAACCCTCTTCATAAGTATGAGAAATGAACTAGTTTCATTCTACTGGTGAAATAGCCGCTCCCAAGATACAAACAAGTGAAGGAAGTACAAGGCAAAATTCAGATAGGAGCTGAACAGTCCCAAAGCTGGCAGCACCTTTTTGAGTACCTTGATATTCATGTCCAAGCATTTCCATTGAAAAACTTCACTAAATATATGTTTACCTTGTGTTGTGAAACAGATTTAAGTGCACAAGGATTTATCAGTGGTGTCCTTAGCTGATGGCATACCTCAGCTCCATAGTAAAGTTAATTTTAGGGAAAAATATAAACTAAAGTGAGAGAAAAAAAAAAGAGAGACAAAAACTCTCCCCCATGGCCATCTGGGAAGAGAAGCAATTAGCATCTCCAGTGAGCATCTCCCCTGGGCTCCTATGCAGCAGAGCAGATAAACCCCAGCAACCTTTTTCCATAGAGACTATATAATTTTCATAAGGATGATTTTTAACATTTCTGCCTGCTCTTTCAAGTGCACTGTCCCTTATGGTTAACACATACCTACACCCAGCAGACAAAAACTGTGCACCTCTGCTTTGCATTTGTCAAGCTCCGGCTGGATAAAACCCAATGTCAGAAATATTTTGTTAACGATCCCCAGAGTGAAATTAAGACACAGATGAGGTCAAGTACCACAATTGGTCAGTTTGTTTATTGGAAAAAAGACAATTATTATTAGAAAGATTATTATTATAGTGATAGGACAGATCAGAAAAAAGGATAGGAAGTAAGCAAGCATTCAGAGTGCAGAGAGATAGTCACCACCGTGGATCCAGTGGTGTCCCGAGGGTCTGTAGTCAACTTCAGTGGTGATGACCACAGGTTTACCTTTGTCACCTGTAAGCACATCTGTTCTTAATGTCACTGTAATGCACATTCCTGGCTAATCATGGGCACCCAGTTTTGCTGGTCCTGCAGACAATTCTTCAACTGCACATCTGTCAGCAATCCTTGAGATAATGGGCAGCAGTCTTTGAGACAATGAACCTCAGCTTCTCACACCAGTCTTTCAGACAATGGACAGTGGAGTATGATTTCAATTCAGACTCTTACAGCATTAACAAGTAGTTTCTTCATTGTCTTCAGTGGGCTCTAATACAGAAGTATCTCACCTCTAACTTAGCCTTCCTAATTTTGCCTTCCTAATTTTGTCTTCCTCTGAACAGCAAAAGTAATTTTTCCTACTTATTAAATAAAGCAAATCTATCACCTTTGAAGACACCTGGTAGAACAGTCCCTGTTCTCTTTTAGTGTTCTCTTGACTGATAATGATACAGTGAGATACCAGACCACAATACCCGTATTGGTGCAAATCCCTTTCAAGCTGCACTTATGAGCAGCACAACCTTATCACCAAGGATTCTGGGGCATGGCTATACTATTTACACCTCTAAAGCTTTTCCATTTTACCTTACATCCACAAACTGGACTCTGTACACCAGATCCTCACATCATATTCTAGTCCCATTGAACTCAGAAGTGTAAATAGCTCAGCAGTACCATGCAGGATCCTGCAGCGAAGAGCGAGCTACTTTCTTTGCGTTACTCAGCAACAGTCAGTAGCTGGTGCAGTGACATAGGACTTGTCTGCACATTAAAAACACTTTCAAAATAAACTGCCTTTTTTAAGCAAATACCTAGTGAATATACTTGAAAGTTAGCAATTATCCATAATTATTCCCATAGGAAAACCAACATGAAGTTTCTTGTCCTTTTTATTGGTGTTAGAAAGAGCTCCTTGAGTTGAAAAGGGGATTAAATGATTTTATGGATTCCTAAATCCATTCTAAGTATCAAGAAGTATTCACAATACATTCTGGCTCAACTCTGGGGGAAGGTCATTGTCTTTACCAGTTAATTAAATGTTGCCACTACCTGGACACAGGTTCTGGTATTTTATCACCTGCAGAATTGACTTGTTAGAATGACAGAGTGTTAGTTGGTCTGCACCAAATCCATGACCAAACAAGCAGTTTCCAGCCATGACCCATGTAATAATAATATAGTTTAATAACATGGGCTTGGCCAGACTCTGCCACTTAGTCTCAATGCTAAAAACCTGACCCTTATTTTTCATTAAAAATTATTTTTAAGGGCCAACATAACATTATGTTTTCTATTTTCCTCCTTAAATATCTAATGTGCAATAGACTTTTCAGGTTGACTTCTTCACTGTGGTCTCTGAGTTAAAAACATTTTGTGGGGGGGATAAATCCAACATTTTGTAGACACAGCCTCAGCCGACACTGGTCACTCTGTCCCTTCTATTACACATTACTGTATTTATCTTTTCAGTAGCCTCATATTTGTGACATTTAAGAAAATGTTTGCATTCATAAACTGTAAACCTTAGTACCCTCATAATTTCTGTAGTAATTCTTAATTTCTTAAAATTTTTCTACTCTGAATGGTCTACATTCAATTTTTTTACAATCAGAGACATTACAAAAATAAACATATCCTAGGTTGCATCAAAATAAGCATGTCCAGGAGGTCAAGGGACTTGATTCTTCCCTTCTACTCCACTCTCATGAGACTCCACCTGCACTACTGCCTTCAGTTCTGGGACCTCCAACCTAAGAGGGACAAGGTCCTGTTGGAGTGTGTCCAGGGGAGAGCCATGAAGATTGTCAGAGGGCTGTAGAACCTCTCCTATGAAGACAGTTTGAGAAAGTTAGGCTTGCTCAGCCTGGGGAAGAGAAGGCTCTGGGGAGACCTTAGAGCAGCTTCCAGCACCTGAAGGGGCCTACAAGAAAGCTGGAGAGGGACCTTTTACAAGTCCTGTGGGAATAGGACAAGGAAGAATGGCTTTAAACTGAAAGAGAGGAGATTTAGATCAGTCATCAGGAAAAAATCCTTTACTATGAGGATGCTGAGGCACCAGAAGAAGTTGCTCGAGAGAAGCTCTGGCTGCCCCACCCCTGGCAGTGTTCAAGGCCAAGTTGGATAGAACTTGGAGCAACCTGACCTAATGGAAGGTGTCCCTACCAGTGGCAGGGTGGCTGGAACTGGATGATCTTTAAGGAAGGCCCCTTCCAACCCAAACCATTTTATGTTTCTATGATTCTTAAAAGATTTAAGCAGAGGAACATTGTGACAAATTACACATTTAATTTGAGATTACCTACTATTTAAAGGCTGAGAGAAAGTATTAAACACCTATGCAAGCTGTTATACATAGTGAAATGCAGTAATCTAGAGTCACTGCATTTCAGAAATGCCAATAATATTGTTTGGTTTAGTTCCAGGGAATTAGGGCATCCATGTTCTTGTAGTACTAATCACAAGACTAGAAATACCATGGTTGAGGAGGTGGATTTTAAAAATAGCAAGAGGAAATAGGATAATCACCATTCACACTGACAGCAGGAATATGTATGCAGCTTTATTCATTTGTGTAAGCAGGGTTCCTTTCACAGCTGCTGTGTTTGAAGGACTTTAACAGATTTTTGAGGAGCCCAGAAGCAGCTACTTTATTAGTCATTACTGCTTAACATTTTGCAGATTTCTTCCCTTATCTTCCTTATATCTGCCCATCATCAGTATTTCTACGTAACACTGTGTTGAGACGAAAACAGAAGACAAGCCTTATGTTAGCCTTCTGCAATGAACACTCATGTCTTTTGCCAAAGTGCTACCACCAGACCTGCTCGGTCAAGAATCCAAAAGCTCTTGACAATAAATCTGAGTTATGGGTTCCCACATAATAATTCTCCAGTATAGAGCACAGCTGACTTTGTGGTTCATGAACCTGGCAGGTCTGCAGGCAGTCTGCTCAGTGTGATCGTGTAGTCCGTGGCTTGCAGCTGAAGACCCAGGAAGGGAAATGTCTCATTGGCATGTACATCCCAGTAATGGAGGAAGACAGTGGTTCTCCACCATGTAAGTTTGAGACATCTTAGAAACAGGTTGCTAAGGAAAAATATGAATAGCTGTCTCAAGAGGCTGGAAGCAATAATTTTGTTACTAGAGGTTATTATCTACTTTTTATGGTAAGCAGCTTTTTATGGACTGAAAAAAAGATTGTGGTCTGTTAAGTATCCCCAGTAAAACCAAATGTAGGAAAATACAGTTTATAAGCACGCAGATTTTAAAAAGAGGATAAAAAGGTCAACAACGTATCAGGTGTGATGGAGAAAGAAATAACTGTAGTGCATTAGCTTGTAAAGAGCATGCAAGTGAATGGCATAAGGAAGAAATCGGAAAACAAAATAAAGAAGATGAAAGGTTTGGGGGGGGAAAATCAAGTAATTGGAGCATGAAAACACAATACTGGTAATTAATACAAGAAGGCACAGGAGAAAAAAGCTTACAGGGTAAAAAAATAGATAAGTCACTCAAGCTGTGCGGAGTCAGAGTGCAAATGAAAATTCAGTAGCTAACACAGGGAAAGGCAAAATCAAACTGTGGCTGGGGGAACTTGAGATGTGCATTGACAGCACAACTGTGAGCAGGCAGATCTAAGATGGATATATCTTCCTTTCTCTGTGAGGTCATGCAAGGACACTGCCAAGGAAAATGGGAAAAAAAAAAAAAAAAGCAAGATCTTTAAGAAAAAATAGAAAGGAACACAAAGCTACTGAATACCCAGCCTATTGATTATAAATTTCTGAAACCATGGAGCCCATTAAAAATTATACACAAAAATATTCTAAATCCTATTGAGGGTAAAATTGAAATGTTCTGAAAACAACCAGATGACATCTGACTCAAAAGCTCAGAATTTCCTTTTTTTTTTTCTTTCTCTTTATTTTTTTTTTTTTTTTTCCCCTGGGAACAGCAGACTGCTTCTCATCAAAACAGCAAATGAAGTAATTTTGCCGTTCCCACTTTTGTATAAATGGTTGGGTGAGAAGGGGCAGAACAAAATTATTCATGGGATATATTATTTCTGCAATAACAAAGGAAAATCAGATTTTCTTATGAAATTAACTTAACAGAAGATAATGTTAGAGTTTACCTGTGATTTTGGCAGACACTTCTGAATAATGACTGTGTGGAATCGTTCTGTATTTTACCTTTCAAAAAGCTCTCCTCTTTGACATTTACCCAAACAAGGATAGGGGTGAAATTTGTTTATGGAATTCCCATAACTAGTGGCATCTAGTTATATTTCTTTTAAATCATTACTACATCTTACATATCTGTTATCTGCCTTTGCCTCTTTCTACCTCTTTCTGTCTGCTATCTCACGTTTGATAAGAAGCACATTATTTACAATATCTTGGACAAGAAGCAGTTGATTATAAGGAAAATGCTCGATATATATTAATACTTACTAATGTCGGCTGTCCATATTTACATATTTCTACATCAACTGCATCAGTGCAGATCAGGAAAATTTATCCATTCCTTGTAATGAGGCATATGAGGGAATGGAATTTTAACGATAAACTGTATTAAATGGTAAATAGAGGAAATCCAAACTGTCATTTAAGATATTCTTGTGAAGAAATATCATAGTAATGCACAGAAAGGCTGCTGCATTATTCCCATCTGATACATGGATTTGCTGACATAGCTGACTTAATATGACACTTGCCAGAAAAACAGCAAGCCATCTAAAATACTATTTCTATCCTTTCAAGGAATTTAAGTAGAATAAAATAAACAGAATAAAGAATGTATAGGAAATGAATTGCATCCTGTAGTTAGTAATGTGCATATTTAATTTCAGTGTTCTGTTCTTGACAGTGTCAAAGTGCTAATCTGACAGACATTGAAAATAAAGTAATGCCTTGGCTGAATAGTTTAAGTGCAATGTTGCAGCAATTTGTAAGATTTATTTTCAAGACAAATGAAAAATGAGCATCAGTTTGCCACCTGTGTTGTGCACCTACCTGCGCATTTTTGTGTGTGTGTAACAGTTTAACCTCTACTTACCTATGTGGGGAATGCTCAGTTTGGATGAAAGCACAGCATAGCGAAGTAAGATGATATTAGAGGCAATTTAAGTTCTATGAGTTAATTAAAGCTTGGAGGTTCATGTGGATGAGAGGCAAGGAATATGACAGCAAAATTTGTGAGAACTGTGTGGAATCTCTGCCACAGGCTGATAGCAGGAGTTTAAAGATTGGAACATACCGCAGACAAAACATGTCCTTGTTGTGTCTAACAGGAACTTTTAAAAGGCAAACCTGAGTGCATTAGACTTGACAGGAAAGCTGTGAAATTTGGTTTATGTTATGATATTGCTGTGATATAAACAGAGACACTGGCTTTTTGAGACCAATATTTAAGATAAGAAAAGCTGGAAGGTGTTGCTGCAGCAGTTAAAATGGAGACCAGAATATACACCAGAGAGAAGGAAGAGAAGGAAGCTGGCTCTAGCTCAGGCTTATAATTTTTAAAGGTATAATTTTCATTTCCAAACTAGATAGTAGATACCATGGAATTTTCTTTTCTGATTTCTTAAGATGCATCTTCCCTCTGTATGAAAGTAAATATTTTATTAATTTTGACAAGTTAAATCAGTTGCACAGCTGTGACTAATGCATATTTGTGGAATAGCTTTATATTACCAACCTCTCCATTAATTTTCCTGGGTAATTGCAAATTGTAATGCAAGTTTTACAGAAGTGCACCCTTAGTATTGGTTCAGTACCTTGATATTTCAAATCTTCTAAAGCTGGGGAAAACTTCTTCCAGAGCTTTAGAGCACACTCTATAATGTTCTATTTGTATTTTTACATGGCCTTTATCACTGTGGCATCTGACTACCTTCCAAGCACATATTAGATGATATAACTACCTTACTTCAGTTGCAATGCTGTTACATAATTTTTCTGCTTGGAAGAAACAGAAGAGTGTTATTTTTAAGCTATTTAAAACTGCATGGTTTGTGTGTTTATTTTTAGCCAGATAGGTGTCTCTTGCAAAGGGAAAATGATGCTTTGAAGCAATTCTTCATTCCAGGGAGCACTTACTGTGTACCTGAGGACCATTACAAACCCCAGGGCCTAAATAAATGCCTACTCCACAGACTGGGACTCAGCTTGGATATAGTTTGCAGGACATGCATTCTACTATGTCCTGAAACCAGTCCACTATCAAAGATTGAACTGCTGGTAGCTGTGGAGAACCTTTAGCAGCTCATTAGCAGAATTCATGGAAATCCTAGGAAAAAAAAATTACTGGCCACAATCTAGAGTATGAACTGGATATTGCATTCATATTGACCAATCATCACTTACTTGGAGTATTGTGTACAGTTCTGGTGCCCTCAACATAAGAAGGACACGGAACTGTTGGAGATGTTGGAACAAGTCCAGAGGAGGGACAGGAGGATGATCAGGGAGCTCAAGCACCTCCTGCATGAAGACAGGCTGAGAAAGCTGGGGCTGTTCAGCCTGGAGAAGAGAAGGCTGCGTGGAGACCTCCTAGCAGCCTTCCAGTGTCTGAAGGGGACCTACAATGATGCTGGAGAGGGGTTCTTTATCAGGGACTGTAGTGATAGGACAAGGGGTATGGGGTTCAAACTTAAACAGGGGAAGTTCAGGTTAAATATAAGGAAGAAATTCTTTACTGTGAGGGTGGTAAGACACTGGAGCAGGTTGCCCAGAGAAGTGGTAAATGCTCCATCCCTGGCGGTGTTCAAGTCCAGTTAGACAGAGCCTTGGGTGACGTGGTCTAGTGTGAGGCATTCCTGCCCATGGCAGGGGAGCTGGAACTAGAGGATTTTAAGGTCCTTTCTAACCTTAACCATTATATGATTGAAATAGCACTGAAGAAACTCCCTTCCATTTCTTATTCTAGTATTACTATCCAAATCTTGAAGAGCAGGGGCTGGAAGGCGTTTTTAGACATAATGCACCTATCCCCTATAGACATTGTATTAGAGCCATGTATAGTCACTGGCATATAAAATATAAACGGAAGTCCCAGATACTGTTGAATACCTTTCCCCAAAATCCAGGGTTGCTCTCTCTTCTGTACCAGCTACTAAAGTGTGGTCAACATAAGCGAACATATCCATGAGGAGTGATGGCAGCATGGGGCTCACAACCAATGTCAGAGTCAATTTGCTCAGAGCAACCAACTCTATAAGGCTGGTTTCGCCTATTTGGTCAGGAAGGAGATTTAAAGAATTATTAAAGTCATAAGTGATATACTGTATTTTCCTCTGCCCAAAGGGAAAGTAGTGGCATACCTCACTGGTATGTGACATGGTATGTGTCATAGTTTGCTGTCAAGAGCTGTCTCTCATGCACACCCACCGTTAGACTTTGTCATACCTTGAGTACAAAGTTTTAACTGTACAGAAGTCAAACACCACGCAGATTCTTAGGGTTTTTTCTCACAGGACCTCCATCAGCAATTTTTTTTTTTTTTTTGTGGGGGGGAACCCTGCAACACACTTGGAAGCAAAAATATTGTCCTTTGCTCATAAACAATCAATCACAGCTGATGCTAGTCACTGCTCTGAGCTTGCCATTTCCTGAGTCTCAAATCTCCTTGATACAGCTGACCTTGAAAAAACATGTCCATTCAAACGATACCTCTGCTTTTACAATCCAGAGAAAAGCTGCCAATATTATGATGCGCTGCAATCCAAGTGGATAAAAGCATAAAGAATACCCACCGTTGCACTTTGTCTTCCTATCCTCTCAAAGCAGAGCAGTAAAGGCAGCTACAGCATGGAGAAATGAAGCTGAAGAAACAAAAGCAATACTGAGCATTCATGGTTAGAGCTGCATTGGTGGTCGCAAAATGGCTTTCAGGGAGATTTCCATCAGGATCCCTGTGAAAATGGCCCCAAGGGTATAACTGCCAGAAGCTTCTATCTGCTTCTCTACTCAGGTTCTGCCAGAAGCAGAGAACAGGTAGCTTATTTCTTCTCCTGTAACATGATTGCAATTTGTAGCTATAACCCTAAACTGTAAGTAGATGTATATTGAACATATACTATTTTGCAGCAAGTCTATAACCTACTCCACCTTCTTCTTGCCTGATTAATTCTGGCTATGCAGAACATGAATCATCTTTGAACTCCGCTGGAAACTAGAGAAAATGTCTGTTCTTAGTACAAAAGATCCTTTTTTACCATATCAGAGACACAAATAAATAACTACAGCTTGGTCCCCTCCCCCAGGCATCAGCTTACTAAAAAAGATCTCTTTTCAACCTAAAAAGCAGAAACACAAATAAGCAATCAAAGGGGACCTCTGTTCCTCTAATATCAAAAATGGGGGTTTTATATATATATATATATATATATATATAAAAAATATAATATATATATAAAAATATATATATATATGTAAAATTCTCATTATCTTCCTCCCATCTTCTTTTTTATCCCTCTTAAAGGACCTCCGAGCTCACTACAGAATAATGTTCTTATTAAGAGTTATAAACAGGAATAAAGTGACAAATCAAGTTTTATAAGGAATCCTGTCAATCCTAATCCAGAAGGAGGTGATGAAAGAATTTTGACCACTTCTGTTCTTTTTACATTCTTTAAAAAGATAAAAATAAAAATCAAAGCACCTGAGTTTGAAGGCTTAATAGGGCATAAAGCCACTGCTTATGCAACCTTCCACAGATATTTTCTACACATATTTTCTGTTAAGCAGTTTAGTTACACTGTAGTAATGTGAACTTTGTACTATTTTTGTGTGAGAAATGCCCAGGAGGAAAAGCCCTTTTGGCACAGAGGCATTGTAACCAAACTTGTTCACCTGGGATAGGAAGATTCATCTTACTTTTTATGCTGTAAGGAAGTCATTGTGTCAGATGGCCTATAAATACATAGGAAGGAGCAGTTCTGTCACTGAAAATTCTGATTCTGACTCTTCTAAGGATGAGTTCTACTGAGAAAAAAATATCTAATAAAAAATGCTTTGGTCTTTGCTCACATTTTCGTGTCTCACAGTGATCCACAGTTTGCAAACTATCAGCTGTGAATTCCTCTCACCCTCTTTGCTAGCAGTCTCTTGGAACTACGGGAATGAATGGGAGGTTTTTAACTTGGTGGAGAGGGATGATAGGAAGAGAGCTCTTCCAGAATGGGTCACCAAACCTTTCTTTCCTCTCAAACCTCCCTTCCACGTAGCTTTTATCAATGTGTTGCCTAAATTTGTTTCAAAACACTATTAGTGTCTGAACTTCAACACTCAGACTGCAGGTCTGCAAGCATGAGGATGACTTCCTTTTCATCGCAGGGCTGAGACTCCCTGTCCACTGTGAAATACAAGCAATCCTACTGGAAGAATTTTTAAGCCAGTTTTATCCCGTGAGCTGTCAGAAATATAGTGTGACAGCTCTTGCGGAGAATTACAAAGATGATTCACAATACTCCTCTTTAGCCCTTCTGTGCATGAGGGAAAACATGTTGTCCTTTTCACAGCAACTTCTGCAAATTACAATTGCCCCAGTATCTCCTACTGGGGTTCTGGTATTTTTCTTCTTCCATGCTGTCTCCCACTGAGATGGCAGTCTCTTGGCAGAGCTTTTCTGTGTGCCCAGTGCTGTACAGCCTTCACTCCTCAGCCCACCACTTTGCCACCACTTTGCTTTCATCACCAGCCCTGGTTTCCTTCAGATCTGTGACAGAATTCAGTGTTTTTCTTGTTCTGTCCCCTCTCCACTCCTGGGTAATAATGATTACCTTTTAATTTTGGGTAACCCTAGGCCATCCAATATGCTTATAATAAATAGAAATTCCAACATTCAAAAGAAATAAAATCTAGTATTCTTTTTAACCTGCATAATTTTTCATAGTCCCAAAAATATTGCACTTTGTCTTCAGAAATGTTAAAAATTATTTATAGTGGTAGAAGTTCATGTTAGAACCTCTTCAGGTATTCTAGTTTCAGTGTACCACCCCATTTCCACAACTTTGTATGTACACATTACCCCTTTTTTTAATTAAAATTTTGCAATTGTATTTCATACTACGTTTTAAAAGATAAATTTGTAAGATACCGATATGTATCTCAAGTTTGTCATGCAAATTATATGGTATAGGAAATCCTTCACACAGCAACAAATGAGAATATATGCTATGAAATGTTACAGTATAGTTATAGAATTGTACGAGTAAGCTGTCAAACACTATATCAAAAACATCATCAAAATTATATGAATTTGTGATCAGTGCCCCCCTAAGGTATCATTACACTATTTTATCTGGTTTTGATGCATTTGGTTCTTCCTATTTTTTCAAATATAAAACAAAACAACTTTTATTCCAATCTCTTTCCTAAATATATATGTCATACAATAAACAACTCATTGATCATCACTGATGACAAAACGTTAGTTGAAACACAGTGTCCCAGTACAAGAGCATAAAAAGACCGAGTGGCCCAGTTTGCTTGGCTTTGCAGTGCAATCTGTTACTCCCTTTGCTGAGCACGGAAGACCTTTATGACCTTTTGTACCTCCTGAATTTTCTAAAAGTTTAAAGAAAAGGCGTTTGCAATACACTATAAGTTTGGCAATTTTGTCTCCAGCAATCATTGCGTTGTATCTGTCTGAAATTTGCTCAGTTCTGGAAAGTGTTCTTGCATGTAATCAGCCCAGTAGATTGATAAAAAAAACAGAATTCTATTCAGTGTGGCTTTGGAAATCTGTCAGACCGAATCCACAAAAACAGTATGTTGTAAAACACCTAAATCGTATCAGAAAAACCACAGTCATGCATCATGTATTTAACCTGGAACTTTAGTTCTAAGCAGGATGAATCTAAAGATAAATATTCAGCAGAGTTCAGCATCTGCTGCAGGACCAAAACCATGGAATTCTAGTAGTTTTCATTGTTCAGCCTCATCCTTTTTGTTGTTTCTCCAATTACAAGTCCAGGTTCATAAAATCTGATGTACTGTATTGCCTCTTTCTTAAAGCTATGGAGTTTTCTTTTCCATAAGTGATAAGAAATGTCTGAAGTATATTTGCAAGCCTCCTCCAAAAGGACTCAGGTGAATCTATTTTCTAATGAATTAAAAGCAGGTCTAGTAATCCACAAGCTCAAATCTCCTCATGTTTCTCTTTCAGTGTTTGTTTTGAGACAGTATTATCTCTTCAGACATGTGTGTTTAATTGTGACATATTTTATTAAATTCCTGTGTAGGGAATGCATAGTCACAACTCTGTTGAAGATAATTTGTTGCACAGCTTTGTAGGCATAATAATTTAGGGGTTTAGGATTTTTCAGGATCAAAAATATTTGCAAGCTTCTTTTCTTGTTAAAGTCTTTGGGTTTCTAGGAGGGGATGATGCTGTGTAGCTGGAGAGTGTAAGCTGGATGCTCAGGAAAAAGGGTTTAATGACACTGAAAGAGGAGCCAAGTTTTGTTGTTTTTTTTTGGTAAAATATTCCTAAAGTAGCAGTTCTCTTTTAGAATATCCATTTATTTTCTTAGGAAAGGTAAGTTTATAAGCCAAAGTCCCGTTTTCAGAAGATATTTTAAGGGGCATTTACTCTGTTCTCTACTTGGTTT
The DNA here is from genome assembly GCF_034315485.1 of Pezoporus occidentalis. Lineage (NCBI taxonomy): Eukaryota > Metazoa > Chordata > Aves > Psittaciformes > Psittacidae > Pezoporus > Pezoporus occidentalis. The sequence continues at coordinate 953,755 of NW_026916325.1, forward strand.
GCTGTCAGTAATAAAAGAGCTCTCCAAAGCACTGGCCAAACCCTTCATCTTTCTATCATTTCATCTCAGTATTTACTGAATTTATTCATTTGGTCCTTCCCTCCAAATAATTACATCATAAGATTTATTCTTTTTTTTTTATATTCTATTTTATAAGTCCAGCCTGCCACTCATCTTCACATTGGAGTAAAAAGTCAAATACACTGTTACAAAAGCAGGAGATGGTTTCCAGTTTATAACATCCTAACTGGACAACATTCCCAGTTCACCAACTATAGATGTGGGTTTGTGATCAGACTGTAGATGCTGTAGATGCTCATTTACATTTGGGAAGACACCAAAAATAATTGCAATATGCATGAAATAAATGTTTTTGCCTTTTTTTTTTTTTATCTGTCCTCTGGAACACAAAACGAGCATTTTGTGCTTCAAGGCTTGTGATTCAAAATTCATTAAGACTTAAAATTTGTTTACTTTTAGATGCTTTGGGAACATCAATTTCCCAGGTAAAAGCAAAACCATTTCCTCCTGTAGCACCTCATCACAGTATCAGCAACTCTCATGGTTTATTCACACACAGAATCTTCCATATAACCTCCAGGACTTGAGAATAATTCTTTCAGCCTTCACTTACTTAGAAAATAGAGAGAGTAGACTGAAATCCTTATCATTGGAGAACAATAGTAGTTAAAAAAAAAACAAAACAAAACAAAAAACAACCCAACAGCCAAACAAAAAACAAACAAAAAAAACAAAACAAAGCAACAAATCAAACACAAACCAACAGAGTAAACATACATACATATATATAAAAACCACAAACTGTAGATACCTTTCTTAATTTTGAAAGATGTTTAGAGTTCTTAATACTGATAGTTTTCTGTGAAAAATTGAAAAAGCATCTAGCTAGAGGGCTGAATATGCACGGAAAAGCAATTGTCAAATATGTACTAAATAAGATTCTCCCCTCGAATCTAGAACAGCTGAAGAGGAAGAAAAATGAAAAGAAGTACATAATTTAGACTATATTAGATACGTAGTTCTTAGCTAGTATCAAAACACACCTTTACTGGTTATCTTCAGAGTAGTCCAAAAATCATTTTTATCACAGGGCTACTTGTTTTTCTGAGTTGCTCAGGGGGATGTGTTAAAGCCTCAACTTGTATTCTTCCTTTAGCCAGTCAAAATCTATTTCTCAGCGTGACAAGATATGCTGTTCTGTGTTCAGCTGGGATAGAGTTATTTTTCTTCCTAGTAGCTGGTGCAGTGCTTTGTTTTGTTTTGGCTTTAGTCTGAGAATAATATTGATAACACACTAACGTTTCAGTTGTTGCTCAGTAGCACTGACACTGATCAAGGACTTTTCAGTCTCTCACACTCTGGGGCACAAGAAGCTGGAATGGAGCAGAGACAGGACAGTTTAGCCAAAAGGGTAGTCCGTGCCACAGCATGTCATGCCCAGTGTATAAACTGGGGGAAGTTACCTGGAAGGGACCGATTACTGCTCTGGTCATGCTGTGAGCAGATGGTGAACAATTTTATTGTGCATCACTTTTGTTTTTGTGCATTTTCTATAGGAATCAGGTTTGGAGTCCACAGAAATCTTACGTATATCTCTCAAACATGTAAGACAAATGAATAACTTTTGTCAATGCCAAAGAAGCTTTCTGTTTTTTTATTACTATCTTACCTTAAAAAAAACAAATCAAGGTTTAAAATCCATCCTAGACTACAGTTAGCACATTCTTAATGACCTAATATTTTTCAATGTAAAACTTCTCATTTAAACACAAATGTCAATAAATTCATTGAATATCCAACTTAACAACTTCATGGCAGATCAGAACATTGAAAAGCTGAATTTCTGGTTTTGGAATGTCTGTTTAAGATCTTTCCACCTCAAACAGTTCAATTCAGAAGCACTTGAAGCGTAAACCAAATCATTAATTATCAATTCCCTGGCGGTGTTCCAAGGCCAGACTGAACAGAGCCTTGGGTGACATGGTTTAGTGTGAGGTGTCCTTGCCCATGGCAGGCGGGTTGGAACTGGATGATCTTAAGGTCTTTTCCTACCCTAACTATTCTATGATTCTATGACCACTGTAGTCTAACTGGACTTTCTAAACCATGTTATCGCAGCTACATTCTGCTTCAAGGTAACTTTTCTGCTTTCAAATTCTGCAAAGAAACACGTTGTATTTTAATTCAAGTAAAAATATATTGCATATATTGAATAAATTTTATTCAAGTAAAAATAATATGCTGTGATAGGGAGCACTCTAATAATATATGAATCTTTCTGCAAAATAATAAAAGCCAATGCACTCATTCAGTACCATTTCTATTATAAAGATATAAAAGAATATAAAAAGATATAAAGATATATGTGGCTTACATTGCCTTGATACGAGAGTGCCTCACAGTCACTAAAATATTTACCCCCATAGGTCACAGCATCCTTCGGAGGAACGTAACTACTCATATTTCACAGATGAACAGCCAGGTATCTGGAGGCACATATTTGGCATTGAATCGTCAAACTTCTAATTATCCAGTCATTTTGTGGTATTCACAACCCTGGTTTAGATAGGCTGGGTCCCTAATACAGGGTGTGCAAAGACTTAGTTTTACTGTCATTGTATCATAACAAGCTAGAATAGAGGAGAGACAAAGGCATGACATAAATTTATACCAAGCCCATCGGTTCTTTTTTTAAAAATGGAGAAGACCTGGAATACATAATCCTCATAGTGAGAAACTGTCGGTATCGTAGCATACAATCCACAAAGCATAGTGTTTCCTAGAATGAGGAAAAGCAGTTTAGTTAACCTAATGTCATCCACCCTAAACTTAGGTTCCTGGGCTAACCTACACCCTTTTTAGTTGGGAATTGGAACTTCCAGAGATAAATGTGTCCCCTCTGCAGACAGGTCACAAAACACTCTCTCTTCTGTTCTCTTCAGTTTTCATGATAAACACATTACTTGCATGCCAGCTGAGTCTGTGAAAACACTTTAAATCTTTCTTCCTCATCTCCCACATGACTGTTTCTACCTTCAGACCATGAAATCTTACTGGTGAGAATGATTAACTCCCTCAGTTTGTTATTGAAGCTCTTCTAGTTCATGTAAATACTAATTCTGTGACTATGGACACTAGAATCGAGGTCTTTATATCCTCAGTCAAAGTCTATAACCATCAGACTTCAGAATCAGTCTCTTGCTTACCTTCTGGCCCAAAAATCATTCCCTCATTCAGCACTGTGTAGACCAGCTTTGAAAGTTGAGGAAAGGCAGGTGCTTTCAGAACACCACTGGCATAATTTACAGGGGTCAAGAAAATGCAGGTGGTTCTGCAGTTAAACAGCAGCAGGATTTTGAGGATTACTATTTTGGACTTAAACAGCAAACATTGTCACCAAAAGCTACTTTATGAAAACAGCTTGGAATCTCTTGCTTGAGGTCACAGAACCCTGAATTTGTCACAGAAGAGGGAAATGGTCCTGGTTTGTCTTAGTCCAAGATAGCATCTTCATCATTAAGCACTCCCTGTGTCTTGAGTTGCTGCTTCTCCTGTGACACATTATCTTTTCCTCTGCAAAAATGCATACAATTTTGAAGTACTCATAAGACAAAACAAAACAACATCAACAATGAAAAGAGATAAGAAAACAACCAATTTCCTTTTCTCCTTTTCTCTGGAATTAAAAATATTTTTTACTGTTTGCAATTTACAATGGATATTAAAAAGCTTTTTGAACCATCTGTAACAAGATTTACACCAAAAAGTTGTAATAACTGTTATCAGAATATTCAATACACAAAAGCTCTGTTAAGACTGAAAAGCAAGAATAAAACCAAGAAAGCTACTCCTAATATTATGGAAAACCTCAGGTTATTTTTAAATGCAAATTGAATCTCAGTGGCCTCAAACTCTAAGTTGCCTGTTTGAAGAGACGATTCCTTTTTTATCATAAGAAAGGTAATTAGAATTTTTTGAAATAAGCTAGAGAGATAGGAGTAGCTCATCTCTAATCCGGCATTTCAAGGATGTAGATTGGAGGGTGGAGGCTATAGGTGTTTCTGAAGGAAACAGGTGCCTTTGTGATGCCATCATGCAATGTTATGATGAGGTTACAGAGGCAGAAATGTGGAGGAATGAAGGAAATCTCATTGCTGCTGAATAGTCACCAAGGACTCTAATGGCTCAGTTTCAAAAAGACGTGTGTGGACCCAAACCTTGCCTTGCATGACCCAATAACAATAGTAGGTCTCAGAGGAAGGTCTTTTCCATCACTGCATACAACAGTAGGATGATTGCTTCTATAGAGAAGCTGTCAGCTCAAAGCATGTTTTCTGCATGCTGCTTCTAAGGAAAAGAGGCAGAAAATCTGATAGAGCTGACCTCCATGCAAAAAGAGCACTGGTCTATTTCCATACCAAGCCATTACTCACTGGACCACAGCTGTTGCAAACTTGAGGCAGAGATAATTCTCATTTAACTTATTATTTTTGTGTGTTTTCTCTCTCCCCCACTAATGTGTGTGCTGCTTTTGAGTACTACATAAAACAACAAAATCCTCAATTTTAAAGTATTTGCTATACATTTGTCCCAAGTTCTTATATGATAGCTATAATCCTCCTCATTTCCAGTGCTATTTTTCGAAGTGGAGAATACAGCTTACTTTTTAACTGTTAAAGCTTTCTGATTCTTCTAAAAAAAAAACAAAAAAACAAAAAAACTACTATGAGCAGCAGTTATAAATGATTGCCTTTTAATATACATCTATTTTTCACAATTTCTGTATTCGCTATAGCAATCTTAAATGACAGCATTGTGTTATTCCTCCAAGAATACATACTGCTAGCTTCCTCAGCTATAAAACGATGTGTCTAACAGGCTTTATTTAAGTTTCAATAAATAAATAAGAGAATAAAGAACAAAAACAGTTGCTTCTCTGTGTCCCTCCTTTATTATTTTGCTAGGAGGCAAACAAAACTGAGCCTTTCTTACCCAGACCTCTGCCCTACTGTGTCTCTTTAAATTTGATTTGCTGCAATGCAGTATTTTGTTTACTCTCAAAGAAATGAAGTAAAGGACAGTGCTAAGTAGCTACAGACCCAGAGACTGCAGCATAGAGTCCAAACGCTTCTTCATAGCTCATGGTTTTTAAAGGCTTGTATACTTTGAAAAAAAGGTTTAGAGAGGTTTCCTGAAAAAAAATAACACAAATGGAGAAGTGAAATAGAGTTTGAGCTTCACATGGGAGAATAGAGAAATTCATTACTACAATTCCTTTGTAAAAATAAGGGATGGTAAAGGTAGATAGCAATATCAATGCTGATATAAGGCATGGTGATTACATAAAGAGTAAAAGCTACATATCAGTTATTTAGGTTGCTACTTTGGGGATTTTATACTTACAATAGCCGCTAAGGTTTTTGTAAATCATTTCCAGTGCTCAGAATTACTTGATTTTTTAATGATTCAATATATGGATACCATAGAACCATAGAATAGTTAGGCTTGGAAAGGACCTTAAGATCATTTAGTTCCAACCCCCCTGCCGTGGGCAGGGACACCTCACACTAAACCATCTCACCCAGGGCTCTGTACAACCTTGAACACCACCAGGGATGGAGCATTCACAACTTCCCTGGGCAACCCATTCCAGTGCCTCACCACCCTCACAATAAAGAACTTGTTCCTCATATCCAATCTAAACTTTCCCTGTTTAAGTTTTAAGCCATTACCCCTTGTCCTATTACTACATTCCCTAATGAAGAGTCCCTCCCCAGCATCCCTATAGGCCCCCTTCAAATACTGGAAGGCTGCTATGAGGTCTCCACGCAGCCTTCTCGCCTCCAGGCTGAACAACCCCAACTTCCTCAGCCTATCTTCATACGGAAGGTTCTCCAGTCCCCTGATCATCCTCGTGGCTCTCCTCTGCACTTGTTCCAACAGTTCCATGTCCTTTTTATGTTGAGGAAACCAGAACTGCACACAAGACCACACAGGTGAGGTCTTACGAGAGCAGAGTAGAGGGGCAGAATCACCTCCTTGATGCAGCCCAGGATACAGCTGGTTTTCTGGGCTGTGAGCACACACTGAAGCCAGCTCATGTTCATTTTCTCATCGACCAACACCCCCAAGTCCTTCTCCTCAGGGCTTCTCTGAATCTCTTCTCTGCCCAACCTGTAGCTGTGCCTGGGATTGCTTCAACCCAGGTGTAAGACCTGGCACTTGGCATGGTTAAACTTCATGAGGTAGGCATATGGTAAAGAAATACATACACTAGTTACTGACTAGGCACACATACACATGCACATAGTGTTTATAATGTACATATATACAAACACATATACATAGATAAACGTTAATAAACAGAAGTTTTACATTTTATAGTAGGTCCAACAAAGACACACCCATAAGAAGACATTTGCTGATAACATTTTGTTGCTGTTTTTCTGATTTCATCCAATTGTACAATAGAGATAGAATCAGCTGATGTCCCGAAGTCTCTAGCAGACCTAGTTTTCAATGAACAAATTGCCCATTTTATTTATAGGAGAGATATTTTGCTAAACATTTACAGGCAAATGCACAGGCATATGTCTCAAAGAGTTAATTACAAAACTAATCAATATATATATTCAAAATACGCGCAGAGAAAAGGAAGAGGAAAGAGATGTCAAGGTAGGTCCCAAAGAGATGGGAAACTGAGTGTGTGCAAGACCCCCAAAAGAAGTAACAGAAGCTCTCTGCTTCCCCCGTAGGAGAAAAAAAAATGACTTAGCACATCTGATTTGCATATATTACTTTGATTAATATTAATACATCAGCGTGCTCCATGGGACTCTGCTGTCTGTTGTACTCTATTTCACAAATTAGAAGACACAATGTATGTAAATATATTTACAAAAACAAATGGTGAGGAAACTGTAACAGGTAATAGCTAAAGGAAAGAGGTCATCCTTAATTACAATGGTTTCCAGTTGGATAGGGAGGCCAAACCCAAGTTTTTGTGTCTGTTTCTTTAATTTATTAATATATCAGGTGGTATGGTTCTGCTCCTTGCTTTTAACAGGGATATTAAGAATTCAGGGAAGTGAATTAAAAAGTTTCTTTGTTTCCTTTGTAACTCCTTACTATCCCTTTTCCTTTGTTTAGACACAAAATATTTGTTTTTCCTGTGCTGTTTCCTTATGAGATCTTCAGTGTGGTTTGAGCTTGGGTTTTTTTCACCTTCATCCTTCTTTTTTTATTTGCAGTGGAGCTATAAATGAAGAATACCAATAATATTTTTTGTTATACAAGAACATCACTACCTATAATGACTTACACAAATAAATGATAGAAACTAGTCTAGGCTAGTTCATCTCATTTACACCCATCCATGTGAAGAAGTAGGCAGGAAAATATAAATGAAGAAACTCTTTGTCAAAACTTAACCTATTGCACATAGATGTACATCTGAGGACACCTCATACACTCACTAGACCACACTCTGATTCCTTTAGCTTGTTTCAGTCACCCAGAGTGCAAATCAGAGTGCCTAAAATGAGAAAATTTTTTTTAGTCTGACCAAAAGGGCAATGAGTGCCACCAGAGAGTGACTCAGAACACTGGAAGGTGCATGATTGATGTCTGTGTGCATCAATATTCCTTGAAATGCAAAAATTATTACTTCTATATAAAAATACAAATTTATATGGATGTCAGTGCTTTCAAAAATTTAAGGTCACCATCTGCTTTGGGTGGGATTCATCTTACCAAAGACTTTTACACCAGAGCCAACCATCCCTAGCCCCTCTAAATAGAAAGACTCTCCAAACAAATATTTCATCTCATCTTGAAGGAGATGTCTGAAGTGAAGAGTTATAGTGAATTGTGCCATGAATAGCCATACGTTTTACCACTGACCGTGAAGACAGTCTAGGTACTACCAAAAGGTGTGTGCAGTTACACTACATGAGTATAAAGCTAGGAGAGGTCAGCCAATATTTCAGGTCATACAAAACAGATCCTTGGAGTGCTTCTCGTTTGTAATAGTCTTTTACTATTTAATCATCATTACTTATCATTAGTAGGGTTCCAGGCACAGCTGCAGGAGTTGCTATATTTTTTATCTACCTCTTGTTCTCACTTGTATTTTGAGGAGCAGCTGCAACATACTATTGAAGTTCCCTTACATGCAAACGACTATCCAGAGTATGAAGCCATGGAAGTATGTCCAGAATATAATTAAAAGGTAGTAAAGTAACTTTATATTATATTCTATGGAATATATTAGTATTAGTAGAAAAAAAAAAGAAGTACCTTCTCCTGTTCTGTCATCCTGTTCCCCTGATCACTTGTCTAGCCTGCTCTAGGCAAGATGGCATGCAAATCCTCAGTAAAATTATATCACTTGATTGTGGTTATAAAATCCTTTGATCCTTTGAGTTAGTAATTATTTATGGTATTTTTCAATTTAAGACTTACGATTTTTATTGTTACTCTTGAATAAGTGATAAACTTTTTAAAGATTAATTGAATATGTGCGTTTGTAGAGTTTGTTTTTTTTAAAAAAAAAATGTTCCTTGTTCTAATTTCTTCTCTCATATTCTTTATACTTTACTTTTTTTGTGAAGATAATTGCACATTTTTTCTATACTGCTTATACTGGCAATACGTTTTGAAATACTACAGATATTTTACATAACTAAAATATTTTTCAAACAGAAAAATAATTCAATGTTAATATAGTTGATCAATAAAGCTTTCCCCTTTATCGAATATTTTTCTGATTTTATTTCTGGAACAAATCATTTATGGAAAGATAGATGTACATTCAAGAATTAAAAAACAATGTTACAAAGTGAATTTAAGATGCATATACAAAAAAGAAACTTCATGCTAACAACTGCTTTTAAATATTAACTTTGTAAAGAATTCTTTTGCCTTTGGAAAAGAGCTATTCATCAAAACAAAACTGTTCATAAGAAAGAGCTATTTTCCATGAACAGCCAGAACAACACTGTGACAAATGTTGAAAACCAAATGTTTTAAGAGCTTTAAGCTCTCGAAATAACCTGCATTTATACTTTCAAAATCAAAAATATGGGTTTTTTCTCTTAATCTGCATTTCAATTTAAAATAATGCAAGGAAGTAATGAAGTAAAAAGAAAAAAATAAAAATCTGATTGCCCAAAAGAATCAAAATGAAATGTTTTGACTGACCAACTCAAAGTCTCCTATTTTCTCTACTGAAAACTTCTGAGAGTTTTATCTTTCATCTCTTTCCAACACTGGAACATTTTTTTATAACCTTGAAAATTCTTACAATTCCCACAAAAAACATGAGATGACAATTTCAGAAAGATAAAGTAGACACAGAAATGGACAGCTACTGCAAACAGTAAAATAATTCAAGAACTTATGGGTACATTTTCAGATAAACAAAGCAAATAGAAGTGAAAAAATACATTTATGTTTATGTTATCAATTAGCATTCTGTGGTTAAGAAAAAAGAATCAAGAATTATATACCTCAGCGAATGTGCAAAATCAGTACTTTTGTTTGGGATTTGGCAGGGTCAAGATTCATTTAGGTATGGTGGAGAAAGAACCAGGCATCTGATATTATAATAAAAGTAACATCAAAACAGACTGATAAATCCAGTCGTCTTCAAAGCAGATTTAGGTTAATAGAAGTTAACAGCAGTGGGCAAGAAGTTCAGCAAATATTATTATTTATGGGTTCATCTTCAACTATGACCTCTTGCTCTTGTTATTGCAGAAAGCAGATAGTCTCAGCTGTGGCAATTAACTTAGTTCAAATAGCTAAGGTATCTGTGTAAATTCATGGATACTTTCAGCATAAACCTCTACCTAGAAGTTCAGGTAGTCTTAAGAGGGCAACATTTTCCCTCCATCAAAGCTGTGACTTTGGCTACTACACGGCAAATTATTTCATAATGGGTTAAGGAGTAACATTCAGTGTTATTTAACAACAGAAATCTCTCTACTCCCATTCTATTCATATGAACCAGAAGTTACCAAATGTCCTTTCAACATTTTTCCTATTTATCGTCCTTCTACACACTGTTAAATGATAAAGAGGTTTACTGTATGGTGAGGGGTTGTTCATATCATGTTATATGACAGAGCATAATGTAGACATCATGTCTCTGTGACACAAGTTTTAAGCTAAGAATTGTGTGTTTTCCAGCAGGACTTTTCCAGGTCAAAAACTGGACTGCAGAATAGTAGCTCCTGGCTCTTGAGAAGCATTACAGTTTCTGTTCCTCTCCAGGAGTCTTGTGACACATGCCTTGTCTACTGGGCTGCTGTAGCAGTAATGTGGGACTCCTGAGGGACAAAGAGATAATATGTGGGAGAGGCATGTATGACCACGAGGGTTGTTCTGGACTCTGCAAAACAAATGAAAGTATTTTCCCATGTTTCCCATGTGTTAAAGGACCACAGCTGTGGTGCAGTCCACAGACCTCTCACCATCACCCTATTACTTCTTACATCTTTATTGTATTTATTTATGATAGCAAAAGCACTTTAGAAATAGGGAGGAGCAAGCATGCATACAGGGTATTGAGATGGCTATGGCATGCAAGGAACCCATCAAAGCTTCTTTTTATTTCCATGTACAATGGATCAAATTCCTTACCCTCTGCTAATGTGCTGGCAGCAGATACTGCTCAGGGAAAAGCAGGACAAGGACTTCAAACAAGTATTTAATTGAACATGACATTGTTAGTGAGCAATAGAGAGCCATAGTCCTATGGCAGAGATAAATGCTAATGTGGCTTCCCTTTGGGAAACACTATCTGCTGTATTCCAAATACTCCAACTTTCACTGCATTCATAAACCAGCTACACAATTAATTTCTCTCTCATGGGGTTCTGCTGTGAAGGAGACCACATCTGAGATCCCTGACTTCTACTGCTGCCATCTGTAGCTTCAGCTATGAGCCACATGAAAAGTCCCTTTCAAGACAAAAAGTCTCTCTATAGCATATTTCTATGAAATCCTCAGTGACAGGGAATAAACAGTATTTTCTAGATAGGTAAGTTTCACTCTGTGCCGCACTTCAGATTCACCACTTTACTATTTCCAAGCTTGTGTAAAAATTGCCAGCTTCTCAAAATGTTTCTTGGAGGATTTTTAGGCAGAAAGAAAACTCTTGCTATCTGTCATTCCTTCTGTTTATCCATAGATTGGTGACAGGGACTCCCTTGATTTTATAGCTTCAGGCCAGGAGGTTTACAACCACAGTGGCTGAAGACTGCACTGCAATTCCTATATTGTACCATGATTTATTTTTTTTTTTTACTCTTTGAAGAGAGCTTCTGAAAATCACTGGAGGGTGCTTGAGGAGCAGATTAGCATTTATCTGGCATGCTTCTCCTGAAAATGACATTTATAATACTAGCTTTAACCCCTTGGTACTTCTAAATAGAAGTGACATTTAGCCACAAATCCTTTCTGCAACAGCCTGCATAAACAGCATAACAGGCCTTGGAGGACTTCCACCTGGATTTTATCCCTGCCTCAGTCTAACAGGGACACAAGAACAGTGTAGGATCTGAGGATGGAAAGATTGGGTTGTATCCAGAGACCTTGAAAATAGACTATCAGAAGCCAGGAGGATTGAAATAGCCAGGAGGTTTTTGGATCCTTTCCTGATTTACTGCAGAAAAAATTAATTTCAATCTTCAGAGAAAGACTGCATTGCTTCGTTTCTTAGTTGACAAGAAGATTGTATTACCTCCCTGTAGAAGAGCTTCCTCATGCCTGTACTATTATTTCCAACAGTCAAAGTTTAATCAGAATTTTAGGGTAGTTGTCATTTTCTTTCCAGATCACAGTTCTTGGGTCAAGTTTACATGGGAAAAAAAAAAAAAAAAAATCAACCAAATAAACCCCAACCTCCCCCCTACCCATAAAAAGAAACAACCAAACAAAAATCCCAGATGATTCATGTACATAATTTTTTTGATATCTGGCTGTCATGGCCATGGAGAAAATATAAATATTCACTTTCCTTGGATTTAAAATCCAAAAGGAGTAAATATTGTGTCAAGAGGGCCTGATAATTAATTTCTGATCATTGTTGCTTGGCAGTCTTATTTTGAATCTGCCCATGATTCAAGTTTCAAGTTTAGGTCAAATTTCCGTAAGATTTCAAACTTTCCGTGACTGATAACTGACCCTCTTGGGAAAGAGCCATCACTGGGAACATTTGCATGCAAGGTGAGGTTAACTGAGCTTAGTGTGCTCATATGGTCATGCATGTTTATAGACACATATTGCACTGAAATGAATATTATATCTAGAATTACCCCTCCATTTTTGAAAGGGGGCTTTTGAACATCTATGGCTTCAGAACTTCAAATGCATATTTCAGTAAACACAAAATTTACTATTCAGACAAGAAACCATTCTTGGCTCCTTTTAAAATGGAAAGAAAATACCCATTGAGATGAAGCATTCACTTGGTCCAAATAAGTGCTGTGGCAAGTTCTTTGTAACCTCTTGAAATGCTTTGCAGAGAATAATCAATGAGATAAAAGTCAAGGACAACAAATTCACCTTGAATAAGGCCCCTGAAAGCACAGTAAAAAGTTCAACAAAACCTTCTTAATGGACTATGAATAACAATCAATAGACTAGTGGATGGCCATCTATAAAAAGGTAACATCACTGTATAGCAACTTTATACTTTATGTGTTACTAGAAACGCTCCTCAGTTTCTCATTCCAGGACAGTCTTTTGATCACACAGTAATTAAAATGTTAATTTAAAAGAAACATGGCATCTGCTCTGGACAAGATCTTCCAGATGGTCAATTTTAAAGTAGAAAGAACCAGGGCTTCCTGCTTCCCTGTGTATCTATACTGATACCTACAGATACTTATACAGAGATGATGCACGGATTGACTCCACAACTTGTTAAAGTTGTAAAGTAGGTATGTTTTTTATTCAGCACTGAGACGAACGGGGGTAATTCCTCAAAGTCATGCGCACCTCAGTGTTGTTTCCCTCTACATTTATTCTCTAAAGTTATATATATTCATACGGTTGCACAATACGCATATACATATTCATGTCCTATCCCCACTTTGTATTATAATGAGCTAGAGGGTCCTTTGCGCCTGCGCAGTGCCCCCTCTGGTCATGGGCAGGGGTCTCAAGATGAAGTAACTGAGTCTTCCTCCTGTGGGTAGGGGTCTTCAAGATGAAGTAAATGAGTCTTCCTCTTCTCGAACTTTTCACCTTTTAGTCTTCATGTATGGCCTTAGGGTTTGGTTGGTGTCCCAGCCATAAACCATCTGCTTCTCCCCCTTCAGGCGTCTGCTTTTCCTTATCAATAGCTGCTTATCAGTAGAATCAGTCTAGAACCAGGTGTCTGCTTTTCCTTATCAATGGATAGTGCCTTTGTTCTGCTCAGTAGGCATGATAGGTACAGACAATACTTCTGTTTAAGCAAGCAAATTCCTCTAACACCCCCTGTACAACCCCCCTGTACATTGGTTAATCCTGTATCAGAGACACATATAAATGTATTTATTTACAAAACTAGGAATTATGCCAAAAATCAAAGTTATATACAGCCTTATAATATGTTCATTCTGAAGTCAGTCCTTCCAAATTAGAACTGAGATACAGCAAGTTCAGGTATTGCTAATGTTGTTCTATGTGTTCTGTGTGAACCAAGGATATCATACTGGGGAGAAAAAAACACCCAAACCCTAACAGAAATGCAGAGATGGAAGGAAGGTGAAGTCTGACAAGAACACCTTTAACTAAGAGAGATCATCTCTGTGCATTAATATGACACTGAATGAAACCTGTATGTGTTAGAAGCTAGAAATCCTTAAATTCTGTCATTAACCTACCTCTCCTTTTACAAGTTGATTGTAAAGCTACACACGTTGCAAAACCACTAGAATTAATTAAAAAAGACCCCATCATACAAACAGTTTTCTGAAGATATCTGATTGATACTATTCATATGACACTGTGAGATTAGGAATAAGGACAAAGAGAAGCAACACTGTTTAGGCCAAAATCACAGAATCATAGAATATCTCAAGTTGGAAGGGATCTATAAGGATCATAGAGTCCAAACCCCTGCTCCTTGCAGGACTACTTAAAACTAGATCGTATGACATCACCCTGGCATTCCTCGAGCTCTATAATTTCCCTGGGGAGCCTGTTCCAATAACCAGCCATCCTCTCAGTGAAGAACCTTTCTGAACTTTTCCTGACACAGCCTCATTCCATCACCTCGTGTCCTGTTGATGGTCACCAGAGAGAGGAGATCAGCATCTCGTCTTCTGCTGGCCCCCTTGAGGAAGCTGTAGATGGCCATGAGGTCACAGGTCAGCCTTTTCTTCTCCAAGCTGAACAGACCGAATTACCACAGCTGCTCCTTCTAAGTCTTGCCCTCAAGGCCTTTCAGCCTCTGGGTTGCCCTCCTCTGAACACAGTCTAATAGTCTGATGTTCTTATACTGAGCCATCCAAAACTGTGCACAACATTCAAGATGGGGTTGCACTAGTGCAGTGTAGAATGCAACAGTCACCTCTCTTGACCATCTAGCAATGCTCTCCTTGATGCCCCCCAGGACAGGGTTGAGCCTTTTGGCTGCCAAGGCACACTGTTGACTCATATTGAACTTGCTGTCAATGCAGACCCTCACATCTCTTTCCACGGGATTGCTTTCCAGGCTCTTGCTCCGCAATTTGCATGTATAAGCAGGATAGCCCTATCCCAGATGGACAATCTGGCAGCTGTTCTTGTTAAACTTCATACCGTTAGTGATTGCTTAGCTCTCAAGCCTATCCAGATTTCTGTGTAAGTCCACTCTATGCTTGAAGTAGTCCACAGCTCCTCCTAGTTTAGGATCATCATCTGCTTGTGCTTGGCACTGGTGAGACTTTGAATACTGTGTTCACTTCTGGGCTCCTCACTTCAAGAAAGACATCCAGTTGGTGGAACAGGTCCAGAAAAGGGCAACAAAGCTGGTGAAGGCTCTGGAGAATAAGTCTCATGAGGAACAGCTGAGGAAACTTGGGTTGTTTACTCTGGAGAAGAGAAGGTTCAGGAGGGAGCTTATCACTCTCTGCAACTACCTGAAAGGAGATTGAGTGAGGTGAGATAAAGTGGGGTGGGTTGGGTCTCTTCGCCCAGGTGACAAGAAACAGGACAAGAAGAAATGGTCTCAAACTGTGTCAGGGGAGGTTTAAATTGCATATTAGGAAAAATTTCCTCACCAAGAGGGTGGTCAGGCATTGGAACAGGTTGCCCAAGGAAGTGATGAAATCACCACCCCGGAAGTGTTCAAAGACTATGTAGATGAAGTCTTTATTGACATAATTTAGTGGTGGTCTTGGCAGTCCTGGAGTAATGGTTGGACCTGATAGGTCATTTCTAACCTATCTGATTCTAAGATTCAATGATTCTATGATACATTTACAGGCTTAGTTACATTGATTAAGGGCAACTATCATAATTCCTATGCTGATTCTCTCAGTTATCTTCTTTTGCACAATGATCTGTATCAAGACAGATATATTCTCCTGCACCTAATAGCAATTCATTAAGGAAGAGGAAAATCTCTTTTTTTTCTGTGGTGGTAATTTGCATTATTGCTATAATTAAGAGCCATGACCATGTAGCAGGCCTGCATTCCAATAGAAATTCTGCAAACCCAGCTGTCTTCTTTCCCAAAGACAATTTAGAGTAGATGAAAGCAAGCAGTTGAGGCAGAAGGACACAATATCGATCAGTAGGACAGATCGTTGTCTCAGCACAAGAGGTTTCCCACTGTCATGCCTTTTTGTATAATTTACAAGAACAATGGAAAGGAGAAAAATGAAATCATATTGTAAATTCTTATCAGGAGCTCATGTTGGTAATGAAGGAAATCATATTCTCATCTAAGTAGTTAATAAATTAGTAAAACAAGCTGCATTTCACAACCTTACTGCCCTTAGATGCCACCTTTTGCAGAGCCTAACCAACACTTGACTTCACTCACCTTTTATTAGGTCTCATACTAACTGATTATTAGGCTTTGGGGAGAGGGGAGGGTGTGCAAGAAATTAAGCCAATGAGACAAGACAGAGAAGCTCTATAAATCCAATTTCTAGTATTTGAAATTCATCCAGTAATTTATAGCACAAAAATGACAACTAGATGTAGATTTGGATGGTCTGTTCTAGTCAATGCATTATAAACAATTCTGATTAATTTAAACTACTCCAAGTTAAATTAAAAGGATTATTCAGCATAATCATGCTTTAAAACACATCATTGTATCAGATTTTTATGCAAATGCAACAGGCTTTACAAGCTCTTACCACATAGACAATAATGGTTAGCGTATGTGGTATTTGCTAATAGAGCTAAATTTTGGTGAATTAAAATTATTAAGAATGAAAGTCACACAATATAAGATCTAGAATTATGGATCTATGATAATCTATCCCATCTGTGAACAGCCCTTTAGTCAACTGACTTCACAAATTACAACATACAACTGAGATTCTGAGTCTACAGTCTCAATTTCATACCCAGAAATTCCATCCATCTACTACTCTGAGGGTGAAAATCCATGCTTCCATTAAATACAAGAACAATGTTTCTTCATTTGAACACAAGAAATTTGGAAGAGGCTCAATTCTTGGAATCTGGTGCAAGGCTCTAGAGGAAGTATCAGTGTGAACACTTTCTGACAATCTTCCTAAACCCTTTCTTGTAGTTCATTGGCTTCCTCTCAATAACAAACAAAACAAAACAATTCTTCCCCCACCCCCAAATGAACAAACAAACAAACCAACCTCCCAGTGCTTTCCCGGGGTGGGAGAGAAAAAGAAATGGTGTAATTTAATGGTAATTTCCACTTTTCACCTATGTTGTCTAAAATTACAGTGAGATACTGAACACAAGGAAAAGTTGAAAAGCATCCTTACGTGACTCTCAAATGTGTTGCTTAGAAAGTACAGTATGTACCCCAGAAATGTAGTGCTTTGCTTAGTGCTTGCACTGAGAAAACACATCAGTGATGTGCACTTACTGGAAAAGTTTTAGGAACATTTTGTATTTTCACATATTTAAGTAAAACTTCAGAGATGAACATCATCTGAAGTAAAGAACAGCTGTAAAATTTTCAAATTCTCTCTTTTAAATTGTATTTCTGAAAACAAATTACATCAATTAAATACTAATAGTTTGCAATCAGCTTCTTACAGCAGTAACTTATTTCTCCATTACAGTCTCAACGTATTCATGCAACAAAGATTTTGATCAGCAGTACTTGTGCTGTAGATTCATTCTGTGTGTGTGCAAAAATATGTTTGGGTGTGCATATAAGTACATAGTATAATTATGCACTCCTGATGTAGTTTCAGCGGATTTTCAGTAATCCCAAATATTTATGTCATTCTTATAACTTGTAGTATGCAGGGGTGGTATTTGCTGTGGGCTGATTAATGCACTTGTGTTCTCAGAACACTCTTTCACTTAAATGTCCTCATCTCCACCAGTGGTGGCATGTTATGAATGCCCCAAGAAACGCTCCTGCACCCATGTGGCATTTTAGTTAGATTCAAAGAGCCCTTTGGGGAAGGAAATCTGAGACTTTTTGCTGAGAACTTGCTTTGTTCATGACCCTGCCAGACACAACTGCATTTTTGCATAGCCAGACTGCTTACACTGAACAGTGTGTCTAAGGAACTACTCAATGTGCTATTTCCAATGTGTATTTGACGCTGTTTATCCATCAGATATTTATTACATGTACTTTCACAACATTTTCCTCTCAATTCCTTTTTACAGTCTGAAGAAAATAAACTTCTCATAACTATTCTTTATGATGGAAGACTAACCACAAGAGAAGTAGGTGTTTTTCAATTGTCATTTACACTGACATTTTGTTGGTCTGCTTTGCTTTTCTTAATAATACTTTCTTTCATAGAATCATAGAATAGTTAGGGTTGGAAAGGACATTAAGATCATCTAGTTCCAACACCCCTGACATGGGCAGGGACACCTCCCGCTAAATCATGTCTCCCAAGGCTGTGTCCAACCTGGCCTTGAACACCGACAGGGATGGAGCACAACTTCCTTGGGCAACCCTTTCCAGTGCCTCACAGTAAAGAACCTCTTCCTTATATCCAATCTAAACTTCCCCTGTTTAAGTTTGAACCCATTACCCCTTGTCCTATCACTACAGTCCCTAATGAAGGGTCAGTCCACAGCATCCTTATAGGCCCCCTTCAGATACTGGAAGGCTGCTAGGAGGTCTCCACGCAGCCTTCTCTTCTCCAGGCTGAACAGCCCCAACTTTCTCAGCCTATCTTCATATGGGAGGTGCTCCAGTCCCCTGATCATCCTCATGGCCCTCCTCTGCACTTGTTCCAACAGTTCCATGTCCTTTTTATGTTGAGGACACCAGAACTGCACACAATACTCCAGGTGAGGTCTCATAAGAGCAGAGTAGAGTGGAAGGAACACCTCCTTCAACCTGCTGGTCACGCTCCTTTTGATGCAGCCCAGGATATGGTTGGCTTTCTGGGCTGCAAGCACACACTGAAGCTGGCTCATGTTCATTTTCTCATCAACCAGCACCCCCAAGTCCTTCTCTGCAGGGCTGCTCTGAATCTCTTCTGTGCCCAACCTGTAGCTGTGCCTGGGACTGCTCCGACCCAGGTGTAGGACCTTGCACTTGGCATGGTTAAACTTCATGAGGTTGGCATCAGCCCACCTCACAAACGTGTCGAGGTCCCTCTGGATGGCATTCCTTCCCTCCAGCGTATCAACCGAACCACACAGCTTGGTGTCATCGGCAAACTTGCTGAGGGTGCACTCAATCCCATTTTCCATGTCAGCGACAAAGATGTTGAACAAGACCAGTCCCAACACCGATCCCTGTGGGACACCACGTGTTCTCTTCTAAACAAAATTTGCTTCCAAAGACTCTATGCATATCCTGAAACACTCTTTGCTTTCTAAGAAGACTGAAACTTTTATGCTGTAGATTGAACCTCAGATTGCAACATTGTAAAAAAGTTTGAAATTCAATACTCTAAAGATGCTGATTTTTCACATGCTGAAAAGTGCTATTTGTTTATGTTCAGAACCTTATGCCTGCATTTTAAGATTACTGTTGCACAATGTGGTGTTGAAAAAAAAGACATTTTGTAAAGGGGAAGCAATCTTCTATATTAGGGCCAACTGAAATGAAGATGATCATTTAATGTGACTATAGAAAAGATTGTAGATATAGTTTTGCAATCTCTGAATTGGACCTGCTACTCCTAATTAAACCAGAGCATTTATTTTTAGATAGGTATTGAATCATAAAGATTTCAAATTAAGTTGACATCTTTTGGGAAGATATACGAATGTTTATTTACTCACTGTAAAATTACTGTCATTGTTAAAATGCATATAATATTTTCTGCTTAAACTTCACTGACTTTATGCTAATTCCTCTAAAGAGAGCAATCTTAACCAAGAGAGAAAGAAACTGGAACAGTTAGAGAATGGCAACAAATGCTCACTGATACATTTTTCCAGTGAAGGTATTCATTGGTAAGTTCAGACCACTAAGTTTACGTGACCTAGGCTAACTACATTCAGTGAATGCTGTCTCATCTTCATATGACTACACACATGAAGCAGCTCCCCCAGTATAGTACACCACATGTCCCAGATCAACTTTATTTTCCTGGACTCTTCCCTTTTTCTCCAAGTTGCTCCTGAACTGGTGTGACCAGAAAGTGGACTTAGATTTCCAGGTGTGACTTCACCACCACTTTATGGCATGCAATAACTTCTCCTGCCTTACCTGCCATGATTTTCCTAATAAATACCAATATTTAGTTTCACTTATTTGAGGTGAAAGAACACTGTTGACTTATATTGTTCTCCATTGTAATCTCCAGGCGCTTTTCAGCAAGGTGCTACCCATCCAGTCAGTTCCTAACTTATGCAGCTATTCCTCCATAGATGAAAAACGTCATATTTCTCCCTCTTGAACTCTGCACTCTGCTCCTCAAGTTTCTCAAAGAACTTCAAACTGACGTTGTTTTTACACTGTGATGTGCCGTCCACTGATGGTGGCATATCTATAATCTGCTGAAGGGTATTTTGTCTCATTACTTTGGTCATTTATGAAGTTATTGAACATCAGCTTCAGTACAGACCACTGGGATGTTAGCAACTGCCAAAGAGATAGCAAGTGATAGATTAAAGTATCCTTTGAACCCAGTTGTTTAGACAATTTTAAACCCATCTATCAGTCCAGCCACTTCCTCAGGTTCCAAGGGGGGGGGGGGGGGGCGGGGAGGAAAGTATGTTATCAAAAGCACTGCTAAGGTCTAGTCTTCCCTTGTCTGTTTCACATTCCTCATTGAATTTTCTCAGTCTCAATGATTTTGCATAGATTATAGTCAGAAGCTGCGCAATCATGTGAGCCACTTCTTCCAGCACCCCTGGGGAATCCCCTACAGCCCCATGTATTTCAATACAGCTTCTCTCGGTGGTCTTTAAACTGCTGTTCCTCTGTTGTTGTCTCTGTGCCTCTCTCTCACCCTCTCCTAGGACGTATAGGGATCTGGGAAAATTGAATTTGTCCACTGAAATATATTTGACTGGAAAAGCTGCGGTCAGCACTAGCAAGCACTATCTTTTTTTTTTTTTTTCTACTGCTGAAAGCATTTTTCCCTTGTCAACCCAAAAGGTATATCAAACAAATAGTGATTGCACTTGCAGCTTAATAGTCTTGTAAACAGTATAAGTCAAGTAGATGATTCAAGTTGCCATCACTTGGTAGATTCAAATCAAGCAAATTATACAATTTGTCCTCTGCAGAATGATCTTACTGGCTGATATACTGCAGCAAGTATTATAGTGTACTGTATTTAAGGACTAAAGGTTTCTTTGTTTTTTTTATTCCAGGACCTTGGTCTACAGATGTGACGGATGAAGTTTCCACAGAAAGCTTCAATGGGTGAAGATTTTTCTAGAAAGGCCCAGGGCAAAATATTTTACATATATAATTTTTGTTTCCTGCCAATATTCCTGTATTTTGAAACAATGACAAAATTTAAAAATGCTTGGGTGTTGCTTACCTTACTTCATGAGACTAAGAAAATCTGCCCCATTCTTGCATACAAAAATGGTTGTTCCATAAATGCTTGTATGACAACAGTATCTAAGGGAACCAGTGAAATGCTCAATACCTGGGTACCATTGTGTTAAGCACGGAGTACAAAGAAAATCAAAAAGATTGTCTTTGAAGTTTGTCTTTGAGAAGAAGATTGTACAGTCTGCAGGAAAAATTCAGATTCCTGAGCATTACCATCCCTCAAGTGACACCCCAACGTACCTGCCAGGCCTTCAGCTGCTGCTCCAGAAGAGCATTGGTCTGCCATACATTCTGTCTTAGCCAGACACATGCCCTAGTGTATTCTTGATGCTATTAATACCTACATTTACACTCCTGCCTCTTACACTACATACAGCACATGACATAAGACAGCAGAATTCAGATCAAACATAAACAATCTAAATATGTGTTTTAAGCCAGGGCAGTAACAACCCCAGCTCCCTTTGCAGTCTGCAGAGATCTGGACAACGCATTTAACAAATTAGCCAGCCATTCAGCTCAGCCTGTTAAATAAAACGGCCTCACTCCAGTTGCCCACAGGTAAGATCTTGCTGACTTTTGAGATATCCTTGGGACAGCCACCACAGTGCTTGCAGAGAGGACACAGTCACTAGCAGCTCAGTACCTCTCTGGAGAGACAGTTGGAGACCATGTCAAATCATCTGTGGCACCTGAAAAACACTGAAATACAATGTTTAAGTAACTGTGTCCTTTCCATCATAAGTAAAGCTTTTGACATACTTCCTTGCCTCAATTTTTTTCTGAGTAAGTAGGAGTATTTTTAAATATCTTTCTCTTTTACTATCGACACCCTCATTCATTTGATTGGTACATTAGGCTTCCATTATATGATTTTATTTTATGCTGTATTTTACCTCTCCATCACCTTGATTATTCATAAACTCCTACACACAGAAGGAGCTAATATGAGTAAGTCATTCAGAAGTAATAATGGAATTTGCCAGATCTTGCTAAGCTATTCATGCCAACACAAAACAATGAACATTCACTACCTTTGTAATGGAGGCATGATGTTAAGTATTGATTAAAAAATAATTGTTGATTTTTTTTTAAGTAAGAAATCTTAAAACTGACCTAGTTCCAATTATTACTATGTAGAAAAGATCTAGCTTAGGCAAAATATGCTTTCTATTTTTTTAATTATTATTTTTCTTTAGATACATATTTGATTGAAACAAAAATACAATTGTTATTTTTTGGAGTTGGAATTTGTTTATCAAAGTTATTTCATTCAAAAGCAGTGAACATAAAGCTTAAATTGCTAACATAATTGATAGCTTGTAAGCACTTGACAGACTCATTGCCAGAGACATGCAGAAAATTTATTGTGAAAGGTAGCTTTCTTCTTTTGACCTCTATGACATTTTCAGCTTTGTCTTTAAATAGCAAACTGCACAGTATAATAAAAATAATCAGTTCAAGACAAAAGACGACTGCAAGCCATTCCACAAGAGTTTAATGGCATTATTTTTCAGGTTGGCTGAGACAATGATCATAATAAAAATTTACCATTTTAACTGGAAAATCCAAATTATAATTGTAACAACATCTATTACAGGTTTTTCAAACTGCTTTTTACTTACTTACAGAGATTCATGATTTATTACTTGCAGTACATCAGTTCTTTGTATATCTACTAAGATGTAGCTTGAGAACCAATTCAGCTGGATTTTACCAGCAATTAAACTGGTTTTCAGGCTACAAATACAGTCTGCAAAATTTACTCAAGTGAAATTTTTCCTCATCAACTCTGCTTTGAATAAATGTCCTCTAATCAGTAAATTTGATTATATATTTCAAAATATAAATTCCAGGAAAAAGTAATTTTGTTATATAAACTACACTTTTAATTGATAATGGTTATTTCTTTGCTTTTCCCAATAAGTACCTATAAGGAGCAATTTTGAACAATGTTGTTGTAAATACTTTTTTGTACTGGTTATGGCTTTTAATTCATTTGCAAAACACCTCTTAAACTTTCAACTTGACACATGAAAATGTAAAATTATCTTGTGCACTTCCTATCTAATTTCCTAAAATTGCTGGTTTAATATGTGTTCCCACAATAAGATTTCCTGCTGAAGTGTTCAGCTCTATCTATATGTAAATTGAATAATCTTTCAAACACAGGGAAAAGGAGGCACTATTAAATATGAAACTTCATTTCTGTAAGAAATTAAGCACTATGACGTCGTACAATAATAAATTATGATCACAGAATTTCATTAAGAACAAACATGATGTTGTAAAATTGTTCATCAGCAGTAAACAGGTTGTCTTATATTTAATGGAGTCATAAACCCAGGAAAAACTTATCTTCATTATCTTCATTGTTTGTTTTGTTTTGTTTTTTTGACAGAAAATACAATGTAAAAATACCATAGCAGCTTTAATTCTCCTGTTTCAATAAGTGATTCAAGTTATTATATACAATTTGAAATACTAAATAGCTTATGTCAATGGCTGTTAAGATAGACATTCAAATAGATCAGATAAATTGCAGAAAGGCTTAGATGTGCAGAGAAGCATCTTCCTCTCTTAGTTAAAGACAACTCAAATGATGGCTCCCCTTTAGACAGAATCAAATACACCTGTTATAGGTAAATACTGGTTATTTCTTTAGCAAAAATGTCCTAAAAAAAAAGGCTAAAAAAAAAAAAAAAAGCCACAGTGTAGATAGATCATATCACAAAAAAAAAAAGATTGTATAAGGTACAGTTAGAAGGAAGCACATATTTATGGTTTAATATTGCAACAATATTAAGCTTTCCAGTTAACATTTTCTGAAAAAAAAAAAAAAAAAGAAAAATTAGCCATAACTTTAGTCTTTTTTTTAAAAAATAGTCTTTTTAGTGCCTGATCATGCAAAAAAATTAGTATGCAGGTTCTTCTCTGTGAAATAATATAATTTTTTGACATAGATTTGCTATTATTTCCCTTATGTCAAAGAATATAGACACCTACAGAAAAAACAGAGGCAACATGACAGGCAATGCCATGAGACCCTATGGTCTGCACAAACTGAGGTTTGTTCCAGTAATTTAGGCTGAAAACAAGCTACATATTAAGATTTACAGCTATTTTTAAAATTATATCAGATTTCATAATAATAATAATGGAATTATTTTTTGTGTAGTGATCATTCAGACTACACCATGAAAATCTGCGTAGGTGTGCAGGGAATGATGTACTGTGTCTTAATATATGTTGTCCAACTTCTTTTCAGTTCTGAAGTCAACAAAACTCTATTGTACTTTCCCTACCATAGCTCATTTGTCCTTTAATGAAGTTCACATTTTTTGAACTAAAGTAAAATTGTACATTCTTTGTATCCTGAGACATCTTTTTTCCCAGGGATGAATTGGATGGGATTCGCTGGATCTATAGTAGGTCTCTCTAATGTAAAACTCTATGTCTGATGTGCACAGGAAGTAAATGGGCTTCTAGAAAGTGGATTGTCTCATGATGAGATAGGTATTTAAATAGATCAGCTGAATTGAATAAAGGCTTAGGCTTGCAGAGAAGTGTCTTCTCTTAGTTAATTATAAAGACAACATAAATGTTGGCTCCCCTTTAAACACTGTACATGCTTATTATACAAGACAGGTGAGATGAATTGCATTCATAGCACCTGGCACCTTAATGTAATAATGAATGGAGGTCTTAAATTGAACTTTTTCAAGATGTTTACTATGTATTTGGCATATATATAAACATGTTACATCGCATATAAAAGTAGACTCTATTTTAAGGCCAGGCAGTATTGTCCCTTTTCTGTCCATACAACCTCTTCATCCTACTGATTGTTCTTGTATTGCCTGTACAATATGTATTGCTGGAATTTCTGCACACTGCATGAGATGTATACCTACACTTAGATAAGTTCTCCCTTTGTAGGTCTTGAAGCAATGTCAAATGCAACCATTTCTCTTACTTGACTTTACAAGGAATTAAGTACTTGCCTTTGACAAATCAACTCATTAGGAGTGGGACCCACATCATGATCAGTGCAAAAATACAAGCAACAAGTAAATGATTCATATAATCTGTTCTTGCTGTCTGAGCTGGGATGAGATGTATTGTTCTACAGAGCTATGCATTTCTCTCCATTACCAGTAAAGGTTCATAGAATGTCTAGGCCAGATAAAAAAAAAAAAAATAAATAAATAAAAAGAAAATCTACATTTTAAACATCTAGAATTCAGACAAATCCAAGAATGTTAAAATCTGATCAAATTCTCAAATGTAACAACTTAAATCCCAGCTTTCATGTGTCTAACTAGAATCTAAGGTTCTGTGTAAGGACAGTATGGTAGCTATATGTCCAGCTATAATAACTTCTCATCCCAAGTCTGATATCAACTTTTTTCTTGCAAAAACCAGGAAGAACTAAAGTTTTCCCATTACTCTCCATAGAAAAGCTCTTTGTGGAAATAGTGAAAAATAGTCCAGAGAACAGATATTTCATATTTCATATTTAAACATTAGGATCATTGTGGATCCTTTGAAATAATGCCAATAATAAATAGCACTATGAATTCTTCTTATAAAACAAACAGTGCAGTTTCTGGTTTTGCTTTTATCAAAACTGAGGCACATCTTTCACATGACTGTTGGCTTCATTCATCCAGTTTGAGTGCTGGTTAATGTAAATTAGTAGTGGAAGAAAAATGGTGCAACGGCTACTATATAACTAATAAACTTCACATATGCCACCAGCTGATGGTCAATGGATCAAAATATATTGTTCAATTTGCTAGAGGAAAGACAATTAAATCACAAGTATATATACATTTACATATATACACAAATTCATACCGTTATTTTAAAAGTATATAGCTCAGGAATTAATATATTATAAAATATCAGAAAATTTAACATGTTTTTAAAAACACAACTGTAAGTTCTGGGGGAAGATTTCTAGTGGAATTTACTAAAAGTGGTCTTGACATATGTTACAAGTGGGATCACTTAAAGTGACACAAACATTAAATAATATAAACTCTTTGGAATATTTGCTCTGGCTCAATATACAGTTTTAGCAAAAATTGCACAGATTCATGAGGAAGTGTCAAAAGATAAAAGAATCAAAATATCTGAGAACAGTTAGAATCAACGAATTGCAGAAAAGTTTGGGTTGGAAGGGACCTTCGAAGGTCATCTAGTCCAACCCCTGCAATGAGCAGGGCCACCTTCAGCTAGATCAGGCTGGCAAAGAGAAAATGCAGTTAAAAGAGATGTGATATACAAATTTACCCACAAATTATCTGATGGTGCAACTGATCACACAAAATACAGACATCTACAGTACCAGATCTCAAATATTAAGCTCCCTTAGAGAGCTGGAGAAGCAGCGAGAAAAGCATTTATGGGGCAAATCTGTCTTGTCTTAAAGTAGACATACAAAATAGGTCAATGGAATCATTCCCTGAAAGGACAATTAGTTCAGATACAGGCATCCACATCTGATATCTAATGTTAAGCAAGATTAACTGAACCTTTCAATATTTCTGTAAACCTTACTTATTATCAAAAGGTTGGGTAAAGAATATCTTCTTTATAACTGCTAGGCATGTCTTAGGCTTATGAGCTACTCTCTTGGGTCCTGCTGTGCTTTATCTGGCAGTGAAGACAATACCTGAAATTATAACCCTGCATTTTTTTTTTTTTCTGAAAAGTGGTCATTTTGGTGTTCTATTTGGGTTTGGGGTTTTGTTTTGTTAAGAGGAGCTGAAGGGAGGGTGGTGCTTTTTGTGGAAGGTTTTAAAAAAAAACCCGTTTCATAATACGGAGCTATCAGTGTCACAATTAATCTGGAGTGAACAGATGGGCATTCAAATTCACATAACGGATGTTATGTGGATCAGTGCTCATATAATTAGTTGTGTATCAGTGACAGGACATTAGGTCACTGGGTAATTTTGCTCTCTGCCAGATGATTTGCTTGCATTCAGAATGAGCATCAATCAAAAAAACATGCATCATGTTCTACTAAAAGGTACAGGCAGACTCCAACAGTCTTCCCCTAATCTTTGAGTTGCAGGAATAATACTATTTTTTTTTAGCCTCAAACATTAGTAGCAGAGAGAGGAGATGTTAGCTCTGCAAGGTTGTGGATACTGATATATGGCTGGGACAGAAGACTCCCCTTACCAGCGATATCAGTGATGTCTTCACAAATGCTAATTATGGTAACTGTGCTCTTCTCATCTCAGATGCATGTCGTCATCTTTTCTCACATATGCAATATCTGTAAAAAACAAATCACAGAGAGTGGTGGATTCCACCAGTATCATACATGGAGCTATATGAGAATAGGAGAAAACAGACCCTTGTGAGCTTTTGTTCTCTCCTTTTGCAAGGGTCTTCTTGAGCTACTCTTTTCATTCTGATCAAAAAAATAATCAGCAAATATATTTCCCACAACCTCTTCTGGTCTCACTTTCTTTATTAAAAATAAACATATGACATTAACACTCCAATTTCAGAATAGTGGAATTGAAAATCAAATATTGTCTCAAAAAAGTGAAATACAAAGCCTAGGAAATAGACTTATGCTCTGTCTTCAGGGATTCTTGGGAACATTTACTCAATATATAAATGTCTACTCTGCATGTTTCATGTCACCATGCAGACGCTAGCTGTCTCATGTTGTTCTGTTCTTCCATTGGCTACTTTTACTCCAAAACCCCTCAGAGTTTGCAGCATCATATTTAAAGGTGAACGACCTTTTAGAAAACTTTCATCTCTCTGCAGACCTGCGCTTTCAGTACATCTTTATTTGTCTTGCAGGTTTGAAAGTTCAGAGTAGCATCGAAGCAGTAATGTTAGTACCCAGAAGTAGCTCAAATATTGTGGAACTATTTCAGATACTTCTACTGAATAATCTTGGTTAATAGGTGATCTTTATACAAAAGACTCTTCTTCATGCTTATTAGAAGTAATGTAATCTGCCAGTACAGCGCTGTTTACAAAGTCCACACATTCTCTCACATTATGGACCATCATAACAGCACAACTTGTTCTTACAGAACAACTCCTTTGGAAATAAAATCCTTGGTCTTATTTTAAAGTTCTTCTCCCATCAAGCTGCACAATCTCCATTTATTGATGATAAAATTAAATAGAACACAGTTTTACTTTTGCCACTTTGAGATAAGTTTCTAGTGGCACCAAATTTGATGACTTGCTGTATCTAAGCCCTATTGGGTTATCTAGTCATTGTGGGGATCCAGTGACTGCTAGGTTATCAAACTACATGTCTGACAAGTGATTAAATTTTAGTGTTTTCATATCTTGTTGACTTCAGTTTGAAAATAGTCAACATTTCAAAATTGTACCTGGAAACACTAGAGATTCAAAGTTCAAATTCTTCTCAAACTGAAAACAAGAACTTGAGGACAAAACTGTTCCCTTCATCTAATAAAGCTGCTCACTTTCACTACAAACCAGCCTCAACCCTGCAGGACCCAAGCTCCATATCTGCAGAAACACACATTTCTTTACAAACACCAAGTAGGAATCTTTGCAGCAGTCACTGGCCTCAAAGTCCAAAGGCTTAATGCAGACAATGTCTACTGAATTCAGTGGGAGTTTGATGCTTTAAATACTCACAATATCTGGCCTTCTTCCTTTTTATGCTTACTATCCAAGATTTCAATTGCATACCTCTAAAAACGTGCTAATCCACAGATTAGATAGGAGACAAGAGCTTTGAAAGTATAACACCTTCTCACACTTTGGTCTTTAAGCATATTCTTTTTCACAAGCCTGGACCTGATAACTGTATTTTCTGACCAAGAAGTGGCAAATTAACATACTGCAAATAAAGCATACAGGCTGACCTGGGAATATGTAAAAGATTCCCAAGCATGAAAGCTAATGACACTGAAGAAGTAAAGGTCTAAACATTGCAGTTAAGTTTCTTGCTATCACATTCTGAATATTATTTCTCTTTTAAATCGACAACTAAATCTTAAGCAGGTAGCTGGAGATGGAAAGAATAGACCTGAGCAATGAAAGAACAGCAAGCACGGACCAAGAACTCCTTTTTTTCTAGCAAATTGAAAATGGAAAAACAAGAAATTTTTTTTAGTACTTTTTTCCAATGTGTGTAACTTCCATCTCAAAGTAAGCTTTGTTTTTTCCTGAGACTTGGAGAGGAAAAAAGAAACAAATATTTTATGGATTTTGGATCAGATATTTCACTGTTTTCTACTCTTTAGAAAGCGATAGATTTTCAGATTGATATCTCCTGATCCCTGTGAGGTTTGCTCCTTTGACCACACAGGGAAGTAAGAATGGACCTTACACATCCAAATATATTGCCTGGATCTCTGTTCTAATTCCTGTTACAGCTTGCCAGGAATAGATCCCTAAAGCAGAAAGCAAGGATAGGCTGGACAGGTACAATTTAGTACACGTTTGATGGGAATTGTTTAACCATTTTTCTGCTATTACAAGTGTAACGTCTGCTCTTGAAAGCAAGAAGACCTTACAGAAGAATACTATTATATATAATGTCACATATTGTCTGGGTTATTCTTCTCAGGGGTATTCTGGAGTGCATGCAATTTTTGCTCATGGCTGTAGATAAAGTGTTCAGCAGAGGTACCTGCAGTGCAAAGCTCTCCTTATTCACTTGCCAGTTTATGCAGCACTGCTAGTAGATGTCCCTAAGGACATTGAGACTCTCTAGTCTATTACTTTTCAGGAGCTCCACCTCAGATAGGGGTCTGAAGAGTATCATAAACAGCTGTCTGAGAGAAGGAAATTGGTGACAGTTTAAGAAGTGCTATGTGCAAAGAGGAAAGCTACTGGCCCTTTTAGACATCCAGTCTGCATGGTGGTCCAAACATCTTTGTCTCTTTTGCGAATTTTGTGCATCTTCCCATGTAATACTTGTGATGCCACCCATGCATAGCAGAATGACCCTGAATTGTACACATTTCCTGCAGGACCACTTGGGGAAACTGCAAACTAGGCAGAAAATGGCATCATGTTGTGAAGACAATTTGCTTCCAAGTTTATTTATTTGCAGGAGGATGCCAAGATCTTTATGTTTCTAGCCCAGATCTTTTTCATAGACTACATCTACTAAAAGGTTTGAAATGGCAACAATGAAAGGTGAAGAAGGGTGAAGGAAGCAGAAAACTTATGCCTTTCATCTGCAACCACAGGGGCTTGTCTGATCACAGAAAACATGTCCCATGATCATTACATACATAAATTAATCTTGAAGTAAGAAATACCCATGACAACTTGTTTGTTGACTTTGTAGTTTGCTTCTACAGATTGGTTATTACACATTTTCTGCTTTAGCTACAGGGCAAAATTAATTGGAAAGCTGGACGTGCACCTTCCGGTGTGATTCCTGGAACTTCTCCTGGTGGGACTTAAACCTCTCAAAATATATCCGTGATTTGTGATTGTGCTGGTGACCTCTGGAAACCTGCGCAGAAGGGTTCCTGGAGACAGACAGAAACCACATACATGCAGCTGTGTGTAGCACGCACATTACCTGCCCCAAAGCTTTCCTTACTCTGTGTCACACCTGTGCAAGCTCCATCATTACTCAGGTGAAGTGCTGATAACTTGCAATGCCATGCAATGCTAACCAGATCAGAATATTACTAAAAAATAAATGTTTCCAGGGAGCCCAACCCCCCAGCTTTCCCAAACTGAGTTTTCTGAGATTGCGAAGAGCACGTGAACAAAAACATGATTTTTACATCCATATCACACACTCTCAGTTTGATTCAGACACTTCATGATCATTCATTCTGTATTTTTGTCACTGTGTTTGTTGTATTAAAATCATGTTTTCAAAGATGAATATTTATCAAAGCATATGTTAAGCATGTGTTTTCAAGACAGCAGCTAACATTGCATGCAAAAAGGTCATGATACTAGATGACTGCAGTAATAAAGGTGTGTAGTGAGATTTTTTGACAGGTGACATTTCTGCAACCTTTCTTGCACTGGCATATTGTCACATGCCCTGTGTCATATTGTTCTCTGTGCTACAATTCATCATTCAAACAGGTCAATGCAGCTCCTGACATTTGGTGCTACCTTCCTTTATCCCACAGGTTCATTGATTTGTTAGATCACTTCTAACCTCAAAAAGAAGCCATGTTTCCCTCTTCTCTATGTCTTCATTTCTCTCCCTTACACTGTGTTTCTCCTCTGATATTTTAATTCCATAATATGCTTAGTAATACTTTTACATAAAAGGCAATAAAAGCAAGAATAAATAAATACTCTCTTGTATTGATTCTATTTTTAATATTTCATTAGACCATCAGTTTTGCTCTGCTGAGAGACCAACAATGCTATTATGTTATTCTGTGTACAACCTGTACCAGTTATTGTATATTGTTTTAAAAATACTGAACACAAAATGAGTCCTCACCTACTCCATATCATAAGGTAATCAGCATAAAGTCAGCACCTGTGACAAGGCAGGATTAGTCAGAGATAATACAGGTCAAACTGTAGAGATAATGTTCCCAAGGAACATGGATTTCTTTAGGAAAAAAAAAGCAGTCTGTGGAAGATCAGAAATAGGTGGGTTATAAGATCCAGTTATGGGGTTAATTTGTATATATAATTATATATACAAATATATACTTATGTAATTCATACAGATGTTGAAACACAAGGATCCTGCTACTATGTATCTAAAAATACAGCAGTTTATTAAATCTGGTTACTCAGAGCGCACTGCAAAGATAGCACTGGAAATAATGAAGGCCAGAATCCATTAGAGCTTGAGCAGCAACTGTGGAAAATTTTTCATCAAATTACAGGTTTTTCCCAACAAACTTTTCAAAAAAATAATGTATTTTCTTTTAAAAATGAAAATTGAGAGGTTAACTGTGAAGTTGTTAGGGTATCTCTGCGCAGTCTCGCGCAGGCCCATTCCCTCCATGCACCTGGCAAGACAGGGGTGGGGAAGCTGCCATCGCATGCAGGTTCTGCACACCACCAGGACTGGTCAGGTCACAGGTTAGTGCACCTTGAAGGAGCTCCTGAAGAGGTCACCAGTAACAGCTAAAACCCCTCTGAAACATCACAGCAACATTTCAGAAAATAAATACTTAAACTTTGTGGACAGGAAAAGGAGATTTCCTTCTCCCTAAGAGCCTTAATGGGAAACTGAGTCACAAAAAGAGCATTTTCTTAAACTGCCCTTTCACAGACTGTCCTCAGCTTTCCCTAAAGATGGCAGAAGCTCACTATTCAGCTCTTCTTGCAGGAAGTACCCTAAATACTGCTAGATGCTAGGTCTTCAGTGCAGTGATGAATTTCTAGCCTCTGCGCATACAGAGTTGTGCATTGGTCTGGGTACCATCTAGGCACATGGAGTGAAAACTGTGATAAGTTATGATTATTTGCTACCTGGTATTTTTCCTATTCAACTGAACACATATTCAAAAACATGGTGTCCCACCATATTCAAAGATTTTATAACTTACAGACAAACACTTCTCTCAGTTTCAGGTGAACTCATCTTCACACTCAGACTATAAACCCCTAATGGGAACTTGTTAGGTACGGTAATAGTATGAAGAGTTAAATTTTGAACAGTTCTAAATCTTTTCCAATGAAGCCAGTAAAACTTTTACCTTTAAATTCAGTAACGATGGAAAGAGAACTACATCTCACAAGTGCAATTTGAATTTTGATGTATGTGAACAGAGAATGAGAATTAATGGGACATAACATTGTGCTCATTCCAGAGAACCTGAAAAATAAATAATCCAACATTCTTTTAATAGCAACCTGCCTAAAAGATGGCCCAGTATAAGTCACCAGTCAGTGAGGCTGAAGCTACTAGCATAAAGAAACCTGCCACGGAACAAACATTTCAATGAGAAAAGTCCTTTTAAGTCCTGGCCTCAGGAAGTGAACAGAAAGACTTGTGTACCCTTACCTCCTTGGTACAGTCACAATTAGCAGCACAAAGATAACAACTGAACAAACAGAACAAAGTCATGATAGATTTCTTCCTTGCTCTAATTAATAAAGCTGCTGTCACTCTGTTTTGGAAAGCAAAGTAAATAACTATTTTACAGAATGAGTTCAGAGTGAGGTGGTGAAACCTCCCAAGAATTGGACAAAAAGTGCTGAATTGTGTTATATGTTCATTCACACAATTCAATCCCAAAGTCACTTCTGCGGTCTTGTCCATTTCTGGTGCATCTGGCTTGGTGCTGCTCCAACTCCTGCTTCTTCTTAGAAATATCAGATTTTCAGTGACGCTGCCCTGTCACTTTTGTTTTCCACTTTGTCTTTCCCTGTATTTTCTTATTCTATAATAAACCATGTCAGGATGGAATAAGAAACCAAATCTTAGCCATCTGAGGTAATAATAACTAATTACACTCTAATGGTATTTTGTTACTTGCTATTTGTACAGCAGCCATCATCTCCAAGGGCATTTTACAAGCATACCACAGCAGGAATAACCTTTTCAGTGCTGACAGTCACACACAAGCTTTGGGCTACAGTCAGCTTCAAGCTGCCACAAGTTGCTCTCAAGGTTCCTCATGCCTCTGTCCCTCATGGGCAAGATGGAACCATGCTGTAGCTGAGCTCCCCATTGAAGACTCACATTTAAAAAAAACATCAACTACTGTGGGGATCCACATTTGCTGCTCAGTGCTCTCCTTTCCCTCTTGTTCCAATGAAGAGACAACCAAGAGGATGGCATTGGCCAGAGACAAGCCTCCCCTGAAGCAGAAAGGCCACCAGTCGTAGCACAATGAACCAGGGTAAGAAGAGGTGGGTTGTCAGAAACTGAGAAGTTGTGGAATCTTCACAGCTATGACAGTCAGAGCTTTAAAGAAGGATGCTGTTACTGACTCTTGCAGACAACACTGGGCACCCCATGTCAGTTTTCGTACATAGCTATGGGACTAATGACCAACAGATGAATGAAGCATAAGGGCAGTCCGTAGCAATTACCAAAATAGACCTGTCCTTGTCCCAGCACTGGGATCACCTGCATCTCAGAGACAAATGGCAAGATTTCAGCTTGTTTGGAGCTGAATGTAAGTGCCTGTGGGCACACTGGTGCCTAAGTTGTTGTTACAGTCAGTGGAGATCTAGTCAAGATTAAATTCACCTACCACTTGAATGAGCAACTTACATGCGAAAACTTACATGTTAACCCCTCTATTTAGCTCTCTGAATCTGGAAATGAGTCTCACCTGAACTAGCCTGCAAGCACAACAGATGTGCTGATGCACCTGTATATCCCCTTCAACCCCTCCACCTCACTTGGATAGTTATCTGATTTCCAGCACTCTCTTAGCTCATTGTCCATCAGCTGCTGTCTTCAACCTGCATAAAAGTAACATGGGTCTTTCTAACCTCTTCTGAATGTGAAGGCATTTTTCTGGCCTTCACGAAACTATTTCCTGTGGGTGACTAAAATCCAGAAGATTCTTGCATGCTCTGTGTGGCTGGGAGGGGCATTTGCTCTACCCATTGAGGGCGTTTGTATAGCAGCCACAGAAGCATACTTTGAAACCCAAGCAGACTTGTCAAACTTTACAAGAGGAAGGCCAAACTGATATCTCTCCAAGAAGGTCTCTGTAAAGTGGCTCTTTTAGATAGCTATTTGGCATAGCCTGCAAATGTTTTTCTATGGTATTACATTGTAATTCAGCCATGTCCAATTAATAGAGTATGACAGTTCTTATTCAAATCTTTTCATCTTCCATCAGTTATCTAGAGACAACAGGGAACCTGGAGGTTTCTCAGATGGCTTTTTAGTATTTATGAAAGAGCAAGTAACAGCAAAGCAAAACAAGTGTATTGTCTTAATTATTTGAAATATTATTAAGACTTCTCTATTTTATCAGAGGTTGTTACTCTTGATGCTAAGTGCAAACTTCCTTTTGCCCTATGTATAATCCCCTGTAACTCAAACCAAAGCTCAAGACATACGCACCATGCATAATTAACTTACCTAGAAAAAAATTAAGTCATCTTTTTGTTATTATTACACTTGTCCTATCAAGAAAACAAAACTTTCATGCTATGAAATGCAAAAATGCACTGTCATGAAATTCACAGAATCATGGAATAGTTAAGGTTGGAAGAGACCTTTGGAGGTCACCTTGTCCAATCTCCTTGCTCAAGCAGAGCCACCTAAAGCCAGTTGCCCAGGATCATGTCTAAACAGTTTTTAATATCTCTAAGGAAGGAAATTCACTCAGCTAATTATGGTGCAAAGACACTACATCAGCTTTTACATTGCCGAGCAAGATTCAGCAAGAACGTCTTAAGTCTCACAGGCTTATTCTTTTTCTAGTTCCTTCCTGCTGACTAGCCAAAGGCTGTGGCTGCATTAGTGGGGAGTAAAACCCCTCAGACAAAATAAATCCTGCTGAGATGTTGGATTTATTAGCTCCAGTTCAGCATAACATTATTGGTGTTTCACAGAATCTGGTTGGCACAAAAAACAAGCAAAGCAAGATGACTTTGACCTGAAAAATACCGTTAGAGCCAAAGAATGTGCTGGGAAGAGCTGTCCTCAAGGCATGAATCCAACTAAATCTAGGGGAATAGGACTTGGATTCACCCATTTCCATGACAGGCTGTGTACATAGAGAAAAGTGGAAGAAAGGAAGAAATACGTGTAAATTAAAACAAACAAAACACCCTATAAGAAAAGTCCTGGCAAATCCACATTCATATGCAGCAAATGAAAGAAATCAATATTTTTAGAGGGAAGACTTTATTTTTGTAATAAACTTCCTATTTAGTGGTAAAAGAAAAAGTTACTGTTTCTTTTATTCTTTACCAAAGTCATATTACTGGCATAATTGTACCATGGAAAGTTTTTGTAGCTGTAACAATAAAGTGTCAGGCCAATATTTTTCAACCTTACTAATTTTTTAATTTTGTTTTTTTTTTTAGTTTGTGCACAATTTTAGTCTGTACACATGTATTGGAAACAAAAATTTAGAAAAACATGTTTTCTGTTACCACTTACAATGAGGGTTAAACATTCCAAACAAACTCACAGGCAGAAAAGCTATATTAATTTCTAATATTAAAACATAAATTTAAAAATTAACTTCAAAGATGAATGTTTCATGCTAAAAGTTGCAGACGGTGAGCACCTGTGTAATGCAAATTCTATGTCCAAAGTAAACTGTCAGGAAAAGGTACAGGAAAGATCTTACTGCCATACACCTCAGAATAATCCAGGAAATGAACATATAACTTTTGCTTTAATTGCCATTCCATACAGTCTAAAGACAGTGGAGAATACTGACATCATCTCTGCAAGCACTTACCTTTGGTGCCCAGGTTCCCTCTACAGTCAGTAGAGAGAAGTGTGTGCTTCCACACAGCAATTAAAGCTCCTAAATTAAAAACCTACTTTCAAATTTATGCACCCAGGTTTACCTTCCAAAGACCTCTCTTGATCGTACCTTCAGCTTCCACCTTAATATCTTCTAAATTTAGGTATTTGGTATTACATGTTTCATGAATGTAATGGTTGGAGGTGAAAATAAAAAAAAAAAAAAAAAGTTCATTAAAAGTTCATTAACAAGAAAAAACGAAACATAGACAAGACATGGTTACTTCTGTCCATGGTTATGAACCAGAAAACATCTCCTCAGATCTTGTATAATTTAGAGGGGACTTACTTAATTAGCAGGGTACAACCCAGTTTAACTTGAAATAGCCTTCAGCATCAGTTATTTCAGACTTGCTCATGCCTAGGACTCCTCAACCCAAGAGGGACAAAAAGTGAAGCATTCTGAATAAAGCAATGTGACACATGAAATAAACACTGTTCATGGCAGATGAGGATTTCCAAGAATGATATTACATCTGAATTGATTTTTTACAATAAGTCCATAGACAATAATAGCTGAATGCATGCAGTAGACAGCCAAGATATAAAGGGAGATTTGTACTCAAATCCCTCCTTAAAGAAAATGAGACATGCACTCTCCAAACAAGTGCCCTAACCACTAAGTCGTCACCTTGTTAGCTACCATCCCTCACTTTTTCTTTTTTTCCCCTCTGAAGTTCCTTCAGAAAATGCCATACATAGAAAAGCAGATAGTTACAAATATAATAATATAATAAGAAAACAAATTAGAAGTTACATTCATTGCTTTGTTTTTCAAAGCTATCTTACATCCAGTTAATATATTTGAAGTAATAGCTTGTCATAAACACAATGCGAAGGATTCTCTCTGGAAAAATTGTGTGCAAATAAGGTTTCCTATATTTTATAAAGGGAATTAAAATTTCAAGCAAATCCTCTTCTATTGATTTTTAGAGCTTTCCTTGCACCTCAAGGAAATGTTATTCTTTAGGAAGTAGCTCTGAATTAATGCACTTGCATTTCATTTGGAAAAGAATTTTCTCTAGAAAATTCTGAATTAAGAAGTATGAATTGACATTGAATTAGATTTTTTTTCTGAAATGTGTAAGGACACTTTCAAGAATTGATTAAACATGAGATCTTCGGGAAGAAAGAGGGTTATGTAGTACATATGCAGGAACTCCATGAATGCTGAGTTCTGTTAAGATAATTTTCCATGTGGCTAGAAGTAACATAATTGTTTCTAATATTTTCCACTTCTCTACATCTGCTTTCTGTAGGGGACAGACTTTCTGTAGGGGATAGACTTTCTGTAGGGCATAGACTCAAAAATGTTGATACAAAAATATTTTAACAACAAATCATCAGTTATTATTAAAGCTATAGACAAAGAGAAACAGACTCACACTCGCAGGTCTTTGTCCATGGGGGACTTCAACCACCCTGATATCTCTTAGAGGGATGGTAAGGCCCAGAACAAGCAATCCAGAAGGTTCCTCAACTGTGTGGAAGACAGTGTTCTTCTGAAAGTAATAGAGGAACCAACAGGGAGAAGTGCCTCATGCTCAGCAACAGGGAAGGGATGGTTGGAAAAGTTCCCTCTCCGGAAGCTCTCGGGAGAACTGGCTACACAGGATTTGGAGAAGGCTGAGGTTCTGAATGACTTCTGTGCCTTGGTCTTCACTGGCAAATGCTCTGACTGCGCCACCCAAGTCTTGGAATGCAGATGCAGGGACTGTGAGAATGAAGACCTTAGGCCCACTGTAAGAGAGGATCCGGTTCTAAACCATCTTAAGAACCTGAATGTGCACAGGTCCATGGGACCTGGAGAAGTCCATCTGCGGGTCCTGAAGGAGCTGGCACATGAAGTTCCTAAGCCACTGTCCATCATATTTGGAAAATCATGGCAGTCAGGTGAAGTTCCCGACAAATAGAAAAAAAGGGAAATATAATTCCCATTTTCAAGAAGGGGAAAATGGATGACCCGGGGAATTACACACCAGTCAGTCTCACTTCTGTGCCTGGCAAAATCTTGGAGCAGATTCTCCTGGAAGGAATGCTAAGGCACATGAAAAACAACAGCGTGCTTGGTGGCAGCCAGCATGGCTTCACTAAGGGGAAATCCTGCCTGACCAATTTGGTGGCCTTCTATGATGGGGCTACAGAACTGATGGACAAGGGTAGAGCAGTTGATGTCACCTACCTGCACTTGTGTAAAGCATTCGATGCTGTCCCACACAACTTCCTTGCTCTAAGTTGGAGACATCAACTTGATAGGTAGACCACTCGGTGGATAACTGTCTGGATGGCCGCATGCAAAGAGTTGTGGTCAGTGGCTCAATGTCCGGCTGCAGACCAGTAACGAGTGTTTTCCCTCAGGGATCAGTGTTGGGACTGGTCTTGTTCAACGTCTTTGTCGCTGACATGGACAGTGGGATTGAGTGCGCCCTCAGCAAGTTTGCCGATGACACCAAGCTGTGTGGTTCAGTTGATATGCTGGAGGGAAGGAATCCCATTCAGAGGGACCTTGACATGCTTGTGAGGTGGGCTGATGCCAACCTCATGAAGTTTAACCATGCCAAGTGCAAGGTCCTACACCTGGGTCAGATCAATCCCAGGCAGAGCTACAGGTTGGGCAGAGAAGAGATTCAGAGCAGCTGTGCAGAGAAGGACTTGGGGGTGTTGGACGATGAGAAAATGAACATGAGCTGGCTTCAGTGTTCACTCGCATCCCAGAAAGCCAACCATATCCTAGGTTGCATCAAAAGGAGCGTGACCAGCAGGTCAAAGGAGGTGATCCTGCCCCTCTACTTTGCTCTCATGAGACCTCACTTGGAGTATTGTGTGCAGTTCTGGTGTCTTCAACATGGAACTGTTGGAACAAGTGCAGAGAAGGGCCACGAGGATGATCAGGGGACTGGAGCACCTCCTGTATGAAGATAGGCTGAGGAAGTTGGGGCTGTTCAGCCTGGAGAAGAGAAGGCTATGTGCAGACCTCATAGCAGCCTTCTAGTGTCTGAACAGGGCTTATAAGGATGCTGGGGATGGACTGTTCATTAGGAACTGTAGTGATAGGGCAAAGGGTAATGGGTTAAAACTTAAACAGGGAAAATTTAGATTGGATATAAGGAAGAAGTTCTTTACTGTAAGGGTGGTGAGGCACTGGAATGGGTTGCCCAGGGAAGTTGTGAATTCTCCATCCCTGGCAGTGTTCAAGGCCAGGTTGGACAGAGCTTTTGGTGGCATGGTTTAGTGTGAGGTGTCCCTGCCCGCGGCAGGGGGCTTGGAACTAGATGATCTTAAGGTCCTTTCCAACCCTATTCTATGATTCTAACCGTTCTGTGATTCTGTGTAAATATTTTGCCACTTTCTTGTAGCTGTGTTTTCTGTATTAGAGGGAAATTACTTTCCATGTTTCTTTATCTTCCAGTAAAAAGCTGGGAGGAATAAAACTGACAGCTTCTTTCTCTGCACTGCAGTACTGTGCATATTGTATGTTTCACTGCAGAAAACGTATTTCTGGTAAAGAGAAGTACAAGGAATGAGCACTCACAAAACAACATAACTCAAACAAGATGTGGCTTGGATTTTTGCCAAGAAATTTCGGTGCATTGAAATCTTTGCAATATGCTCATCTGGCAGTCATGTTCACATAAATATCTACCTGCTGCCTGAAGAGCCACAATGACGCATAGGCTATGCATGAAGAGACATGCCCTCACTGGTGCAGGTGGGGATGGTCCTGTAGGAGTAGAGCTCTTGCAAGCCAAAGAAATTTTGAAGCTTTTCAGGAATTCCACAAATTATTTTGGAGTGGTAGATTTGGGTCTAAAATTGTGGCAGTGCCTGGATGGAGATGGAGAGATACCCATTCTTGTTTAAGTAGGTATATAATGAGTTCTCAGGTAGACGTAAAAAGAGATACGGGGATAAAGACACAGCCAGTAATTATAGGGATGAAGAATTGCCTATCTTACCTACTCCCCAAAATTAAGATCTAGTTCCTGAGATTTTTATTTCCCAGGAAAGCAATGAGTGGGGGCCTAACAGCTGGAACTACGTTCTGTGACCTTTGCACATTCACCATACACATGCATCCTTCTAAATTCCCCTCTAGCTAAACCCCTTCCCATTTCAGGAGATTCAGCTGAAGTCCCAAGGAGTCTAGCACTACCATAGTCATAGGGCATTCTACATAATCTTCTTCTCAAAAATGTCTTTTTTTTTTGTGAGAAATAAATAAAGACATTTTAAAGAAATCTCAAGCACAAAACCTCAAGGCTCAAGCAACAATTTTCATGTGAAAGAGATGCCAGGTATTGCCAGATACTCCATGAAGTCTGCTATTGCCAGACTTAAAAATAAATAAAGCATAATTCAAGATGCTTAAATGGACAGTGGTAAAAATTCTCAAAGAAGAATAATCATGAACTCTTCCTTTCTGGATCTACCATGGTCCCATTTCTGACCAAAAGAATAACAAAGCCTCATCACACAGAAAGGGACTGGTTTTCCTTTGTAAAGGCTGTGTCATGCATCCACAAAAATTACCCATACCGCACATTTTTAATTATTTAATAGGTCTGGATGCTATAACCTCTCTTTTCTCTAACAGATCTCTGGAACTGAGTACGGTGTGGATGAACAAAGTGATAAAGCCAAAAAGCACCAGTGGTGGCAAAGATAATCAAAGCTGTCTTCAGGTTTGATACTCCTAATTTATTTTCCATTCAGAATGTGGAACCTGTGGTTGACTTTGATATCTTAGTCTCTCCAGGCACAGAGCTGAATGAAGTCTGAGGTTAAAAGGGAAAGATGTATAAAACATAAATTGTACCAACTAGGGAGATTACTTAGGGTGATATATAGGGCTATAACTAGGATGAAAGGAAAATGTAGACTGTCTATCAGTAAACAAGCTGAAAAGACCAGAATACCCTACTCACAAATCTGACTGGGAAGCCCTTGAAAATACACTGCACATTGTGTTACCATTCACAAAACTCTCTTGTGCAGGTCACTGTACATGTTAGGCTTCTCACAGCATCAGATTCTGGATCCCAATCAGGAGATCTCAGGTGACATCTAAATGTTCTTTTCCAAAATTGTCTTTAATTACCAGAGCATTGAGGGTTAATCAAAGGACTTGTACAAGCAGAGCAAATGAATGATCTGAACTCAAAACCAAGCAAGCACAAATATTATTTTTAAATATGATTTTTTAAAAGCCAGTTGTAACTGTTTTGAGCACTGACTCACCAGTGTGAGAATGTGAGGTTGACAGTGCAATGTAAGCAATCATGTTGAGAGGACAATCTCTGACAACTCGTAAAACCCATCCCCATCATTAGGAGGGCAAACTGCTTCTGTTTCCTGCCTCCCTGGGCAAAGAAGACTAAGTGAAGAAGAGGATGCAGAGAGCTTAGCCTACAGCTTAACCATTTTTGAAGTAGTAGAAAATGATACAGAATTGCTGATAGTTTAATGAGTTAAATTATTTGAATCATAATGTTTAATACAGAGAACTGCAAGTTGCACATAGACTTTCCAGCAGGATGACAGATGGTTAGGGATGATTGAATTTTTTCCAAAACTGATTTTTAATAAATTTTTTCCTGGACATTTCAATGGAGATGAATTTGCAGAGAAAAGATTTCCATCGTAGGCAGTAATTTTTGTTCATTTTCATTTCATCTCACTTCTAATAGATCTGTTGAGCTTGTATTAATTAACATGTGAAGCAATTTTATAAAATCATTATACCTTTTTCCTTCATGATGTTTCTGACCAATGGGTCTTTCGTCCATTAGCTTCTTAAAAAAAACAAATGCCAGGTCAATGCAGCCGAACGGTATTTTGTTATATAAATGTTTCTGCGCTATTTTTTGTTATGTACCCCGGTTACCCATCAGTCTCAATGGAATACAAGATCCTTTTCTACTTACCCAATGCCCATTTTATTCAATAAGATCTCAGGCCCTAAATACATGTAGATTGCTACCATTAATAAATGTTCTTTCCCTTTCTTCAGCAGGAAGGTCTGAATTTCACTTACAATTTATCATAACACTAAGCATAATTAAGATGTGGAACAGATTAATGAGTCAGGTTATAGAATACTATCATGTTTAATTTTTTAGTAGAGCTTTGACAAACATTCAGTGAGAAGAGCCTCAGCACTCCCAGTGAACTCTTAGAGGCTGGACTTAGACGATCTCTTGAGGGACATGATAGCTCCAAAGTCTAGAATACTATTAGCTGCCAGTTTTCACCAAAAAAAAAACAAACAACTCAGAATAGAATTACTGAAAGTAAAGAAAACTATTTTCTGTTTTCACATTTTGCTATACTCCACTTCATAGCAGTTCCAAATGCTTGAGGTCGTTTATACCACTGAAACAAACTTCTGTTGATGTGGGAGACCTTTCAGCCCAGAAAAAATAGAAAGAGACATTTCTAAAATAAGAAATTAATTTTTAAGTGGCAAAAAAATTGAAGTTGTTTTCAGAGAATAGTACTTAGAGATACTTTGATTTCACTGTTTGCAAATTCAGATTTCACTTTAAAGTCACACATTGAGAGTGTTTCAAAATACTTGTACTGACTTTTTTGTTTGCTTGATGTTTTTGTAGAGAAAAGATCCAGATGTAAAAGGCAACATTTTCTATGGTCAATATTAAACAAAGTTTCATTCTTAAAGGAATGGATGGCTGGAGAGAAATTACCCTAAATATCCAAATGTATAATTAATATATGAGGAGAAAAAAACTGCTTCTACACTGTACCAAGTAAAAGTCTCCCTTTATATTAACTCGTTTACAGTGGCTATCAGTGTTAAAAGAGAGTAATATTAGTTAAAATCAGTAGAATAATTTTAGACTAAAAATATGTTTAACAAAAATAAAGGATTTTTTAGACCTATAATTACTTTTCTGATGTTTTCAATTCACATATTTCAACATTTCTGTTTCATCCTGTAGCATCAAAACACTTCAAAGAGGACTCAGTTCATCTAGATTTAGCTTTTCAGAAGTTAAACATCTAGTCTAAGTTAATTATCTTGGGCAGATATTTGTCAAACCCACTTTTAGATAATGTGGGCTTGAGGCAGACTGATAGTGTGGGTTTGAACATCTGAAAATGTAACCCAAGGTTAACACTGTAACTCCTGTGTGAAAATAAATACTTTCAGAAAAGGATCAATCTCTGTTCATATGTTCATACTTTCATATTCATATCCAGCAGCTTATTTTCAAAATCAGAACTTTCCAGAACTTCTGTCACATGAAAAAAGTCTAAAAGTAAGGCATTTGTTCAAAGTTAAAAAGTGGTGTGTTGCTGGTTTGTTTGGGGGTTTGTTTTGTTTTGTTTTGGCTTGGTTTGGTTTGGTTTGGTTTGGTTTGGTTTGGTTTGGTTTGGTTTGGTTTGGTTTGGTTTGGTTTGGTTTGGTTTGGCTTGGCTTTTTTTAATATCAATTCTCCTGGGGATCAGGAACTCAACTTTTAAATCTGGCTCTGGCACAGTCTACAAGTGGCTTAATACATTTTATCATGCTCACAAATTCTTCTTACATTTTTCAGTCTTTTCTTATTCAATCTTACACTCAGTACACAGTGCATAAGAAGTCAGCTTTCACTGAGAGAATAGAGCCACATTCTCATTTTCCTATAAAATATATCGTATGCACCCACTGATTTGGGAGAGAGGAGGAAAGATTTTTTCCTAAACATATGAAGACAAAGAGAATAACGCAACCTATTAGTAGCATGAACATGGTAGAAGGAGTGAATAGATTATGTGGCTTAAAATATGAATTCTTCATGACTGTTTTGACAGGCAAAGCTAAAGAAGAGACTGGAGTTTATTTCCTACACAGTGAACACTCATCCATCTGAAAGCTAAAATAATTTTTGTCTTTCTTCTGGAGTCATTATGGCAGACCTATGAATGAATGCTGATATTTCCAAAGTTCAGCACAAATTTAGCTCTGAGTTGGATCTCACAGATAAAATCTCAAGATATACTATTAAAAAAAAAAACAACAAAAACCTCACTTTGCTTCTTTAAATTTTCTAGATATTAAATGTTTCTAGATGATAT
The DNA here is from genome assembly GCF_034315485.1 of Pezoporus occidentalis. Lineage (NCBI taxonomy): Eukaryota > Metazoa > Chordata > Aves > Psittaciformes > Psittacidae > Pezoporus > Pezoporus occidentalis. The sequence continues at coordinate 998,421 of NW_026916325.1, forward strand.
TTTTTCTCCTCTTCAAAAATTGCTCCAATTTCCAGGACTTTTCATACTTCTTCCTTTCCTCTCTATCCCTTCCTCTATTCCAACCTCACATTTTCAGTCTCCTGACTCACAAAATCAGTTCTTTCCACTCTAAGTGGGAAGTTGAGTAGGGGCATGTCTGCTTGCCGCATGGTGTTTCGTGTGTTAAACACATTCATGTTGGCCACAGACATCTGTGAACTGGTGTTTTCAATAGCAATCCAATTTTGCTGTGTTTGTGATGAACAGTTTAACTTTTCTAGCAATGCATTGTAAGATCGAGGTACAAGAGAGCTGCTGTCCTAATTTTTTCAGTATCCATAAGTTTGGTGATTTTGTGTAATACATTAGAAGTAATGTAAAATATGTCAGCCTCATTAATTTCTCATGAGATCACCTTCTTCCTTAAATTAACTGTCAGCTGACAAACCACTTTTCAACAAATATTGCAAGTGGGAGAAGGTATAGTATATTATCTGCATCATTAGTAAATAAATCAGGACTCACAACCCACACATCACTCATCATATGCTTGGCTCTAGTGTGCCCCATAATTTTGTCTTTATTGAAAGCTGTTGCATTGATGTCTCTCATGCAACCAAAGGGAATCAGTCATGAGGAGTTGTTCTTAATTTCTGTTTCAATCCCAGATGCCTTTAATCTTGTTATGTGGCCAGTTGGCCAGATGGCCTGGGACCAGATTGCTTTAGAAAAGCAGGTGGTTTCTAACCCATGGTCTCTGCAGAGATTTAGGTAGATTTAAATAAAATAAATCCTAGACAATAATAAAGAAACAAAATAACATATTACAAGGGTATTATGAAGTGTTTGACAATGTCTTATACATACATAGATACATAACTTATTTTGTCTTAGTTATGTGGGCTTAAAGATGCATTTAAAAAAAAACTTAGGGAAAGTGATCTTTGCCTGTTGACGTATGAACATCCCAGACCTAGTGACTCTCCCTTACTTTTGTGGGAAAAGAAAGTAGAAGTAACAAGTTTGTAATTCTTCAGTATCATGAGGCACATGTCTGAAGACAGCAGTTAAAGCATGGATAGACTTTACTGGGGCTTTACTTTAATTCCCATCCCTATCTGTCACATGGCTGCCATTCAGATAATGGTGTGAGCTGAGTTCAGATAATGCAGCTGGGCATCAGTATGATCCTCACAGATGTATCTCAGGTGTGTTGGAATTCCAAGTTCTCCCAAAAAACTTTGTACGAGAGTAAGAACTGAGAAGGGGGTTCAACATACTGACCTAGGAAATATTTTTAGATAGCAGAAGAAACCTCTGAGGTTAGGAGATGAAGACAACCCAAGTGCAAGGGTTTGATGTTTCTCTCTGCTGGTGGTAGAACAGTAAGTACAGATTAAAGAGCAAGGAACTGTTTTAAAGCCTTGGGCTTTCAAGTTATACAGGGATGGGGGGTCAGACTCCCTGCTTATATGCAAGTCAGGAAGGTGAGCCAGATGGAATGTAATTACCTTTGGAGGTAATATCTGTAGTCCTCTTTATTACCATTATTTTTGAAGGACTTAATTAGATGGTACGGTGCAGAAGAGTAGCCCAGTGGGTTGCACTAATAGTCTCCCTCGAAGAGTGTGAGAAATCCAAACTAAATGTGCTTTTAAAACTATGCTGAAGATCTGATACCAAATAGAGCTGGGTCAGTTTTCCCATGTATTTATGTGCTAGGATTTAATTTCTGTCAGACAGGAATGCTATTCTAAGGTGGAATGCTTCAACCACTGAATGTCTCCTGGACTTACTCGCCTGAGTTAAATCAGACCCTTATGAAAATAGGTAAAAAGGCACTTTTAAGCCAATGCATTAGAAACAGCTTGTGAAATTAAATTTAAGTGCAAGCAGGTAAAACTCAAGTGAATTTGAATTTAATTGAAGTTAAATTCAAGTGCAAGGGATGTAAAAAACAGCTTCCCAAACCCAAAGCCTCAGCCGTTCAACCCCTCTGCTTCCAATATGACACACACCTAGAAATCTCCAAAATCTTGTTTTCACCTGCTTGGTTGGCTGTTCACCAGCTAAGGCCTGAATATGCCTGTTATTGAGAGCCCCACAGGTGGAATGAGGGCAGAAGACCTGGTCTGAGAACCTGCTGAGGTTAATCTTCATGTAGTTTTTTTGCCACTGCCAAGAATAAGAACTTACTGTAAATGGTTTTTAAAGACTCCAGTAGGGTTTAAGTGTTGTGCACAGGTGTTTAAAGTTGAAGTTCAGGCTGGATAAACAACAAAACGTGTGTTCCTTTGCGTCCTACAGTAAAGACTCCAAAAGACGCGGATTTCAAAGTTCAAAGACTATAGGTTTTTCATTTCCCTTTGAAGAAGGTTCTTAATTCAGCTCTATATACTTACGTAGCTTAGCCAAGCTGCATCAACGAAGATTGGGATAAATAGTATATTACACTGATCTGACAACGTCAAGACCAAAAAGGAGTCATTTAGGATGACCTCCCACCCCTTGGGAACAGCGACCAAATTTGTGATACCCTTGTACTGAATTAAGGTGAAACGACACCAACCAGTTTTATGATTTATTAATATAAAATACAAGGCATCTGGTTAGCTATAATAACTCAACAATGATTAATTGGATCAGCAAGTTCATGCCATGTGTTTTTACTTAGATCTAGTCAATATTCCATGAAAAAGAGGGAGAGGAGAGGAGAGGAGAGGAGAGGAGAGGAGAGGAGAGGAGAGGAGAGGAGAGGAGAGGAGAGGAGAGGAGAGGAGAGGAGAGGAGAGGAGAGGAGAAGAGAAAGAGAAAGGGAGAGAAAGAGAGAGAGAGGTATCACCACCTGTGGGTCCAGTGACATTTCATTGGTCCTCTTCACCTAGGGTATCGTCACTGGTGGGAGCTCTCTCTCTGACCTGATCCCTGCACTTTTATGTTCATATTCTTCTGAGGTGTTATCCATAATTTGCATAAGAAGTGTAGAGAGACATTACTATGATAATGATGGGCATAGTTTAGTGAGCACTTGTGCAGTTCCAAAGCTGAGGTTCTCTCAAGGTGCCTCAAGGTGGTCATTTTCCCTATGTTGCGGTGATGTTGTGGTGGTCTGCTTTTTTATTCTATCCTCTGAGTCAGCTTATCCTTGAGTCATCCTTTCACATTCCTGTGGAGACTTATCAACTTCCAACAAAGAGGTCAGAATAAACCTATCTGCACAACATCAATAGCCAAAATCCTTGTCATTTATTTCTTTTACGCTGAAGCCCTCCAATGGTTGAATGCAAATGGCGCCTGAGACAATTTCAGTTTCCTCTCTCTGACACACTACAGAAAGTGGTGTTTTGCACAAGCTCAATGTTCAGGTTCTCACAGACAATTAATGATTAATTGCTCTTCAAAATAAAGAAATAAATTGTGTTTCATAGTCTTAAACTACTTTTTCTATTTCATTATAAATAACACAATACTTAAGTAAAACACACAGCTTTTTTTGAAAGCTTTCAGCAAGGAACAGTCAGAAAACAACGATATTCTATGATATCATATTCTATGATTCTATGATTCTATGATTCTATATTTTCTAATTTCAAAAAACCAAATATAATAAATCTGCTCCCAATGCGCACATCTATAAACCCTGTTCTGTTCCCTTGCTCCTCAGTTCAGTGTCTGTACAGACATTTGGTGAGATTCAGGCAAAGACATAGCCCACTGTGATATACACTTTGTGTGTTTCAACTGATTATTCTATCCTAAAAACCTAGAAAATTAAGATGAAGCAAGTAAGGTAATTCAGTCCTCATTTTAGAGCTGATTGTACAGAAACCTCATAATAGAGTTAGGAACTGAATCCATGCCTCTCAAGCATAACACTGTATACAGCCCCTAGAAAAATGACAACTTTTTCTGACGCTGGGGGCAAACACATGGAATCATCCTTTTTCTTTGTTAAAAAATAGCCATTTTAATCAATTATATATATATAAATATATACACATAAATAGTTTATTTATACATCTTAGCATCCTTTCATATTATGTATATAAAAATTGGAATCAATAAAAAGTAATTTGTAAAAACAGGAAATGGAATTATGCCAAAAATACATAATTATGATGTCTTTCTTTGGGTTATAAATGAGCTTTGGCAAATGTGAGCAAACGGTTCTAAGGGTTGTGCCTATTATGTTTAAATTAATTTTCAGTAATAAAATTAAGTCAATTAAAGAGGCATCTTGGGAAGTAGAGTAGGACAGCCAAACCTGCACAACAACATAACTCTAGCAACAGCTGAGTGGCTGCCAAGCGTATGCCAGTGTGAAGTACAACAGAAATGTGTGAACAACAGATTTGGAAAGAAAGGTAGAAAAAAAGACACCTGTGATTACCATTCTAACAAGAAGATAACAGCACAAAATATATGGGAAGACTTTGGTTGACTTATTTCATTATGTACGGAACACAGCTTGAATGATATCCACAGGTTGTCTAAAACAAGGAATGATTTCTTCTTGTTTCAGAAAAAAATCAGCAAGCTTTGGAACTGAGAATTAAGCTGGTATCCTTTTATTTTATTTTTCTTCTTTTGTCAACAAATCGTCTACTTTCTACAATGAACCAGCAAGGATCTCTTAATCTCCTCATTTCAAATGGGACTAATTTAACACACCAGGAAAGCACAAAAGAATTGAACTTTATTTTAAAATGACAGAGAAGCTACCATAGAAGTATTGCTTTTCCAGTTCTCAGGTCTCATTACAGAATCACAGAATCCTAAGGGTTGGAAGGGACCTCAAAAGATCATCTAGTCCAACCCCGCTGCAAGAGCAGGGTAACCTAGAGTACATCACACAGGAACTTGTCCAGGCGGGCCTTGAATATCTCCAACGTAGGAGACTCCACAACCCCCCTGGGCAACCTGTTCCAGTGCTCTGTCACTTTCACAGTAAAGAAATTTTTCCTGATGTTCACATGGAACCTCCTATGCTCCAGTTTACACCCATTGCCCCTTGTCCTATCACTGGACATCACTGAAAAAAACCTAGCTCCATCATCCTGACACTCACCCTTTACATATTTGTAAACATTGATGAGGTCACCCCTCAGTCTCCTCTTCTCCAAGCTAAAGAGACCCAGCTCCCTCAGTCTTTCCTCATAAGGGAGATGTTCCACTCCCTTAATCATCTTTGTAGCCCTGCGCTGGACTCTCTCCAGCAGGTCCCTGTCCTTGCACTGTGGGGCCCAGAACTAGACACAATATTCCAGATGCAGTCTAAAGAAGGCAGAGTAGAGGGGGAGGAGAACCTCTCTTGACCTACTGACCACACCCTTTCTAATGCACCCTAGGATGCCATTGGCCTTCTTGGCCACAAGGGCACATTGCTGGCTCATGGTCATCTTCCTATCCACCAGGACCCCCAGGTCCCTTTCCCCTTCACTACTGTCCAGCAGGTCAGCCCCCAACCTGTACTGGTACATGGGGTTGTTCTTCCCCAGATGCAAGACTCTACACTTGCCCTTGTTGAATTCCATCAGGTTTCTCCCTGCCCAACTCTCCAGCCTGTCCGGGTCTCGCTGAATGGCAACACAGCCCTCTGGTGTGTCAGTCACTCCTCCCAGCTTAGTGTCATCAGCAAACTTGCTGAGGGTACACTCAGTTCCCTCATCCAGGTCGTTGATGAAAATATTAAACAACACTGGTCCCAGCACCGACCCCTGAGGGACTCCACTAGTCACAGACCTCCAGCTAGATTCTGCCCCATTGACCACAACTCTCTGGCTTCTGACCCCCATCCCAGCAGGGGGGAAAGAGCAAGCAGCAGCATGAGGCTTAGTTGTTGGCAGGGGTTAAATTGAGACAGCAGACTATTACAGATATTCTATATCCTGTATGCAATATGCAGGTGAGTGAAAGTACTGGGCCAAAAGAATTACATGAGGTTTAAAAAATTTAAATCAGTAATACACTAGTGAACTGGTTGTCCCTTTATATGCAGCACCAGTTTTGGGTCCCTCACTGCAAGAAAGACATTTTTTTCTACATCCAGTGTCTATGTCTCATTGTTTCCCCTGGAGAGGGTCCAGGAGAAGACTACCAAAACAATCAGGGTGTTGGAGAACTTGACAAAGGAAAAATGGCTGAAGGAGTAGGGTCATTCAGCCTCGAGAAGACAGGGCTCAGCGTGATCTAATCATAATCTGCCAGAATAAAATAAGAGGCAGGTAGGTACCTCACATGGCTGCATGGTGACAAGACAAGAGGCAATCAAACCAAGTCACTTCAGGGGACATTCTGCCTGGATATAGGAAAAAAAGACTTTTGTTATTCCAGAGTTACCAGTTCCTGCGGGAGGTATCTTATTTCTCACCTGTTTGACAGAAACTTCCCTAGACCAAGCCCTGGCTCTGTCACTGCTGGCATATCCCTCCTTCTAACTCAGTTTTTCATGCCCACACTATTAGAGGAAGACAGAGCAAAGTATTATCATCCTGTGCAAAGTACTTTGAATCTAAAGATGAAAAATACTGTGATAGAAATAGGCATGGGGTTTATTAGTATTTATTATTAATAAACAACTTACATTCAAAATTTAAATGTTTCTTTACTCAAAAAATATCTGTTTAGGATGAGAGTCAGCAAATTGCTATAAGTGACATTTGTTGTAAGTGACAACCAACTACCTCACAAGCATTTGTCCAGCCCAGTCCAGGATGGTTATACATTTACGCCATTTGTGAAAAAAATAGAAGTGATTTATTCATGACCATGAAACAGTAGGCATCTTTTCCTATCACTTTGGAACTACTGGCACTAGAAGCATCGCATAACCTGGAACACATGAAAAAAATGATGAATATTTATTTATGGCTCTTAAGCTACTGAAAAACACTGAAAACAATACGTATGAACTGGAAAGGGGGAAGACATCAGTACAATGCAATTTAATACTTCTTAAATTTTCTATTATTGTGTAGAAAGGGTTGAGTTTAATCAACACTTAGGTGCATCTTTGCTTAATTTCTGCTGGTTTAAACACAGAGGGTTCGAAGATCCCCAAACGGCTCTATAAAGACTATGACTAGGAAAATCAGGGAAGAACGGAAGCAGATGTTGCGTTGTCTAGAGCTAACTAACATCTGCGAAAAAGGTTCTTGCAATGTAAAATTTACCCCATTTTTCTCTAATTATAATCCCAGATTAAAATCTCAGAAGTTATATAATTCTTCTGCAAGCTTCACCCATCGCTTTTGTAGTGCAGATCTCACGCTTCAAGCAGATGTTCTGAAGACAAATTTTGCCACTCTACTCTCTAGCCCTAGAGGGCAGGGGAGCCCAAGACTGTTGGTTGATATTCAAGGATCACCAACTACAAGCTCAGGAGTGTTGCGTCCCAACTAGAAGGAAGTGCAGCAGGAGGCCCAGGAGACCTCCTTGGATGGATAAGGAGCTGATGAGGAAAATCCAAAGGAAAAAAGAGGCTTATAAAAGGTGGAAGCAAGGACAGGTGGCCTGGGAAGAGTACAGGGATGTTGTTCAGGAAGCTAGGGACCAGGTTAGGAAAGCCAAGGCCGAGTTAGAATTAAACTTGGCTAGGGATGTTAAGGATAACAGGAAGGGAGTCTATAGGTATGTAGCGAATAAAAGACAGAATAGGGACAAGGTAGGCCTCCTCAGGAAGCTCTCGGGAGAACTGGCTACACAGGATTTGGAGAAGGCTGAGGTTTTTAACGAATTTTTTTGCCTCAGTCTTCACTGGCAAATGCTCTGACCGCACCACCCAAGTCTTGGAAGGCAGACGCAGGGACTGTGAGAATGAAGTCCTTAGGCCCACTGTAAGAGAGGATCCGGTTCGAAACCATCGTAAGAACCTGAATGTGCACAAGTCCATGGGACCTGGCGAAGTCCATCTGCGGGTCCTGAAGGAGCTGGCAAATGAAGTTCCTAAGCCACTGTCCACCATATTTGAGAAATCGTGGCAGTCAGGTGAAGTTCCCGACAAATAATAAAAAAGGGAAATATAATTCCCATTTTCAAGAAGGGGAAAATGGATGACCCAGGGAATTACAAACCAGTCAGTCTCACCTCTGTGCCTGGCAAAATCTTGGAGCAGATTCTCCTGGAAGGCATGCTAAGGCACATGAAAATCAACAAGGGGCTTGGTGGCAGCCAGCATGGCTTCACTAAGGGGAAATCCTGCCTGTCCAATTTGATGGCCTTCTATGATGGGGCTACGGAACTGATGGACAAGGGTAAAGCAGTTGATGTCATCTACCTGGACTTGTGTAAAGCGTTCAACACTGTCCCGCACAACATCCTTGCTCTAAGTTGGAGACATCAACTTGATAGGTAGACCACTCGGTGGATAAAGAACTGGCTGGATGGCCGCATGCAAAGAGTTGTGGTCAGTGGCTCAATGTCCGGCTGCAGACCAGTAACGAGTGGTGTCCCTCAGGGATCAGTGTTGGGACTGGTCTTGTTCAACGTCTTTGTCGCTGACATGGACAGTGGGATTGAGTGTGCCCTCAGCAAGTTTGCTGATGACACCAAGCTGTGTGGTTTGGTTGATACGCTGGAGGGAAGGAATCCCATTCAGAGGGACCTTGACATGCTTGTGAGGTGGGCTGATGCCAACCTCATGAAGTTTAACCATGCCAAGTGCAAGGTCCTACACCTGGGTCAGATCAATCCCAGGCAGAGCTACAGGTTGGGCAGAGAAGAGATTCAGAGCAGCCGTGCAGAGAAGGACTTGGGGGTGTTGGACGATGAGAAAATGAACATGAGCCGGCTCCAGTGTTCACTCGCATCCCAGAAAGCCAACCATATCCTAGGTTGCATCAAAAGGAGCGTGACCAGCAGGTCAAAGGAGGTGATCCTGCCCCTCTACTTTGCTCTCATGAGACCTCACTTGGAGTATTGTGTGCAGTTCTGGTGTCCTCAACATAAAAAGGACATGGAACTGTTGGAACAAGTGCAGAGGAGGGCCATGAGGATGATCAGGGACTGGAGCACCTCCCATATGAAGATAGGCTGAGGAAGTTGGGGCTGTTCAGCCTGGAGAAGACAAGGCTGTGTGGAGACCTCATAGCAGCCTTCTAGTGTCTGAACAGGGCTTATAAGGATGCTGGGGATGGACTGTTCATTAGGAACTGTAGTGATAGGGCAAAGGGTAATGGGTTAAAACTTAAACAGGGAAAATTTAGATTGGATATAATGAAGAAGTTCTTTACTGTAAGGGTGGTGAGGCACTGGAATGGGTTGCCCAGGGAAGTTGTGAATTCTCCATCCCTGGCAGTGTTCAAGGCCAGGTTGGACAGAGCTTTTGGTGGCATGGTTTAGTGTGAGGTGTCCCTGCCCACGGCAGGGGGGTTGGAACTAGATGGTCTTAAGGTCCTTTCCAACCCTAACTATTCTATGATTCTAAAAGATTTCACCCTTAATAAATTAGTACATTTTTGTACTAAGGAAATTGATTTCCACTATGTTGGTATTTTTGATCTTGTTTTTGAATTAGTTGTTTAAAACTTTCTTAATTTTTTTGAGTTTTGGTTTCACACAGTCTTAGTTCTCTTTAATCATTTATCTCCAAGCACTTCAGCTTCCATCTACATCACTTAGCAAATCTCATTTTATTCATTTTATTCCCATAGCTAAACCTCCCTGCTATTTCTTCCAATTGGCTATGAAGTCAAAGAACTTTCCACTTTTCCCTCTGCACATCATCCCTGTCCTTCAGAACAGAGACCCAGATTCAGCAGGATAGGTGGAGAACATTTATATTTCAGCTTCGTGTAGAGCTTTATAGCTTTGGTTATGGCCCTATTTTCTTTCTCTAGATAAAAATTTTGCGTTTTTTGAAGCTAAGACCTAAATCACAGTTTCTATACTTGCGCTAGTGCTTTAGCTCCTGTAAAGGGCAGAGAGTGAATGGCTTTCAGGTCTTCTCCCTTTTTCATTTACTGTTTGAAGGCTTAAATATCCTGTCTACAGTTGCGTATCCCCACTCAGGGCATGCAGAAAAATCTGTGTTTCATCTATGGATTTAGGCATTTAACATGAATATTTGAATGTCTAATCACATGTAGAGAAGTGTCAGGTAACATCAAGTATTGTCACACTTTATCCTAAATCCACAGTAGGTTCTTTAAAAACATCTCATAACCCACATGGGATCACTCCAGTAGAGCAGAAGAATCAGCCTAGTGTAGCAGCTTAAACATACTGCCTTTACCTCCTTTTCATTCTTTTCTCTATAGACATGCTCAAATTTGAGTGTGAGGGACCATAACCCATGTCTCCACCTGTCATTGCTATTGACAGAAATCTTCAGATCTGAGGTGAAAGGCTGAATAAATAAAGAACAATTATTTCTCCTTACATATTAAACAGCAAATAGTAGCACAAAGAGAATTATATTTAACATCAGACTGATGTGTCTTCATGAATGATAATATGACAGTCTAGCTACTTGACAGTCTAGCTTTGCCCAGCATTTCAAATACCTGTTTATGCCCATACAATGTCAGATTTCTATTCTAGTTGGTTTTCCCATAACATTTGTTTAACCATGAAGCTTCATTTAGCTGAACTTTTTTCAATAGTGTTTCTTAACTGTGGCTGTTTCGTAGTATATGATGTTGATTATATAAGGTAAACATAATATTCTTATGAAATTTCACAGCAAGAATGATTACTGCTTCCCTTTTTATTTTTCAGTACAGCAGATCAGGAGCTGCTAAGAGGAACAAAAAGCACAGTTATTATATCTGTGGATACTAGCCATGAATGCAAAATTCATTTTTAGAGAACATTGATCTTTGAAAAATTTTAATGATTTCCAAATTCCCCATAAATATCATATTCGGGGGCTATCTCATATACTTTATATCCTGTCTAGAATGTTCTGGTTCAGATCACAACTCCCAGTATTGGTAAATTAACAATTCATACAAATACTCATCTTTGCTTCAAAGACAAATATTTTATATCTAATGTGGAAAAATAAGGGGAACTAATAGCAACAGAAGCGTCACTACTTTGCAGCAGGTCTATAACAAGGGAAGAATAATCAGAAGCAGGTAACAACTGCTGCTCTAATCTGTACATTTCTCTAAAAAACATCCTAACAATGCAGTGACAGAAGTATCTGTTCATTACAATCCTAGGGAAATGCAGAAACCTGTATTCCTGTGGCCCCTATAGTTGTAGGGACATCTAAGAAAGATATGGACACAGCTGATGCAGGTGCTGCTTTCACACACCCTGAAGCTGCTCTGTGGCAGATGCTGCAGGAATGTCAGTATGCCGTGGGAACTGCAGTGGCTGGTGAAATCCTCAGGGACATGTAGGAAAACAGGAATATATCAAAATCTGCTAGTGTTTCAGAATTGCTGGCATATTATTAAGAAGGCTATTGAACAAGCACTGAACCCTCATACTTAAGATTTTGTACTAATGGATCTCTCTCCACACTAGGATGCATTATTCCTGCCCAGAATACAGGAGTACAACTATGCTTAGTACCGCACATAAACAAATGTATGTAATTTCCCACAGAGTGAGCAGAATTTTTTTCTGTCCATTTCTCTGCAGCATTTGAAAGACTCTCTGTTTTTTCTATTAAAGAACATTTTTCCCACATATGTTCATATTGTGCAGCTCTGGTAGCATTCACTTTCCTGTAAATCTAAAGGCAATTAGGCAGACTGTCTAAAGCTGCATGTCAGCCCTTCTCTTTTCCCCTCTTGTGTTTTCCTCCAGCATCTCTATTTCCCTGCCTTGCTCCCACGAGCCACAGGCTACCAAAGACATTTATTTACACTGCACCTGTGCTCAGTGCTGGACCTTAGTACAATTTCTCCCTAAAGTGTTAACACACCATATACAAAAGCTCATATCTGATACATTTAATGTTTCAAGTATTTTCTTTTGTCAGCTGTCATTGGCCATGCCTCCCTGGAGGAAAGTGCAAGAGAGAATATCAGGTGTTAGTCAATTCCTTTAGAACAGTTCTAAGCAGTGCTTAGATACCATAAGGCTGAAGCACAATATAAGACTCTTTATAGATCAAGCAAAGCATGAACACATATTCAGCAGCAGCAGTATTATGCATTTAATTCTCCACCTACAAGGCCAAGGAATGTGGTTCACTCCCACACCATCCATGAAATGCTCATTACAGGTGGTGATGAGGTGACACATGAGAGTTTCTCATAAAAGATTTGTGTGGTACTGTAATTACCTTAAATATTTTGAAGCTGGTTAAATCTTTGGGGTAAACAGTGAACATTAAAAAAACATTAATTACATAACATAAATTTTAAATACATTGCAATTTAAAAATAACTTAGTTATTAGCATATCTAAATTATGCATTTTTATGAACTCTAAGTAGACGATATTAATTATAATTAGGGCATTTTTTTTCTGCAATAAAAGGTAAAAGACTTTAAGAAGGACATAACTTCTACTAATTTGTTTCCTCATTCTGATTTCAGCTAAATCATTAATCACATTAGAAAAATGCTTTATTACATATTTGCTGAAGAGACCTGAACGGCTCAATAGGAACTGCTTGTTCTTTCAAGGAATAGTCAAGTCAAGCTAATTACTTTCCAGGCTAAACCTACTCGTTCAGGCCAACTCCAGCTGAATTTCTTCTCAGAAGAGAAAGTTCATTAACTGTACTTATTCACTAATTATTGCCCATAAATATCATTACTTACACAATGACATTACTCTGTTCCTTAAAAGTGAAGGATGTGAGTGTGAGTCGATCTGGTTCAACTCAACTCCATGTTGATAGTGAAAAAAAAACCCTAGACAGTATCTATCTAATAAATTGCCTCCGTGATGCAAGTCAGCAGAGCAGAGCAAAGCCTCTGGGACACTGAAAGGAAATAAGCAATGACTCAAGCTCTGATCTCACACTAAGTGAGAACAACATCATTTAGCACAGATGCTCTTCCACTCTTTTTGATTCCTTCCTGGGAAACAATGATTATTGCAACTCCTGACTGCCATGTTCCCAAATAATAATCTTTCAACAGTAGGTAAACACACAGCATATACCACTTCAAAGAATTGTGTGCCACAATGCAAATAGCTCCAAAATGGCTATGCCTGAATTCTGGAATATTTCCATTCATGTCTGTGCTGGGGCAAGTTCTGACCACCAAATCCTGTAATATCGTTTCCTTTCTCTTCCTTATGTTCTGGGAAGAATGCCCACTGTGTTAACCCAAGGGAGTCCATCCAGGAAGGATCCAATTGGACAAGATCATGTCCAGGACTCCAAGTAATACCAAAGCAAACACAGCAGAGTGTAGCCAATTGTGTTTAAGCCTATGTTTAAAGCTTTTTTGAGCAAGATTCTTAGATTTGTTGAGAAGTACCATTAAGGGACAAAATCCTTCTCAGCCTTCAAACTAACTTGCTAAAAGACAAATTCACAAAACCACAACTGGGCTAAAGTAATGAAGCATTCATTCCTGCCCGCTTTCACTTCATACAGCATGAAATGAGTTCTCATACTCAAAACAGGGATAATTTTTTTTCATAAAAAATAAAAATAGTATACTTAATGATCAGGATGGCATTAGAGGTTCTCAGGAACCAATCATATGATAGAAGAACCTCCAGAACACTGGCCTTTACTTCTGATTTCTGAGCAATAAACTTGTATCCTTCTGCATCATTACTAGAAATATCTTTAGTTGACCTACGATATTATCTGCTCTAGGGATATACGCAAGTTGGTACAGCAGCTGCAAGTATGACTGTTTTTACCAGACTTAGGCAAAAATAAAACAAAACAAAACAAACAAACAAACAAAAAAACAAAAACAAAACAAAAAAAAAAAAAAAAAAAGAGATTGCTTTGGATTTTGCCTTTATTATTTAAATTCAGAACCTGGAACAATATTCTACATCAGTGACAAATCCCCTATTATCTTCTATCATGAAGAAACGAAGTGTTAAAGCGTAGAAATTGCACTAAGAATAGGGTAGAAGAATTGCCATGTATTAGGATATGATCAACATGAGTTACAACAGGCAACATGTCTCTCTGTTTAAGTCTGCTGCTGCAGAGATTTTATATTTTCAAAGTCTAAAATTTATAATACCCATGTTAAGTCATTTCTGGTTAGAGAATTAGTTCCATAGGTGATTAACTGTAGTCTGAAAAGTCTGTCGTAAGAAAAGTACGGCACTCTGAACAGGACAATGCTAAAGAACTGTGTAGAAAGACCAAATGTTTTTAGACCGTATCATTGTCTTCTGATGTGTGAATCAAACATACCATCCTTCTAATATGACAGTACTACGTGAAGTAGCATGGAGTCTCCTTGAGTTAGTTTTTATAGACCTTCTGGTTTTACTACTACTGTATCCTCTTGGTTCAATTCCTTTTTTGTCTTTTTTTTTCTCACACTGGAAAAAAAATTGTCCTGATAAATGTAATTTCTTACATCATAACCATATGTAATTAGGGGAACAGTATTGATTATTATTACATTGCATAGTCTGAGCACCTAAACATTTTCACTGTGGACTTCTATGGGCTATAGGGATACAGCTGCCCCCACGGGCTGCAGAAGAATCTCTGCTCCAGTGCCTAGAGCACCTCCTTCCCTCCTGCTTCACTGACTTAGGTGTCTGCAGGGCTTATGTTGTTCTCACGTGTTCTCACTTCTCTCTCAAGCTTCAGTTGCCATTGCACAGCTTTTTTTTTCCTTCTTCTTCACTATGTTATCCCAGAGATGCTGCCACTGTCGCTGATCGGCTTGGCCTTGGCCCGTGGTGGGTCCAACTTGGAGCTGGTTGGCATTGGCTCTATCAGGCACAGGAAGAAGCTTCCAGCACCTTCTCACAGAAGCGACACCTGTAGCATCCCTGCTACCAAAACCTTGCCATGCAAACACAATACAACATACAATCTAATCAATTTGACAAAACAGTTTGGAGAAGGTGCATGGCCAGGTAGAACAATCTTCTCTCTTTGCCATGCAGTCAAACCTCAGCTGTAAACTGCTGGCAAATGTCAATGGTGAAATTGCTTTCAATTTAATAAATTACTATATTCATTCTTAGCAAAACTTACTATTGATCTTCTTATTCATTTGTGTTGCTGTGATTTCATTTAATATATCCTCATCTTGAACACTGTTTTATTTTTGGCTTGACCCAAGGTTCCATGGATTTCTGGCCAGGATTCTCAAAGCAGTCCCACTGAATTCAGCAAGAAAGACTGCAGATTCAAGATATCAGAATCCAGGCACAGAAAGAATAAGAGTGAAGTTATCAGAACTATAGATAAAAGTAACCCCTTTAGAAATTAAACTATTAGAGCTATGGACTCAGTCTGTAATCTCTCTATGTACAGCTGTAAGAAACTATTTCTTGGTAATGTGATGATAGTGATTGGTAACGTCATATGTTATGCTATAGGCTGTGTGCTCACCATGTTCCTTGAAGGGTACTATTTTTAGAAGATCATGACACATATTGTACAAGGACCACCCTGAGCAGTAAGAAATAGCTGGCAGCAGGTGAGACTCATACTTAGAAAAGCCATCTGTTCCTGTAACCTGCACCAGCACTTACCAAGCAGCATTCCTCTGACTCTGCAGGCAAAAGCATGTGAGGTCCAGTCCTTCACCAGAACACCTCTCCATAGAGAAGCAGTGAATGCCTGACCACATACTAGCTTTAAGATATCAGATTGCTCGTTCAAACTCACCAATGTTTCATTGCTGTTTTAGTTCTCTGAAGGATGAAAATAGACTAAAACGTGGTTCAGTTCAGGGAGGAAAAACCTGTTTAGCAAAAAAAAAAATGCAACTTCACTGAAATAAGTTATTTTACTGATGCTGACATGAATTCTTGACTGGAGAAGTTAACTGTCATTGAGGATTCATTTCAAAAAGAGCTGCAAAATAAAAACGGGGTGATGAGAAAGGATAATTAACATTTGTGCCATCTCTAGTACCACAATGATGCAAGAGATCATACCTGCATGTCAGGTCATAGCTTGGAAAATGTGAGTTGCTGACTTGTTTTCATCTGTTACTTACCAGTGGCAACAATTGTATATGACAGTCATAAGCATCTTAACTGAAACTAATTACTTAAACTCAGAAAGGTTTGAAGAGCCCATGTTCACCAATTATCAAGATCATTCAAGATGAAAGGAGTCCTGTACATGACTAACTTTTTTAAGAAGGTATTTTTAATTGACTCATGGACTAATTAGCAAACATACTTAATCTCAAAAATTCTATTCTCTTCAAAGAATAAGAACAGTAGTTAGGAGGCTATTACTACATAGATAGCAAAAAATTTGAATCCTGCTCTTGGATCAAAAATCAGAGCAACCCTGTATATGGAGAAGCAAAGTCATCATAATAATAAACACATCACAGAGACTGCATAATATTTTACCTGATAAATAGATGTATGTTACAGTCCAACATCATTATAATTACTGGAACACAGCCACGCTGTTGCTTCATATCACTTGATCATTTTAAAGCCCTGGAGCTGATGTTATCTGTATCCATTCTTTTTCTTTACCTTTTTTTGCTGAAAAAAAACCACAACCCCAAACAAAAAATCCAAACAAAAAACAACCACCCCAACCCAACAAATGTGAAATCACCACATTCCTATCTCCAGGCTGTATTACAAATGTCAAGCAGAAGATCTGAAGTTTATCAAAGACACTAGTCAAAGCAAAGATATAAACATTGGATCATGTCATACAGGCATGAACCACAAAAAGCCATGTCATAGAGCTTTAGTGACTGTTAACATTTACAACACAGGAAAAGAGATCTTAGAGTCACCAGTGACAGGTCTCAGAAATCATTCGGTCTGTGTGCAGCAACAGCTGAAGTAAGACAACAGAAGAGTGAGCAACATGAGGAAGGATATAGAGATGAAACAGATATTATATAAAACTTTGGGATGCCCACATCTTGATTATGGTGTGTAGTTCTGGTTTCCACATCTCAAGAAAGACAGAGTGGCATTAAAGAAACTACAGAGAAGGCCATCTAAAATGATAAAGCAGCTGCCTTATAAGGAGAGACAAGAAATGCTGAAATTTCAATTTGACAAGGGGAAGACTGGACAGTGATGTGGTCAGGATTTACAACAAAAAACCCCAACAGATTTGTAGAATAGGCTGAAAGATCAGCTATACGGAAGACCTCAAGAGGTCATCTTTTCACTTCAGGAAGTCTGCTAGTCCTGCCCCCTAGCAGGGCAACTTCAAATTTAGAAGGTTGCAGGTTAGGTGAGTGTGGAGCTGGCATTCACCAAGTCCAATAATATTAAAAATAGGGGGCACTGAAACTGGCAGTAAGTTTAAAACAGATACAACAGAGTTCTTTTTTATATAGAATGTAGTGAGAATCTATTTTCAGATGGGTTATGGAGACCGATAATTTAAGCATGTTCAAACTAGATGGCCATGCCCTGTATATGTCTGAATCACTATTTATCCCACAGCTTTAGAAACGGAAGAGGCTTGTGTGGGGCTGCATGATCATGGGTCCATGTTCTTTCCCAGCATTGTTCAGGGCACAAAGAACCATGAGGATGAGAGGATGGTAAAGCTGTGTTCTCAGCTTCTGGATGTGGAATGTCTCCCTGCCTTATATAAGTTATGAAAGGATAGTGGACTCATCCCAGCTTTGCTATTTCTGTAACACACTTAAGTACCTGGCAGATTGTAGTCCTAAATGAAAAGTGAATTACTTTCCTGCAAAGATAGCCATTTCCTATTATTTCCAAAATAATATCTTGAAAGTGAATATCCCAAAGGGTTCAGTGAATATTTCTTAATACTGTGAGATCCGGTCATTTCAATTTACATACATAACACAGATCTGCTCCTTTTGGATACAGCCTAGTTCACACTTCAATTGCCTTTTGGATATGCATTCACTTGCATCTTGATCGATAAGATTAAAGAGCCTGTTTCTTGCCTTCTTTCAGAAAAATATTTCAAAAGCTGTGATAAATGTTCTGTGTCTCAACCTAAAAATGGTATCTCTCCTACATGTGGATAAACAATTTCCTAGGCAACTCACAAAAATATTACATACAGAGATATTACTGAAGGCTTTTAATATCTTTAGGAGTTTCATGCTTTCTTTCTTTTAAGTAGTGAAAACTTATTTCAAACAGATATATGGAAAAAAAATAAAGGATAAATCTTGAAGAAATTCTCAGTACTGCAATGGATTCTTTTCTGTATTTTTTTCTCAAATTGTATTGGATAAGTCCACAGTACTCCGTGGGTGTCAGACAGTACTGCATAATGTCTTATGATTACAATAAAGTTAAAATAGATATCTAATACAAATAAATATCTTTATGATGAGAAGCCCAGTTGAATTACTGGCTAATAAAGCAGCACTTGTGTGTTGACCAAGGGAACTTACAGCTACTACTAAGCAATCTCTTGTGTATCTTCAAAGCAACGGGTAGACAGACATACTCTTCAGAACAAAAAAGTATATTGTCATTCCCTGAATATCAGGATCTCTTCTCTCCTTCATTTGTTTTGCTTATCTCACTGGAAAACAGAAGCCTGCTCCCTTTGCTTACATTAGTTTGCTTTTGGGTTGTGGTGACCTACTTTCAACAGATGGCGGGAGAACAGCCCATTCTTGTTCTGGTGGTTAGTGTAGTCCTCTCTGAAATAAGCACTTTTCATTTAAACCCTGCAAGTTTTCTATCTTGGACAGACCTAAAATGGAGGTCTTACATTCTGGTCAGTGCTCTCAAGAGCAGGCTGTGCAAGCCCTAGGTGGCTGTCACCACCTTATAGCCACAGGTATCTGCAGAAGTTCCAGCTGTGAATCCTACCTTCATGTAAGCATCTGCTGCCAGGCTGCCGGTCAGTGTCTGAGCCTGGAAGACAGCTGGGTTTCTGGACACAGTCCTCAGTCCGGTGATGCCTGTCAGCTGTTTTATCTTAGATGCCTACCTTAGCAGCATAAATTCTGTCCCCAGAGCTCTTAGCTGTCGAGTCTGCAGCCTTCGCTGCAATAATGCCTTCATTTATTTTTGAATATAGCCTATGTGCTTTGCTGGCTTAAATTCCCCTCTAAAACATCAGAATAACATTATGTTCCTATCACTTAGATTAACTACATTAAACTTAGTGAGAAATATAACCATGCTTGTCCATTCTTGCATAGTGATGTACATCCTCAAGATGTCTAAGCTGTCTGTCTGTTCCTTTATTGTGCAAAGCAGCTAGCCTACAAAAAAAAATGCCTTGCTTTGGCTAAGCACTGGGGCATAATCAGCCACTGCAGTGAAAGAAAGAGGATCCCTTTTCTTGCAGGAAAGCTTGTCACAGGTTGTGTGAGAGGATGTGGTTTCCTCAGTGCTAAACCAGCCTGCTCCAGCACACTTTTAGCAAGCCCTGTGCTGCTGAAGGTGCTCTCTGGAATTCTGTCATGGTTTAAATCCTGTTTCACATGCTGCTCAGTGATAGTCTTTTTGAGTCAGCATAATGCTGTAGGGTTGTGGGGATTTTTTTCCATATGATATCCTTGTTTCGAGTCCTGTTTTTATTCTTTTGGCTTAGCCTTACAAACCCATAGTGTGCACTTTTATGGCTATGCAGATGTTACTTGATGCAATCTCTTCTGCCTCCTATGTTGCAGTTTGTACTTTGACCAACTGTTATTCAGTAATGTGTACCCTATAGCTCCATGAAGTACAACCTGAACCAACATAGGAACTATAAGATGGTGTGGTGGGCTGTTCAGTGAGTGCTTCTTCTATGGTGGTCTTCTGATCCCCTTTACCATCTCTCTAGAACTTAAGGAAGAATGATAAAGCTTCTCTTAACTTGCTAAAACTGTCATCTGAGAACTGTTTGACATTTATTTGGTTTTTTAATGTTCCAGTGGAAAAAGGGGACATAGTGTGGCTAACTCTGCCTGTGATCCTCTTTGATTTTTGTTCCCTTTGATCTCTGTCCTAATGCTAAAGGTCATTCATTAAATTTAAGAACTACTGAAGCATTTTGTTCTCTCAAGATCATCGGAAATATATTCACTTGAGGAATCTGTGTTTTTTACCGTATCACAGCTGGTTTTTTCCTCTAGAAGCTCTGTTTGGACTCCTGGTATTTCTCGCCAGTAATTACTTACTCTGCAAACGTTTCTAGGAAGTACAACGGAAACAGTTTTGGAGTTTGGTACCAACTAACTTGAGGATAGAGAACACTGACCTCTGACAGCTCTCAGGGAGTCTTGAGAAGGGTCTTATTTCCTGGGCTGCCTGAAAGCAGACAAGAAGGCTATGCAGCAGGATTATCACCCACCCCCCCCCCACCTCCCCCCCCTTAGGTTTTAAACAGGCCATGTAACCAAAGAAAAAATACATAAAAGCAGCCCTTCCTCCTCCCTCCCGCGCCACATTCCTGCTTCACTGCAGCAGCGCCAGCCGAGGTGTCAGAGCTCTGCAGAGCTCCCGCAGCAGCAGCAGCAGCAGCAGCCTCCCACACCAGCAGACACGTGTGCCTCAAGAGGCCATCCCAGCCCACATAAAACCTCCTGCGGTACCTGCTTCTCCCACTCACTGGAGAGGGAGAGAAGATGACTCCAGACTAGCCCTGACGGGCCTAAAATTAAGAGAAGGGAATCCATGCCTTGACGTTCAGAAAGGCATTTTCAAAGAGCTCTTCAACTCAGCCTTAATTTGCAGTTCAGGGCTACATTCATTTGCAAGCGTGTGACTGAAATTTACTTGGCAGATAATTCTACTTGAACAACTTACATTTCATAACAGCCTAAGGAAAGGAAAAAGCTTTTCCTCTATAAAGCCTGTCTCTAGGAAAAAAAAATAAATTAACCTCTTTCCAAAGAGGTTTATAAAAACAAAAAATATGTTGCAAAATGAACAAGTTTGTTGCACTAGGCACAAGAATCTCGTTAGAAATTGTTCTCAAAAGTTAGCCACAGAACAGCCAATGAAAGGAAACATGAAAAAAAGAGTTAGGAAAGTCCAGCTGCCACTTGTACATTGCTCCCCGAAGGCCCAGTCGTAAACAATAGATATGAAAGTCACTGCAAACACATTCCTGCAGAATTTTAAAATTAATAATAGCTTCTGTGAAGAGGCAGGCTACAAATTCTGCTCATTCTCCTATGAAGACAGGCAGAGAGAGCTGGGGTTCTTAGGCCTGGAGAAGAGACGGCTCGAGGGAGAACTTAGAGCAGCTTCCAGTACCTAAAAGGACCTAAAGGAAAGCTGAAGAGAGACTTCTTAAAAGGGCATGCAGGGATAGGACAAGGAGAATGTTTTTAAACTGAATGAGGATAGATTTAGATAGATATAAGGAAAAAATTCTTCACTGTGGGGGTGGTGAGGAACTAGAACAGGTTGCCCAGAGAAGCTGTGGCTGCCACATCCCTGAAAGTGTTCAATGCCAGGTTACATGGGGCTTGGAGCAACCTGGTCTAGTGAAAGTTGCCCCTGCCCATAGCAGGGCTGTTGGAACTGGATGAGCTTTAAAGTCCCTCCCATTCTATGAAACTTCATTTGATTTTAAAGCCTTTCTGAATTATCATTGGATTCTCTCTCATGACCAAAGCTGTGTGTCAAAGATGTAGGAATTGGCTGTTCCTGGTCTCCACCACACTGAGTTCCCATCCGTCAGAGCAGGTGGATTGCCTCCAAGGATGTCAGTGCCCTCTGGTTTCGCTTATAGTACAACAGCAGTCCAAAGGCTGCCATGAATTACTGCAGGGCTCAGGGGCAATATATAACCACTGCAACTCAGAAAGACACATTTTTCTGCAGCAGAGACAGAGCATGTATGAGAGACCCTGTGCCTCTGCCTGCTAGATACTGAGTCTGGGGGGGTTAGCAGCGAGGAGGAATAAGGAGAGGAAAGCATTTCCTCAAACTGCCCCTTAGCTTTGCTGCAAAAGATCGTAAGAGAAGAATCCCTTGCTGTAAAACAACTGGGTAACAAGAATCTTACTCTTTGCTCAGTGGAGTGAAATTTAGGAGCCTAGGGGCAAATGAGAAAGATAACATCTGTCTTTTTCATAAGCTTCAATTTCTGTAACCAGGAAAAATGACTCCACAACTCTCTAGCATGGGGAGACAGGACATTCAAATCAGGCAGAGCTTTGGAGGGATTTGCTGTTCTCTGAGTAAACACAAAAAAACACAGCTGTGAATTGCTAGGCCATGATTTATAAATTTTTAAAGAGAGAAAAACAAAGTGGAACAGACTAAAAAAAAAAAAATTAAAAAAAATTTGAAAACAAATCTCTTCCCTGTCTGCTATGTCCTTGAAAGTCTTGAGTCCAGCACTTTCTGGAGTCTTCCTATTTTTGGAGTCTTCCTGAGCTGCAACAAATTTGACACAGTCCCTTCTGCAGCCTTTGGAAAATCCTTGTGGTCTAGCTATGACCACTCCCAGATCTTCTCAGACGTTACCTGGTCTCTGTGCTTCAGTCTATTTTCTCCTATGGTCCAGCTCACTCTCCCACCCCACAATGAGCATCACAAGTTATCTGTTCCCTCCACAGAGCAGAGATCCGAACCCTTATTCAGCAAGAACAATCCTGACACTGCAAAAGCTGGCAATCTGTTCCCAGTTTTCTCAGGAACACTGTCTCCTCACCTCCTGCTCTACAACCTTTTCCATGCAAATGCCCAGGTTCATTACTAATCAAAACTAACATGCAGCAAAGAGAGATTTCCAAAGTCATTGGATCTTATGTGGTATGAAATCTCATCTCGAAGTGCTTTTTTCCTTCCCGCTGGCTACAGAGGGAGACACAGATAACTACACTTCTAGCTTAAGTAGTACATTGCTGTGTCTAACATTAGATGAGATTAATTTGGGCCATATTATTTACATATTCCATAAAGACATCTCTGCATGCATATTAGTTGCATTCTCTGCTACATGCACTACCCATCCTTTAACCTGCTATTTTAAGAGCTGGGGAGATCCTTCTGGATACATTTATTCTCTCAGAGGTTCAAGTACAGTCCTGGCATACATATCTGTTCTTTTTTTGCAGCATATGGCTTGATTTGCACATCTTAGACATATCTTTCATAAATCTTGCCTAAGCTTGAATACTGAGGTGTGAAGAATGTGGTAATTTAAGGGTACATATACAAGAATAGCAAACTATGGTGGCAGCTGTCACTTCTTTTGACCCATGCTGCAAGTGTTAGTCCTCAGACCACACAGAAGTACTGGTGAATGAAGGTTCACTACACAGATAACATTATAGTTCCATCAGAAATACAAGTACTTACTTTGGTCTGATGGGTATTGCTAGTGATTATGTCTTACTCCTCACTAAGGAAATTCACTTTCTCTGAGGAAAAAAGCGTCTTTCAAACTAGAGTCCAGTATTATCAAAGGATTCTCCAGTAAGGCCAGCATTTTTAAGTCAGTAGAATATCTCTGTAGGATAAGCAGGATTAGTCTCAAGAGGTTAAGTTCAAAAAGAGTTTTAGGCATATGTCTCACACAGAAAAAATAATGTACTTCCAACATTTACACCCCTGTGTAATTTTCCGCTTGCAACTCCCCAAATCCTCCTGCTGCTCATGTGAAGCCAGGTCAATTGGGTTTTAAAATACTCCTCAAATTAAACTTTCTGCAAAAGATGATGATGATTGACTTTCCAGGATCACATCTGTGTCCATTTTACCCAATTGCCAGAGCACTTACCTGGCAGGTAGGCTTTTATTCCTTTTCTCCCTGCTGGTTTCAAAGCAGAGACTTGGCCATGCACACCAGAACAGGTTTCTAATTCTCCAAATTCTTGGGTTTCAGTGAAAATGGCCCTGCATCATTCATTTTAATATTATTTCACTTAATTTCTTTAATTACTGATAAAGCCAGAGAGAAAGGTTGACTTTTTAGGCTCTTGGCCTAGAAGCACTATGAGAACTGAGAAAAAAGAATCAGATTCAAGTCTCTGATCCAGGAATTAATTAAATACCCAAAGGAGAGCGATTTCCATAGTGTTATTGAATGTTGTGCCTCCCTGCATTTACAGCACTTTGTTTCGTATCTCTTTTAAGCTATCCAGAAAGTCTATTCACAGTATGCAGAGGTCTCCTATCATCCCCCATGAACTCCATAACCACTACCTGTATACAGATTTTGCTTGGGGGAAGGTTTTCTCTGTGTTATGCATTGTTTGGTTTTGTTGTTGTTTTTTCCCCTGCTTTGAACACTGAAGTCCAGAAGAATTTTAAACAGCAGCACTAAACAATTCTGGCAAATTTTCACTCATTTTGTTGCTTTTATTTTGGATGCTATACATCAAGGTTTCCACAGAGGAGAACACTCAAGAGTTAATCATTTCAGCACTCAGCTTTGTAATGCTGAAGCTCCTTTACAGATTTATCTTCAGGCATACAGTGAACTCAAGTCCCCTGTAGCCTTTTATAAAAAGCTATAAAGGAAATGCATTTTGTGAGATTCTGGTAAACAAGAAAAGCTTTGTACTAAAATCTAAGCCACGCTGAAATGTGAGCCTCTGGGAATATCATTAAAAAATAAATCTAAGACAAACTCCAAGCAGTTCCATAATGCTAAGATATACATTCTCTTAACAAAAATAAACCTTCTCTTTCAAAACTCTGTGTTTTCTCTCGATCATGGTCTTCCTTAAGTAATGACTGAGAAAGCAATACCACAAATATCAGGTGGTCTCTGATGAGATAGAAATGTACAAATATTGGTACCCCGCTCTAGACAGTCTTGTCTTTAAACATACTCCCTTGAACAGTTCTTTAGAGATAACAAAAAACCAAAAACAATTTCCAGCAAGCTCTGCAATGAGATATAACAGATGGGACTGCATAACAATTTTAGCTGACATGACACAAAAGCACTGCTCCCTGCTTCTTCTGAGCAAGGAGCCCATGCTGCCATGCAGTTTTGCTGATTTGGCTTCCAGGGGGAAGCGAGGAATCAGCCATTCCTCAGAAGAAGTCCCAGCCGCTATCATTTCAAAACAAAACACTCCTTAGTAAGCAGGCTCTGAAAATCTCTTTGCACTGGGTTTTCGTGACTTTCCAAAAGACATTCCCAGAGCTTTAAGCATTTCCTTGTTTGCCTGTTCTGAATAAAACAGCAAGACATTTTGCTTTCAGACAGAACTGGGCAGACCGAGAATACACAAGTCAACATACAGCCAAAATGGCTTTTCAAAGCATTTAGCTTCTGTGCAGCTAACAGGCTGATGCAGATGTCCCTCTGACCCCATTCAATTTTTATCAGCTTGACAGCTGATGGGGAGCACACTCTGTTCAGATACAGAGAAGAGGTAGAAAGAAGGGTCATGATCTGGAGGCTTCCCGGTACCCTCCTGTGCGTTCGTTCATCCCTGTGTGGAATTCTATTCCATCAATAATTTTTTTCTGTAAAAGAGATGAATTAAACTAAATTTTTTCCAGCTTTCCTCCCTCCCTCCTTCCTTCCCTCCATTTCATTTGATCCCAGAATTTTGCATTTTTTAAGCATATCAAGATTAATCTTTCATTCAAGCTATACTCTACTTTTTAATGCTTCGATGAGAAACTGAACATGAGCCGGCTTCAGTGTGCGCTCACATCCCAGAAAGCCAACCGTATCCTGCGCTGCATCAAAAGGAGCGTGACCAGCAGGCCGAAGTAGGTGATCCTGCCCCTTTACTCTGCTCTCATGAGACCTCACCTGGAGTATTGTGTGCAGTTCTGGTGTCCTCAACATAAAAAGGACATGGAACTGTTGGAACAAGTCCAGAGAAGGACCACGAGGCTGATCAGGGGACTGGAGCACCTCCCGTATGAAGATAGGCTGAGGAAGTTGGGGCTGTTCAGTCTGGAGAAGACAAGGCTGCGTGGAGACCTCATAGCAGCCTTCCAGTATCTGAAGGGGGTCTATAGGGATGCTGGAGAGGGACTCTTCATTAGGGACTGTAGTGATAGGACAAGGGGTAATGGGTTAAAACTTAAACAGGGAAAATTTAGATTGGATATAAGGAGGAAATTCTTTCCTGTTAGGGTGGTGAGGCACTGGAATGGGTTGCCCAGGGAGGTTGTGAATGCTCCATCCCTGGCAGTGTTCAACACCAGGTTGGACGAGGCCTTGGGTGATATAGTTTAGTGGGTGGTGTCCCTGCTCATGGCGGGGGGGGGTGGAACTAGATGATCTTAAGGTCCTTTCCAACCCTAACTATTCTATGATTCTATGTATCACAAACTCTGGGTCCAAACTCTGCGCTGCAAGTGAGATGTTCTCTGTTTCTCACGTTATGTCAGATGTGAGAAAATACAGCAGAGCCATAAAGCTAGAGGGACACAGCAGGCTTCAAACCCTTTGGAACAAAACAAAATATATTATTTCTATGAGCTGAACTTAAAGAAAACAACTGTTAATGGAACAATTACTTCCACGTATCTCCAATTTGGAAGTTCACGAGATATTTGCTTTAACAAAAGTCTGTTTCTTCAAATTGATACTGTCATACATACATGAAATCAAAAGTAGAATCTGACCTTTATATATTGACTGAGGTGACAGTGTAGGAATGGGCTGTGAAGTGACATTAATGAGGATGTTCATTATTTCTTCTGCTATACAGGGAAGAGTATGCATGCAGAAATCATTTTCCAAAATGTTGATTACCAATGACATTGAACAAGCTCAAACATAGCTGAGATAATTCTCATATCCCAGATGAAGCTTTTATTAATGGCTGCTACAAAGACCTTAAGGGTTTGTTGTTTCATTTTTTCTTTTCAAGGTAACTTCTTTTGACAGATAATATACATGAACTCAGCAGTGGCAGTTACCAAACTGGGACTGAATTCTGAGTTACAGGGGGTCTTTTCCCATTGCTGCAATAATATGGAGATATCATACCTGCCTTAGGTCCCTTTATAAAGCCAGAGGTATTAAAGGCACCACAGAGTGTGAATCTAGCTTTTATTTGTGCATTCCTTTTCAAAGAACTAATGTATTTAAATCAGTTCTGACACACTTTGCTTGCCTCTCAAAGTCCCCTCCTTTTTGCTTTCACCTGTAATCCTCCTAGACACACTATGAATATCTGCTGCATTTTTTCTTTCTGTTTCATGCTAGTGTCTCCCCAATTCATCTTATTCCAACAAATCAAAGTATTGTTGTCAATCGAAGCTGCCTAAATATCTGTTTCTGATGGAAGGTATGAGGTAGGTGTCTAAGCTTCCATTATAGAAAATGAATTGAGTTAGTACAGTAGGTGTACTAGAAAGAAATCAGAAAGAAATTCAGCTGAAAAGAAGCTTAATTCAGTTGACTGAAGTGTAGGTACTGAGTACTATCTTAGATGCTCTAAGGAACCTGAGACACTTTGCCATTTGGCTCTCAGATATGACAAATAATCTTGTAGATAGACACAACTTTTATCCTTGAGTGGTGGATGGAGACCAGGTAAGATACCATAGAGCACCCCTAGATGCCAACATCAAGGCACCTGTATCCTCCCCTGGGTGTCTGTTTCACAGTGAAATATGTTCTTTAAGCCATATTTATAACAGTGTTGCAGCTTTTTTTGCTTTCTTCTAATATATATATATATATTTCTATTATTCTAATTCAATTTCTAACTTACTTACAAATTTTAAAACTAGGAACCCCTTCACATTGGTAATGAAGGGTGCAGGAAGAAAATGCTTTGCCAGGCTAAAACGTAGAAACAGTTGTCTTGCATCACTTATTCAGAAGACAAAGGAGAAAAGCTTAATGTTGGATATCAAATGCAACTCTGGGCAAATCTGTTCTTACTAAAATAGGACCGTGGATCACAGAACCAGTCTACATCTCTTCTGCTAAATAAAGCTGCACGAGGACATGTTCTCTGGTCCCTTAACTTACTGGTATAGCATGATCATGCCTGTACATTATCTTACTCTTTACAGCGGGGTAACTTCATCCAAACTGTGGAGAATCAGCCTGAAATGTGGGAGCTGCTAGTTGTCTGACTGTCAAAACCAATCAGACACAAACAGTTTAAACATGAGCAAGTTCCTTTGTTTGAATGAATAGTGCTGACTTCTAAAGCATAAAAGGAACACTCAGAGATGACAAAAGCACTGCAAAGTAACCAAATTTTATGCATCCATTTTTGCTGTAGAAGAAATTGGGTAGACTCCCACATGAGAGCTTGTATGGGGGAGTGGAGGGATTGAGCAGTGAATTTCCCTGAAATTGAAGGAACAGAGGAAATGAGTACAGCACAGGAAGACCAAATGAACTCAGATTATTCACCAAAACCAGAGAGAATTTATCAAAGTATTCAAAGAGATCTGAAGGATGGAACAGCTGAATTACTAACAGCAGTGTGTAGTGTGTAACCTCTCACCTAAAACTTCCTTGATACCTGAAGAATGGAGGCAAGTAAACATGACACCAAACTTTGGAACAAATTTCTGGGAAGGCCAGAACTACAGTCATATAAGATGAGAATTGGAAAAGACAAAGCAGTAGGAGCTATAATAATAAGAATAAAGAAAAAAAAAAAGAAAGATGTGAAATATAATCTCTGAGAAGAACCACCCATAAAGGTGGAAAACTCTTGCAGTTCTTTAAATGAGCCAGCTGACCTGGTATATGGATAAAAATAAATGATCTGAATTTCCTGAATATTTTGATAGTCTCTCACAAAAAGATTTTAAAGAAATCAAGTAGTCACAACAGAAGTGAACATTTACTGGTATAAGAGAAAAAGCGCCAGCTATTTAATGTGGCTAAATAATTGGCTAAAAGATAAGAAACAGTTAAGGTTCCCTAATATTGGAGAGATGTCAACAGTAACAGGAGGCTGTGCTGTTTAATGGTTTTATTTTTAAAAATGGAAAAGCAAGTGAGTTGTGCCATGAAAAAGCTTCAGGATGTTACAAAGTTATTCACGCAAGGAGGAACAGGGTCTAATTGTGAAGAATTACACAGGCATTCACAAGATTCAGTACCTGTGCAATTAAATGGCAAATGAAATTCAGTGTACATAAACATTAAGCAAAGCACATGAGGAAAAATCATCCTAGTTTCTCATAAAAAGACAACTGGCTCTGAGCTGAGCATAACTTCTCAGGAGTGAGACCTGGGAATCATGATAAATAGTTCCTTGAAAACATCAGCTCAGTACTCACTAACAGTCAAAGAAAAAACCCAAACAAACAAAACCTTCCCAAACTGTTAAGATTTCTTAGTTGAACAATAAAAAATAAGAGAACAAATACTACTGCACCACTATACAAATCCATTATTCACTCATCCAAAACCACTGTTTGTTTGCCTAAGGAAGGGCATATTCGAGTTCAAAAATATTTAGGGAAAAAGGATAATCAGTTCGGCAGTTTCCATATGTGGAATGGCTGAGTAGGCTGGGGGTCTTCAAACCTGAAAAAGAGATTACCTAGGAGAGTATGACAGAGCTGTACAAACCACACATGGCACAGAGACAGCAGAAATGAATTGCTGTTTACTATCTGTTCCTGTATGTGTTTCATTTCAAAAGAAACTCAGTCTTTTGAACTGAAAGATTATACAATTAGATCAGACTAAAGAGTTAATCAGTGTAAAAAGGGCTGCCTCATATTCTTGATTTATTTTGGCTTTCTAGTTCTCAATTTTTCAATGCTCAGAAGATGCCCATTTTATTTTTGTGGAGAGATAAAATGGACATATAATTCTGTGCATATTTCTTTTATATAAAAGTCCAATATTGGGGCACTAGGGATCATAAGATGTGCTGCATTAAACTTATATTATGCAGCATCCTTTTGTGTGGTTGAGCCACACTGAAATATACAGGAAAATGGGAAAAATAAAGCTTTGTTACTATAAATTATGGTATCATTCTTCAATTTGCCGTATTTATGAAATTATTCTAAAAGACAAAATAAATCATGAAGGAATACTATATTTGAGAAAGATAAATACTGAAGAAATATGCAGCAGAAGAAAAGAGAAAAAAAGAGCCTTTGTGTATAGCTGCAGCTATGTTATAGATATGTTATAGAGGTTCTGTTGCTCTGTGATACAACAGGGTAAAATAAATATTATAGGCAGTGCTAACAGTTTTTATTAGACAAGTATGTATGCTCAGAGAAAGCAGAAAAGCTTTCAGGCACACAAGCCCTGCAGATATGAAACAAGCAGACAGAAGTCAGCTTCCAGTGTTTTAATAAAGCACTGACCTCCTACAAGCTCTGCCTGCTAAAACCTAGACTCAAACCAGAGCTTCTGGAGCTCAGCAGATGTACACAAATGCTCTAGGCAACAGCTCATCATTGCGGCTGTCTCCAAAGTAGGGAGAAAATACAGAGGTAAAAAGAATGATGGTTTCATGGAATGGAAGAAGAATCAGACAAAAATGTTTCCCAAAGTCCTCCCATCCTAAACTCATCCTTTCCATACTCTTTTTTTTCTAGTGGAAAGGCATCTCACACTTTCTCACTAATCTCTCTGAGAATGTCCTAAAGACTAAGAAACTCACTCTCTGTTCTTTCAAGTATGACTGCTGGAGAGGACACAAGAAACCTGAAGAGTATCTTAAAGAAATGACAGGGAGAGGACATAATATGTCTGTGTTCAAGAAGAGCTACACAACAGCTGTAGTTTTGTTAGACAGTTGTAGCTGAGGATTTATGGCTTACAAACAGATATGTGTGAAATCTTTTCATAAGGAACATTACTTGGTCATTTTTCTTCTCAATTTTATATCTTTCTGCAATGGAATTAACATTTTACTACCAAGAGTAGTCACAATATTCATATCTTTAAGGCTAATCCTTTGACTTGGCGTCAAATTTATGAATGCACATTGCACAAAACATTGAAATTTACACAGAAAAAAAAATGCTTGTCAAATACCACGAGAAGTAAACAAGAACATGATAATTTTAATGCAGTTTTTCAGCACAATTCTTTTTCATAGGATTGCCGGGTGGAATGGTCCACTGTGCTACACTGATGGAAAGAAAGCACATTGTAGGCACCATGTTTTCACTGTAGATAAGTTGCTACAGTTTTCAGAGCATTAAACTGTTTAAATTAACCTTTGAAGTTTCTTTGCACATATTTGTCCATAAAGTGTTGAAGCTGCTATAGCTCAGTGCAACAACGAAAGGCAGAACTGTAAACAACATATTTACCGTCAGTATTTCCACTCCATCTAATCCTCTAGGGTTTTGTTAACTTCCATCCATGTGAATGACAAAGATTGAACCTGTTCAGAAATATGCTATTTTGTATAATAAAAGCCACGTATAATACAAACCAGGCAGTTATATTTATTGATTTTTATTATTTTGATGCTTTCTGTTGCCAACTTGCAAGCCTGAGCAATCCCATTTTTCATGTTCTGCACTCGTTTTCAGGACAGGACTTTTCCATAAGCATCAGAGTGTGTCTTCCACTCCTTAATCCTCCCTCTGAAATCATTGTCCCCTCTCAGGATATGATATGGCTCACAAAATGGGTGTTTGTGGAAAATCTCTTTTGTATTTTTGCCTCAGTTGATGTGGCCCCCTATTATGACAGTTAAGTGGGAATCATTCCTACCTCTCTAACTGCATGGTCTTCTACGTGCCTCATGCAACAAGGAGTTTCTTTACTTCAGAAACTTAAACATTAAAAACATATAGGACTTTAGTTCCTATGCTTCCCATATCTTTTAGTATGAGACATAGGATTTAAGGCTGAAATAGAGGCAACTCTATTGTTACCTACTCCTTTCCCAGCTCTGCTCCTTACAAGCCCAGAAATGTCTCTTGAGCATCCACAGCAGTGGGCAAGGGCAGGTCCCCCTGGTCAGCTTTCTCTGAGCCAACCCCACTATCTCAGCAATGGCACTCCCCCACATCATTAGTGTTCTTTCAGTAAACATTACCATGGGCCAATGGCTGATCAAAGTCCAGCACAGTCCATCTATTGGAGTTATAATTTCCTTTTGTGGATTGCTGCAAGGATCCTGGCATATTATTATGATGGAGACATTTATCCTAGATGATGCCCTAACACACAGAGTTCAATAGGAAAGCAATAGCATAAATGAAGATGGACTTCAAATATTAGTTGCTCTGGAAAAGTAAGAATGTGCCCACCATTTTTGACAAAAATTAAACCTCAAGAGCTTTAAATAACTTGACTGAGGTCAGAATGAATTGAATTATGAAATAAGCCTGGTGAAATGTCAACCCTAATTAGGGGCTGTCATTAAAATAATAGCACCAAAAATGAAAAATATGTATTCCAAGAGTTCAGTGATAACTGCTAACAAGGAGAAACTTATTTGGATACTGTGATGTTTTGGTGATACTATTTAGGGATGAATCTTGAG
This sequence comes from Pezoporus occidentalis, assembly GCF_034315485.1. NCBI lineage: Eukaryota > Metazoa > Chordata > Aves > Psittaciformes > Psittacidae > Pezoporus > Pezoporus occidentalis. Next base: position 1,030,811 of record NW_026916325.1, read on the forward strand.
GAACAGCTGCTGTCAGAATAATTTTCTTGACAATTATTATCATCTTATGTATCACTGATGCCACAACACAAGATAACACAGAAGATAAAGGGGATTCTTGATATGAGAAATTTACAGACTAAGTGCTAAAATTCATAGAATCATAGAATCATAGAACAGTTAGGGTTGGAAAGGACCTTAAGATCATCTAGTTCCAACCCCCCTGCCGTGGGCAGGGACACCTCACACTAAACCATATCACCCAAGGCCTCATCCAATCTGGTCTTGAACACTGCCAGGGATGGAGCATTCACAACCTCCCTGGGCAACCCATTCCAGTGCCTCACCACCCTAACAGGAAAGAATTTCCTCCTTATATCCAATCTAAACTTCCCCTGTTTAAGTTTTAAGCCGTTACCCCTTGTCCTATCACTACAGTTCCTGATGAAGAGTCCCTCTCCAGCATCCCTATAGGCCCCCTTCAGATACTGGAAGGCTGCTATGAAGTCTCCACGCAGCCTTCTCTTCTCCAGGCTGATCAGGACCAACTTTCTCAGCCTGTCTTCATACGGGAGGTGCTCCAGTCCCCTGATCATCCTCGTGGCCCTCCTCTGGACTTGTTCCAACAGTTCCCTGTCCTTTTTATGTTGAGGACACCAGAACTGCACACAATACTCCACGTGAGGTCTCACGAGAGCAGAGCAATGGGGCAGGATCACCTCTTTTGACCTGCTGGTCACGCTCCTGTTGATGCAGCCCAGGATACGGTTGGCTCTCTGGGCTGCAAGCGCACACTGCCGGTCATGTTCATTTTCTCATCAACCAACACCCCCAAGTCCTTCTCTGCAGAGCTGCTCTGAATCTCTTCTCTGCCCAACCTGTTGCTCTGCCTGGGATTGCTCCGACCCAGGTGTAGGACCTTGCACTTGTCATGGTTAAACTTCATGAGGCTGGCATCAGCCCACCTCACAAGCGTGTCAGGGTCCCTCTGGATGGCATTCCTTTCCTCCAGCGTATCAACCGAACCACACAGCTTGGTGTCATCGGCAAACTTGCTGAGGGCGCACTCAATCCCAATGTCCATGTCAGTGACAAAGATGTTGAACAAGACCGGTCCCAACACCGATCCCTGAGGGACGCCACTCGTTACTGGTCTCCAGCCAGACACTGAACCATTGACCACAACTCTGTGTGCGGCCATCCAGCCAGTTCTTTATCCACCGAGTGGTCCATCCATCATATTGATGTCTCTCCAATTTAGAGACAAGGATGTCATGTGGGACAGTGTTGAACGCTTTGCACAAATCGAGGTGGATGGAGCCAACTGCTCTGCCCCTGTCCATCAGTTCCTTTGCTCTATCATAGAAGGCCACCAAATTGGTCAGGCAGGATTTCCCCTTAGTGAAGCCATGCTGGCTGTCACCAAGCACCTTGTTGATTTTCATGTGCCTTAGCATGCCTTCCAGGAGAATCTGCTCCAAGATTTTGCCAGGCTCAGAGGTGAGACTGACTGGTCTGTAGTTCCCTGGGTCATCCATTTTCCCTTCTTGAAAATGGGGGTTATATTTTCCTTTTTCCAGTCATTGGGAACTTCACCTGACTGCCATGATTTCTCAAATATGAGAAATTAATTTATAAGTCCTCATTTTTCAATTTTGAATAAAATTAATATATAAATAGTCATTGAGAAAGGGCATTCTGTCTCAATTATAAGAGCATTTGATTTTACCTTGCATTTCAGAGTGCTCTAAGCAATTAAGTTAATGAAATGTAAAAGAACTCAAGTGGCATTTTGTGTGGTTCCATAAATTTATGCTTTCATATTTTATTTTATTTCAGAGTTATTTGGAAGAAGGATCATCACTGAAATAATTGAATTACATCCTCTTGAATTCTATGGCATATTCTTTTCCTGGTTTTATAATTGCAAATTTGTGTATATGGCTCAGAAATACTTTTGTGAAAACTGAATCTGAAATATCTACTTTGCTGCCCCAGGGTAGCTGATAACTATACTGTTTTCTCAAGTGTCACATCTTCCTGAAAACTTCTTCTGCACTGATGGATTCCTTTATTAATTTTTTCATTCAAAAGATCAATATTAATCTTTTCTCAAGGAGATGAGTAAAGAGATGAACATGGCTTCTGCTCATTTCTATAAAAGTACAGGTAAGTCCCTGATCAGCAATGTCAGTATCACAGGCACATCAGCACAGAACCTTCCCCTGTTGAAATATTTTTATTTATACATATTAATGGGTAATAGAGGGGGGCTGTACAAATAAATTTTGATTATATCAAACTATGGTGTAAGACCAAAGTCACATAAGAGCTAGAATAAAATTTCACATATAGTTTGAACCTTATATGAAAAAAAAAAAAAACACCAAATCCATTCCTCTGTTATTCAAAGGTCTTAATATTCAAGATTATCTCCTTTCCCTCTGAATTTGATTAAAATAAAATCATTCAATGTGTAATTAAATTTCTTTTGACTGAATTTGTTTTTCTCAGTTTGAAAGAGGGAAATATACTCTTAGCTTTAGCTGCTGTCTTGTTTCTTTTTATTTATTGAGGGGCATTTATGCCTATCAACATAAAATACAGTGCACACTTTTCATACTGATCCCCAAATCGTTCTTGTATATATGGGAATTGCTTAACTTCATCAGCTTAATCTTAGATAAAATTGAAATTTAATATTGAAATGGAGAAGGAGAAACACAAGAGCAAGAGTACAAGAACTGGTATGAACAGAAATGTCTGGAGAGATTTTGTATTTCCCTCTTAACCTGGCCAGACCTAGCTGTACACACCTTTTCAATTAGCTATAAACAAACATTGAAATAAATCTGACTTTCAAGCTCACTGAAAAAATTTGGTAGTCCAGGTATCCTCAGTTACCTACTTTGGGATACAGCTACAAAGTCTGATGGTAATTCGGTGTGAAAAGGCAGTCATATCTGGCTGGAGCCTGGGTCACTTTGGGATGTCACATTGCAGCACAGAGCTGGAGCATTGGATTAGTGAGCACTGACAGTTGTTACTTAAAAATTAGTGTTTTATAACCTAACAAAGAAACAAAACACACACACACACAAAAAAAAAACCACAAAAAAACACAAACACGTGCTGGTGTTAGATTACGTAAAGGAAAATCTTTAACCTCCAGTAGCCACAACATGTTCTTATTCTATTTAATGCAATGGCTAAAATGCAAGTGATTTGGTCCATATGAATTAAATCACAAATGCCCCACTAATGTGTTAGGCCCCCTGTGTGTTTCACTGTGTTTAATCTTGCCAGACTACCCTATTCTGACAACATACAAAGTTATTTTGCCTTGCTGTAGAGCAGTAACACCTCTTACAGAACCACACAAAAGTCTCTCTTAATAAAACAAACCAGGCTGGGACATGGGACTTGATCATCCGTGCTGTTAAACTGTCAGGCTGCTCCATGACCAGTTGGGCAGAGTTTAGCAGAGGCTGAGCAACACTTCCAATGTGTCGCTCAGGGTAAAAGAATACTAAGGGTAAAAGGATTCAATAGCACAGATGCTACAGAATGGTCCCATGTCTGTTTAATTTCCTGGTACAGACAATGACACAAAGTCTGCCTCTCCTTCTCCCTCCACAGCTGGCTAGGCAGTTATTTTGCTTTCCTTTTCAAACCTCCTTTCAACACCTCTTCCAAAAGTTGTCAAAATATGTCTTAACTGTATAAAATAGGCTTGAGACCTGGACTCACACTGTGGTGGCATTTCTTAAAACAGCAGGAGTATGAACCTGAATGTAAGGAAAAGAGCTTAACTTTCTTCACTAAGGTTGCTATTTGAAATACCAAGCAAATTAACTAATTGTGAGTAAACTTTGTGTAGACAAGATAAATCTGAAAATAGATTATGCTCTTTGTATATTTCTTTTGAATAAGATATATCAATATCAATTGACACCATTGAGAATACAGATGTGATTTTGTATTCTGGTATTAACAATTATTAATTAATGATTTTTTTTTCTAATTAGTTGTTTTTGGACATACGAAAATATAACATATGGCTTAAATCAATTACCAAAAGTATTTTTCAATTTTGTAACTGTTCAAAAGGCTGTGCAAGAGAGTTTCATGGAATAAAGACATCAATGACCTCCATCAAAAGAGAAGTAATAAGACTTAAGTGATCTAAATTCTATTATGCTTTAAATTCTTTGGGAAAAATTTATATTGCTGGTGAAAGATAATCTAAGACTTGGCAGATGGTCCTAGTTGTGATTTACAGACAATCTCTGTTAAAAATGCATACATTTTTCCAAGTCTGAATTTCTTCACCTAAAATTTCAGTGACAGAATTTGTTTTCATTGTTTTCTGCATATTCCACCCAATAAATGTAAGATATTTAACTAAATAAAGAAAGACAAACTTGTACTTGTTTTAGGCTGTGAGATGTAAATCCAAAAGCTAAAAATGCAGTTGTGTGGATTCCCATTGACACTAACAAGACCTACACCTGCAACCTGTGGAGGAGACCTGAATCTTTGTGAAAAGAGGAGAGAAACTTCATGTATTTCTGAATGAATCCTCCACCCTGAGAGGCAAAGTATAACCCGTACAATATATTCATGCCATGCATCTGGTGGTAAGGCACTCACTTGTCCTACATATTTGTATTTCTCATCCTTCAGTTTTTGCTCACACACATACAAAGGGAAGAACAAGCAAAGCAGGTTTTGTGCTATCTTTGTGTTTTCCAAGTGATGTGAAAAAACTGTAATATAGTGGTTAACCTACCCCAGTGTGTGCTGTGATGATACTCCTCAACATTGGCTCAGATTACCTTCATGTTAATCAGGTGTGTCTGAGACAGACCACTGATTAATTTGGGAAATGGTGAATAAGAAAGCATGTTTGGACTCAGCTTAGACACATAGCAAGAACTTGACCGTAATTACTCTTCAGCACTTTCACCCACAACTATATGCAAAAGGATTTGTTTTTTATTAGATATAGCTGGTCTCCCAGGAAGGAGTGAGGCACATTGACAGTCAACGCATGGGAGAGCGGAGCTGTCCCAGGCATGCAGTGCGTGTTCAGTGGATAGCCAGAGGATATGATTTGATTTTCTACTGCCTGCCAGTCTCGGAGCTTTCACAAACACAGATCTTGCTTTTAAGGATAAAAACACTGAATTATTTAAAGCTAAGAAACTGGCTGCCAGTTATGCATATTAATTGCTTATCAATAATATTTTCATTTAAATACATCATGTTTACAGTGGATAACTGGCAGCTGCCTCACAATAATGTTAATTTGCTGTGAAGTTCACTCTGCAATTACTGATTTTCCAGGTGAGCTGATAAGCATCTGAAAGCCCAACAGCTACAGTGAGATTCCTGAGGCATTCCCTTCTGTTTATAGTGCCAGAAAAGTCTTGAAGCCTAACAAATTCTTACAGTAAACTTGGGTTTTTTTTTGTATTCTCTATTAATACACATAAAAATTACTTGAATTTTAGGATGTTGATATTGGAATTGGAGCATAATCTTGGCAGAGGTAAAAATCCTGCTGTTCGTTGAATATCTGAAATGGCAAATTATAGATGGAAATTTTGGTACAAATCTTTATCTAAAAGTTTGAAAAAATCTATAAAATACTAGGTAAAGAGCTTCTTGATACGATCTACTTGAATAAAAAGTTTGCAAAACCTCATCGATAAGTTATGAACATTTTAAATACATGCTAAAAAAAAAAAAGAAAAGAAATGCCATAGTATCTCTTGCGTTTCTATGCCAGTCTTACTTGGTAATACATTTCTAATTCCACTTGGGGGAAAAAAAAAGGGAATATAAAGATCAGAAGAAGCTGACAGGCTCATACCCTTTTAGAGAGGGCAAACCGATTTCCAGAAATAGTCACAACCAGATTTAAAGCTGGTAGATTAACCTGCTTCACCCTTTTTGCTGTGCTACAGGACAGTAAAAATGGGAATGGGGAGCGGGAAAGGAAAGGAAATAGAAAAGAGGGTTGCAAAAAACAGGCAAAGGGCTGTACATGTTGAGCACCTGCATCTCAGACAGACATGGATGCAAATTGAACAACACTGTGGCTCTTTTCCATGCTTTCTAAACACTAACTAACTAAGCAAATGAAACCCCTAAATTATAACATTATCCCTTCAGCAAACAAGCGTCCAAGAAAATACATAAGCTGAACAGTTTTGACATTCTCAGCACCTTCCCTGATGCTAAACTGGAAAAGTTCTTGCAAACGCTGTATTTGATGAGACAGGGTCAGCATGTCCTTTTTCAGATTTACACCATGGATGAGGAATAAACACCTTACTTATAAATGTAAAATGATCAACACATGATTTGTGGTTTAATATTAGGGCAAACTATTCTGTGATTCTATATCTATGAAATATATGATGAGTATGGACTGAGGTTGCAGAGCAAGAAACTACTACTTCCTGTAAAGCTGGAAGTTTTTTTTGTCAAACGGTAATACTTCAGAATTTAAGAATGCGTATAAAACGTAACCTTTATGAAACCTGACTGGTTTGACATCTTTTCATTGAATTTGGAAGGAGGGAACTTACAAATTGTGAGCAATAGTGGAGTTGAAGATAGAAATGTTTCAGGAAGAAAATATTACTGATTATTAAAACACACTTTTTCAACTTTTATCTCACTTTATCTTTTACCTCGATTTCAGAAAAGGCATTTGTGATAATTAAGAATTAGTTAATATTTACATATAGCTTGACAAAACTGTATCCCGGTATATAGATAACCAGCATGTATCAGCATCATTTATTTATCTGAATCAGTTTTGCCCCAATTCTCTTCTACCTGGCTGTAAACTCCTAAAGACAGGGGCCTATCGTTCCAGCTTTTCATTTACTTCTGCAAATTATGGAATAATCGTGTCTATCCATGCAGCCCTCCTACTCTTCCATTCTATTTTCTCTTTTTAGAGGAACATCAAAGTTTTCTTTTCCACTCTCACTGATTGTGAGCTAGTGTTAATTTCCTGGATTCTAGAAAGTGATTTCTGGATTGCAGTGGAGCTAGCTGAAAGTCAGGCTTATTGATTCCTAGAAACTGAGTGAATCATTTCTCATACACTAAGACAGTTCCTTCCATTGTTATACAACACATTTTAAATATCACATGTAAAGTTTTATTTTTGTGTGAAATATTATATTTCAGCAGATATAAAGGATCAGATTTAAGCCTGCTGTAATTTAACTAATTTCATCAAAAGCTCACCGAAGTTCAATTTGCTTTTGATCTTCAAATGCTAGAAGAGAGATGGGTGTGATTCCATGGAGTCATATGTTATTCTTGCATTTTAAGATACACTGAATCATAGTGGTTTTAAAATAAAGTGTTTTTAAAGGTTTGGCTGGGTTTTTTTCCCAGAAAATACTGGCTTACTGGAACTGAAACTTTTTGCCATTGTGGTATTTTCCAATTCTTTCCCTGGGACAGTTTTCAGAAATAAAAAAAATTGACTTGCACAGCTCACAAAATAAAAACCTATCCATCACTTATATTTTGATTTTTTGAACACTCTGTAGATGTGAGAAGATCCACCTAGTCATCTGATCCACCTTTAAGACATCTGATGTTACATCAATGTGAAAGAGGATTTTTGGCATACTCTCTCTTTTTAACCCATACCCAAGAATGAAAATAACCTTGAATTAATTACAGTTCAGAACAGAAATCTTTTTTGAAATGCTGAGATTTTACAAGACTATGAAAGAAACATGAAAAGTTTTTAAGATGAAATTAATGGCACTGTGAAAACACACATATCAATATGGGGAATATGCATATAAGGGGAGGATAAGTTTCTCATTCCCTCTACCCATATGGTATGTTTATTGTCCATGGAGGATAGCAAGCTATTTGGAACTTACTGCTCTTGCTGATTCCAGAGATCCTTTCCTTTTTAATGCAGGTTTAAAATGTACCATGGGCAGGAAAGCTTTAGACTTAGAGTCTACATTTTATAGATATTCAGAGTAAAATGTAGAACTCTGCATACTTTCTGCTTGAGAAAGACAAATACTGAGCAGATACTTCCTATAAATCTCTTTGCAGCAGAGATTTCCACCAGGACAACGTGGAAGTTACTTGCACTAGGACTGTTGTTTCAGAATTCCAGTACCCATGAAATTGTTAGAAATGTTTGCAGAAGAACTTCAATCGATAATTTTTATTTTCCATTTTAAGGTTTCTAAAATTCAAGCGATTACACTAGATAGGGGCTGGATAATTATTTGACCACTTTTTGTGCAACAGTGCTGCCTCACTATACAAATTAAATGTATAACTAAACGAAATGAGACAATATGTGCTCATTTTGGGCTTAGTTTTCTTCCTAAAAGCATCAGTATATACCTTCTCTGTACATTTGATTTACTGAATTGGATGAATGATTACCATGCAATGGTTATTAGGCCATACAGACAATAGTTTCCCAATACCCAGATCCAGGGCATTGTTTGATTTGTTTGCTTAGATGCAACTTCTGGGTCCCAATCATTCTCATGATCTCTGTTGATGGTGAAAATAAAATCCCAGTGGATTTTATTTTCCATGCCAATGGATGCTTGCTCTGATTTCAGCTGGGATAGAATTAATTTTCTTTCCAGTAGCTGGTACAGTGCTGTGTTTTGGCTTTAGCCTGAGAACAATGCTGATTAACACACCAGTGTTTTAGTTGTTGCTAAGCAATGCTTACCCTGATCAAGGAAGTCTCATGCTCTGCCAGTGAGGAGGGGCACAAGAAGCTGGGAGGGAGCAGAGACAGGAGACCTGACCCAAACTAGCCAAAGGGGTATTCCATAGCACAGCACGTCCTGCCCAGTATGTGGGGGAGTTACATGGAAGGGATGAATTGCTGCTGAGGTCAGTCTGGGTATTGGCCAGTATGTGGTGAGCAACTGTGTTGTGCATCACCTGATTTTCTTTCTTTGGGGGTGGGATTTATTCCTTCCTCTCTCTTCATTTCCTGTTATTGTTGTTGTACTATATGTTAATTTTATTTCAATTATTAAACTGTTGTTAATGCACAGGTTTTTACTTTTTTTATAGTTCTCTTCCCCATACCCCTGGTGAGTGTGGGTGGCAGTGAGCAAGCAGCTGCATGGTACTTAGCTGCCAGATGGGCTTAAACCATGACAGTGCTGTTTGACAGTCAATACTACCTTTCTTAGAACCATTCTCTTCCAAAACTCTAAAGAGGGAACAGAACAGAAACCAATTTCAACAGAAACCAGAAGAGGAAACAGCCAGAAGAGTCCTGCCACCTACGCACACATTAACCTTGTTACAGCTTTCTCCTGACTCACTGACACTTGCCATGTCTTTAGGATTCCTTTATTGGATGGAAATGTATGTCCGAGAAGTTCTTGGAAACAGAGGTTCAGCAGAAGTACTGATTTTATGTGTCTGTCCCTTAAGGACCTCATTCAATGCCCACTTAATTATATTGCACTGCACCTTAACATGATGTATGCTTTCTTTCAAATTAATTGTTATTTTTGCTGTTTATACATATTTACATAGAAACAGGTTGGGTTTAGCTTCAAAAGAGAAAAAATCTAGTGAGCTAGAACATTTGGTACTTTGCACCCTCTTCACAAATTCTCTCATCAAAAAAAAAAGCAGGTTATGATATATGTGCCTTTCACCTTTTTGTCAATGTACATTCATCCCTTTGCAATTTTCCAGCAGTTCCAATAGTACAGTCCAAGAAAATGAAGGATAGCAGCATAAATCAAATCCTTTGCAAAATACAGCAGTGCATGCTTCAGAATTTTCCTCTTGTTTCAAACATTTGAACTTCCTTTATCCATAAACACAAAAAGGTGGACTTGCCACTTTCTTTCGTCTCCAAGGACAAAGAAAAATGGCAGGCTTCTTCCTTTGGAAAGAGGTTTATAGTGATACCCCCACTTACTTCCGGTGACCTTTTAAAGAAATTTAATTTTGAACACTGTCCAGCCAGGAAATGCTATGCTGTGCATTCACTAATTGAAAATTTGACTTCTTTTTGTCACCTGAAGCATCAGAGCTTTTCTAGGAAGGGAGGATTGCCATGTTACCTTTTCTTTGGTGATGGTTTGGATGGTTTTCCATCTCAATTCTAAATTGCCCTTCCAGAATATTATTTTAGAAATAAAATAAGGTTTGTGTGTCTGAAACCAGAGCATTCAGAACTAACTAATTCCTCAAATGGAAAAATTATTAATAATCTAGTCAAGAATCTCCTTTTGAAGTAATTCCTTCAGTATCCACGTTTGGTACCAAATTAATGATAAAAGTTTATGTATGGATACTAAGGCGATCATGCAAAATGAGAGGGCTTAATTGTTGCAACTTTGTGAAAGTCCATAATGTGAAGACACAAACTTCATGAGCGATTCACTTTCCATTTCACCATTCAGACATTTCCCATACTTAAAAATAATCCTTTGACCTATTTGCTTTAATACTTGTCTCTAACAGCTTTGACTTCATTTAGCATCCCACTGTATCTGCTGCCTTTCTCTTACAGAAACTCTCTTGCTTTTTTCTCTCTGACCCATTTTGCTCTCTAGCTAATGGCAGTACACCTACAGTTTTTATTTTCTTCTTGTCGTTTCTGCCCCTGACTTTTCCCATGCTTGTTGTGTTCCTGGGAATGATGACCAGTGGTAGTGAGACAAGCTCTCCATTCAACACTGGCAATAAAATGTCATCTGTGTCAAAGCTTGCCAAACCCTAATTCATATAAATATTGCCTCATCACTTGTAAAGTTTTCAACTAAACCAAATAAATCTTCTCCCTGAGAGCTTGCCTACTATTTGATAGGCAATGAATCTGTATGTGTGTGCCTTTGTGTCATTTAACATAGTGCCATTGCCTAAGAAATCCAAATAATTGATAATATGTATGAGTTAGATGATATATTCATCTCAGCTGGCTGTAGGTACTTGAAGTGTTTTAGTTAGGAGTTTGATTGCCTGATGTATCTCCTCAAATCAACAAGGAAATATGGACATCACTGGAAACAAATTAACCAACTACAGTTTTAATTGTCCTCTGGATACTCATTCTTGAGTAGTTCCTAAACAAGGTAGGATGAATCTGGATTTATATCCTAATTGGCAAGTTAGTTGGTGAAATAAATGAATGAAAGGTTGGAGTCCATAGATCTCAATTCTTTCATAGCCTCACTGTTTCTGAACAGGATGAGCAAACCCTCTGAGTCAGTCCTAGTACCTCAATAGAAACTCTGCTGACTAACTAAGCAAGAGGCACAATTTAAAAGACAAAAAAACAGCATAAAGTAACAGCTAATTGTTGTGACAAACAACCTGCAAGGACATAACAATCACTGAACTATTTATAAAAATAACAAAGCTATATGATTTCGCTATGGGACTAACAATTCCAGAGACAGAAATAGGTTTTATGCCTAGACAGTTCAATGAAGGAGTAACACTTCTAACATATTTTGCATTCAAAATAAATTGTATTTAATTGAAATGTTTTATCAGGCTTTGTCAGCTGCAGCCTATCTCAAACATAAAGACAAAACATACTAGACATCTCCCTTTTCTATTAGAGTTGTTTGCAGTTCTGCACATATCCTGAACCACAGTACTCTGAGCAAGTCCTGTTTCTCCTCCAGGGCTGACTCAGAACTGATGTTCCTCTGTGCTGCTGTAGTGCAGCAGACAAGATTATGTCTTGTTTAGAGCATATGCACAACACTTAGGGTCTCAAAAACGTGTATGTATGCCCACTTATACAAACAAAATACAAAGAAAAGGATGAAATCTGCCTTTTTCTGTAATAACATCATTGGTTCTAGAGCATTTATAAAAAAAAAAAAAAGCTCAGTTGCCACCTCATCATAGAAATATGACCCTCACACAGCTCAGGATCTGCTTGCTCATTTCTGAAGTCAAGAACGTGATGCTGTGGAGAAGAGCACAGGCCAAAAACAGTGCATGTAAGCAGCAATATCATAGCACTCATAACACAGAATGTGGTTTGGCTCTGAGCCCAAATTCAGATACATTTCTCAAGTGAGATCCTAATTTCCCATCTGAGACTACACTTTTTTTTTTTTTTTAAACTTTTCTGTTAAAATGCAATTAGTCTAATTTAAAATCACAGAGAAGCAGTACCAATAGTTGTCCTTCCCAACAGAGCTTGTTCTGCAAATATGTTATTTGCTCTAGTGGTGGAAAATCAAACAGATTTCAGCTGTAGAAGAGAGAAAAGGGGGAAACACAGGTAGCAGATGTCTCTTGAGAGGCAAGAGGGCTTACTGTCTAGCTGATACTGGTGTGTGGCTGTATGAACACTTTTCCCCCTCCGATCTAGTGCAAGTTAAACAGTTCAGTAGAAACCAGCTATTTGAAGCCATAGTTAAATAAAACAGAAGTTTAGCTTTGATTCCAGCTGTATCCAATTATGGTTTCAACCCTGCCTATAAAGGGATACAATTTTACAAGCTTAGGATGCAATCTGTGCAACCTACTTGAACACAGGGAAATGTACAGTGTAAGTGTCCCTTGGGACTGTTGGCTGATGGATAGCATCTAGAAGGTTATGCTGTGTGCTCAAAACACATATATAAATCTTTAATTTATACATATGTCAATAGAAATATAAATTGTCATGAGGCAACAAAACTCTGCGTTGGTTCTGTCCCAAGCACTGTCTTTTGTAAAGGTACTTAACAAAATCCAATGGAGGTTGATGACATGATTGAAATCAGACCAGAAAGTTTAATGCATGAAGTTACAGCTTAGAACTAAAGCTTCCCTTATGTGGAAGAACAGAGCATACCCGAGAGCAATTAATCCTTCTGAGCCAACTTTAACTTAGTGTCAAAATGAGTGCAAACCTTGATATTTACTATGCCAACACCTAAGCAGGTCCCTGGTGGCAACACAGCATTTCCAATCATCATCAAATAAAGTTTAATAATCCTAAATACTTGCAAGAAGTTGACTGGGTCAGCTAAAAACTTGAATTTGCCTGTGTGTGATACATTTAAAAAATATCACTATACAAGACATGCATAATAAGGGGGGGGGGGATTTGAGGTCTTTTCTTGCTGCTTATTCTCTCTTCACAAGTTAATTAATCTTCATTTGTAACTTCTTGTATGAGGAGGAAGATACTTTTTCCTGGTGCTGGGAAGCTACTATGTTATTTTATGCAAAGTATTATGCTTAAGCACACAGAAGAGGCTCAACTCAAAGACAGATAATCCCTGTTGGAGCAGGTCCAGAGGAGGGCCATGAAAATGATCCGAAGACTAGAACACTAGGGGTGTTGGACTAGATGATCTTTAAAGGTCCTTTTCAACCCAAACTGTCTGGGATTCTGCAAAAGACCACTGATACACTTCTGGCTTTATGCCCACTCTTCATAAACTGCAACATTGTCCTCCCACAAATACAGGAACTTGCAACACTGTCCTCTGTACCTCCTATAGGGAGGCCACTTAAGCTAACAGGGAGAAGATATTCTTTAATGGATGGAGTTTGTTTTCTGCTCTTCATGCTTGTAGAGCAAAGATATAGAAGAAAGGCAACACAGACTTCCAGTGGATGCATGGAGTTTGTGTTTCTCTGTCCTAGAGCAAGTTCCTCAAAGGCTATGACTAACAACACGCGTTGAAATATTTTTTTCAAACTTTACCTTTGTAGAGGGACCAGGTCACTGTTAAATCCTAGATGTGGCAGTGGTTTGGGGTCATTCTGCTATATGCCTCCTTCATCTGCCCAATTTATGCACCTAATGAGTTCTTACCTATAACCGCACAAACCTTTCTCTGGTGACTTACACCTTGTTGGAATTTGACACGTGCTAACAGCTTCGTTTTTCAGGCAGTGAAATGTGTAACTCTATAGAGAACTGAATAAAAAAATCAGCCTGGCGATAGGGGTGTCATAACTCTCTCCCAGATCCAGCAGCCTGTCACTAAGCGAGAGTTGCATCTACCTATCTCCCTCAGAGCAATTCTTTCAGATTTACCTGGGGAAATTCTTCAAACAAAAGTGAAGGAGCAGCAGTCATTGTTTATACATTTTTTTAAATTATTATTATTTTGCATTTACAAAGGTATTTCAGATAAAGTAACTACATTAACAAGTTTTCCTGCAGTCAGCTGAGGAAAGTGAGGCACTTCTGCCTGATTCAGCTTTCAGACCAGTACAAAAAAAGGAATAATGTCATTCCACTTATCTTTTTGGCACCAGAAAATTAGTGATCCTAGCAGCTATTTGGTCTATTGATTTAAAATGGGTTTAAAGTATCTTCTAAAAAGGGCTTCTGGATCACTTCTTAAGCATAGCCAAACTAGACATGTCTGCTGTGGTGTTACATGCAGCAGTCTCGAAGTCCAGTGCCAGGCATTTCAAGTCTAACAGTTAAATAATATAATGTGTGTCTGAAATATGCTGTTATATTTATACAGGACACCAAATGAGTTGCGATCTTCAGTATCGTCACATTATTACACTATATTGCTTTGGTACATGGTAGCACTTTCTATACATGTAGCTGAAAGCCAGAGCTCCAAAATGCTTACCTCACTCAGAATATTAATTACAAAATCAATCTGAAGTTTTACAGAGTAGACTTACTGAATCTCTGAATTTGCAGAAACAGCACAGTAAAAAATATGAGTAGTTTCCTTTTTGACTTTAAATTTTTAATTAACATATAGGCAGAATGATTTCTCTATGCTTGTCTATGCTCATCAAATACATGGGTCTAAATTGCCCTATATTTCCATTAAGGCATTTACGTTTGTTCTTGGCTTGGTTATGAAGTCAGAATCAAACTCCATCTAAATATCCTAACTCCCAGAAAGATTAGAAATATTCAGTTAAACTTTCTCCTATAAAGTTCTGCTACTGAACGTTGGTCTTTGTCTCTTACTATTTTGGGGGGTGAGCAAAACTTGTAAGAATCACAACAGTTTAGGAGAAGGAAGTAAGTCTAATTCATGTGTGATCTTATAACCTACATAAAGTATGAGGGATCCCAGCAAATCTGCAGTGAAAGCATACACTAAGAAGGAATCTGTGGCTTAAGTGCTTTGACACATATGAAGACATTATTTGCCTGAAGGGCGAAGTTTCTGACTAGTTTTGAGATAATGAAAAAGAACCCCATAAATATATGCCTTCATCACACCAGAAATCAGATTAGATTATCTGAAGAATCATTCTGAATCTTGGTAGCTCCTAGCTTCATCCAGAGGCCTCCAGCTCACAAGTAATCAATGAAGTATCAAAAATACATCAGAATATAAAAACTTTGCTGGAAAGAGGTGGGAGCTATCACTCGTAGCTCATAAGTAAGTCAGGAGTGGTAGACCAAGGTAGTGGTCCACCACCAGCCTGATTTTAATTGCTTTTGCCTTCAAACTTGTCAGGAGTGACATCATCTGAAGGATGATGAACAAGATTGGTTTATCCAAGTTCTACCACCTGTAGACAACCCTGCCGCTCCAGGGCAGCCTACATCTGATTTTCCTTACAATGATGTTGCCTGGAACCTTCCTCAGACCACAGCTCCATCTCTGTGACAGAGCTCCTGGGAATTTAATACTTGTGGATTCCTAGATGTGACATGGATATTTAATAATAGTATTAATAAGTGCTGGGACTATATGAGAAATATGTCAGTTCAACCTCTCTTCTTTCATGTCAGAGATAATATGTTACAATAAGCCTACAGATTCCATAAAAAAAAGTGAAACTTAAATTTGATACATCATAAAAATAATTTATATTCTCCAAATGCATTTAGGATGATTTAAATACTAACCACTTTACAATTTTAAAGTATGCAGAGATTCCACTTTGAATTCTGAGATCAATAAAAATTAACTATGTTTGGTGCCACTGTAGCCCAGAAGCTTTTGAGACATAATGTTCATTAAAAAAAGGAAGTCAGAAGTTTACTGAGGTTTATTGAAACCGTGATATCTTACCAATGCAACTTGCTTATCAGCTTTTCACCAAGCTTTTAATTTTCTAGAACAAACAAATGTATCAGCAAGATCAATTTTGTGTTGGCCATTAAAATGGCAAGATTAAAACCCAGGCTCAAACAGAAATCATTTCCAACTTTAACTACAGAGAGTGTATCATTAAAGTGTCCTCTAGGCAAAAGAGTCTGCCATATATCAGCATGATATATGATGCTAAATTGTTGGATTTCAGTTCACAAGGGAAGGTATTCCTCACTGCAGCTATGAGCCCTGAGACAAATGAGAATTTAGTGCATGTTTCATTTTTAATTCTTCCTGGCAAGGATGTGAAACAGATAAAATAAAACTCTATTATGACTGGTAGAGTGGGATCTTCATTTTAAATGGCCTATTAATACATTAACTGGAGGAGAAACAAGATAACTTGATGTCTTAATGTAGAAGCACTTGTTACTGTCCAAACCCTGTCTAGTAGCAGCTCATTCTTATGTCACTGTTGTTCCTGGAATGACACTTAGGTCACTGCTATGTGCTACAATTTAAAAAATGCTTACTCTCTGAAGACAGCAGTGGTCTGCACTGGGTTTAATTTTTTATTTTTTAAACAATCTGCATTCAGGCACCTGTGTATAATTTTCTTCATTACCAGCTTCTTCACATTCTGACTGTCTTTTAAGTGCCTGCCCCTGTATCCTCTGCATTGCAGACAGCTGCTGTAGATTGTATTGATTTTAACTGATGCTGGTGGCTTGGTTTGCCTTAGTTCCCAGTATAAATTACCGAAATGTCATCCACAACCTGTAAAATATTTGGCATAACATTTCTACATACATAAACAAAGGAAGAACAACTTTTATATGAGCTGTAATATCAGAAAACACTTTTCAATTTTATTTACTGTAATTGTCTTATTTTTATTTTCCTTTTTATTCAGTTCACATGAAAGGGTTAATATGATAAGCCATGCCTAGTGATGAAAGAGTCTGCACTTCTATAGGTTTTTTGTTTAAAAAGTTAACACCTTCAGCCTCCTGGGGTAATCAATTTAGTTTTACAATTTTCTTGGGAGTCTGCTGAAACTGCTCCTATCTTCTACGGGGGAAACCACTGGTAGCAGCTATAACAAAGCATATTTTAAAAGCCTGGTAAAATCCATTTAGAAGGTACAGGCATTATGTATACCTGTGCTGGACACTTGCTTTACCTTGAATTAAACTTGAACAATTTCATTTATTCAGTCTTCATTTTAGATGCTGTTTATCCTTGAAGAAATGACCAATGTAGGAAACGTGCTATCTCTCAGTATGCGAGACGAAATCAGACCCACCAGACTAATTTTATATTTCTTTCCGTAGGAGCAGACACATACATTTTAATTCTCTTTCCTAGCAGACCATGCAGAATGCATTTTTTAATTATATACATCTAACTTCAGCAACCACAAAAATCTCTGCAACTCTCCATGTAAGTAGTACCTGACTCATGTCAGATATATGGGGCAGAACACAACTTTCAAAATTCACTTTAAGCAGCTGGTTAAACCTAATCTCCCTAGCTGTTTAGCTGTGTCCCTCTGTGCATGTCAGCCACCCTACTCTGAGGAAGTGGTTAACAGCTCAGGCCCAAGGTACCAGAAGGTACCTCCCTGAGGTGCCCCTGGAATTTGACTTGCAAAGTTTCTCAGATCATACCAGATGCTATCAAAGCAGACACCCTGCAGGACATATTTGTGACTACCCATTTTTCACCCTGCCATTTCTGTGTAAAGTGTGATGAATTCTCTTTTCAGCTTTACAAGGTCAAATCTCCATCTCCTAACCACAATAGGTAGCTATTCTTGAAGGCAGAATAAGGACGGAGGAATGCTATCCTACTCACCAAGAGAAACTAGCTCAAATTTCTTTGGACCACAGTGCCAATAACATTAAGTAGAACTATGATTACATTATTCACTTTGGAGCAGAGAGTTGTGTCCTGGCCCACTTCCAGAAAACTACTTGTGCATTTTCTAATTAAACATAAAAATAATTCTAGGAACAGGAATCAGACCTAAACCAAAGAGAGGTCCCTTTCAGCTGAGTGCCCATTGGTCAAATCATTAAAAAACAAAAAATCCTTCTAAACCCTTTCTGCCCCAGTGAGCTCTGTGAGGGACCTGTCTCCCCACACATAAAAACAGCCTCCTCAAGGCTGGAAAACCCTCATTGTTAAAGTACCTTCAAGTGAGAAAGGAAAAGTTACTTTAAATCTAAAGCAAAGAAGCACATTGGAATGTTCTAATTATCTCAGTTCTGTATTTAAGTGTATCTAGGCAAAGGTGTGTGTCACTACAGTCAGATGTACATGAGTTGAGCTGGGAGGAAAGTAAACAGCTGATCTCTGAAACCCTGTTACCATATCACCTCAGTAGTCACAGGCTGTGCCTTTCTTTCCTCCTTTGGCCCTGCTGACTGCCTTCTTGTATATTAGATGCTTCCTGAAAGGGCTTGTGAGCACCTCTTCCCAAGCTGTGGAGCAAAAAGGAAAAAGGTGCTTTGTAAACCTATGTGAGATATCTGAGACCAAAAAAGAGGACCAAAAAAAAGGACCCGTGTTGTCAGCTTTTTCTGTTGTCAGCAGTTCTAGGCGATTTTGCTCAGCATAGTAACTGGTTTGGGTCTGTTCTGATGTAACGTTTGATAGGAAATTAGAAATATAATTTTTTTGAAAGAAAGATGAAATAACTCTCTTCTGGGAGGAGTTTTAACATTGGACCAGGGCCTTTGCAAGCCCTCCCAAAAAAAACAGTTTTGACAAAAGAATGCGATGGTTTTCTGTAACTGCTAAGTTGTAAAAACTTTTTGCTATCTGCCTGAAGTGTCTTCTATTGTGATTTACAGAGGGAGAATAGATTCAACAGCATCCAGGGTCAATGTGGTCAGTGAGATTTCAGGATTTTAGCAAGTTCAGTCAGGCAGCTTGGGGCAGTTGACTGGTTTGGTTAGCATTTTCATAACATAGAAAAAAGGTAAGTCTGAATAAGATGATTTGTGAGCTCTAGATTATCCAGACTTACAGAATCACCTCATATTTTCCTTAAGGCAATCACCAAAGATACCAGGAAGATCTGAACCTCACATGCTGTTTGATCTGAACGAAAATTAACACGAAATCACTTTTTGGCACAGGACAGAGCTCTGCTCAGTGAGACTGGTTAAAATAAAAGCAATTTTTTCTCCTTTTTTGTCTTCTTTATCCTTGTTTGCAGTGTACTTGACATGAAAAAGCTCTGTGCAGTCCTACGAAAGTCTCCTTCCTGTCACCTTGAAGCCTGATCATATGCCTGCTCCTCTAAGGAAACTCCCAGGTTCTCCTCCTGTGTCAGAATTGCTCCTGGTGTGGTCTCTGACTCTTCCTCCCTCAGCTCTGAAAGTTTCTGCCTTCCCGACTGCTCAATATCTTCCCAGGAAAGAGCAATCTCACCTCTCTCTAGGGAGCTCCTCCTGAGGGCAAGAGCCACAGAAAGGTGGAATTGGGGTCTCTCCTGCTGCCCAGACACTGCCATGGCACCAGACCAGATCATAGACCATGCCTAAGACAAAATGCCATCAAAAAGTAAAACACTGTCCATCGCTTTTGGCTTGCAATAGTAATGATACACCAGCTAGTTAGCAGCATAAATTCAGTCTGCAATTGCCCCCTAGGGTTAAGCTTGAACTTTCAAGACAAGCTGAAAAACAGCTAGCTGTTTAAAATAAATAACAATTTACTATTATTTTTAGCCTGATTTAAGGCCATTCATGTTATGCAATGCTGACTTTTCTTTTATGTTCAGAGATTTTACTTTTTGGCTGAAATATTAAGTCAGCACACTTCTATTCCTTAACATTCAGCCATTAATTCCTTAATGCTCATCCATGAATTCCTTAATGCCCAAGGGGCTTGCTGCAGTGTCCTGGCCAAACATCAATTCGGCACTTGGAAAATACTGCCTAGCTCACCTGGAGTTTCTGCCTAACACAATGAGACTCCTCACTGTCTCAAACTGCTTGTCTCAAACGTGTGGTGCTCTTCAGTGCAGTTCCTCCCATCAGTGCAAATTCACAGCACTGCTGTGAGAATGTGTGTCTGTGTGTCTGCAGTAGATACAACATCTAAAAGGTTGTCTTGGAGCAAGAGAGATCTAACAGCAGCAGGAAGTTCTCCTTCAAATTAGTTTTATAGAAGAAAAAAACCTTGGTTTAGAATGTACAGAAAGTTCCAAGGAAAGGTATTCAGTCCTGACACAATTACCTTTTTGCTGACCTTTGTTAGATTTTAGTGAATGAATATTAATGAATCTCCAGCACAAAAGTAATTTAATGAGGAAAAATTACTTAACACATTATTTTGGCACTGGAAAGCTATATCCTAGTTGCCTAATAAACCTACTTGCTAAATTTTCAAATAAAAACACAAATGTAAATTTAATTTTAACATATTTTAGTGGAATTTTTGTGTTACAGATCACGCTAAATTGGTGCTTCAAGTTGAAATATGGGTTTTTTTTAGATTCTAATTATTTCATTCTAACCACAATTAGACTTTGTTTGGTTTACAAAAATTGTTTCCTGTGATCTCCACAGTTTCTAATATCAGCCTCATTTTCTCACCGATAAAACCAAAATCACTATAGCCCAAAATGATTTTCCCATCAAGGGGTAATGGTATTACATTATTTTATGGTATTTTTATTTAAGTAGAGATTATCATTAATAAGTTCTGTCATGTTTTATTTATATAGTCCTTATGTTTTAATGATAAGAACTAAGAGTTTACAGTTCAAGCCCAGCTAGTGCTTTTTTCAATCTGTTACGAAACCAGTGGCAGTGAAGAGCAGCCTAGAAGAAAACATCAGTTATTCTGATTAAACATCAGGACTGATCCAAAGTATACAGGCTAAATTATTGATGTCCTACTGCCTTCAAGAGGCTTTGAACCAAACCCTCAAGAAGCTAATCAATAGCGTCAATCACAATTGGGAGTGAATAGCCGATCAGTTGCTGAATCAAGAAATAGCATTTAAAAAAAGTTTAGATGGCTACAGAAAAATTGAACTAAAGAATTTGGTAGGTTAATATTTTGATGAGTCACGTTCCTGTGCAGACAAAACCATTCTGACGGTTTTATTTTGTTAATTTTAGCAAAACAAAATCTTTAAAATTAGAATAAATTCAACTGTGCTACATAGAGAATATGTATATATGCCTTTTATAAAAAGCATGTTGAAATTGTGTGTGTTTAAAAACAGACAAAAAACTGTAATTGCAGAATGGGGGGTCCGCAGAAAAAAATAATGATTTATATTGACAATATGGATAACTCCTTTTTCATGGCATTTCTTTGTACATCCTCATCTGCTCTCACAACAATTTCAGGTACCTAATATTTATATTACTTCACAGGATCAAAACCAAATTCATTCTTATCAGGTAGATTGTATTAGAGTATTACAGATGAAAAGAAAATCAGGCTTTTTTAATCAGCTGTAAAATAATATATAACACACACCACACACACACACGTGAATTGATATGAAATAAAAAAAAAAAAACAACAAAACTTTCATGTTAAATTCAAGAACAGTTTTTTACAGCTGACAAGTGCCACATCTCAGGCGAAACTTAATTTTGGCAAAATAAACTGCTGGGTGATACCAGTTACCTCCATCTGCTAAATACTGTTATTTTCTTCATTATAAATATGTGGGTTCATGAGGATGATTTCTGTGAAATTGCAGATGAATAACTCTAGACTATTTCTCTTTTTTAATGGATTTCAATGTGATACAAAAAATGTTCCGAACAGTGTAAGCACCATTCACATCTGCCCACACTCAGAAAGCACAGCCTGCCTGTTAGATAGCACAAACATGATGCTTCATGGCTCTGTTTGTCCAAATAGCACACTCACCAAAAGTATGTATTTTTCAGAAGTTTGTGCAAATACAGTGAGTTTTACTCTTCAGGAAAGATTAATAAGAGCCAGCCTGTCAAAATCTTATTTGCCTGATATTTGTTTTGCCCCTTTTCCTTTTTCCAGATGGCTTGTACAATTCTCAGATCTAGATTGTATAATCTTATCATTTCATTATTCATTATTTTTATACGATTCATAGCAGTAATTCTGTAGCCGATATGAGGAAACAGGTAATAATACAGGGAACTCAGCAGCCTGGGAATACACATTAGGGTGCATCTTCTGAAAGTGCACCTTGGTGTGGTTTCCTGAGGTAATGTTAAATAAACGTTATCAAGAAAATGAAAGGTTTCAAATCATGTTTCCTTACGTTTCCCCAGGGAAGGATGATCATCATTCACAACAGGGCCCTGGAAAGGTGCCCAATGCTGATAGAGCAGGTTCAGGAGCTGTCTCTGCCTACTTCGATGAGAGAGCCTGTGGCCATTAGTAAAGATAAGTCATTGTCAGTGATACGGGGATCTCTAAGTGGACGTCATCAGTTTCTTGTCTTCATAGAAGAGAACATTTTCTGCCAAAATGTCTCAGATTCTCCCCAGATAAATCAGGAAAATTAACTCTACATGAGCAATATGTGAAATAAATGCAAAAATAAATAAAACAGTCTGGTTTTCACTTTCTAAGGAAGATACAAAGGGATACAGACTCTGAAAGACATGTCTGCCTGGCTAGGAAGTGCTGCAGAAACTGTGCTGCTGCTGCCTCTTTCGCCTGGATTATAATTTGGCAGCTCTCCTAGAACTGGTCTACTAAATCAAGAAAATGACAGCAAAGGTTACCAGTGGTTGATAAGAACAACAGCTGGGGGCTTGACAATCAAATCAGTTTAATCCCAGTCTTCATAATAAAAAGAATGGTCTGGAGCATGAATCTACCTTCTAATAAATTATAAATATCTTCAGCCATTTTCACAAGATCAGTAGACATTCAGCACAGCATTCAACTGTGGATATAAAAGGCAAAGGAATAAAAAAGTAAAAAAATCTTGCAATAAAAGTAAAATGAAAAAATAACATCCTTGTGGACAAAGATGATTGTGTGAAGTAGCAAATGCAAAGAGGGGAGAAAAGTTGTTTTTCTAAATTAATTAAATATGAAGACAGTGTGAGGGAGAAAGCTTCTGATAAACTCAGTCTGTATGATTTCTTAGAGAGATATAATCTCAACTGCTGTGGTTTATCACCTGATATTGCTGGATTAAATATGTTCATAAAGAGGACCTTTACTTCTCTAGACATCTCAGCTCATGCAAGGGGCAGCATAAAATATAGTTGCACTTCAAAACACTCACTAAGGGACTTGCCTTTCAACCCTAAGGTTTTTTTTGTGGAAGAGAATAATAATGCTTCATACGGGATTTGTTCAGCTGACCATTAGTCATCTTACTCTAACCATCCAGATGGGTGAGATTGTGGTGGAAGACAGTTGTGGTCTGAGCAATGAACAAGTGTTGCACATGCCAGTAAGTCAGACACAGATTTATCACACAGCTGGAGCTGACAAGCAGTTTGGGCAAATGACTGCAAAGTAACTAAGATTTTGCTGTCATGATAGCTAACAGAAATAGGATGGCTCAGAAGAACATTCCCAGTTTAGTTATACCTAAACTTAACAGTGTTTATTCGTTTTTTACCATGGAACTTTAACAAAGAGAAAGTTTTGGAGAATCTCTGCTAGATGAGAACCTATTGTCAGCTTTTCCAAAAGTAATATATCGTTATGACATAAGAATACTATCTAAACAGATATACTTGAATTTGATTTCTCTGTGGAGTGGATTTCAGTGAGGCTGAGACTGAGTACATAGTTTCACATACATTTACAGTAGTCTAGAAAGTGAAGTGATGAAACAGTGAGAAGTCAGTTTATTCTTCAAGAATCACAACTCATTACTGATGTCATCATCTCAGACTAATCCTCCTTGAAGAACTGATACTGAGATTAAGGTGGAGAACAAAATCTCTTGGGACTTGCATAGCTCTTGCTCTAAGAGTCACTGCACTCTGTAGAGTTAAGAGCTCTGTGAAACAGGAATACAAAAACTTCTTTATATACAAACAAAACCATTTGGAATTATGTCCAAAGAGGACACACGGTGATAACAACCGCAGCTGTGCCTTTAAGAACAGGAAGCTCAAAAACTGTATCTCAGAACAGAGTATATGACCGCCACAGCGACTGTACTGCATTCTAGCATGTTCAGATTTCTTCTTCTGAAGCTCTTCCATCTTCTACAAATACTAAATATTCATGAGTAAGGTGAGAATGATGTAACAGGTTACACGCTCATGCACTTATTGAGGAGGCAGAACAAGCAGCTGTCAGATCCTGTTAAAATAATTACACAAAGTAGAACATCTTCAGTTGAATGACTGAAATTACACCCACATGGTATGACACCTAGAACGCACCAGGCAGGCAGAAGGTGAAGAAGCAATGTTTCTTGACGGAGGATTTAAACTTAAGCCTTCCTCATATTGTATAAGTGTTCTAACTACTCACTGAGGCTAGTGCTCATGGCCTGGTTGCAACTAGTGCTTAAAATTTAGTATTGTATTTCTATAGCTAACTTTCCTTAGAAGTCTCTACACTGTAAACAAAATGTTGACACTGAACTAAATGTTTCTTTGATTGAGAATGAATGTTTTTCAGCCTTTCATTACTATGAGAAGGAAAAAAAAAAAACCACAACTGAAAACAAAACAAACAAAAAAAAAACAAAAAAAACAAACAAACAAAAAAAAAAACAACACCTAAAAAAAAAAAAAAATTGTGCTCCAAACAGAAAATCTTTTAAAAAGTAAAAATACTCCAGCTCAGGCATTTATTTTCATGTTTGACTGAGTCACTGAACAAAAATTAATCTGTTGCACAGGCTTAAGAGAGATCACCCTTCTTACAGAGAACCAGCATGACATAAATTGTCAGTCACTCACAGAGGCACAGCAAGAACTGCAACAGTATAGACTGGGACAAGTATAGCAACAACAGGCTCAGTGTCTTGTCAGGGATACAAAACCCGTACCATAGCAGGCAGACTAGCAGCCCCAGCAGGCTGTGGCAGGGTCAGCTTGAAAAGCCATTAGCAGCCCAGTGTCAGCAGCAGGAAGCAAAGCAAGGATATCTGAGTGGGCTGAGGGCACACTCAATCCCAATGTCCATGTCACTGACAAAGATGTTGAACAAGACCGGTCCCAACACCGATCCCTGAGGGACACCACTCGCTACTGGTCTCCAGCCAGACATTGAGCCATTGACCACAACTCTTTGCATGCGGCCATCCAGCCAGCTCCTTATCCACCGAGTGGTCCATCCATCAAATTGATGTCTCTCCAGTTTAGAGACAAGGACGTCATGTGGGACAGTGTTGAATGCTTTGCTCAAGTCCAGGTAGATGACATCAACTGCTCTACCCCTGTCCATCAGTTCTGTAGCCCCATCATAGAAGGCCACCAAATTGGTCATGCATGTGCCAGCTCCTTCTGGACCCGCAGATGGACTTCATTAGGTCCTTTGGACTTGTGCACATTCAGGTTCTTAAGATGGTCTCGAACCGGATCCTCTCTTACAGTGGGCCTAAGGTCTTCATTCCCACAGTCCCTGCATCTGCCTTCCAAGACTTGGGTGGTGCGGTCACAGCCTTTGCCAGTGAAGACTGAGGCAAAAAAAAGTCATTAAAAACCTCAGCCTTCTCCAAATCCTGTGTTGCCAGTTCTCCTGATAGCTTCTGGAGGGGGCCTACGTTGCCCCTCATCAGCTGATTTTCCTCATCAGCTCCTTATCCATCCAAGGAGGTCTCCTGGACCTCCTGCTGCTCTTCCTTCTAGTTGGGACGCAACACTCCTGAGCTTGTAGTTGGCAATCCTTGAATATCAACCAACAGTCTTGGGCTCCCCTGCCCTCTAGGGCTAGAGAGTAGAGTGGCAAAATTTGTCTTCAGAACATCTGCTTGAAGAGTGAGATCTGCACTACAAGAGCGATGGGTGAAGCTTGCAGAAGAATTATATAACTTCTGAGATTTTAATCTGGGATTATAATTAGAGAAAAATGGGGTAAATTTTACATTGCAAGAACCTTTTTTGCAGATGTTAGTTAGCTCTAGACAACGCAACATCTGCTTCCGTTCTTCCCTGATTTTCCTAGTCATAGTCTTTATAGAGCCGTTTGGGGATCTTCGAACCCTCTGTGTTTAAGCCAGCAGAAATTAAGCAAAGATGCACCTAAGTGTTGATTAAACTCAACCCTTTCTACACAATAATAGAAAATTTAAGAAGTATTAAATTGCATTGTACTGATGTCTTCCCCCTTTCCAGTTCATACGTATTGTTTTCAGTGTTTTTCAGTAGCTTAAGAGCCATAAATAAATATTCAGCATTTTTTTCATGTGTTCCAGGTTATGCGATGCTTCTAGTGCCAGTAGTTCCAAAGTGATAGGAAAAGATGCCTACTGTTTCATGGTCAGTTTTTTTCACAAATGGCGTAAATGTATAACCACCCTGGACTGGGCTGGACAAATGCTTGTGAGGTAGTTGGTTGTCACTTACAATAGATGTCACTTATAGCAATTTACTGACTCTCTTCCTAAACAGATATTTTTTGAGTAAAGAAACATTTAAATTTTGAATGTAAGTTGTTTATTAATAATAAATACTAATAAACCCCATGCCTATTTCTATCACAGTATTTTTCATCTTTAGATTCAAAGTACTTTGCACAGGATGATAATACTTTGCTCTGTCTTCCTCTCATAGTGTGGACATGGAAAACAGGGCTGCTCTGAATTGCTTCTTTGCCCAACCTGTTGCTCTGCCTGGGATTGCTCCGACCCAGGTGTAGGACCTTGCACTTGGCATGGTTAAACTTCATGAGGTTGACATCAGCCCACCTAACAAGCATGTCGAAGTCCTCTGGATGGCATTCCTTCCCTCCAGCGTATCAACCGAACCACACAGCTTGGTGTCATCGGCAAACTTGATGAGGGCACACTCAATCCCACTGTCCATGTCAGCGACAAAGATGTTGAACAAGACCAGTCCCAACACTGATCCCTGAGGGACTCCACTCGTTACTGGTCTCCAGCCGGACATTGAGCCATTGACCACAAATCTTTGAGTGCGGCCATCCAGCCAGTTCTTTATCCACCGAGTGGTCCATCCATCAAATTGATGTCTCTCCAGTTTAGAGACAAGGATGTCATGTGGGACAGTGCCAAATGCTTTGCACAAGTCCAGAGAGATGATGTCAGCTGCTCTGCCCCTGTCCATCAGTTCCTTTGCCCCATCACAGAAGGCCACCAAATTGGTCAGGCAGGATTTCCCCTTAGTGAAGCCATGCTGGCTGTCACCAAGCACCTTGTTGATTTTCATGTGCCTTAGCATGCCTTCCAGGAGAATATGCTCCAAGATTTTCCCAGGCACAGAGGTGAGACTGACTGGTCTGTAATTCCCTGGGTCATCCATTTTCCCTTTCTTGAAAATGGGGGTTATATTTCCTTTTTTCCAGTTGTCAGGAGCTTCACCTGACGGCCATGATTTTTCAAATATGATGGACAGTGGCTTAGCAACTTCATTCGCCAGCCCCTTCAGGACCTGCGGATGGATTTCATCAGATATCGTATCTTTGGACTATCCTAAACAAGTTGTTAGTATTTTTGACAGATTAATACCCCTGTATAGTCCAAAAGTGTGCATCCAGTGTTGCAGACATATTCCTGATCTCTCTGGAAAAGACTGTCAAGGGAAAATTTGTAAATGACTGTGTATGTAGATGCTAGATAACATGACTGAAAGACTCCTACTGCTCCTGCCTGTGGTGGCCCAGGAAGCATCACACTTCTCCTTGTCGTACAGACAAGTATCTCCAGGAATCCTTAAGGACCATAACTAAGAATCAGGTTGAACTAGATTTTTTCAAGTATTTTCTTTTCCTGAGAAAAACAGGTTGATGCAAAAGCATACAACAAGATTTGGCCCTAATAAGATCTGGCAATAGCCAAACAACCTCATATTTGACCTTACAATAGAGAAAAAGAATAACAAAAAAATGATCTATTTATCTCTCTTTCCCTCTCCCCCATTTTCTTGGAAGATTCTGAAAAATAGGAGCCTTAATAGAATAAGTGGGAGTGCATGAAATATTGCTGTACTTTGTATTATTTTGTGCCATTAGTGACATAGCTCATGCAGGTAAAGATTAATTCTAGAAATAAAAGCAACTACAAATACAATTCCATGTTCAATATTATTAGTTCAGCATTTTTGTAAACGTTAAGGTTCCTATAATGAGACCTAACATTGAACTGTTTTTATCCCCCATAAAATCTAATTTAATTAACTTATCTGGGAAATGCAGGTAACCTATTATTCATTTGACACTGAATGTGAAAACAGATTCAGCAGCGTGCAGCTGGAAACTTGTCTGTACATATTTCTGGGGCAAAATGAAAAGTAGGTGGACAATGAATATAATGAAAGGCTTGATACAAGCTTAGACTGCTGATTTTTTTAATGGAATTTTTTTTAATAGAAGGGCACAAACAGGTATTTTTAAAAGCTGGATGAACAAATAAGAATAGCCCTGGGCAGATCTAATCTGCAAAGCTAGCACTTACATTATGCACTAAAGAATTCAAGCTGACACTGACCTTGACAACACTTACAAAGGAAGAATTTTCACAAGGATGAGCATGTCTAATGCTGTGTCTTCAGTTTTGTGTCTCCAGTTTTGTGAACAGTCTTGTATATTTTTTTTAGTATTAACTGTACTTTTTTGTCACACCTCCACTCTTTGTGCCCTGTAATTATCTGCAAGCAATAACATACTAAACACATGGGATGGATAAAAGTAGTACAGTGTATTATACAAGCATAATTGAAGCCTTCATCATCTTTTTAAAAGGATCCTCTTCTGAAAATATGTCAAAACATTTTTTTACAGCTTTTGCCATTCTAAAAGCTTTTTTTACAGATATATTGCTAGTGGCAGGGTTTTTAAAAAACAAATAATAAAATATACATGTAAAAATAGAATGATACACAAAAAAAAAAAATGAGCATAGGATTATCCACAAGTACTTATTTCATAGGGAGGAAAAAGAGGAGTTACATCTTAACTTTCATGGCACTCTCTTTATGACACTGGTTCCAAAATCACAGAATCATTGAATCAGACAAAGGTTTGGGTTGGAAGGGACCTTAAAGCCCATCCAGTTCCAACCGCCTGCCATGGGAGGGACACCTTCCACTAGACCAGGTTGCTCAAAGCCCCGTCTAACCTGGCCTTGAACACTTTAAGGGATGGGGCATCCACAACTTCTCTGGGCAGCTTGTGCCAGTGCCTCACCACCCTCACAGGGAATCAATACCATGTTCAAGTTCATTTGACCATCACACTCCATAGGTTCCTGGAAACTGTCGATTTCTAACACTACCAGCTTTTTTACAACCATTCCTGCTAACTGTTCCAAAGCTACGCAACTCAGAACTGCCAGGGTTGACACGGCTTACAGAAATGTGGTCAGAGAGGCATACTGAGACAATTCAGCACATATCCATTGCCAAGGAATATCTCCAACCATGAAAATATCAGACAAGACCAGTGGTTCACCACATCTGGACAGTTATGATGTACTTCTGCTGCACAAGCATATAACAGGTGAACTTTGGCAAGGGCAAGCGTATACATTTTGCTCTAGCTAGGCTGACTGTAGGAAAGTCTGGCTCTAGTTGCTTTCCACCATGCTTGCATAACCTCAGCAAATTCTAGGATATAAGCAGATATGGAAAGAGAAGAAAGTAAGGCAGAAAGAAGAATAAGCTGATACATGAGGTAAGGGCACAAGGAGCTGCCTCCAATGGCACATAAAACACTGCTCATTTTCTCAAGGAAAAGTCTGCTCCAAAAAGTGTGGGAATGTTTGGAATGGAAGAGAAGAATAAAACTCAAGATCTATTTTCAGACTAGTCAACAGGACATTACCTTTCCCAATGGACAGCTCCCTGCCTGCTGCATATGTACAACACATCTCTTCACTCACGCAGACTCCTCCAAACAAACAAAACTGCAGTAGAAAATATTAGTTTATCTACAGTGTAGAAGTAAAGATTGCTGTCTTTGAAAAGCTTTTTTTTCTGTCATTTTGCTTTCTTTAAATGTGATAGTCATAAGCAATAAATGAATTAAAGGTAAAAAATTAATTGTAAGATCTTTGGCAACTCAGGTCACCTTAGAGCCCACCTTACTGTATTGGCTGGAGTCTCCCAGGTCAACTCAATCCATTTTCCATCCCTCCACGTGGAGTCATAACCTCTGTTCAAACTGGAAAATACATCCTTGCCAGTATATTGCATTAGAGGCTCCAAAATGCCACTGTTAATGAGAATGCATTTTGATTACACTTTAACACCTGGTACGTTATACAGCTATCCATATCCATGCTGATGCACTTATTTTTCAAGTTTCTTTGGTAGGCTTTGCATATTTTTGCATACTTAAGCTTTGACAGAAAGTATGTTAGCAGAGAATTAGTCTAGGCATCTTACTTAGTGCATACACTGAATATAATTTGGATTGAATTTTCATTATGACTCCTGGCTAAAAATATTTTGATAATTCAAGGGGCCTTGAGAGGGAAAATGTTAAATAACAAAATGGAAGATTCACTTCTCTTTAGATATCATACTTAGTCTCTTCCATTTTAGCAGTGACTCAGACATTGAATGGTACATATATTTTATAAGATGACTGTTTCCTTTGCTTACTTTATTAAATCATGATGAAATAATTTTTCTTATGAAATTAATCATAACTTGTAAATGTTAAATTGCTGCATTCCACATAGACAGCTGTCAGCCTTTCATCTATCACCCAGACTGTCAACAGACAACTAGTGTCCTTATTTAGAATTTCACTCAAATCATACTCGGAAGTAATTTCAAACAAAATTAACTTTCAGTTGTCCCTGGTATTATTAAAACTAATTTTGAGTTTACCTCATGCTCTGCTAGAAATGCTCTGCTGATGGCTCAGGAGGAACATGGGAGATAAAGCAAATTTGGCAAGGGGCAATGGCAGGTATGCTTTCCAGTGGTGTGTGGGAATAACATGGTGGGATGTCCATGTTGGGAGCAGAACATTAAGATTAAAACCGGATATGAATTGTAAAAGCAAAAGTTGATCTCACCCTTAACTACATGAAACTTCCCAGAAATGCATATTCACAAAATGCCCTGGCACCATCTTTCTT
Source organism: Pezoporus occidentalis (assembly GCF_034315485.1). NCBI lineage: Eukaryota > Metazoa > Chordata > Aves > Psittaciformes > Psittacidae > Pezoporus > Pezoporus occidentalis. Next base: position 1,062,059 of record NW_026916325.1, read on the forward strand.
GATGAAGAACTTTTTACAATATAGTCATTCCAGCCCTTTCTCTGATGCCTACCCTCAAATGTTTGTTGTCTGCTCTTGTTTGGAAACTGACTTCCAACACGAGAAGGTGTAACTGGGCTTCATTACCTGTTTCAATTGAATTCCCTGGAAGACGCAATAGCTATACTTCTACTATGCAGGTGGACTTCAACAATCTTCCTTTTGTTCACTTATTAATCATGAATATTTATCCAAAACACACTGAGCAGTGTTAGCGTTGCATCTAGTCATTCAAAATGCAGACAAGAAAGATACTTTCAATTAGGGTTATTAAAAAATCACATGTATTGGTACATATAACAGAATTCAAGGCTTTTAGTAGGCTATAATTGAATCCTTTTGCATAAAATAAACCATAGCTGTATCTATTGTTCTAGCAGCTGACAAAAAATTATTTGGAAATTATATTTAAGCTTTTCTGCATAATTATTAAAGTATAATGGCCCTTTGCATCTGCATTTCTGTTAGAGTCAGCGTTACTAAGCTTAGCTATCTGAAAACATATCACCAGATACTGTGTCTACAATGAAAAAATTCAAAATCTATACACATTTCTTCAATAAAATAGTCAAAGGCACATGGCGAGGTCTTTGCCTGGCACACACCTGCACAGCTTCAAAACCCAGTGGAACAATGCCAATTTACACCGCTGACGTACACAGTTGGCAACACTCACATGCTTCTCTCCAGCATTACAAAGAACCTAAGGTCTTCCAGCCCACAGGGGCTGGGGAAGCTGAAGCTGGCCAAAGGCTAGTCTTGCATTCCCAGTGCCAGTGCTTCCTCTGTTATTTAAGATTACAGCCTCCTCTTAGCAGCTATCTTCAGCTGCATGACCAGCAAACCAAAGTTTACATAGCAAATCACCTGGTGTACAGCATCCAGCCCTGGGGCCCCCAGATAAGAAGGATATGGAGCCGATGAGCAAGTCTAGAGGAGGCCATGAAGAGGTCTGGAGCACTTCTCCTATGAAAACAATCTGAGAGAGCTGAGCTTTTTCAGCCTGAGAAGAGAAGGCTCCAGGCTCTTTCTGAAAAGAAATATGCACAGGGATTTTTTACAAGGGGCTGAAGGGACAAGACAAGGGGAATGGCTTTAAACTGCATGAAGGTAGATTAGATATTAAGAATAAGGTCTTTACTGTGAACATGGTGAGGCACTGGCACAGATTGCCCAGAGAAGCTGTGGCTGTCCCATCTCTAGCAGTGCTCAAGGCCAGGTTGGATGAGGCTTTGAGCAACCTGGTTTAGTGGAAGGTGTTCCTGCCCATGGCAGGGAGGGTGGAACTATATGATCTCTAAGGTCTCACACTGTAAAAAATCCTCCTATTGTGAACATCAACCATTGCAAATATGAGATATATAAGCTAACTCGTAAGACATCACTCCTGAAACCCAGTTCATGTTGGGCAGCACTCAAGAAACCCTTTGCCTGGTTGTGAGGTTAAACCTCCTGGAGGGGACATTCAGATGCCTACAGGCAGCTCTCCTTGTTTTGTGCTAGGTACACAAGAAAGAACACTTAGCTGAAAAATTTTGATCAGTTGCTGCTTGCTGGGATTCAGAGAAACGTAAGCTGATACTTCCGCCAGAACACTGAGAAACCAGCATCCCTTGACTCTTTATTTACAACTGATAAAATCTAAAGATCTCGTGCTTACAAGGACCAAAATTAAGTATGAGGAAGACAAAGCAGTGACCCCCAGTTGCCATTTGGGGACTGCTACCCGTCATAAGTCCACAGGCTCCTCCCCACTGATTTTTATGCCAAGTCACCCTCCAGGACACCAAGATGGCTGCTGATGGTGGTGAACATGTCCCAAGGTAAGTCCATCCCACCCGTCTACCCCACATTGTGTACTGAATTTGCTTTGCTTATAGGATAGTCCTTTCCTATAGGATAAGCATACTGATATATTTACTATTGTATATGACATACTCTGAACGTTGCTGCTAAATCTTTGCACTGTTGCCATGGATTCTAAAGAATAATTTATCTATAGGCATATATCCCTATCAATTCAGCTTGCTCAGCTTTCCTGGGGTCAGGTGAAACCAAGTGTTATTATTTGTACTGAAGCTTATCATTACTCTGTCAGTATTCTGTAATGCTTGCTATATGGAAATTCTCATCCACTGCAATGTAAAATACTTTCTAAAAACCTTTGAGCAATCGCATAGAGGATTTAAAGTTTTCGTCAGGATATCTGTTATTGGATTACTCTTGCTCTGACACTCAATGATTATTTTTTTTCCAGACTTAACCCATGTTTATTTCTTGCTGTGCTCTTGTTCGGTTAAAAATAGATTTATCAGATAACGCAAATATCAGTATATTAACTATCATTAGCAGATGTCCCTAACCAATAGCTGTATGCTTCAGATTAGCCCAAGTTTCCCCACTTTTTTGAGATATATAGCCCCAGAATTTATGTGATGGTCTTTTGCTGTCATGTTGTGTGCAGCAGAATCAGTGCCCTCAGAATAAGACATTCTGTCTGAAGCATTTATGTTTCCTCCTTTCCAACTCTACCCTGAAATTTAAGAGATTTCTTTGTCTAGTGAGACGAGTGTATGGAACTAAAAGTTCCTCAGAAGAAACGACCTCCAATGTATTCCTCCTATTTAGTAATCTGAACCTAGCTCCCTGAAATTCTCTCCTACACCTCTCAAAACATTAGTAACAAATCGCTTTAAAAATACTAATGAAGTTTTTAAAACCATATAAACTCATGGAGGATTCCAAGAACGTCTGAGTACAACAGAAAATTTCAACTGTGTGTTTAATAGATGAAAAATACATGTCAGATTTTATTAATAATAAATAAACTTTAAAAGGGCTTCATATTTCCATTAAAACTTCTACTAGTAAACATTCACTATAAATCCCTTTGCTATCAAGTATTCACAGGAGTATTCTTAAATAAATCACTAGCAAACACTGCAATATTAATGTCTAAAAATACCATAAACCACAAAGATCAAACTATCAACCAAAACACTGAACATAAAAACATTTCTGATGTTTTCAAGCAGAGTGGTTCTATCTGAAGGCTGGTAAAAGAATCCGGTATCATTTCAGATAAGGATGAAGCTGTTGTTTGGGCCTAGCTTTTCTTGACAGCCCAATCCTGATGGGGCCCTTGCGTGTTTTAAGAGGCTGTACTCTTATAACTTCATGTGACAGAAAGTAACCTATATTAAAAAAGAGAAATAAAAAGTGAAGGTAAACCCAGAATTCCATACGAAATACAACAAAATTACATAAATAACATTAACTGCAGCTTCTCAGTCTTTGCATTCTATTTCCTTTCCATTTTGTTCAGCTGTAGAGCATCTGACTTTCTTTAGGGTTGAAACCGAAATGCTAACATTAGATTCCTTCTGATCAGAAGGATCCCTGACCTAACATTACCTAACTTTCCTAACAGACTGGCAAAATCATACAGTATGCTGCACATTACCATTTTGGGACAGAGCAGACATACTGAGAGGAATATGTTTTAATACTTACCACTAGTCTGAGGGATTTAGATGTACAAATCCAAATTAGAGCCAGGAACCACTCTACTGGTGATAATAATCATGATGCCTTGTCCTGTGCCACTCATTTTACAGAAAGTGGGACAGGAGGATGTGGATTATCAGTTCCAGCCTATTGGGTAAGGTATGCACCACCTGGTAATCTGGAGTATGATTCAGCACCCTTTAGAAGCTGTTCTGTTTTGCATAAAATAATATAATCAGCGGGGAAGAACTGAAGACCATGACCTTGTAAACTAGAGATTAGGACAATAAATCACCCAGCAGAAGCAATAATCAATCACACAAGAAGGTGTCAAATTTTTCAAGATCTTTTCAATTTTCCATAATTCTATGAAATGATGAAGCATTGAGCAATTAGCTAAGTTATCAAATAGTGAGCCCATTAGAACCTTAAGCATTCAGTTGGAATCCTACTAAAGGGAGAAAAAAAAAATATATATCTAAGCCTTTCACAAGAATTTTAAATTATGGGATAAAAAAACAATCCCAAAACTCTTAAGCCAATGATGAGATAGTAACGCTGAGATGCCTTTTGTAAGACTCGGCAGAGTCAGTTGGAAGAGGAACTGCATGCACTAAAAGTCAGTCAAGTGTTATGGGTTTATATGTAGCCAGGAAAGCACAGTCGTCAGTCATGCTTAATTGTAAAACTGCTGAAGTATAAATCCTCTTGTCCCACCTAGGTATCTCCTCCTTTCCAAAACAGTCAGTTTCTAAGGCAACAGTCACTTCATGTGACCAAATCCTGGGATGTAAAGCAAAGAACTCATTGGTACCATTAAGCAGAAAATCACCACCTCCTAATCTTCTAATTATGGGAGTAATATGCTAGATTAAGCCATGGAGTTTTGGCAAGTAAACTGGTAAAATTAATAGGCTGGGATTCCATAGCAGAAATGGTGTTCATATCCAAGGCAAATAACCAACACTAATCATACAAGAGCACATGTGATGGCTTAGAATCCTACTGAAAAATAGAGGGAGACAGCCACACATCAGCAAAACTTCTGACATTAACTCCTATCAGTACAGTAAATATAATACTCCCTGTGACAAACCCAGCTATAGTCCTTGATTCAGAATAATCTCTAAAACAATGTTCAGTGACAACTGTCTCTGCCAACCACAGATTACAGCAAAGAAGCAATGTACCTCCTTCTAGAAAAGAAGATGCTCAGCAGTTCCCTATTTCCTATCAGATGAGAATGACGATGAGAGGAATGTTGCATTTTTTCACCTTCTTCTACTGTAAGTATATTAAATACCTGTTGCTTCTGATAAAGCTCTTGAAATAAGGCATAGAATGCCTTAGAAATAAGCAAGAAACCTGCAAGATTTCTCAGCAATCATGGGATAAAAAGAAGTCAGTCATTCCTAAGGCTGCCTTCCAAAGGTTTCTGGGGAAGCTCAGATGGGAATTTAAAAAATATTAGGAAGCAATGTGAAGGGAATAGTTACTGCTATGGAGAAAATGTCTGGTTTTCTTTGCCCTTGGTGCTATGGATGAAAACAGGAAAAGAAGAAAGGAAAGATAATCCAGATTCAGTCATCTTCTGATCTTCTGCAGGAGCTACAACTTTCCATCTAGCAAGCTTCAATGCCATCTGATCAAAACTTCCAAGAACAAGATGTTACTATCAATTATGTTGTGCTGTTATGCACAACACAGCATTCTGGAATTTGAATTTTCTCTAAGCAATATCAGCACCTACTACAAAAGTCAGAAAGTAGAATCCACTCGCTCAAAAAAAAAAAACAATAAACAAATAAACAAACAAAACCAAACAAAACACAAATAACACCAACAAAACCCGAACACATTATAGAGCCGTGATAAACTGTGACTAATAGTGATAAACAGTGAAAAACATAGAGCACAATTCTCTGCAGCAGTCTGCATTTGGTATATGAGATATTATCAAAAGATGACATATCTTCAATATAAAATAGATAAGAAGAACACCAGAAGTCATCTGTAAATGTTCAGGATTTTCAGTCTCATTTCACAGACTGGCCTGAATGAAGGAAACAACTTTCTGAATTCTGAGAACAGTAAAGCATGCATCAGTCTTAAGAGGTGCAAGAGGTGCAAATCAGGATTTGGCTTAGTGAATCAGAAATTATCTATAGCCTTTTCCTTACAATGTTTTAGTATTTCATTGCAAAATAAACCAATAGCCTTGTTTTACTAAACGTTTTCAAGTTGTTAGGGGAAAAAAAAAGAAAATCATGCTTTCTGAAGTGCTAATAAATTGATTGGTAATACCCTTCTGGATTTCTTTCTATGGCATATCCAAAAGTGCAAATCTTCCAAGAAAGGTATATCAAATCACATTCTCCTGGTAGTGTATCTTCACTGTATCACAATGACTGGAGGCCCAAAGAGGTTTGTTCAAAATGGCTAAAAAAAAAAACAACCCAAAACAAGGACCACCACATTGTTAAGAGTTCTTTTCTTCTGTCCAAAGGACAAAACCTCGCATCTGCATGACTTGCTCTGTGACCCAAGCCAAAGACAGGACAACTTCCTAGTAACCTACAATTAGACAAAATGTGATTGCTATAAAGAGAAAGATATAAAGAGGAGTCACAAATACAAATGTTTGAGAAACAAGTTTATTAGCACTGGTATTTGTGGTATAAAGAGCAGTGTAATATTACTCTTACCTCCCTCTTTCTGTAAATTACAGGTTTGCTCCTTAAGAAGCATGGAGGATAAAAAAGCAGGGTCCCATGTGTATGGCTTTCTATAAGCTGTATCAAAATAGCCTTAAAACAGAAGCAGAAATATATTTAAGATTGTAACTATTTTCCATAAACAAGTAATTGTTTGTTTCATTTAGTTAGCAATTTGTGTTTCTTGTTGATGTAAAAGGTGTATGTGCATCTGAGGTGCTTGTCAAAAGCTATCTCAGGAAGATTTCTGCATAGATGAAATGATGCAGTTTTTAATCCTCTGATGACATGTAATTTCCTCCACTTGGATCTTTACTCCACGCTTCAGCAGTAAAGCGATCACTTAGAGAGCAACTTACCCAGTATCTGTTAGGTTTTCATTCTCTGGGACAAGGCACTCAGGTGTAACTCGCAGCACATTCTACTGTGAAAACTCCACTGAAGAGAACTCCCTCCAGGCCTTTTCTGTGACACTTTTCCAATTGTTTCACAAACACTAATTACCTTCATAAACCCCCTGCAATCTTCACCTAATAAATTTAGAGTCAACTCCCTGAGAAATTTATTTCAGATGCCAAATCGGAGATGGCTGCATTTTAATCAGGTATTTCACCAAATATGACCAAAGCATATCTCTTACTGATTTTATCTGCAGCTGTGAGAACCCATCACTTCTGCAAACTGAATTTCATGTACAAAATCTAATACGCGCACTGTTGGAAAAGTGCTTGAATAATTATCATACAGGAGCCATTTGTAAAAGAAGGTACGGCATTCAACTGGTTCTTGGAAGTGTTCAAGGTTAGGTTGGACAAGGCTTTGAGCCTGTCTCTGCTCACTGCAGCGGGGGGTTGGACAAGGTGAACTTCAAAAGTCCCTTCCAGCTCAAACTATTCTATGATTCTATGATTTTATTACATCAGTTGTAAGGAAACAGTTGTCTCCTTTGTGAATATTATATCAAGTTTTAATGGAGTATTTTCTCTCTGTGAACGTGCACCCCTGGAGGTGTTCAAGGACAGGTTGGACAGAGCCTTGAGTGATACGGTTTAGTGTGAGGCATCCCCGCCTATGGTAGGGGGATTTGAACTAGATGATCTTCAGGTCCTTTCCAACCCTAACTATTCTATGAGTCAATGACCTTACTGAGTGTTTCGACTCTTTTAGGGATTTTAGGGCTTATCAGGATGAAATCAAAGACAAAAGAAATAATCTGTAATGGCATTTTTATGAAGACAGGTTTGAGCAAGCCTGGCTGACTGAATCCTGAGCTACAACTGCTATGGCACAGTGTGCAGGCATGCACTAGTAGTGTAGGCTTTTTGCATTTGGCTATTCACAAGCAAGTACCTTTTGTTCAACAAACCAATGAAAACTCTGTTATTGTCATGGAATTATTTGAGGAACACACCTTTACAGAAAATCAAATACTGCATAAAATTTAAATTTTCTTATTAGCATAGTAACCAATAGCTCTTTGTGCTTACCTTCTGCAACAGGTGAATGTAGCAATTCTTCAGCTGACACTGTTGAAATACAACATTCCTCAGATACTTTCTGGTCTTCATTTTCATTTGACATCTTTTCATTTAATGAGCTTTCATTACTGTCAGTTATATTTTGCCCTTCTATAGCACCACATCTTTTTTTTTGAGAAACACTTGTCACTTTTTTATCTATCCCCTCGGAATTATTTAACTCACAATAATTGTTGTGTGAGTTTGTTTCCAAACTAGATAAATTGTTTTCATTTCCCTTGCTAATTTCATGAAACATATGTAGCTCTTCTAGCACTAAATTAAATTTTCTCTTCAGTTCAAATTCACATGTTATTTTGTTTTCTAAAGGTAAATACTGATCTTTTACATCTTCAAGACATCCATTGTTTATTACGGATAAATGCATTTCTAATTTCTCTTCTGCAGCAATTAATGTTTTAGCTTCATCTTCTGAATATGAAATAATCAAGTCATTCATTACAGTCTCACATTGACTTTCATTAGTTACACGCATTTGTTCATCGCTTATCTTTTCCTGTTCTTTTACATATTCAGGATGTTGTTCCAAAGCTGCTGGCTCTGAACTGGCTGTTTCCTTTGTCTGTGTATGCCCTTGCAAGGAAAACTGCACCGTTTCTTTAGCCTGTAATGGCAAGTGTGTATCTGCCATGGCAGGACTTTCTGTGGTTGGATACTGGGTAGCAGCAGGATTTTTTTCACTTTGTTTTTGTTTGTCTGCACTTGAGGAATTCCTGCAATGTCCATCTTCACTTACTACTCTGTCATTATTGACAAAACAGCTGCTGTCTAATGGCAAAGTGCCAGACAGATAAACATTTAAGGAACTAGGAAATACATTTTCAAAATTTAAGTAAGCATTTTGGTTTTCTAATTTTGCTTCGTTTGTTAAATGTGGACTATATGTATCTGTTTGCTTGAAATATTCAGGTTGGTTATCTTGTAACGAGAAAGAATGACGTTTTTCCATAGCTGGTTTTGACTGTTCAGGTAGAATTAAAACATCATTTGATTTAGCAGGCAAATTATGAACCTTTTCTGAACTGGTGACTGCATTTTCTTCAAATAACCCTTTTTTGGCAGAATTGTCATGGTTTACAACTAGTAACTGGTCAAACTCTTCAGAATCAGTGGTAAGGGGAATTTTTTCATATGTGTCAAAAACAGAGAAAAATTTTTTTGAAAGAAAATTATGAGAATTTATTTGCAACTCTTCTGACTTAACATATTCTTTTCTATCAGTATTTATATAACCAGAAGTACCCGAGTATTTTTTCATAGTATACATGACTTCATCTGTGACCTCATTTGTAGATGTCATGACAGTTCTATATCCAATTGTTTCATGTTTCTTAGTTTCACAGAGAGCAAAAGGGAAAGGTTTAAATACTTTCCCATGAAAAAAACTATTAAACACTTCTCTTGGTTTCTTCTCCTGCTTTGCTGGTATTTCCCAATTTGCAAATCTACGATTTACCTTTGCAAATTTCAGTTCTGAACGGGCAGGAAAGTGGCTCCAAAATCCAAGATTTGCTCCTATCAGATGCTGTACTTTTGCGATATTGCAGCAATACATCTTGTCCAGTGAAGAACAATCAAAAGCACCCTGCAACAAGATTACGCATTTAGCAACTAAAATTTGCTTTTTAATAACATTTTTGTGACTGACTGACCTCAAACAGGTACTAAACCTTTCACTCTCCCTGGGCAAGAGGTGGTGCTTTCTGACATGTCTTCTCTTACATAATCCACTTTTTTGGTCATGAAAGAGGGTTCCTCGTTTTAGGATGGTGGACTCTTGTTCACCTAAAGATGCAGAAAAATGTCTTCTCTGGCATTCATTATGAAAGGCAAAACCAATGCTTTCCATGGATTTGGAATTTAAAAAGCTTGGATAAGTTTCATTTTTTTTATAAAATTCTGTGTTTTGCCTCAAAGCCTTATCTGTGCATGAGTTTAACTGACTTTGTTTTCTCTCACATAAAGGCTGTTTCTCCACTTGCACGGACTTTTCTTCTAATGTATTTCTGCTACTGAGAAAGGAAGCAAGTATTGCCTTTAGTGGTTCAATCTTCAAATGCTTTGAAATAATAGCCAGCAAACAAATGAGTATTTTATTGTTGAGGTTCCTATTTATATTGCTCTTTACTAACTTTTGAGCATCACAGTGCTCGTTTAATATTTCACGAAAATGAAACCCATGTGTAACACTGTAATCCTGACACATGGGCATATCTTTGTATGGAAATTCAGGCCATGTCCTGACCCATCCAAACAACATGTTTTGAAATGAAAGCTTCAATTTTAACATTTCCTTTCCTCTAAATATATTGCAACTCACTTTCATAACTGTAAAATTCTGTGTGATAGTGCGACGACAATTCCTTTCAAATATCATAGTTTTAGTTAAGTATCTTTTGAAATGAAGTATGTCTTTTGTAGAGAGTTGTGATTTTGCTTCATACAAACTAACATCAGTGTTGGACTTATGCCCACCACAGTCTATATCCAACTTACTTTTCTCTAGCACTTCTGTTACTACTGGAATACTTGTCTGTATATGATGAAATGTTCCTGCATTCTCATTACTGCTCTTCCTCCCTGTTCTTTTCAAAAGATCATTACTGCTAACACATTTCTTATTCTGAACATTTCTAGCACTAATGTAAATGTGAATCTTTGACTTCTGGTCATCATCACCTTCTGAATTCTCCAGCAGCTGATCTTTGAATTCATTTTCTGCAAATGTCTGATTAAATTCAATATTAGTGCCATTGCCTCTGAAGTAAGTTACAGAGACTCTTCCTCCTTCTGCCAAAGCACTGTGCTCTTGTTTGCTAATTGGTGGGCAATTATTTTCTCCAAGTTCAGAACCAACAGTCGAAGCTTTTACAGTACTTTTATCATTTTTCAGTTCTTGTTTCTCTATCTCAGATATTTTTTGTACACTGTGTATCCGTTTAGACTGTACCAAAGATGGCTGGGCTTGCAAATTCTTCCAGTCTGTCTCCTTTAAGAGAGTTGATGTCATTTCACCATTTGTTTTACTTGAAATGCAAGGAAGTTGAAAATTGGGGATTTCCAGTGGTTGTATACTTTTAAAGGTTTTTTTTAATGTTGGAATGGTGTATGACAAAAGATTTGTTTCTTTACTTTCTGCAGTGGTTTCATTCTCACTACTGGAGAAATATTTATCTTCTATAGAACACACTTTTTCCAGAAAATTATTTTTCTCATGTTCTACGTGTGAAAACACAGAACTGGTACCACATAAAAATGGAATTTGCAGAAGCTGGTATTTTTTCCACTTTTTATCAGAGACAGACTTATGATTTAACAATTCCGTCTGAAACGAGTCTCTGTTTAAGGGTGTAACTGAAGAATTTTGTTTGATTTCATTTTCACTATTTCTTTTATTGTTTTGTCCTATATTGCTGTTCTGCTGCACTTGGGGTGGATTTAGTACCTGCAGACTTTTACAAGTGTTGGCATCACTCCACACACTGAGTGACTCTATTTTGAGAGGCTGTCCACGCACATTCAATGAAATGCCATCTTCTGTAGTACTCTGATTTTCAGAACTGCATTTTTTGCTGGATAGCTTATTTTCTGACACACTACATGGCAGTACTTCATTATTACAAGTTTGAAAATGGACAAAATTTCTCATACAAGTTTTTCTTGTGTCACAACTTTGGTTTTGTAATGCCCAGTTGTTCTGCCTTTCTGGTAAATATACAGATTCATGTGGTGATGTCTGGTATCTGTTCACACAATGTGTGCTTTGCTCTAGCTTTTGCTGCTCCTGTTTCTCTACGCTTTTTTGATTACTTTCTATTCTAATTCTCTTTGGGTATAGGTAACATTCGGTTTCATCTGACGTTGAAGAAAAAAATCTTTCAGAACATGTACTTTCCATGCTCACCAATGTAAGTTCCATACTTGCTGAGGCAGTCCTGAAAATTAAAGAAATATTAAAGTATTAGGCATAAATGATCTTGTAATGAATGTACAGGACACAAAGTCAGTAATTCTATCATCTACCCGTTATCACACTGGTATTTGTTCCGCATACATTCCAGGCCTGAGAAAAGAGAGGATCACGGAACAACATTTAAAACCAAGCTCTAGAATTTAAGAAAGAAGTAATTTACTAAAGTTGCAGAGTTATGCAAAATTAAAATGGGTGATAATTTCACTGTGTCGCCAAGTTAAAGAGATTAAGTGCATTTCTCATGCATTTGTCACACAGTATTTTTGCCAAAACACTGTGAACAAATACCAAAAAAATAAAGCCCACTGATGAACTCTTCAGGATCTGGGGAGGGGACTCTTGCTAAAAGCTGAAAGAAATTGACTATGTTGTCTTCACTGTGTGATAATTTGTAATGTGGAAGTGAAGGCAAGTCTATCAGAAGTCCCCTGGTATGACAAAACACTGTATCAGATTGTATCCCCATACACAAAGAAACAGCGGTGTCTCAGGCACAGATCTAGATTGTTAAATGTACTGATGCTGAAGCGCATGTCTCTTCAAGTCAAGTGCACTCAGCAATTCCATTTAAAAATTGATCTACCCAGTGTGTAGAACATAATTTGCACAAAATGAGATTTCATAAATTGAGGGAATTTATTATACTTGCAGCAGACTGGTTCACCACTATGTCTGCACAACCCAGTCACCGTGCAGAGCTGACCTCAGCCAGCCAACAGGAAGGCTCTCGAAAGGTTTCATGAAATATGTAATTGACAGAATTAATTTGTTAACCAGGGCTGCACGATTAAAGAATCAAGTGGCATTCCTGATTTGAAAGGTTTACTTAAGTGCACAGGAAAACCCATTTTGTCAAGAAACACTCCTGCGACCGCGGGATATACCTGTGAAGTGCTGAGAGCAAATGAATCCTCAGGCTTGTGGTGTTTTCGCCTCCCTCCCCCTTGCTGCAGGTGACAGGACCCCTCTGTCCTGCCCCTGAGGTGATTCACCTCTCTGGCAGACAGCAACTCCGCTCTCTCCTCTCTGAATTAAGTTTTACAGGCAGGAAAGCCGTCTCTCCCTCCTGCTTTGTACAACCTCTTGTAAGCTTTTCTTTTAAAGGACTTTTAATTCCCTCCCTGCAGCGGGGTGGCTTCTCCCTCAGCGCCCCGACCCGCCCTGTGGTACCTCCCCCAGCTGCATTCCCCAGGAGCGCGGAGGTCTCCCTCAGCCCGGCTGCCCGCCCTCTCCGGAGGCTGCCTCCTCCCTGGGCTCTGCCTGCCCGGCACCCCGCTGCCTCCGAGCAGGGCCCTCTCGTTTGGGAACCCTAAGAAGCAGGGCTCGTACCTCGCACCGCCCCGGAGAACGACCACCCACCCCACCCCGCCGACTGCCCCACGGCGGGAAGAGCCCCGCGGTGGCGGGAGGAATCCCTCCGCTCCGCCCCTCCCAGGCCTCCACACTTCGCACGCACTTTGCACATGGTTGTGCCGTCTCTAAAGCGATGTGTCCCTCCGCCAGAAAGGAAAGAGGCCGGTAGTTTGTCCTCGCCGCTGCTGTGATTTTTGTGCCGAAAGCTGCAGGCTGAGGCGCATGGCTGCTAAGAGGCTGTAGAAACTGCACTTTGGTTGGAAAATCCTTTCTTTGGTGCCTGAGGAGTGAGAGTCACCGACTAGAGCCAAGCAACCTGCCATCAATTATTTCTACACTTATAATTTTCCAAATTGCATAACTCCAGAAGCATGAGATCCTGCATGTGCAGACACTCTTGTCTACAGCCCTTCTCTGCCATCCTACCAGAAAAGACATTGCTTCCTTTGATTCCAATATCTAAGGGGCCCTACAAGTAAGTATTCCTGTAGTGATGGAACAAGGGGTAGGACACAGGGAAATGGCGTCAAACTGAAAGAGGATAGATTTAGGTTAGCTATAAGGCAGAAATTCTTCCCTGTGAGGGTCGTGAGGCACTGGCACAGGTTCCCCAGAGAAGCTGTGGCTGCCCCATCACTGGCATTGTTCAAGGCCAGGCTGGACTTGGCTTGAAGCAACCTGGTCTAGTGGAACTTGCCCCTGCCCATGTCTGGGGGGTTGGAACTGGGTGATCTTTAGGGTCGCTTCCAGCCAAATGATCCTATGATTCCATTATTTATTTATTTTATTTTTCCTTTACAGTAGCATACATTGATTCAGCCAAGGCCTTTATTCCAAAAATAACGAGTATTCATGCAGCTTCGCGCTTTTGAAATAGGTGTTTCCTTTTCGACCACTAAAATTTCATGTCCAAAAGATTCCTTTTTTGAAGTCTGCACTAAACCAGCAGGTTGCTTTAGTACTGGTAAGGACTGGCTATAAAAAGAGAAACATCCTTAAGGCCTGTGGCTGCAAATATATTTTTTTAAAGGTTTATCATCCATACTACTGTGAACAAATCCACTGAAGCCCAACAGATCCATTGTTCCTTGTAGTAAACGTTACATGCAGGAACCATATAGAACTAAGCCTTAAAATACCTTTCTCTTCAATATTTCTGCTTTTGTTAAGTAAATCTGGCTAATAACTACCTTCTAAAACTTAAGAAATGTTATTAATTGAATTAATCTTTATTTAACAAGGTACAGTTCCTGTCTATTTTTAAACAAACAATCTGACTGAAATCAATTAGATTGCATTCACATTTTAAAATACTGAAAATGGAATGGAATGACAGTATAAACAAGATATAAACAAGAAATAGGAGTTTTATGCATGTAAGAGAGATGCACCATGACACTTATGTTTGATACTCCTCTGCATTGGAATAGCATCTAGGAAACATTCCTGGAAGACAAATTACTGTCTTTTTTTCTGAAGGGGAAATGCCGGAGTGTTCACAACTGTTTCTAATGTCTTCTGAATAGAATATTCCCCCATTTGCCTGTCCGTGGGAAGTCCCTTAGTATGCATGGTAGGTTGCAAGTAAAAAGGAGTCAGTTTAAAATTACTCATGCCTTTGAACAGTGAAAACAACCAGAATTAAATGAAAAATAAAGAAAACTGCCTTTTTCTTGCATCTACACAGCTATAGATCAAGATTGTTTATTAAGCCGCATCCAGTTGTTTCACATCTATGGTTTAGTTTGTTGTTTATAACTTACAACTTACATACCTAGCATAAGCTGACAGACTTCCACCGAAGCATATCCTGTATGCTCTGCACTTTTCAATTTGCAGCTCACAAAAAAAATATACTACTTGTTTACTGATAATACAAAATGAATATAGCATATTTCTACTAATGGAGTGGAAAAAAGACGTAATTGCTTTCTTGCTACTCAGTTCAATAACATTTTAACAGGATGCAAACACCACATTTTGGTTGTAGAATTTTTATAATTTCAATCTTTCACTTTCTTTCAATTGATTACATCACCACCACAGTTATCAGGTATATAACTATTGTCTTACACTGCATGTTGACCAAGTGGGTTGTAGAGCAGCTTTTTGACGAAGTCAGCAAAGAAGTTTTGGGTTCTAATTGAGTAACCAGTTTTCAGAAATACTCCTTCACTTATTTAAGTCTCTCACAAAAAGTTCTGTAGCTCTCGTTCTTTTTTTTTTTTAACTCAAAAAGAAAAATATTGAAAAATATTAAAAAAGAAAGGTCAGGAATAAATATTAAGAAATTAAGTTAAAAATCAACAAAAACAGCACCAAAAATAATTATGCTAAAATATTACAATCTTGATTGGTCAAATGAAACAGTGCAATTTGGCTTAAGTCCTTTATCTCAATTTAGCCTTGTCCTTACAATTCATTGTAAGTAAACTGACTTTTTAGAACATGAAATTTCAAGACTGAAAGTCTTGTTGTAATCCATCATGTTTCTATCATGAACTGTAATGCTAAAAAGTTTCCACTGTCAAAGCAGCTCACCTTATAACACTAATTCATCAAAGGTTGGAACTAAGATTCCAAAGGGAATTAACTGATTTACCAGGAAAAGATTACGTATTTTATGAGCAGGATATTGGTCCTTAATGTTCTTAAGACTGTATTTTATCAATTATCTTTTTCTTGTCATCTTACTGTCACATGTCATGCAACCACTTCATCATTAAAAGTATTCTTTAAAAAGTTGGTGTGTGAAAATACTTCCTATACTTTTGATCACAGCTGCTGTATCTGCAGCCTTAACTCACATTCTTCCTATCCATCTATACTTTGAAATAGCTTAAAGGAAAACTTCTAGAGCAATCCATATTTTCTACTCTTTTAAGCCAGCTAAATGTTCTTATATCATTAAAATAGAACTTCAACTTTACCCAATGTATTTAAAATCACAAGGAAACTAATGTCTCTCTATATGCACTCATACATTAATTCCATATTCTCAATAGCATGTCCATACTGACTAAGAAAGAAAGAGCATCACGTAGGAGGTACGCTATGTTGCTGTCAGCTTCCATGTGTGTGCAAGCAGCAGTCCTAGTGCGATTTAGTGATGTGTTGGTCCTTCAAACCTGGACCCGGAATAAAACTGTCCTGAAAATCACAGACTTCTTGAAAAGTTATTGAGTAAAAGTTTACTAACTGCTCAGTGGCATTTCTTGAGATGCCAGTATTTTTATATTTCCTCCCACATTTTATCTTCCTTTTTGTTTCTGCCATCATAAATGGTGACAGCTCTTTCATGACAAACACAAAGTCCTCAGAAAAGAAGAAAGCTGTTCCAAAAAACAGATTTTTTTTTTCCTCTTGAAGCCTTATAAAGAGCTAAATTGAAAGGAAAATACTGCTGTAAAACAAGGGGAACAAAGTGTGTGAAGATCCACTGTGAGACATTCAGAAAGCATTTTATTTAAGAGTAATAGAGAAGTGCAAGACAAAGCCTCTCTTTAGCTCTTGGGAACAGGAGTGCATCTGACACACATCCTCCTGTCCCTGCACTGGTCTCACTGCTGCCTGACTGCCATGATGATGACTTGAATTCTTTGAAATTGGTTTGGTGCTCTGATTTCTGCTGTTAACAAACTCTTCTGTTGCTTTCAAAAGGAGTTATTTTACATCTTGAGGGATATAAAAAGAACATGCTTAAGGGTCATGTAAGAACATAAGCTAGACCTATTTAACTGTTGGGTGAATCGTACACCTCTATTTTGTCCATTACAGTGAAGTCACTGTGTGACTGCCTCATGTCCTATGCATTTGACAGCTGTCACTTTGCATAAAAACTGCTGTTTCCTGGACTTGATATTTTGGACACATTCTCTTCCCATTATCTGACGCACTGTTTCATCATACCGCTCCACTGCTGCAACCATATCATTCTCTATTATATTAACTCCCTGTACAATCCTAAAGATGTTCTTATTTTCCAGATGAAATACCATGTTTGCAGCGTAATTCCAAAACAGAAGTAGCAAAAAAGGAATTTTGTATACACAGCAGTAAACACAAGAGATACAAAGGATCTTCATCCAATTTTATCTGCCATTATCCATCTTCTTTGCAAAGGGCAGTGAAAATAGTTCTGCCTGCCAGACAGTTCAAAACCTCTTTGTTGAAAGTTGCTGCTGAATTCAGGTCACAGGCATTCAAAGCACTTGGAATGCAGTGTAGTTCTTTTCATGGTAGCAGGGCAATTAACTAAATCCATATGATCCCTAAGCCTCATTTACTTTTGCTGAAGATACTGCATAGAATATATAGGCTTGTTCACAGAGCCACAGACAAATTTAGGTTGGAAGGGACCTCTGGAGATCATCTCAACCACTCTTAGCGCAGAGCCAGCTTTCAAATTGCATCTAACTCAAGTCTTTGATCAAGCTGCTCAGGGCTCTTCTAGACATGATCCAAATATTTCTAAGGCTGGAGATTCCCCGGTGTCTCTGGGGTGCTTGCTATAACAAGCTTGTTACAGCACTAAATTTTAAGCAATCCATCTTCCCTTTTCCAGTCTTTGTCTTCTTTTAGTCTCTATGCTTACCAAATGTGAACTAACTAAAACATCTATGTGTAATAAATGACTAACAGGCATAGCGATTCACTCAGTCTTACAGTAATCTATTACAGAAATCTATCTATTTCTGATAAAAAGCTAGTTAAGAATAACAGATTACATTTAAATAAACAAGTCTTCTTTAAACACATCATGAAGTTACAAAATACTTACACATCCTGCTTTACTCTTGAATAGTATTTACAGTTAAGATGTTACATTTCAGAGTCACATAATAAAGCTAAGTGTTAGCCGTATCTGCTTATCCGTAGATTTTAATGTACTTGGAAATAAGCCTTGTTAACAACAAACACAGCACCCCTTCTGCCGTTACTAACTGGGTACAGTGCAGAAGTTGCAGTTGGTTGCTCAGGCAGCTTCTCAGTCAAATGAAGCCATTTAAGAGGTGACAAATTATTGCAGAAACTCACAAGAAGTATTGCTTAAGTTGAGAAGTCCACAGTGTAAAAGTTAAGTGTGAGCTGCACACACATAACATTCTGTGTAAAACATCCATGGGACAACTGCGAAGTTTCACAAGATAGATTTCCTGGACAAACAAATGGACAAACAACAAAATAGGTAGCCTTGTACCTTAAGGCAATACAAGCAATGCAGATTACTGATTTTGCTTCCTGAATTTTCACACAGAAATACTTGGTAAAGTGCATGATGAATCATTTCATTACAGTTTGGGGATGTATCAGAGGCAGGAAAATAACAAACTCTTCTAGTTCTTTTGTCAGGGGAATTCTAAAGTCTTGTTCAGCAACTTCTCATCTAGTTGCTTAAAGTTATCCAGATTCTAATGGATTTTACTGTCTTTATCATTGGCAAGAACAGATGAAAATTAAGTGTACAAGATGAAAGTGCCTTTTGAAGTGGAAAATTAACAACCAAAGTGCACTTTGAGTAGAGTGTATTTAGTTTACCTACGGCCATCAAACTTCATATGAAAACAAAACGATGGGCTTGACAAAAGTTTTATTTGTTCTTTTTTATTTCTGAAAAACCTGTGGGATCTATGCTCCTTGACATACCCATAAATTACCTGGAAAACTATGTAAGACAGATCACAGTTATTGGAGGTATTCGAAATTATAGCTGATTGTGGAGAATCCCAGAATCATCCTGAAATACTGAATGACTGCATCTGGAATATTGTGTCCAGTTCTGGGCCCCTCAGTTCAAGAAGGACAGGGACCTGCTAGAGAGAGTGCAGCGCAGGGCAACGAAGATGATTAAGGGAGTGGAGCATCTCCCTTATGAGGAAAGACTGAGGGAGCTGGGTCTCTATAGTTTAGAGGAGACTGAGGGGTGACCTTATTAGTGTATATAAATATATAAAGGGGGAGTGTCACAAGGATGGAGCCAGGCTCTACTCAGTGGCAAACAATGATAGGACAAGGGGTAATGGGTACAAACTGGAACACGAGAGGTTCCACTTAAACTTGAGAAGAAACTTCTTCTCAGTGAGGGTGATGGAACACTGGAACAGGCTGCCCAGGGAGGTTGTGGAGTCTCCTTCCCTGGAGACATTCAAAACCTGCCTGGACACATTCCTGTGTAACATTATCTAGGTGTTCCTGCTCTGGCAGGGGGATTGGACTAGATGATCTTTTGCGGTCCCTTCCAATCTCTAGCATACTGTGATACTGTGATACTGTGACTGCATAGTAAAACTATAGATAAATTTCATTATTGACAAATGAGAGCTAATACGTAGAAGAAAAATAACCCTAACTGTACATGTATATTTAGTATGTCTTTACTAGCTATTACTACTCAGAAAAAAAAGATATAGTGGAATGTGCAGACAGTCTCTGAAAACAGTAATTCAACATTCAACAGCAGTGAAAAAAAAAAGGAGAAAAAGTAAGAAATTATTGGGAAAACTGATAGTGTATTTCTATAATCCACAGTATGTCCAAATCTTTAATAGTGAGTGGTACTCTGTTAGTTCTACCTGAAAACAAATGAAAAAACCCAAACCAACCAATCAAACAAACAAAAAAATAGAATGGAACTGGAAAACACAGAAAAAGCATGATCAGTGTGAAAACCTTCATATGAGAAAAACCTCAAACAGACTGAGACTTCTAACTGAAGAAAAGGGATGATTAGTGGGAACGAGATATGAGTCTATAAAGTCAATGGTAGCATAAAACAGGGGAAAAGGACTATTCATAGAAATTTCAGAGTGGCCATATTGGTTCATACTCAGGTCACTTCAGTCCAGTGTCCTATCTGACAGCACTGGAAAGCTCGGGCATATTGTAAAGAGAGTAAGAACAGGATAAAACATGTGCATCTCCTAAGTCTCAGTCCACAATGATTTCTTGTTTGGTTACTGTCTAGGTATTCAGTATTTCTGTGGATTTCTATATTCACTAGATTTCATTCCAGTCTCCCTTTAATTCCACATAAACTTTTAGCACCCACAAAATTTAGGAACAAAGGATTTCACAGTTTAACTTCAGTAATTTTAAATCTCGCTTTATTTGGAGCCAGTGCTCTGTTTCGATGCCTCCCTTTCTTGTATTAAAAAACACAGTGAACACTCAATCCCTACATAACCCTGCCAGGCTATTCATGTTTCTCAGACCTCTATCACAGCTTGATCAGGCATCTGTTTTCCAGGTTGAAGAATCTCAGTTGGTTGACTTCACAACAGAAGCAACTCCATACCTCTGATCATCCTTAGTGCCCTTCTCCAAGCCTCTTTTAATTCCACCATATCCTCCATAAGATAAAGGATCAGGAGTGCATGTAGCAGTCAGGTTGGTTCACATATTTATGCAGCAATGTATTTGGTTTTTTATTTCTTTCCAAATAATTTTAAGATTCAGCTTGGGTTTTTGACTTCTGCTGATCACTCATATTTTCACTGAACCATCTATCATATCTTGAAGAGCTGGCTTCTCTGCAATAACAGTCATTTCAGAGCCCATCATTTTAAATGTGAAGCTAGGACTATATTTTTTCCCCTCTGCAGCAGTTTATGTTACTTCAAATCGAATTTCAACTGCCAGTTTATCGCCCCATCTCACAAGGTCCTTCTACAGTTCTTCAGCTGTGGTTCTCATTTTTACTAGTCTAAATAAGTCAGTATCATTGGTAAAGTTTGTCACCATGCTATGCATTCCGTTTTCCAGATCATTTTCAGATGTGTCAAATAGGACATAAGAAACACCTTGCAGGACAAGAATTGAGGCGTATCACTGAAATTAATGCTCCAGAAGCATAGTACAAACAAAATATAGTCTTTTTCATGTATAATTAAATTGTGCAACTAATGGTAGCATGTACTGATGAGGCTCAAAGGCTTCAAGACTAAGATAAGATTCAGGAAGGCTACCTCCATATCCTATTAAGCACAATGCCTTGATTGCAAACTAAGAACCAAAAAACTGCAAAATGTTGTTGTCAGAAACTAGAGAGTACCAAGTGAAGGACTATTTAATATTTGTGGTGTTTCTTATACACTTTCTCTAAGCATCAGATATTGGCCACTGTTGGAGACAATATATTGTGCCCATCTATAAATAGATCAGACATACACACCTTATCCAGTACACCCATTTTTCCATTCTTTGATTAGATGTGTATTTCAGATTATTATTAATGCTTTAAAAATATGCTGTATTTTTACATTTTCAAGAAGATACTGGATTCTGAAATGTGCTACTGATGAAAAATAATCAAATCTAAATATTATTGAAATAATAAACAACTGGCCCTAAAAACTCCATGGATGAATATCCTCTTTAAATCTGTTTTTGAATGAATTCTTCCTTTCATTTTCATTATTCCTGTTTGAACTAATTACAAAATGTGTACCTGTCCAGTGACAAAAAAAGGTATGTTGATCTTTCAGGAGGCAGAACAGCATAATGGTGTGTTTCGTTCTAATGATAGAAGGTTTTGATTATCAGAGCAATTGGCTGGACTTTGAAGAAAACATTATTCCACGGCAGTTACATCCCCTAAGTTTTTTAAAACTAAAATGTCTTATTTGGACATCAGAAACTGTTTCCTGTAATGGCATTGCAACCAAAGATATTATATGTGTTAGCAAAATATCTACTCCTAATTATTCAAATATGCAATCCATGACTAAAGCTCTCTTCCAGACACACATTCCTCTGTTTATGTATATGAGCCATGATAAATATCTTCTGAATTCTTTAATTTAGTATGATTGTAACAAATTTGGCAACCATGAAGCAAGATTTACATATCAAGAAATAAAATGTATTGCTTATACTGTAAGCACTGGGAATTAGCACATTATAATTGATAGATGCATTATTTTTTCTTTTTTTATTCTCCCCCACCATCATGATCTAATAAATAGTATCAGTCGTAGGCATGAAATGTGGGCATAAACTACAATTGTTTAGTCAAGTGTCAAAATCTGTTTGTTGGGGGTTCACTTTTGGCAGGCACATAGAACTAATAATAAGTAGCTGAAGTGTGTCACCAAGCATGTGGGCAACTTACGTGTTCCCTGTTAATTTTGTAAAGTCTCCAGATGTCATGGCTGTTAATATAAATAATGTGGGTGAAAGCTGTTCCTGTTTTCTCAAACGTTGGGAAAGATTAAACTTCTGAACTACAGGAAAAACTCTTATCTTAGGTCTTAGCTGTCACTCCAAAATATGATTTACTATCATCAAAAAAGTGAAAACTTTTTTATAATGTATGTATCACATCTGTAGAAGCCTTCTATTTTGGAAAATGAAATTCTTATGTTTCTTTGCTTCTAGGTTGCAAAACATCTGACAAGTATATCTAGGAAATCTAGATGAGGTATATATCTAGTACAGCTAGATCAGAACAGCTAGTAACGTCCTGATTTAATGTACTGAACTTCATTTTTTCTGACACAGTTTGCATAACTGAGCTTTTAAAAACTGTGTTTTCATGCATTTAATATAGAACCATTGGGAGCTGATTATGACTTATTGTGAATAAATTATCGACTATATTTAAAATGATAACAAAAAGATGAATGATGTAAACAAAGTTGACAAAGCTAAAACTTGGAGAATTACAAAAGCAGGAATACTGTTGCTAGTATTTGAGGAAACTGTAGGCTATAATGATGAAATACTCTAAATGGCTCAGATTCAAAATCCAAATACTTTTCCCTGCAGAAGCACAATTCACAATTATCTGTTGATTTTGCAGTATTAAATAATAATACTTGGGAGATCTTGTGCAGTATTTTTAAGGTGAAACCAAGTAAACCTAAAATGTTTTATCCAAATTAATTTTAAACATAACGGATGGCACTTTCCTCTTATTATCTTTTAATGTTATCTTAGAATGAGATTCTGTAGTTACAATAAGATATATAAAATACTATAAATTGAGATTCATCTTTTAATTCGTTAGCATGTAAGATTGTGAAGGGTAGGAAAAAGAAATGATGTGGTATGTGAAAGAATGGGGGTGATGATAAAAAATGCTATAAGACCATTAATATGAGCAATCCTCTACTTGTCAAAAATAAATACAGTAAAAATAAATAATATCTATTCTTATTTTTAGGAAGGGAACAGCATAGAATGTTGCTGTTAGGCAACGGTTCTACAACATAGGAGCAATATAGAATTCTTCCTTTTTATTTCTTTAAAGCTGCAACAGACAATAGGTTGTCACGATAACAATCACTGGCCATTTTCTCATTTTCTTGAAAAAAAATAGTGGCTCTTTGAGTAGTTTTATGTATAAGATGCTTTCTGACATGAAGTTGCAGTGTACCTACAGTGTAATTTATATACATATATTTCTTTACAAAAATCTTCTTCACAGACACAGGAAAACACTTGAAGAAAGGAAAAGTACCTAATGTAGGCAGACACAAACATACAACATACATTCACCAGACCTCAGTTCTGCCTGCTGAGTGGGCTGGATGGGAGTATAATTTCCTGTGATCCCAAGTTTTCCTGACAGTGCTGTAAATAGCAAGAGCATTGTATCTGTCTTCAGCAAGCCCCAGGAATCAGGTATAGCATACAGGTAGCCAGGCTACTCCTCTCCACTATTGCACAGCATGTAGTGATTTGATATAGCTGAAGGTCAACACTATAAATGAGACATCCTAGCAACTGGTAAGTGGTTTCCACACTGACTGCTTGCTAAAACAACTGCTAAACTATGTTGATTTAATAAGCAGTTTGCTTTTGAATTCAGCAATTATTCTTTCTAATCTATTTTAATATATTCCGGTGTTGCTAGTTTGAAGGAGAGATGGAATTTCAGTAATGTTCATGTTAGGAATAAAGATCAGTTAATCATTTTTATCAAATCCCCCTTTTAAAGGTTTTCCTTAAGAGAGCCTTAGGAGAAAAAAAAAGGGGGAAATTATGGCCTTGAAAAAGAAATTGAACAAGGTCTATAGGTCCATAAATTCAGGAAGAACTTAATGTTCTTTTTTCAAGAATCAGAAATTTATGTTCAATAAAAGCATTAGGGGGAAAAAACTTCTTTAAGAACATGGAACTTTTTCTTGAGGTTCATGGTGAACACTGAAAAATTAGATAGCTTCCGGCTCCTGCTTGGTCTAGTCTCGAACATGGTCAACTACCAACGTATGACACAAGGAAGACTGCAGGCATTTCTTTATACAAAATAACTTGTAAACTGATTGCATCATTCTCACATAAAAGATACACCAATTATATATATATATATGTATTTTTATACTTGGATAAATTTATTGTGTGTATGACAGTTATGTACATTTATATACATTTTATATAAAATGCATTCTTATGTGTAGATACAAGTATACATTAAAAATGACAGTTATGTAGGTCTTTACAAAATTCCTACATTCAAATCCCATTTCAACTACAGACAGAAATTTAGAATAGACTCAAGATAAGCAAAGCAAGTTGATTAAACATCTATGAAATAGCTCTGATGTCCTGTTAAACATCAACAAATTGGTAAAACAGACCAAACCACAGAAAGGCTAAAAAAAAAGTCAAACCACCTAATCAACTGCCTAAAAAAGCAAACTAAGAAGCAGATAAGTAACAGCCAAAAAATTTTATAAATTAAATTTGTAAAGACAATAAATCATTGAATACATGAGACTGGGCAGCAAATAATGTAGGTTTAACATTTTCATGTGTGTGTGCAGTTGCATATACACACACAAATTACGTATATACTAACTCATTTAAACAACTCACATAGACCATAACATAAATTTCTTAAGAGAAATAACAATCTCAGTTATGCAACTGTTCACATTAAATTAAGTGGGACAAAACACTTACTAGTCTATCATTAGTTTGAAATGGCATCAGAATGAAGGATCATGAATTACTAGTTGTTTTACAAAGGCAAGGAATCTAGAACACAGTATGACATTAAATCCTAAACCACTGCTTTCTTAGGATATTGTGCCTGAAAGAGATCATCCAGTGATAAACAAATGAGGTCTAAACTCTTTGCCCCTTCACTGTGTATCTAATTGTCACCTCACTTCTGTAATTTAAAAGTTGAATGTCCAGCATGGGAGACGCTCATCTAGATGGTGATTCATGTTAAGTCTCTAAAACAGAAAAGATGTGTTGCCATACAGTGCTATCTCCCCAGCTATAGAGAGACTGTAAAATGATTTGCAGTAACAATGACTTTTTTATAATAATTATTAGATTAGGTAGAATTATTTCCCTCTAAACTGCTGAAAGATCAACATGCTGCAAGTCCAAGAGGTAAACCTGCAATTAACCTATCACCCATTTCTTACCAAACTTATCTAAAAGATAAGATTAAAACCAGAGTACTGATTAACAGACTGTTAGAGTCAAATGATGGCACATGGACTGGATCTCCCGATGTTTTCTAAAACACATTATGTTCAGAAAAGGGAATAAAATCTAAATTAATGCAAATTCAACAGTGAAGCAACTGGGTCAGCAATGCAGGTCCCACAGATTTGAGCACCAGGACTGCCACTTTCACAATTAGTGATATTTATTATCAGTCTGAAAACTACAGGGTGCTTTTCATGTAACCTAATTTAGGACATCTGCATCTGAGCTAACCACTTAAAGTTCCCTTTATGTACAGCAGGGAAAATAGGCACTTCTGGGCTGACATTAAATTTTATTTTAGATGTTTAGGAAGAGATAAACGATTAAAAATGTCTATTTGTTTCAACTGACTATACTGGCAACATAGTGCAACTAACTCAAATGTAGAGGGCTACTCCAATGTCTAAATTTGATTAAGTGAATCTTAGCCCACGTGTTTGCAATTACATGCTAATCATTTGAGAAGTTAGTGAAATATTGCTTCTAAAAAGCCTGGAGAGAAAATAAAGCAATAAAAGATTGTGTAATGTACTGCATTGCAGCATGCAAGGTTGTGAACTTTAAAATATTTGTGTATAGGAAGCAGTTGGACCTGGGGGTAAATAAATCTGGGCTCAGGGACGCATTAGCTCTTACTATCCCATGTAAGCTCATTCAGGATTAGGAGTCTCTGTCTGGAATAGTATTAGGAAACACAGACATGTCTTTTGACCAACACTACCATTTTATTGACTGTTAACCAGTAGTTAAGCTGACACTTTTCCACCAGGCAAGCTCAGTGGGATCACAGGGAGAAACATTATCTTCACTGAGACTGATGCTTGCAACAGAAAATTAGTCTGAGCTGTCTGGGCTTCCTCTTGAGTTTCTCTATTGTGCATGCCTGCAGAATTGCTCCACTCAGAAATAAGAAAGCAGAACATGCTCTGCATTTATTAGCAGGCAGCTCTTCATGGCAAAAGGAATAAGGAACTACATCCCTCCTCTGTCTCCTCCATTCATAAAACAAGTAGTTAAGAGCACAGGAACTGTATGTTGTAATTGGCTTCGGGAAACCTCACAGTTAAGGTACTGAAGAAACGTAAAGAAATGTCTGTCTTACCTATATACATCACAAAAGCACATACACATCCTAGTATATGTGTACAGCATGTGATGAAACTTTGTCTAACTATGTATGCCAAAGTGCAGTAAATAAAAGGGAACAGGTCTAAATAGGTTTGCTGTACTCACAGACCTACTCAGTTCTTGTTTAGTTATTTGAAAATTATTTGTGCACACAAATTTTTCAACTGGGAAGATATTATCTCTTTTGACTTAAAATAGCCTTCAGAATAAAGCATTTTTCTTATAAAATTATTTTTTTATATTACTGAAAGGCAATGGATAATGTGTATTATAGAGGACTTTGGGTCTAAGGAACCTGAAGGTGCACAAGTCCATGGGACCTGATGAGATGCATGCATGGGCCCTGAGAGAACTGGCAGAGAGAACTGGCAGATGAAGTGGCATTATTTCTGAGAAGTTGTGGCAGCCCAGTGAATTTCTCACTGACTAGAAAAGGGGAAATATAATGCATAATGCCTGTTTTTAAAGAGAGAAAAAATGAATATCCAGGGAACTACGTGCCAGTTAGTCTCACCTCTGTGCTTGGCAAGTTCACAGTCCTGAATGTGAATTGCGGAAATCCAAGCACAAATACAGGCTGAGTAGAGAATGGATTGAGAACAGCCCTGAGGAGAAGGATGGGAGATCAGCATGACCCGGCAGTGTGCACTCACAGCCCAGAAAGCCAACTGTGAGCTGTGCTGCATCAAAAGAAGCATGAGCAGCAGGTCAAAGGAGGTGATCCTGCCCCTCTGCTTCTCTGAGACCCCACCTGGAGTACTTCCTTCAGCTCTGGGGTCCCCAGCACAACAGGGACATTAACCTGTTGGAGTGAGTCCAGAGGAGGTCACAAAGATGATCAAAGGGCAGGAGCATCCCTCCTGTGAAGACAGACTGAGCGAGTTGGGCTTACTCAACCTGGGGAAGAGAAGGCTGCAGGGAGACCTTAGAGCAGCTTCCAGTACCTAAAGGAGACTGTACCAGTACCTAAAGACCAGTACCTAAAGGAGCTAAAAGAAAGCTGGAGAGGCACTTTTCACAAGGACATGCAGTGACAGGACAAGGGGGAAAGGCTTTAAGCTGAAAGAGAGTAGATTTAGGTTAGGTATCAGGAAGAAATTCTTCACTACAAGGTTAGTGAGACACTGGCACAGTTTGCCCAGAGAAGCTGTGGCTGCGCCATCCCTGGCAGTGTTCAAGGCCAGGTTGATGGGGCTTTGAGCAACCTGATCTAGTGGAATGTGCCACTGCCTGTGTCTGGGGGATTGGAACTGGGTGATCTTTAAGGTCCCTTCCAACCCCAAACATTTTACAATTCAGTCATTATATGAAGTAAAATATATTCATCATTTATAGAATAGAATCATAGAATAGTTAGGGTTGGAAAGGACATTAAGATTATCTAGTACCAACCCCCCTGCCATGGGCAGGGGCACCTCACACTAAACCATGCCACCCAAGGCTTCGTCCAACCAGGCCTTGAATGCTGTCAGGGATGGAGCATTCACAACTTCCCTAGGCAACCCATTCCAGCGCCTCACCACCCTTACAGTAAAGAACTTCCTCCTTATACGCAATCAAAACTTCCCCTATTTAAGTTTTAACCCATCACCCCTTGCCCTACCACTACATTCCCTGATGAAGAGTCCCTCCCCAGCATCCTTATAGGCCCCCTTCAGATACTGGAAGGCTGCTAGGAGGTCTCCACGCAGCCTTCTCTTCTCCAGGCTGAACAGCCCCAACTTTCTCAGCCTATCTACATACAGGAGGTGCTCCAGCCCCTGATCATCCTCGTGGCCCTCCTCTGCACTTGTTCCAACAGTTCCATGTCCTTTTTATGTTGAGGACACCAGAACTGCACACAATACTGCAGGTGAGGTCTCATGAGAGTAGAGTAAAGGGGCAGGATCACCTCCTTCGACCTGCTGGTTATGTTCCTTTTGATGCAGCCCAGGATACGGTTGGCTTTCTGGGCTGCAAGCGCATACTGCCAGCTCATGTTCATTTTCTCATCAACGAACACCCCCAAGTCCTTCTCCACAGGGCTGCTCTGAATCACTTCTCTGCCCAACCTGTAGCTGTGCCTGGGATTTCTCCGACCCAGGTGTAGGACCTTGCACTTGGCATGGTTAAACTTCATGAGGTTAGCATCAGCCCACCTCACAAGCATGTCAAGAGTCCCTCTGGATGGCGTTCCTTCCCTCCAGCTTATCAACCAAACCACACAGCTTGGTGTCATCAGCAAACTTGCTGAGGGCGCACTCAATCCCACTGCCCATGTCAGCGACAAGGATGTTAAACAAGACCCATCCCAACACTGGTCCCTGAGGGACACCACTCGATTCTCCAGACCTTGTTAAATCTGATTAAAGGAGATTATAAATAATAGTAAGTTAAAATATCTAAGGGCTCTATTAGTCTCTGGGTTTATTAAAACTCATCCAACTCCACGTTGCTTTCATTTCTTTGCTTTTCATGCTGTTGTACAGCATTTACAACATACTACTGAGCTAGCAGCAGCCTGCAGTCGTATAATAATGAGCTAGGGACTATCCTTTTTTTCACAGTGAGTTGATTTTAAATTAATTTAAACTTACTGCATGATTTTTGGTTCACCTCCACTGAATGTCTCATTATTGAATGAAACAGCACCAGAGAATGACTTGAATTGTGCTGACCACCAATTTAGACATCATGTAGAACATGGGTACAAAAATCATGATCAGTAAAAAATATGAAAATGAAATGAAGATTAAGGATACAGTGTACAGTGCTGTATAACATGAAATAAACTGCCAAATTCTTAAAAATGAAATAGAAATCTATGTTGAAGTTGAAAATTTTATACACATAGCAAACAGTTGTCATTGCTATATAATACCTAATTTGGATAAACTAACAGGAGTATGGAATAATGCATTATTTTTTTCCATGCATCCCCATATACATATATATATTAAGCAACCACAGAATAATAGCTAGAAAAGTTGATAACGCTTATTTGAGACAACAGTATTGCAAAGGATCTGCTGCATTTGTTTGAAGTATTCTGGCTTGCTACAGAATGATGTTTATGACAGCAACATGAGAGTGTTCCCCCTTTTGCTTGGCTTACTTTGCTACCAGTGACAAACAAATCACAAGAGCATCTAAAAATATTAAAGTTCCCTTTCTCCTATATAAGA
Source organism: Pezoporus occidentalis (assembly GCF_034315485.1). Taxonomy (NCBI): domain Eukaryota; kingdom Metazoa; phylum Chordata; class Aves; order Psittaciformes; family Psittacidae; genus Pezoporus; species Pezoporus occidentalis. The sequence continues at coordinate 1,091,922 of NW_026916325.1, forward strand.
TAATAAGCCACATTTGAACTTTAAAATATCATATGCACACAGCTACCCTCTATTCTGGTAAACCCCTCCTCTGGGAGCAGCCAGCCATTCTGGAAGAGGGCTTGTGCCCCAGGCTATTAGATGCAGCAGACAGCATGGTAGATTCCAGGACTGAAGGAATGAAGAGTGATGCAACATGATCACAGGACCCTAAGAAGGAAGACAGAATTGAGGGAAATTTAACAATAAGGGCTAACCACAGGTTAGGGTGGTGGAAGTTATTCAGGAAGGGTCAGGGAAGAAGAAATACTTCAGAATAGTATCTGATGTTGAGCTAAACCACCTAGTGTGGTTCTCACAGGTAAAGCGTTTTCAAGCTCTTAGAAGTCTTCAGAGGCAAGTTCTTTTCATCTTACTCATCGAATATAATAATCTGTTAGCACATGGATACCCCAGGTGCTCCCTGAGTTCTAACTTTGAGGGATGGCTCTTGAATTCTGCAGCAAGCACACATGGTGATGGGATATACTTGTTTACAAGCTTAGAAAGTGGTTGTTTGTTTTCTTTTTCATTTTTATCAGATAGAAAAGAATGAAAATCTATACAATCATTTCAGTATTAATATTTTTCATATTTTTATGTCTTTTAATATTTATAAATTCATATTTTCAAACTTACTTCAGATTTCTATGCTGGTACTGCACAGCTTGTTTTCAGTGTGGCACTACCTTTTTCACCACTGAATATGAAAAATGGGGTCTGTATTAATACTATGGGTCAGTATTTTTTCATGTATCTAAAGCCCTGTTAACTATGGAAATCATTGTAATGGGAAGTTACAGAAACCACAGATATAAATTACTTAATAATGACAAATTCATACCTAAGAAGCTCATCAGTGCCTGTTAAGTATCCTTTAAGTATCCTGATCCAGATGTACACTCCAGCTCTGCATGTTCCTAAACCTGAAACTACTAGAAAAGGAGGTGTTTTTGAAAAAGAAACATTGTGTAACTGCTTTGCTTTTCATAAGCCTTTCTTAAGCTGACATCTCTGATACCAGGTACCAGACTAGATGCTGTATGATGTATTTCGGGGAGAGAAGCAGCAATGTGATTTTGACAAACAGAGATGCTGGCAATAGAAAAAAATGACCTAGTATTACATGTGAAAAGACTTGTTTTCATTGCAAATGGAATTATGGAATAATTTTTCAACATTTTATTTAACATCTCTTTTCTCTGATGAGCATGTCTGTCTGTTGGGTTTGAACTTATTTTATGTCCAGTAGCCTAGTTTCTGAGATGTATCTCCACTTTTAGCAGTAAATCCTGCTTTTGCGATTATGGGCAAAGAGTGCTGATTCACTGCTGTTTTCTTAAATCAAATTATATTTAAAAGTATTACGTATGAAATACAGACTGTTATGAGAAGTCATTATGTCTCACAGTGCAGTTTCATTATATAAAGATAACTACCTACATGTCCACCAAGATCCGAGTACATTTTGTCCATAAGCAAGTAAACAGTCCTGCTGCAACTTTTATCATAGAATCGTATCATAGTATCATAGAAGCATAGAATGGTTTGGGTTGGAAGGGACCTTAAAGATCACCTAGTTTCAACTGTCCTGCCACAGGCAGGGACACCTTCCACTAGGCCAGGTTGCTCAAAGCCCCATCTACCCTCCCCACCATTTTTTAGTAGAAAGTACATTCACATGACACAGCACGGAAGTGTATTATAAACCATATAGAACTGTATGAGAAACGTTATTAATAAAAATTGCGTCAAAAATGCAAGAAAATGGAGTAAAATAATCTGATGTCCAAAAAAAAGATTAGGTAGTATCTTGCTTGTTTTGATTCATGATGGTAAGATTAAGTATTTAATTATTAATAAATCAGCTAACCTTGTGAAATTTGTGGCGTTTTCCTTTTATATCCTTTATTATTTACTATTATTTCTATAGCTGCATTCCAATTTTTTACTTGTCACCAATATAATATTTTCACAAAGGAAAATCACTCATGGATCAAATAAGCAAACAAAGCCCTACTGGAACATCTCAAGACTGCATGACCATTTTGACTTCACAGGAATTATTTTGTACATTGTAAGAGTTCTGCCCTGAGGAAAATGGCAAAGGAAAGCACAATGCTATGTTTAGGACATCTGCAGAAACTGAAATGCTTCTAAGTTTTGTCATTCCTAATCTTCTAAACCATTATTTACTTGAATCTTCTTGAATTTCTAAGCCATTGTTTACTTGCATCTTCTATTTCTCAGGTCCAGAATGTCAAGCTTTTATTTCCACTTGAGCAAATGCCTAACTTAAGAAAAGCAACTGGAGCAGCTTCCCTGGAAACAGCCCTACTGAAGGGAAACCTAGGCTTGTGCCATTTAGCTTTAGATGCTTTATTTAGGTGCCTAAACTCCAGTATATTTTTTTCTTGGCTTTTGGTAGGCAGGTTCCAAGCCTGAATCACCCTGTCAGGGCTTCTTTTGTGTTTTCACTGATACCAGAGGCAATGCAAGGAAACAGTCAAGTAATTTAGCTATCATCAAATGTAGGTATCTAAAGTTAGGCATTGCATGTGCTCCCCAGTTGACTGCACTATACCACATCAGAGATGATGTTACATAAATGGTATTTTCTTTACATTTCATTCTATGAGACTGAGAAACTGAAGACTAATAAATAATCTCATTAATAAAAAGACTGAAGTATAAATTGCTTGGTTTGACACATACAAAAAGGATGTATATACATAAAATCATTACATTTCATAAAGAAGAAAAATTGGATTTATTTGTAAAGTAAGTCCATTTTGGTTTATCTGCATTATTAGGGGAATTATTTAAAAATGAATGAGAGATGAATGTGAAAGATAACATACACACTTAAAATGTAATTTTTAATATAATTTTACATAGTGCATTAAAGCAGCAAGACAATCTACAGTCACTTTGAAACTGATAATCTCAGTCACGCTCATAGTTTGCTTTTGAATATCAAGAATCTTACCCTTTTCCAACTGCAGCATGTTGCAGCAGCTTTATTTAATCATAGAGCATTGAAGCAGCTCCCTTCTGCCACTCCTTGCAGGCGCACTGCTGCTTTCAGTTCCCCATGTAACAGACAAGTGTATTTCAGCATGTAGAAACTGCATGAAGAGAACACAGAAGGCAGACAGGAAATAATTCCTTCAAAGGCCTAGTAGAACATAAAGTATACAGCTACAGATGTAGATACAGATATTTATTCTGGTGTTGATTCTCATAAAACCTATTTGCAAATATATTCCTAGCAACTATTGAGCATAAAAGGGAGAGAGGAAAAGGGAACCTCCGAAATAGTATTCTGCAATTAAATTGGTGTCTGTAAAACAGGAGGTCATGCTAAAAAAATAAAGAAATACCTAATTACCACTAATCCACCTACTGAGATAGTGACTCCTCTCAGAGACTACTGTCTTTTCATACTGAACTCTCAACTCTGGAGCAAAAACAGAGAGAAAAAAAAGGACAGGAAGAGCCCTGATTTCATTTGATTTTGAATTTCCCTCTGGAGATGCCTATCTATCTCCCTTGACAAGATCAGAGGTTTAGGGCATCACCTGGCTTCTTTCAAAGGCATAAACAGAATGTTTAGGATCCAAAGCCTGAAGGAGACCCATGTAAGCCATGGTAGACTGTAAAAAGAGTATGTACATTTTTGTGCCTACATTCATTCATAAGCTAAGAATTCTTATATTTACATTTACTACACTAAATAGAAAATTTGGGTAAGATCCTGATTTCGTTTAAATTGCTGTAGCTCTATTATAAGCTTTAGGTATAAAAGCTTTTAGATATAAGCTTGATATCTGTACTTTAGGTTCAAAAACCACTTAAAGTTGCTACATGTCAACACTTAGTTTCATTTGCAAAATCCAAAGAACCATTTAGCTGGAAAACAAAAAGTCCTAAAACTACATGTATGATAGAGAATTGCCACAAGTCTAATTCCCCACAGTCTAAAATACATTATTGTCATTTACATAGATTAAAAATGAACATTAAGTGGCTGAAAATGCTAGAAGTCTGAACTGGTAAACTTGTACACCCCAGTTACAAAGGCCTCCAGTGACTGCTTACGGTGTAGGACAGCACAGTATAAGGCATGTCACATCAGCACAACTGTTGACAATGTCATTATTACCTTTTAAATAACCCTATGCATGGTTTAATAGGCAACATTAATTAAATTGTTGATTAACAGAAAAATGAAGTGTTTTCATGGGCATTTTGGACTAAGCAGTAATACTGCAAATGGTGAGGTTTTATATATATTTAGTTTTCAAATGGCATTTTGTATTGCATTGTTACTGTACTGGAGTACATGAAAAAAATAAGCCAAAGTTTTCTAGAAAAATACCTCAGAGTACTTCTTGTTTTGAATGAGCATTATGTTTTCAAATGCATTTGAAAACATAATCTATGTAACCTGAATTTACCCAGAATTACCTCATCCTCAACTAGGATGGTTGTACATGAAAACATGACAGTATTCTCTGCTTAATTTGTACTTTTTTTAGAGTAGACGGAAATTCTGCCACTGGAGTCAATGGGAAAAAAAAAAACAAAAAACCCAGACATAAGAAAAATTCCTTTAAAATGTGCTTTAGCCACAATGTCTTAAAATTCAACCTATAATTTTTGCTTTTTGATGACAAGCAAATGGTCAGCACCTTTTTGAAAAGGATGACCCCCCAATGATGTTGAAAGTCATGTCATCAATAAGCACCAGTCTCTTAGTAGATGACCCCAAGCTAACTTTCAACCAGCTGACTATTTGCTATGAAGCAGCAGCAAAACCCATCTAAGGCACCAAGGAAATACCTGGTTTTACAGCCAACACGGAGCTCTGCACTGCCATAGCTACCACTCCTGCCACTAGAAGAGTTACCAAGATGAGATGAAGTCATGCAGTAGCTGCTATGTGGACACAATCAAAATGGGTCACACAGAATTAATGTTGCACTGTGATGGTAAAAAAAACAAACTTACAGAGAACTGAACAAGAGACAGAAAATATGAGGGAACAACACGGTTAAAACTCATCAAGCAGATGCCACACCACTCTAACTTTCATTATGCTAAAGATGATTATTAATGATCTGGCAGGCCAAGCAAGCAATGGGGTAGCAAAATATGAAGATGACAGGAAATAATTTATATTAATCAGAACATGTAAAGCAGGGATTTTGGAGATACTCTGTGAAGTTAATCACCTCCTAACTGTTTGTTTGTGCCAGGTCTGGAATCAACCTAAATTTTTAGCATTTTCAGGCTGCATTTTTGCACATACAGAAAATCAAAACATGAACTGAGGGAGAAGAAAGCACTGGGAAATTTAAAAAAAAAAGTGTAAAACTTTAAAATTATTGGCTTACACACAAAAAGTAATTCTGGATGCAAAAATGGTGATTTTTGATATCACATAAGGATAAATTATGAGTTCAACTGTCTACATTAGCAAGTTGAAAATACTGTAGCTTCCTGTAAATTTGTATAGTAACTAACACATCAGTTTGTGTTCCAATTGAAATTTTCAGGCATTTCAACAATAAACTACTACCATCATGTATTATAGAGTCTTCATGTTTTTAAGTTTTTTCTGAAATTATGAGTAGCAAGATAAAAAAGGGCATGGTTTGATCTCAGTACTCTTTCTTATGCATGGGATTATTTTGCTTGCCCTGCTGTATCCACCCGCTTTCCCCAGTGTTGTGCTTAAGACATGCTAAATATACTTAATTTGTGTAAACAGCGACAGAACTTGCCATGCATGAGTCAACATTTACCTATGTCTTTGCCATAGAAGGGTCCTACCAACTGCTGTGCGATGTCTAGTGAAAGCCTTCAACTTTACTCCTCTCGTAACAGAAACTACCATGAGGACAGCGACCACAGCAAGAAAACTGACTTGTCACACAAGATGATGCCTCCACACATGCAAGTTCTTCCCTGTGAGGGTGGTGAGACACTCGCAGCCCAGGTTGCCCAGAGAAGCTGTGGCTGCCCCATCCCTGGCAGAGTTCAAGGCCAGGCTGGATGGGGCTTTGAGCAACCTGGTCTAGTGGAAGGTATCCCTGCCCATGGCATAAAGTTGAAACTGGATGAGTTCTAAGAGTCCCTCCAACCCAAACCATTCTGTAACTCTATGAGGGCTACAGGTGGCTCCACACATGGGACCCAAGTGCCATGAGCCTGGAGCAGACCACACCGTGAAGCCTTCTCCCCGCATAACCGACGGCTACTGATGGCTCCACGCATTGGGTAGAAGAGCCCCCACATGAAGTGCAGCTCCAGGGCAAGGCCGCGTCCCTCCACACACACGATGCGGTTTTGCTCGGGTCCCTGGCAGTGACACTGAGGCCGCCGCCGCCGCACTTGGCGCTGCTGCCCGGCCGCCATTCTGCCCCGGGCCTTCCCTTCCCTCTCCCCCCAGCCCTCCGCGCCGCCAACGCGACGTCTCCTCGGGTCGCGCGCGCGCTCCCCCTCCCTCACGCCCGCGGCGGCGGCCTCGCGCATGCTCGGGCGGCTGGGCGGCGCGTGCGCGCGGGGCGGCGGTCTGCAGTGCGGGGCGGGCGGGCGGCTCGTGGGGCGGAGCGGGGGCGCGCGGCAGCGGTGGTGCGAGGTGCTGCGCGAGGTGCGGCGGCGCGAGCGGCTGGCGGGCGCGCAGCGAGGCGCCGTCCCTCCGGCCCCAGCACCCCGGCGGGACCCAGCGGCCCAGCGCCCTCCTCCGCACCGCGGACAGCTCTCGGCGCCCTCTGTAAGTGCGCCACGGTGGTCAGGCTGGGTGGGGGGTCCGGGCTCCGCACCCGCCCGCCGGGCTTCGGGGCGTGCGGGAAGCTTCGTCGGGGCGCCGGCAGCAGGGCTGCCCGCCGGGCGGAGAGGTTGGAGCCGGGGACGCGCTGCCTCGGGCTGCCCCGCGCGGTGTTCTCTTCCCGGGAGGACAGCGGGGGCCGGGGCGGGGGCTGCCGGGTCAGCGCGGCCGCTCCCCGTCGCTCGGGGGTCTTCCGCCCCGGGAGCAGGGATGTGGATACGCGCGAGTAGTCCTCGCTGAGGTGGGCGTGGGGGTGTCGCCTCACGGGCGGGATGAAGGGCAATCGCGCCCGAGGCGATTTGCCGTCAACTGTTGCGAGGTAGGAGACCGAACCCCACATCGATCCGGATATCGATACCGGCAGCATCAAACGGAAGCATCGATCTCCCGCTTCACAGTTTGCGCCTGGAAATTGTTTCGGGGAAAGTGGAAGTCTTTGGCATTCTTGTGCGTTTGGAAAGAGCCAGTAAGGGAAAAGATAATAAACCCTAAAGACCGTGCGAAAGCGAAGATCAGGAGCAGTCCTCGCAAGGTCATCACACCCGCGGGGAAGGCAGGAGTGCTCCCGGCCCTTGTGACCGCCCTATCGCCGTTGTTACTGCCCGTGAGAGGGGGTTTATTTCGTTATTTCGTTTTATTCGGCACGCGGGGCGGGCGCCGGGCGAGCCCCGGGCGCGGCGGGAGGTGCAGGCGCGGAGGTGCCGTGCTGCTACCGCGCTCTCGGGCACTGCTCGGAGTGAAATGGAGGTTGGAGGAGATGACACAGGCTGGTGTGCGGTCCCAGCCGTCATCTCCCACACGAAGGCGTGAGGAGGAGAAGGAGACGACGGGAGAGAGAATTTCATATCCAGAGATCAAAACAAAAGGAGGAAGGAAGGAGCAGGTTGAGGCAGATCGTGAGCAGCCGTGGGGGAAAGTGAGGCGTTTTCTGCTCTGAACCGTGTGGAGAGGAGTGGCGGGGCTCCGCGAGGTGCGCGGCCGCGGAGGGACGGACACAAGGTGTGGTGGTTGGGGGGGGGTGGTGTCAGCCTGGCCGGCGCAACTTTGCGCGCAAGCTCCGCTTGGAAACGAGTTGTACGCGCTGGGTGATGTGCCGTGTGTGCGGCTCGAGGAGGAGGCATGCCTGCCTGCGGGCCGGCACTACGCCTCTCTCCTCTCCCTCCTTCTCCGCAGCTTCAGGAAGGGCTCTTTAGTCCCTGGCCCCGCCGGGAAGGCCCCGGTCCCGGCAGTGCGGTGCCGGGGCCGCTCCCCTAGCCCACGGGGATGCCGCACCGGGACACGGGGCTGGCTCTGCGCTGGGCTGGATTCCCGGCGCAGGCTCCGGCGGGGGCCGCTGGAAGAGCCCGAACAGCGCTGCCTTCCCCCTGCAGCTCGGGTCCCTCCTCCCCCGGTGTAAGGGTCCACCACCATCACCCCGGCATGTCCCGTCCGTCCCCGGAGTTCTCCGCTCTCCCCACTGCTCCCACCGGTGGCCACCCCCTAGACGGGCAATCCCTTCCGTGCATGAAGCCACCTGCAGGGTCACCCCACAGCCCCTCTTCTGCATCTTGTCCCCAACCCCACTGAGCTCTTCATCTGCTGGGGTGTTGTGTGTGGCCGTACTCCCCCAGCGCTCCCCAGCCTTGCCCCAGCCTGGGTTTGGAGCTTCGGCCTCCGACGTGGGGAGGAACGGTTGGAGAATGGGGGGGGGGGGGGGAGGGGAGGGGGAAGGAGCCTGATCTTATGCAACAGCAGCCCCCCCCGCGGTCCCTGGAAGAGACCGTTCAGGAGTTTTTGGGAGGTGGAACAGGGCTCTCTGCTCTTCCAGGGCGAAGGGGGGAGCCCGAGTTCGGCTGTGCGGAGTTACCGCCGGGGGACCTGCGCTCCCAAATCCCGCATCGCCCGAAACGGTGCAGCGAGGCCGGGGGGTGAGGGTGAGGAGGCGGCGGCGATTACCTCCACCGGCAGACTTTTCGGCTGAAAAAGCGTGCAGATAACAGGGTAATTAAAAAACCTGCCCTTTCATTACAACTGAAATGTGATTACTTGCACATACTAACCAATTAGCAAAAGGCCAAATGTAAGAATAAATTCCACGTTCTTGCAAAGAAGATGGTAATGTAACAGATACAGGTGCTTCTCCCAACAATTCTGCTGGCAAAATATTTTTAGCAATATTTTGTAGTGACCGTTTCTGTGGGTAGGCACTGTCTTCCTTCATATATTAGAAAGTTTGTCTCTCAGAGGTACCACTACCTCTTTATGAAGAAGAAAAAGAGGCACGTATTTACTAACTGGGATATGATAAGGAACAGATTCCTCACATTCAAGTAAAACTAAGTATGCTCAGACTTTGTGAAATACATACTCACTGTCCCTTTCAGAAGACATGCTTACTAGTAGTTTGTTTCTGTGACACATTTTCAGACTCATTAGCTTTCACTACTACCCTTTTTCTTCACAGAATGCCTTTTTCAAAAAAAGCAATGTTCATTTAAGACCATTGGTTTACTTGAAGGGTCTTCCAGTTCAGTGTTAGAGCAGCACTATGCATTTTGTGGACTGTGATCAATTTTGATTAATTACATTTCACTTCTCCTTTCAAACAAAACATAGTGTGGACTAATGCTGCTGTCAAGGAAAAATAAGGAAATACATTCTTGATCCTTGTTATGTATTATTCCTGCCTTTTAATTAAGGACTGAATCCTTATCTTCTTGTTCAGCCACAAACCTCTCTGGCACAGAACTGCAATACTTAATCAGTTTTTTAGGTCGTCCTGTCTTCTTGCCCCATACAAATGCATACCGATACACAGAATTGTGCCAGTGATTTTTCAGCATGCTTCATGTTCTGGAGCATCCAGTTATTGACAGCACAATAGCTGTTTGTCGAGCGACATCTTCTTCAGACTCTCATGGCATTACATAACCACAACTGCAGTACCAGGGGTGTCCCCACTGCTGTTGGTTCCATTGTACAGGTCCCGCTGTGCACTCCCCTGATGTAATACACTGACAGAGTCATAGCTTATATCATGCCACAGTTCCAAGAAAAATTAAGCCCTGGCCGGAATAGTAAGGTAAAGTCTAGGTGGGATGTGATTTGTAGGACAGGGCAGAGCAAAACAGCACAGCTGAGGATTGCTGGTTCAGCCTGCAGGAATCAGGCTGGCTGCGTGGGATAGAAGCGATGCAATGAAGCTGACATTGGATCTGTTTGGGAAAGCACTGCATGTGTCCCAGGGTGCGACACCCTGCTGACTGCAGCATAGCTGGGCTGCACTGGGGATCCCCATGCGCCTTCCAACACCATCTTGCTCGAGGGCTCAGGGAATGAATGGGCTGCAATACCAAGCTCCTGCAGCTCCCTCCATGTGTTGGGATGGTATAGCCCTCTTGACTTTTCTCCCTGTACTCAATGCAGCTGCAGGCAGCATCTGAATCTCAGAATCTAGATTCCTTTTAACAAACACATGAGTATGGTGAACTTTGTTATGGGAGCTTCCAAAACTGTTTACTTTTCAAGCTGTTGTCCTGGTTCTGTTTTGCACTTTTGGAATTCTAAATTTATGTCTGTCTCTACTGCACATTCCTGATTTTTTTCTGTTATATTTGCGCCTCAAGCTCGTGTTTTATGTATTCACTTGTGTAAATTTTGCAGATTCTTGTGGATTTCTGTGATTTCCAGAAGTTTATGTCACTTGGGCACATAATGCTGGCTCATCCTCCAGCTGTGAATTAAACAGCAGTTGAAATTAGAAACTAAACACTAATCGAAATTAGAATTAGATCATTTTTAAATACAATAGGCAAATGTCTTTTTTAGGTACTTGGAACTGAAACATGTAGCACATGAAAAACTGTGCTCCTTGTCTGTGATGTCAAACGTTTTCAGCATTGGCCTTCATCACTTTGTTTTTAATTTGTTTTACCAGCATGGGTTGGGGCTAAATTTCCTTTGTTGTTAGAGCGGTCTAAAAAGAATCGTGTTTCAGAATTTAATAGCCAGTAGATTTTGCACTTTCCTTTAATTTTGTATTGCACTAGGAAAGAAGAGGGGCCGTGTGGTCTTCACACATTATTCCTCAAGCCTAATTTTGACTCAGACTTCACTGTAATGAGCCTAGACTGTGCTATCTGTCCCCCTTTTCTTGTGAGTCCCCATTACTTGCATTTGTGTACCTTTTAACATTCTGTATATCCTTAACCTTTTTCGTTCTTCCTTTGGGGTGTAATTTTGTTTCTTCTGTTTGTGTACCTTCATTGCACCTTTGAATTGCTTTTCTCTTTACCAGTTATGTTCTTCACTGTTTATTTCCTTTAATCCTTGGGAAAGATCATGTCTTACTCTATAGCTTCTCTGCGTGGCATCGCTGAAAGGGTTTCTGATATCAGAATACAGCAGACATAGGGAAGACCATAAGCATATGTAGTGGTATAAGATGTAAGGGTCCAGATGGGCTTCTATCACAGGGAGGCACTTTCTTACTTCAGTTCTGACTCTTTATTCATAGAAAGAGAGAATCTTACCTTTTGAATTTTATGCTATTGTTCTGAGAGTAATAGCTATAATCCCTTTCAAAGATACTGAAACAGATGATAAAAAGGATGCTTGTTTGTGGAATACAGAATCCCTGGGTAGTGCTTCAAATCCTACTGCTTTTTAAGTTATGGTTTAAGTTGCTAAGAATATAGATGTGTTTTTTCAATTTGTGTTTTAAAGTTTATGCGGACGTAATCCACAGGGTTTCTGCTTTCAGGAGCTTTCCCACATTTAGATATGAATATGACCCAAAGGACAATAACACACATGTAGGAAATTAAGGCAGATTATTAGAGATGGTCTCATAGCTGAAGGTTGTAAAAAGTAAGTCGTTTCGGGGAGCCAGTTGAAGGAGAGGAAAAGATAGGAATCACTTGATAGTCCATTTCACTGATGTGTTTGTTAAAAATATCAAGCTGGTTTTCTCTGTGATTATTCCCCTGAGGAGGCTAAGGAATAGAATATGTTTTGTAAAATAATTTGTAAAACCACAGTTAATTGAAATGAACAGTGTTCATTTGGTTTGTGATGATAAATGCCTAAGTGACTTAAACATGACATATTCTAAAATGCTGATATCGAGGACAAAGAAAGAAGTATTACAGATATTACTGGAGATTCTCTGCCTGGAAAAAATCCCGCTGAGTCACTTTTTGAATCCCAGATTGCACAAATTTAACAGAATGTATTACAGCTTCCCCAGTTTAAATGTTTTGAAAAAGCAAGAGTTTGCTACATTCTTGAGTTTGTCAACAACCTACGATTTTTAAAGCCATGAGAAGCGATAATTTGAGGTAATCAAGTGGGTTTTTTACTAGGAAGATAAAGAATTCAAAAATCACTTTATGATCAGAAAGCCATTTGGAGAAGAATATCTACACAACATTACAAGAATCTAAATTGATGTGCAGGAGAAATCCAAGCTGTAATGGTGATTTTTATAGCTTTAATACTAATATATATGAGGCACTAAACTTTTTTATTAAAATGATCTTTAATCACTTTTGGCTTAAATCAGATGTAGTTTTAAATAATTGATGATTTTGGAAAAGCATCATTGTTTTTATGCAGCTCCACTGTATAGTTTACTAAATACTAGGAGGAATCATTTTATCTGTTTCTTGTTCACTAACTTGGGCTTTCTCAGCGTTCATTGATGAAAAGATGTAAAACTATGACGTCCATAATGGTATGACGTATAAATGGCTTTTTAACTGTTTTGTTTTTATTTGGTCCTACCAGGGTATTTTCATATCATAGTTAGTCATAACAAAGTAGTGAGATACTGTTTACCTCTTCATGACTTGCATCCACCATTATAATAACAACCAGTGGGATTACCTTGGTTGTTCAAACTTTGATAAGGAATATACTGTCAGCAATGTAGAAGTCTTAATCTGTACTCAGGAAAAAACCAAACTCTGATGGTAATTTACAGAGCTTTTAGACAAATACAAGGTTTTAAACTTTTTGATAAAAGCTACTTTACTTGTAGCTAAGTAGGAAGGCGTGTTTTGAAAGCTTTTAGATTCATGTATGTTTAACTCTGCAAGGGAAAACAATATGAAACTTAACCAACTGTCTAGCAGAGTCCGTAACATTTGACTCAGCAATGCTTGTCTAGTCCTCTGTTCATGAAGCACATACCTTTTTGTTTTTATTGAAAAAAAAAAAAACAACCAACCAACCAAAAACCCCCCCAAAGCCAAACAGTCCCAACCAACCCAAAATCAGTGTTGATTTACAAGACATAGGTAATGGCTTTTTTTTTTTTTTTTTTTTTGCAGTTCTCCCTAGGATTTTGTAGTAGTTAATTATCCTTAGTGTTAAAACATGCACTTTGGTTCTGGTCTTCATTACCAGTTCTTTAGCCAATCAATCTATGAAGTAGTTGAAAGAATATTAAATAGGTAAGCTGTTGAGCCAGGTGCTTGTAAAATACCTATGACTTGATTTTAGTATCTAAAAAATAATTTCTCTTTTTCAATGAAAGATTAGTCTTCCACCTAGTGCAAAAACATTTTTATTCGAAAGTGGATATTAAATCACTCACTACAAGATGGAATTAAATGGAAGTGAGGAGAGCCGAACATTACGCTTTTTGTGGACTGCATTTGAGAATATCTGTGTATTTAATTAGACCTTGTTCAGAATTGAGTCCTCTAAAATTAGAACATCTTGTTTATAAAAGCTCTTAGAATACAGCATATTTCTGTGTACTCTTATCTGCTATATTTAGAAATACAAAGTAACTGAAGACTCTTATTTGGCATAGTAGCAGTTCGAATTAAAATGCTTTTGTTTTTTTAATAGAAGTTCATATATCTAGGAAAAATAAATGTGATTTTGAAAAGTTAGTGAAAGTGAACATTTTTACAAGGTCTTAACACTGAAAATAAAATCAGTTTATATAATGGATAACACTCAGAAAGTTATTTGTGCAAGTATTGCTGATGCCCAGCACATATACAGTTGATGTTCTTATATACTGTACATTTTTAAAGAAGTCAGTTTTCATTTGAATGTGTTTGTTGTTTTTTTTCAAACGACACAAATGAGTAGCTACATTCAAGGATGGTCTTGAAATTCCTGTTTTTAACTGCATAAAAAGCTTTCTGTTTGTAAGTATGATAGCCTGAAAAGGAATTTTAGTTTGATGCATAAAACATTGGATTGTATTGTCGATTTTTGCAAACCAGTGTGATTTATATGAAATGACCATTTCTTCAAATGCCTTCTAATGAAGTTTGACCTGTATTTTTCACCTGTTTTGGGGTTTTGCATCTGACTTGGATATATTAGTACTCTTCTATCTGATCACATTAGCCACATTGTAAGGTCAAAGGACGCTCTGCAGTGTGCTCCAGTGAGCTTGGAATCTGGTCCTTCATATCCATTCAAAATGAGAAATTTTAGAAGATTAGCATCCTTTTTGGTCTTCAGAACATTAGGTGGTTTATCTTGTTAACACTTACATATAACACATCCTTAAATTAAGAGAGTCAAATCACAAACTGTTTTTCCAATATAAGTACATAAAATATGCCTGCTGCCTTCTGACAGTGAATTTCTAATGATTCAGCTGTATTACTGAAATGCCAGAGTGCTTAAGAGAGGTAGTTTCTAAGGCTTCATTTTCCTCCTCAGGTATGGTAAGTAGATCACAAAGTAGCCTTCATCATTTTCCATTAATTAATTTTGCTTACAAGAGCTGTCTCTTGCTGTGGTACGCATTGGGTGAGTGCTTACCTATTGAGTTCAATGGCTATTTTTTATTGATATTAATTCTTGTCTGGGGAAATAGAAGTGTTGGAAGGGGTTATGAGGCTTTACATTTTTCTCAAATACCTGCCACAAAGAGGTGCTACTGGAACACAGATCCATAAGTAGTATAAGTTTCTACATGGTTTAAGTGGTGAGCATTACTCATTCAGGCTTCCCACTCTGTTATGAGAATTTAATCCTGAAGTGTCAGCAGGTACTAACTCTGCTTCATGTCTTATCCTTTAGCCTTCACTGATCCCTTTTTTCCTCCCTCTCTATCTGCTTCCTTTCTTCTTTGATTCTGCTCCAACAGTCTCCTGTTGCCTGTCTCCCTCTCCTTAATGATACCTGGCTGTGTTTCACCATAGGGAATGCCTCCCTCATCTTGTATTTTAACTGTGGTTTTGTGTTTGGTTTTTAAACTGTTAGCCTTATAAAACAAGGATCTGTTTTAGGAAGTGCAGCTGCATGTACAGTGCTGTAAGGGTAATTTTAAAATTCTAACAACATATAAAAGATCTTGTAACTGCAGCCTGTGCACAAAGATGCATGTTCAGGGGTTTCACAGAGTGACATTGAACCAATCCATGTCTGATAGTAGCAACTGAGTCCTTCTCCTGCAAAGCTAATTAGGATATATTTATTCTGCAGTCACTAGGTTGTGAATGAAATATGCTGACATACTCAACCTATCCCTAAACCAAATATATGATGTATCTGCAGCAAGCCAGACACAGCAGTACAGAGCTTAGCTGTACTCAAGTCTTCATCCTGCCCTTGAGCGGGTTATACGGCCTGCAGCACGTTCTGCTTTCTCCTGGTGGGGCTGGTTACAGTGGCAAAGCCAGCAAGGTAAAAGATGGCTCAGGCACGCATCTGCTCCAGCTGCAGGGGCTGTGGTGTAGACACACTTAGAGCACGTTCTAAACAGCTGGGTTTGTGTATAAGTATCTCTAGATTGGTATTTTCAGGGAGAAGTCTCTAAGAAGTCATGGTACAATGCAAACAGATGTTGAATATGGCTGTGTTCTTTCTGTGTATCTCTCTTTGTTGAATCACTCTCTTCAGTGCCCTGCCTCCCCATACCTCAGTGCAAGGCCCAAGGGAGCTTCATGTAAATCTGCATAGTAGGACCACAGCCTATGTATTTATTCTTTGTTTATTTTTTTATTTTGGTTGTGTAGTGTTGGAGTGGGAAGATGTGATACAGAAGACCGAAAATGTGACAATAATTTAGCATAACATATTCTGCATTTTTTATTTCTACATACTGTTATCAGTGGTTCCCTTCTCAGTTTGTACATATCACTTAATGCCATAACATCCATGCTGTTAATTAGCTTACCAAAATCTATTCATACAAGTTCTTCAGTCACAAAGTAGTTTGCTTTCTTTAGACAAGAATGAGCTAGAGAATTGTTTGCTAGTCAAATGCTATTCCTTGTGAAATACATTAGTACCTCCTTCAAATATTTTTCACTGAATATAGTTTTTTTTTCATCATATGCAACTGTAAATAAATGAAAACAGTTTAACAGGGTTCTGAATTGTTGCATGAGAAACTCATGGTAAATATAAAATAATAAAGTAATTTGTATTTTGGTATCAAACAGTCCTATCGTTACTTTGTATTGCTGGTTTAATGTTGGTGAAATACAGATAGTCAAAATTAAACAAAAAAAAAAGGCAAACCCTGCAACTTCATGTGCTTCAAATATGTGAAAAAAATTCCTATGTCTAACTATGGCTTGAGTCTTAGTGGGTGTCTTATATTCCATAGTTGGCTGAGGAGCAGACAGAAAGATATCTTGAAAATTCCACTTTCTTCCATATAAATTGGAAGGTCTTGCAATATGTAACTCACTTCAGCTGTATGCATCTCCCTGTCACCAGTAGAAGTGTATTAGTGATGACCAATAACAGTATATCAATGTCAGCTCATCTCCAGATAAAAGGAAGAGTTCATGAAACGTTCAAGGTTGCTCTGGGATTATATGTTACAGAGATACTGAAATTGTAATTCTCAGTGTTGCCCGGTAAACACAACCGTTTACTGTTGTCAGCATTGATACATTCAGGAGGACTTCAACGTCCGAAGCTGTGTGAGACAACTAACATACTACTTATTTATGCAATTTTGCATTTTGTCACTCAGAATGGTAATTTATGAGATTCCTGATTCAAGGAAGACCTACACAGCAGCTAACAGCCATTTTAGTCTTGTACTTCTGTTTTCCATTGAAAAACCCATTCAAGAAATCTGCAGATACAAGCATTTTTTTGTTTATTGTAAATGATCGAAGCTAGTGGTATCACTCTGGACACTTGAGTAATGAGGTACTCTTCTATAAATATTGAATCTAGGAGAACAAACAAACTAAGGGATCAATTTCACACAGATTAAAGGGGCAGATTCATGTTGTGTCAACTGTGCTATGGAAATTTGCCATGCTGTAAAAATTCAGATTACAGTAACTGTAATTTAGGTGTGGCTGTACAGCAAAAGGAAGTGTATGTCATCGGTGGGCAGTGGCATTAGCAGTGCTGTTGACAAGCACAGACATCAGGAAATATTTGGGAGCAAATGGAAGGATGGCTTGATGGTGCTTAATTATCATTTGCTACCATAGAGTTGAATGTCAACTGGAAATTTCTTTTATGAATCAATCCTATCCTGAAGTAGCTGGACCAAAGTCCCAGGTCACACAAATAGGACTCATTCTGTGAGCTGATGCATCAGATCCCTACTGGAAAAATTGGATCAAAGAATGGATTTGAATAGTGCAAAGAACTTCTTGAAGCACCAAAACACTTCCGTGAGTGATTAGATTTAAATATATGGGAAAATCTGTTGGTTTGAACAGAGTTGACTAGAAATGTAGGTGTAAGTATTTAGCTAGCTCATAGCCTAAAGGAGATGAGACTTGGGGAAAAGGAGAAGGTGTGATCATGAATCATGTTAAAGATGTAGGCAGGATCAGACCTGTGAGGATTTCAGTGCTAGGGAGAAGACATTTTAAGTGAATCAGAAAGGAAGGGGGAAGTGAGGGAAAGGAGTAGGATAGCATTTGAAGGTACCAGAAGGCAAAGGTGTCAACATCTAGGAAAGAAGAGTGGAGACCCTCTCACAAAAAGGGTGATTAGTTAGAAAATCACCAACACATTCATCACTTCTCACTTTTTCTTATGTGTTATGAGAAAACTTTGCAGGGAAAAATCTGAATTTCCAGGAAACACTGAACTTAATGATAAATCCAGCTGATTCTTGCAACTTTTCTTTGAACTGCATCTTCAGATGTAATGATAGCCAGGCTGTATCAGAACCATACTAGGACAAAAGCATGACAGATGCTTAGAGGAAGCCTTAACTGAGATGCCAATAGCTAGCTAGCTGAGCTGTGGTAACTTTACTTATATGTATGTTTGAGACAGGTGATAGATGTAGCTGTTGCAGAAGAAGAAGGGGAATTGAAATAGTTTTAAGTCACATGCAAGTAAGTCCTAAAAATGACCAGAGGAATACCCCCAGTGCAGACTCCCTCTGGCAGTGAGTTCTTTATAAGTGCAGGGGAATTTGCTCATCTAGAGGCATTTGGGACATGAAACTAAGCAGGGAGAAGGATTGGAAAATAAAATGTGAAGCATTTGCGTAAGACTTTAAATGTACTCTCATCATATGATTCATTGATCTTATGATTGTGCTACTGCTTTTAAAAATCCTGCTTTTTTTTCTGTAAAAAGCTGTTAGTTTGGGGGTCCTGTTTTTGAAGTATTTAAATGACAAGTTGCTCATTGTTTTGCAGTTGTATTTATGTGCTATGTAGTTTTTCATTGCTGATGTCAGTTTTGAATGGGATATGACGCCTACGGTATTGGCAAATTTATAGAATTTGACATGATTTCATTCACACTGTATTACATGATGATGCTGAAGACAGAAATGTGACTCCTCCAAGAGCTCATAGAAAACTGAAGGCAAAGCAGAGGGTGGAATCCAAGACACTGCTTCTCATAGTGAATTGTAGACCGTGTTTTACCTATCTGATCACATGTTACAGTGAGGTTCCTATCATGGGAGGAACTCAGTTTGCACTGCTGATATGAAAGAGCTTGACTAAAACCTCAAAAACGCTGCTTCTAGTTGCAAGACAAGGTGGAAAAATGTTTGCCATTTTTGTAAATTTTTTACTGTTAAGCCACAAGTGTTTTGGTCCCACTCATTAGTAGAAGCCAGTCTCTTCCTCAAAAGACCTGTCTATACAGTTCAGATGCCATTCCTACGTTGGTGATTGTGTTCTGCATCTGGCAGTGAGATGAGTAGTAGAGGATTTTCCTGGTGTGGTGACCACATTTGGTATTTGGAAGGAATGAGGATGCAGATCTAGAAATTTGGATGAAAGCAGTTTCTCATTGGACTTTTGGTGTGATACTGGTCTGTCTTGACTGAATTGAAATGCAGTGCCTGATTACCCCGGCACGAGGTGATCTGTGGTCCTGAAAGTGGGAGGGTTGTTGGTGGCACCAGCTTGGGCTGATCTCTTGATGCAGCTCAACCTTTCCTGGCTGAGTTGACATGGTCACCGAACCACATGCATCTGCTAGAAAGGGAAGCTTTTCCTGTCGCCTTGCTTTGCTATTAGCACCTATTCTTTTGCAGGTTTAGCTCACCCGAAAGATTTTTTTTTTTCTTTTCTTTGTGAAGAAGCATGGCCAGTATTTTTTTTTTTTTTGCCCTGCCTTGCATGTGCCATGTAAGTCCTAGAATATACACAAGACACTAAGCAAGGAGCTGTTTCAAAAAATGAGAGAGGTTTTCTTTGGAGCGTATAACCTTTTCTGGCAATGGAACTGGACTGTCAGATTAAAATTGAAATGTAATCCTTCCCTGGAGTAATGGGACCAATACAGAGTTGTTACCATTGTCTGCCTGTGACCTGTTCATGAGGCTTGTCTTTCCTCTTGGCTCCCTGAGGTACTTGGTTTGAAGCTAAACAGCGCAGTTTAGAAATACTGGCTATACTTATAAATTCTTACAGAAGCAAGTGCTTGTGTGCCACTCATGAACTAAAAATGAAATAAAAGTATTAATGAACTAAAAGTAATAACTGTTTTAAATCTTAAATTTAAATGACTAGGCCACCGTCACTCTAACTTTGGAATATTTTTACAGTGGCAATTTATTGGTTACTGTGGTATTTACATCTCTCCCAGGTTCCTATACTTTTGGTGCTGAGATCTGTCAGGTAGTGGTGTGATAATAAGGATCCACTTGGACTAGAGCTGGTGAGGAAGTGGGCTGCAGAGCATGGATTGGGCTTTTTTAGTAGGCAATGAGGACATGCATGTTTCCATTATCTCTAGGTTTTAATTACATTGGATTTATTACATAGTACATTTACATACAATTATTACATCAATTTTATCAGTTTAGCCGTGATCCTTAACATATTTTTCTTCTTAGGTTTTTGCATAATAAAACACAGGTGTCAGGTCTCCACACATGAAAATTGTTCATGCATACACAGTTGTCAATATACTATGAAAGAATAAGGTCCCAGATCAGTTTCTCTTTTGAAGTTACCTTTTAGAAAGAAGCGTGCAACTTACTTTTTGCCAGTTGTATTCTTTATGGCAGACTAAAAAGTGTTAGAGCTGTTGTATAATATATAGCTGTATTTCATTTTAGACAGGCTTTGTGGCTTTTTTCCTTGGACATGGTAAAGCATTACCTAGAAGTCAGTTTGTGAATAAACTGGAATGTAAGGATTTCTCAGTACAGTGAAGTAAACAGGCATAACCCGTCGCATTCTGCTGATCTCTGGTTGTGCAGAAGATTTGTTGTTACAGTAAGAGTTGGCAGCAGTAGCTATTTGTTCTTTCTTGTTTCAGAGGGGAATGGGTATGAAAATGTAAAGACTGAGACCTGGTGAAGGTAGGGTTTTTTTAAAGTATTAGAGCAGAAGAAAATGAAAGGTACCTATTTTTATGTGGAATGGTCCAGAAATTGTGTGTTCCCTGTTTTTCCTTTGAAAAATCTTGTATTTCTTTGGCCAACTGCAGGTTATCATTACTTCCCATTAATTATTGTGGCAAAATTTTTAAAAGTGGAGCCATTTGAGCACCAGTCACACTGGATATGAGGCAATTCAACTCCATCAGGCTCCATTAAGTTGTTATTAAGTGCTGTTAGCCAAGTCTACATTATGTAAGACAAAAGATTAAAATCTGCCATATATGAGTTGGTTGTACAATTTTTTTTTCAGCATAGCAAGACTCCAGAGCTGGTACAGCAAACTTCTCAGCTTAGGTGTGTATTCTGACGGTAGAACTTCACAGTCTGGTTGTTTTTCAGCAAAAGAGCTTGCCAGTTTTATTCTATTGTAGCTTCAGACCATTCAACAGGACTTTTTATCATTCTAAAGGAAAAAAATAAAGGTATGGTTTAACTGTAGCAGTTTGCTTTGGCTGGAACAGCCCTACGTCCCATGGGTAGCTCGGAGGGCTCAGTTACTTGATACTTCGCTTATTTTCCTGCCTGAGGCACTTGGACAGCACATGCCTTAATGTGTCGCTGCAGTTTTGCTTTTTCCCAGGGGGACAGATGAACAGGCAGGCAGGAAACAGTGCTCATCCTGTCTCTCTTCCTGGGCAGCATTCATTGATTAGTAGGCAAGGCAGCTGCCTGCACTCTGCCATTCCTGCGAGGATTTCTCTAAATCTCACTTCCCCTCAGAAGCAGAATATGGCTAGTGAGAAGCATCAAAGAGCCCTTCCTGTGGTGAGCAGATGAAGTAGCTGTTCGAAAAGGAGATTATCATAGGAATATGTTCACTAGCATGAAGCTTACTCAACCTATTTTTTTTTCTCTATGTCAGATGCTTTCTTCTGGTTTTATGTCAGGTAGTAATCTGCATCTATGATATATATATATATTAGCTCATGTCTAGACTGCTTTGGAGTGAAATAAGTACTTCCTTGGTTGGAGAATGAATGGTGTGAAGTAAAGCACAGAGGGTGCTGCTGAGGTCCTGCTTCTGCATCTGGTGTGGGCCCAGCCAGCTAGCACCAGGTGTCTGCCTTTGGTGGGCTGGGAAGAGCTGACCTGGGAGCTGGGGCGCTTTGGCAGTCGAGTGCACAACTCGTCTCAGCACCCACTGGTTTGATGTGACAGTTGGCACCTACCATGCAGACTGTCCAAATGAATAAAGGCATAAGATGCCACAGAAAGCTTAAATGATGATAACCCATTTTACCTAAGAAATAAACAGGCTGCATCAGTTATGCCAGGGTCACAAGTTTACGTTTCCCCAAGGTCTGTGTGAAGCTTTGAGGAAAAGTTTCTTACTCAGCTGTTTCACACAGCCAAGGTATTGTGCCATTACCTCTGCTTTGTCAGTTGCCTTCAGAAGGGCCTAGCTTATTTTTCTCTACATTATCACAGTATGCTAGAGATTGGAAGGGACCTCGAAAGATCATCTAGTCCAATCCCCCTGCCGGAGCAGGAACACCTAGATAATGTTACACAGGAATGTGTCCAGGCGGGTTTTGAATGTCTCCAGGGAAGGAGACTCCACAACCTCCCTGGGCAGCCTGTTCCAGTGTTCCGTCACCCTCACTGAGAAGAAGTTTCTTCTCAAGTTTAAGTGGAACCTCTTGTGTTCCAGTTTGTACCCATTACCCCTTGTCCTATCATTGTTTGCCACTGAGTAGAGCCTGGCTCCATCCTCATGACACTCCCCCTTTATATATTTATAGACACTTATAAGGTCACCCCTCAGTCTCCTCTTCTCCAAACTATAGAGACCCAGCTCCCTCAGTCTTTCCTCATAAGGGAGATGCTCCACTCCCTTAATCATCTTGGTTGCCCTGCGCTGGACTCTCTCCAGCAGCTCCCTGTCCTTCTTGAACTGAGGGGCCCAGAACTGGACACAATATTCCAGATGGGGTCTCACCAGGGCAGAGTAGAGGGGAAGGAGGACCTCTCTCGACCTACTAACCACCCCCCTTCTAATACACCCCAGGATGCCATTGGCCTTCTTAGCCACAAGGGCACAGTGTTGGCTCATGGTCATCCTGTCGTCCACTAGGACCCCCAGGTCCCTCTCCCCTACACTGCTCTCTAACAGGTCGTTTCCCAACCTATACTGGAACCTGGGGTTGTTCCTGCCCAGATGCAGGACTCTACACCTTCCCTTGTTATATTTCATCAAGTTATTCCCTGCCCAACTCTCCAGCCTGTCCAGGTCTCTCTGGATGGCAGCACAGCCTTCTGGCGTGTCAGCCACTCCTCCCATCTTAGTGTCATCAGCAAACTTGCTGATAGTAAATTATTCATGAAGAAATTATTCATGAAGAAATTTGCAAAGCTACCTTCTACTTCAATGCAGAACCTCTGTATTGTGTAGTACAGAGTATAGAAAATTTATGAAGTATTCAACACAGAGTGTGCATAGTTTGTGTGGGGATCTCAGGATCTGTGGGGAATCTTTTAAAGTAGATATAACTAAATTTAATTTATTTTTAAAAGGATTCTAGAGCTTACTGCAGAATCTGCATAATTTTGATTATTTTAATGTAGTAATTCTCCTTCCAGTGCAGTTCTTACAAAATCCTTTAGCAGAATCAATTTACTATTGATTCAGTTTACTATTGATTATCCATTGTAATCAATAATATGAAAATTCTTTCTGTAAGTATATAGGCCTATTGGTCTTACACGATCTATGTAAAGTGAGAGATCACGTTTATGTAGTGAAGTGAATAGCAAAGCGGAGCTCTCCTGTTTCTGATGTTCTTTGGGAAAATCTATTCCAAAATAGTTCTTTGTATATGTGCTCTTAGTCTATATAGAATTGTTATTCTCTGGAAACATAACTGTGTTAATAGAAGGGAATGAGAGTGTTATTACCTTGCATTTCTCAGCAATACCTTTTGTAGTTCGTACCCACTCCTGATTTCAGTCTGAACTAATACTCAAGTATAAGCATGTCCATAGTGATTGAGTCATTAGAAGAGTTTGAAAGAGTTACAGAAACTTCAAAGATTGCAGTTATCAAGGCAGTAAAAGCAACTCTCTATATGTAAGAATAGACAGCTAAGCTTGAGACTGAAACCACAGCCCCATAAATGGACTTACTGCACATCATGTTCCTACCCGCAAAATCCAGGAGGTAATTACCAGGCTTAATCAGGCACAAAAGAAGGGCTCTCCTAGGAAGAAATTACCTCATCCTTAGGTTGGAACTAGGACAAAATTTCCTTGTCCAGAGAAAGGTATATTTACCTTTCTCAGGGTTTCCATGCTGCTCATGAGGCAGTTGGTGGTTAATATCTCCGTTTTGTCTCAGTGACACAACGAGCTTCAATTTTTTTCCAAAAGCTCAACATAGTCTGAAATGCCACCGTGTGACCCGTGAAGATTGCTTCTTGGGTAAGTGAAGCTTGAAGGACAGCCTACGCAGTTTCCAGGGTGTAGGAAGCTTTAGGAAATACTGACAAAATCAGTGTGTTGAAATAAATAGTATTCTCTGGCTCTTTGTCTTAGTTTGAAAACATTACTTTTTATGGCCACAGATTTTCCAGTGGGAAACACTGAATGCAGTTCAAGGCAAGCTTTGTCTAGACTTCCCCTGGTCTTAACTCCAAGAAGCTATTTGGCTCCTTGTTCACTGTAACAGTGCTAGAATTAAATTCTCTTTTTCTGACAGAAAATCACCCCCTGATTTGGTACCTTAAGCTCTTAATGCTAGTGCTGTTAGAGATCCACATCAGCATTTTTTTGTGGATAACTGTTGCATTTTTTTATATCTGTAGCTAATATCCTAACTCAAGTATTTTATCTGTAGAACATTCAGTGGTACTTAGTTACCTAAAAAGTGCTCTGTCTGAGCCTACCACAGGTATCTAGATAGTGCGTGTAGTTTTGCTATTTATATTGTAGTGTTCTACAAGTAACACCACGGTGGTTCAGAGTGATCTATGGCCGTAAAGCTGTAAAATAACTCCCAACAGTTCATCTTGATAGTCTGTTGAAATTGGACTGCTCTGACTATGCCCCCTTCATGTTCGCTGCCAAGTTATATTTTATCCTGAAATTCCACAAGGAGACACTCAAAATAAACACTACACTAGCAACAGCTTGCATTATCTTTAAGGCAGTAGCTATCATTGTCTTCACTTTAGCCTCTCTGTGGCTTTCTTCATTTGAAAATCCATGAAGTTTGACCTTTTGGATACATCTTGCTCTTATTTATTCCCCCTGTTGACTACAGTGGAACTGGTTGAAAGTGAGAAGAGAATGGGTAAATTGTAGATGCTGACTTGTTATGACTAAATTATCCCTGTTAGTCCCATGTTGCCCAGGACCAGCCACATTAAAGAATGCGTCTTTCTTCATTATCTTGCTTTCAGGATAGAAAAATACAGCTATTAAATTTGTGTTTCAGTTTTCTTAGAGGGGAAAAAAAAAACCTGGAAATTAAAGGATTATTCCAGGCACCATTTCAGAGACGTTCAGCCTTTTTGTTCTGCAAATGCTTTTTCTTTGCTACTGCTTTTGAAAACGGACTGACCTTGTAATTTACTGTTAAAACCTAAAGGTGAATGTGATCAAAATAGCCAGTGATCAAGGTCAGAATACCCTTAAATCAGAGAGGTTTGCTAATTTTAAGCTTTAGTGTTTTTCAGAAAGTAGCGTGTTTAGAAAGAAGAGGTAGAATGTAAGATTGGGACAATATGAATGCCTGCACATTGCTGCCAATGAAAGCAAAGCTCGCAGGTCTAATTATAGGCTTTTCAGCCTTGGTATTGTTCCTTACAGCGCAGTTATTTTCCATATGATACAAAGGAGTCCTTTTTTTCAAGTTTTATAAACTGCTTTAGAAGGCAAAAGCAAGAACAAAGTGAGTACATATCATGGTCAAAAGAAAATCAAAGAAGCTTAACTAGGTTAATGACGATTGTAGTGCCTTTTCTATATGCAGAGGACAATTCTTCAAGAAAAGCAGGAATCTAGAGAAACATGTCATGAGACCTGGAAGTATCTGAACTGGGACTCTTGGGTGTGACTGGATTTGCTTCAGCCTGTTTAATTAACTGACACTATGCTTAGATGCGTAGTAACTTGCTCCTCTTAAAATGTCAAAAGGACCTGTGCTGTTTGGAGAAGTGGGACTTACAGGGTATCTGCGTATATCTGAGTGCTTGAAACTAAGCATTATAGATGCAGTGGAGTATTACAACTAATTTGTTATGTAACACCAGAGAGATGCTATTTTCTAAAGTTATCTTTTACCAATACATTCATATAAAACAAGTTTATAGAATTAAATACAAGACTGTAGAAATGCTTGTAGTCTTTCCTTTATATTAATTACCAAGGATTGGAGCTAGTTGGTACTGAATCGTTCCCCATGGAAGTGTCAGGAAGTCAGTGGTACTAACCTGTCAAAACTATTAAAAATACCTTTAAAAATGTTAACATATTCCCCATTTTTCATCCAAGAGAAGCTTATTAACTCAATGAATGTATGACAATGGCCATACAAAGACCAGAGAAATCAGAGAACATAAAGCTGTGTGATTTTTGTTAATAAATCTGAACCCTAAAAACAGAGCAGTTTGAAACAGGTTGGTAAGACGCTGCATGGGCAGAAAGACAATTTCTTGGAAAGTCTGCACAGGGGCTTGCTGTAATGTCGGGATGATGTTTTGTCCCACAGGTTCAGCCAAGATCCACTGCCTCCTCTGTGAACTTCATCAGCCATGTAGTACTTATGTTTGGGTGATGAGGATTGAAGCACAGTTTAGCTATAGGCTCTGCAGTTGTCCCCAAACCAGGAGAGTCAGCTCAGCCTGAGCTCAAGGGGTGGTATTTCTTTTTCATGCCATTCTAGTTGTCTGGAAGTTAAATGTTTAGTCTAAACTAATTGTGTAGGCTTTCTTGTTAGGCAAACAAAAGCAAGCATCTCCAGAGAGCAATTAATCCTACTTATCTTGTATGCATATTTTTAGCCTGGGATGAATTGCCTCTTGGTGAATTGGGTGCCTGTTTCTCTCCATTGCACATTGGAGCCTCGATGACTAGATTAGATACCCAGCTTCTAATGGCTACCACCCAGGTAGAAATAACCTGGATTAATCAAGTTCCCTGCTACTGACTACGTAACTTCCCTGTTACTATTCTGTGCATGATTTGAGGATGCTGTGGTGGAGAAGAGTCTTCTCTCAGTTTTCTTTGCAATAGTTTCAGATCGTTTGGCATTAACAGTATAATTGTTCATTCTTCTGTGGTCCCTAGTCATATGAAAGTTTTAAAAATTGCAACTGAGTTTTTGTTATTTATTTTCATCAATAATAATGAAAACAAAAGCCAAAACGTTTTCATTCAGTCTCTTGAGGAAACAGATTAAGCTACAGACTGGCAGTTTGAAGTCATTCTGGATTTTGGCCAGGTTCTCAGGGTCGTAAATCAACCTAGCTCCTTTCAAGTAACGGACAAATGATGTTTCTAAGAAAGTTTGGAGGACTGATAATGGAATAGAGTGGAAATATGACATCAGCAAAGAATGAGCAGGCCACTGAGTGGCTTTATTTGGTGGCAGGCACTAACTGTATGGCAAGTAACTTCAAGACAATAACTGGGGTTTGCATTCCTCAGGGCTTTCCCAGGCCTGTCAGATTTAAGATTTTTTTTTTTTTTTTTCAGCGACAGCTCTACGTGAGGAGCAAAACAGGAACAAACTGACCATTCCTCTTAGCCTTAAAAGTTTTTCCTAGATGTTCTGAACAGTTTATTTGAGAAATACAGGTAGTTTTTAAAGGAGAAAGTACAAATGCAAGTGACATCTTTGACCCCAATGCCTTTTCCATTTCCATTTTATCCTTTTATCAGGGCAGACTGGAAGCAGCAAGAGTCAGGCTCATTTCTGTATTTGTTCTGGGAGAAACAAACAAAACCAGTTCAAGCT
Source organism: Pezoporus occidentalis (assembly GCF_034315485.1). Lineage (NCBI taxonomy): Eukaryota > Metazoa > Chordata > Aves > Psittaciformes > Psittacidae > Pezoporus > Pezoporus occidentalis. The sequence goes on from NW_026916325.1 coordinate 1,119,531, forward strand.
TCCACCTAGACACCTAGAGGAGTTGACAGTGATCTCTGCTTCCCTGCTTACATGCTTCAAACTGATAGGTTTGCTCAACACTACTTTGTTAGGAACGAGGAAGGGAAAAGGAATATAGAATAACATGCAGAAAATGTAAGTAACAACTTCTCCGTCTGGTAGTTTGAATTCTCTTTTTCTACATGAGGATATCAGCTCATCCCCCATTTCTTCCTCCCATCCCACTTTTTAGGTGATTAGATTCACCAAGACCCTTTGGGATCTGAAAATGCTGTACTGGATGTCTCACTTGCCGTTACTGCTCTTGAACATAGCTGTCTCTCCTGCTCTTCCTGCCCACAGATGGCTCTTGTCTGTATGCGTTTCCTTCTCCAACCAGCCTGTGGTGGTTTTGGGTAGTTGGAGGAGTACACATAGACAATGCAAATCCCGTGCATTTGCGCACATGTGAGGGAGACACTTGTATCACTTTTGCCTTCCTCCCTGCAGTTGCATCTCATGCCTGTAAATCATGGTGTTTCTAAAGTGGCTGCCTTAGGTTGGTTGAGCTTTACACAACATAATTATAAGCTGCATAATTTACTTAGCTTTACAACCTGTTTTTTAACATAAAATGCTCTCAAACATTGTATAAAGTGTACATCATCATTTAAACTTGCTGAGGCCTGCCCCCGGTCCCTGCTGTTCAGGGCTGCCTCTCTGAGGGATGCTGGCGGCCCTGCTGGCAGCCTGGGCATCCATCCCTCTCTGCTCTTTGGGAGTGGTTGTATTGTGCCCGAAGATGCCAAGATTGTTCAAATGTCAATAAGATGAATTCTCTGTATTTTAAACAAGCAAAGCTCTCTTGTTTTGTCTTATGTACACACCTTGCATGCTGTGAACATCACTGCTCTCACTGCTTTTGCTGATGAAAAGCCAAAAAAGGAAAAGTACAGATAAAACACCGAGGTGATGAGAATTGGCATTGGATAGGGAATGAGAGCCAGGTAGGAAGAAAGGAGGGAAGGAAAGTGGGAGAAAGAGTCATAATGAGCTGGTACAGGTTTACTGGGACTGGTTTGACAAGTGTGTTGCCAGAAGCCATAGGTACAGGGAAAAGATTGGACAAGGAAGAAGAGGGACAATTTGGGGCTGAGGTTCACAATCAATGTACTGTTACCTAACTGTGTGATAGCAGAGCCATGGTAATACTGCGTAGACACTCTTACCACTAAGCACGTCTGCATAATAAACCCAGCTTAGCCTATATTTATTGTGTGGGTACATCTATATTAGGTGTCAGTGTTTCTCAGCAACATTGTAGTCAGCAATTTCATTGGGCTATTCAGGCACGTTCCTTACTGCACTCTTACTGTGCGCTCACAGCTTGGCACTCAGCTCCCCAGGACTAATGATAATATGATGTATCATTATTCATGTGCCTGGCTGTTTTTATGAAGAATCAAATGCTAACTTGAATGTTTCACAGTGTCAGTGTGTGGGGAATGGGGACCTTCAAAATGCTAAGAAGTGGTACTAGGTAAAACAAGGCATGGATGCACAAGCTAGCATGATGAAGTTCAGTGCCTGACCTGTTTGTATGCTAGTGTCGTGTTCTTAGTAGAGGTGACAAGAGTTGCATTTTGAGCAGGGAAAGCACAGCTAATACTTCAGATGATATTTGCATAGTTACTTAAGTACTTGCTGAGATTTTGTAAGAGCACTCAAGCTGCTGGAGAGACAATTGATACTGAGCATCACCTTGACTTACTTGGAAAGAAAGGTAGCAAGGCAATTTAGTAACAACACCTACATTAGCCAGTAGTGCAGAGCCCTGGAAGTGCTTACATGTCTTTGTAAATCTGGTTCCTTATACCATGTGCCTTGAAGTCTACATTTTCTTGTTCCAAGATACACACATTTTCCCACAGAATATTATACAGTTTTTTATAAGCAAGAAAAGAGATTTCTGCTCCTTTTCCTTGAATTTATTTCCTGACATACGCTCACTCCCTTCTCCTTTTACTTGGCCTCAGTAATGGGGCTGCTCTGGTCAGGAAAGATAAAGGGATTTTTTTCCACCATGAACAAGCAGGCAGATTTCCTGGATATCATTTGTTCTGTATTCTGCTTTGTCTTGGAGGCTGAAAAATATCACTGCCAAAAGTCCATCATTTGGAGTCTTGCTCAGTTCCAGAGGGGATTCTGAAACTGGTTCTCTTTGTGCTGAGTCTTTTTGGAGTAATGTAGGGGGAAAAAAAAGAAAGGTGGGGGAAAAAAAAAAGTGCTGCAACTATAACCAGCTCAAACAATTCTTTGCCTTCTGGCAGCCAACAGTTTTTATATTGCATCCTCTAATTTGAGCTACTAGCTGTTCAAAGCTCCTGGCAAGTGCCACAATAGCTTTAAGATTGCTCTCTTTCTTGCTGCTGTTTGGGGAGGGGTGCTTTTTGTTATTATTTTATTCCACTGTTTAGCTTATTGCTAAACTGTAGCCTTCTTTTCCTTTAATTTTTCCCCTCTATTGTCACACCAGAGTGAACAGCTCTATCAGTGCAGCATTTAGCACAAGCAGGGCCTGATCGAACTATGGACGTGGTAGATTATCTGTTGGTTTAAAGCTTTAAATCAAGACCAGGTGCCTATCTAAAAACTGTACTCTTGCTTAATGACAAAGATTGGAGATAAACCAGGAATTTGTGTGTGAAATTCTACTGTTTCCATCCTAAGTGATCACAACACCTCTTCCCAGGTTGTTAAAATACATAAATCTATGAAATTTCATCAAGTTTTTAACCTTTAATGATAGCAGCATATTTAAGTCATCTTCCATCTAGTTTTGAATTTTCTAAGTAATTTGTAGTGTTCATATATGCATATATACATAGGCATAAAACCAGTTACCACATGGTTTTACAATTCATGTAGAGTGGGGGAAGAAATAAAACATATTTATAAATAACTTGCGGAATTCACTAGGAAAGTGAGAAAGTTTGCATATGATTTGACATTATCCATAACAGTCAGATTTGAATCCGGCTCTAAAGTCCTGCAGCATGATTATCTAGTACTGAATATTGGGAAGATAAAACAGCAAGTGAATGTGTTGGCAATAAGAGTAAGGTTCTGCATGTGGGGCAAAGTATGTTGATAACTATAGATTACCTAGTAGAAAGTAAGAATGGATCTGAGCATTAATGAGGATAGATCTCTCAAATTACTGGTTCATGACAAGTAGTAGTTAAAATGGTTAGGAATTACTAGGACAGAAGTAGGAAAAATACTCCACTATATAAGCATGTGGAGCATCCTGTCTGTAGTTATAGTCATTTGCATGATAATGAGTAGTGAAATTGATAAGAGTCTAGAAAAAGGGGATAAAGCTGATTAGGAACATGGAGCATAGACTAGGCAGAGTCTGGGTGTTTCAAAACTGATGAGGAGCAGGTGAACAAGAAATAGTCGCTTTCTCACAGTACAAGAAATAGAGTCACCAATGAAATTATTGTTTAACGTTTAATTAAATTCTGAAACTGATTTCCACAGGATATTGTGGAAACCAAGATGTAAGTGTGGTCAAAAAGGGACCAGGCAAATTCAGGAAAGCTAATTTAATCAGTGATTGTTAGACATGATAGTCTAGGGAGTCTATGGAGAGAGAACAGCACCTCCAATATATGACTCATTCCACCCTAGGAGAAATGTCTTAGATCAACTTGCTGAATCGCTATCTGGCTGTGACTGTCTCTGTTGGCCGAGATGACTGTATTAGTGTATTTGAGAGTGCTGAAGCCAGGTGATTTCAATCACACTGTACATGTTACAGTCATAAACTCAAGTTGTGATGTGTTTTTGCAGTTAAGAAAGCTGTGGATGCAATTAAATGGTGAAGACGCCTTTGACTATGAAGAAAGGTTTTTCTTCTGCTTGCCATCCAAGATATTTTTGTTCATTCTTAGCAGCTTAATTTGTGTAACTTATTACAGAAATACAAAAAATTGTAAGACATTATGTAGGAAGGACGGTACGGCCCGGCGCAAGCAATCCAGGAGGTTCCTTGATTGTGTAGAAGACAACTTCCTTCTGCAAGTAATAGAGGAGCTGAAAAGGAGAGGTGCCATGCTTGACCTTGTGCTCATCAACAGGGAAGGGCTCGTTGGAAATGTGACTCTCCAGGGCAGCCTTGGATGCAGCGATCATGAGATGGTTGAATTTGAGATCCTCAGGACAGTGAGAAGAGCGTGCAGCAAGCTCACTGCCCTGGACTTCAAAAGAGCAGACTTTGGCCTCTTCAGGAACCTGCTTAGTAAGGTTCCATGGGATACAGCCCTAGAGGGCAGAGGGGCCCAAGACTGTTGGTTGATATTCAAGGATCACCTGCTACAAGCTCAAGAGTGTTGCACCCCAACCAGAAGGAAGTGCAGCAGGAGGGCCAGGAGACCTCCTTGGATGGATAAGGAGCTGCTGAGGAAAATTCAAATGAAAAAAGAGGCTTATAATAAGTGGAAGCAAGGACAGGTGGCATGGGAATAGTACAGGGATGTTGTCTGGGAAGCTAGGGACCAAGTTAGGAAAGCTAAGGCCGAGTTAGAATGAAACTTAGCTAGAGGTATTAAAGATAAGAGGAAGGGATTCTACAGGTACATAGCAAATAAAAAACAGACTAGAGAGAATGCAGGCCCCCTCAGGAAGCTCTCGGGAGAACTGGCTACACAGGATTTGGAGAAGGCTGAGGTTCTGAATGACTTCTTTGCCTCGGTCTTCACTGGCAAAGGCTCTTACTGCACCACCCAAGTCTTGGAAGGCAGAAGCAGGGACTGTGAGAATGAAGACCTTGCACCCACTGTGGGAGAGGAACTGGTTCGAGACCATCTTAAAAATCTGAACGTGCACAAGTCCATGGGTCCTGATGAGATCCATCCGCGGGTCCTGAAGGAGCTGGCAAATGAAGTTGCGAAGCAGCTGGCCATCATATTTGAGAAATCATGGCAGTCAGGGGAAGTTCCTGATGAGTGGAAAAAGGGAAATATAACCCCCATTTTCAAGAAGGGGAAAATGGATGCCCTGGGGAATCACAGACCAGTCAGTCTCACCTCTGTGCCTGGGAAAATCTTGGAGCAGATTCTCCTGGAAGGCATGCTAAGGCACACAAAAAACAGCAAGGTGCTTGGTGACAGCCAGCATGGCTTCACTAAGGGGAAATCCTGCCTGACTAATTTGGTGGCCTTCTATGATGGGGCAAAGGAACTGATGGACAAGGGCAGAGCAGCTGACATCATCTCTCTGGACTTGTGCAAAGCGTTTGACACTGTCCCACACGACATCCTTGTCTATAATTGGAGAGACATCAATTTGATGGATGGACCACTCGGTGGATAAAGAACTGTCTGGATGGCCGCACACGAAGAGTTGTGGTCAATGGCTCAATGTCTGGCTGGAGACCAGTAACGAGTGGTGTCCCTCAGGGATCGGTGTTGGGTCCGGTCTTGTTTAACATCTTCGTCACTGACATGGACAGTGGGATTGAGTGTGCCCTCAGCAAGTTTGCCGATGACACCAAGCTGTGTGGTTCGGTTGATACGCTGGAGGGAAGGAATGCCATCCAGAGGGACCTCAACATGCTTGTGAGGTGGGCTGATGCCAACCTCATGAAGTTTAACCATGCCAAGTGCAAGGTCCTACACCTGGGTCACAGCAATCCCAGGCACAGCTACAGGTTGGGCAGAGAAGAGATTCAGAGCAGCCCTGCGGAGAAGGACTTGGGGGTGTTTGTTGATGAGAAAATGAACATGAGCTGGCAGTGCGTGCTTGCAGCCCAAAAAGCCAACTGTATCCTGGGCTGCATCAAAAGGAGCGTGACCAGCAGGTCGAAGGAGGTGATCCTGCCCCTTTACTCTGCTCTTGTGAGACCTCACCTGGAGTATTGTGTGCAGTTTTGGTGTCCTCATCATAAAAAAGACATGGAGCTGTTGGAACAAGTCCAGAGAAGGGCCACGAGGATGATCAGGGGACTGGAGCACCTCCCATACGAAGACAGGCTGAGGAAGTTGGGGCTGCTCAGCCTGGAGAAGAGAAGACTGCGTGGAGACCTCATAGCAGCCTTCCAGTATCTGAAGGGGGCCTATAGGGATGCCGGGGATGGACTGTTCATTAGGGACTGTGGTGACAGGACAAGGGGTAATGGGTTCAAATTTAAACAGGGGAAGTTTAGTTTGGATATAAGGAAGAAATTCTTTCCTGTGAGGGTGGTGAGGCACTGGAATGGGTTGCCCAGGGAGGTTGTGAATGCTCCATCCCTGGCAGTGTTCAAGGCCAGGTTGGACGAGGCCTTGGGTGATACGATTTAGCGTAAGGTGTCCCTGCCCATGACAGGGGTGTTGGAGCTAGATGATCTTAAGGTCCTTTCCAACCCTAATTATTGTATGATTCTATGATCCTCAGTCACTCGCAGCCTCTGGAATCATTAGAGGAAGCAACAACAATTTGTTATCATAAATCTTTTCACCTGCACATTCTCCAGCGATGAGTGAAGTAATCATGAGGTAATGCCAAGGAAGGCAGTGTTTGGCTTTTCTAGCTTTGCAGATTCTACAGACTTAAATAGTCCAGAGTAGCTGTCAGTGCAATTGCAGCTGCTTGGTATCATGATTGGGAATACAAGTATTTCGCCCACTGCTGTCTCCTGTTACCTGGGAGCAGCAGTTTCTGTGGAAGTTACAGTCACGTGAATGCTGCCTAAGCTGTTCCTCCTTACCTGTTGCCTCCAACAATTCCCCCTTTACTGGCAGTGATAATCCCTGGTTGGCTTTGTCGGAACCCACAGGGCTGTCTCAGCGACTCTGCTTTAAAGTGGAAATGTCTGTTTATGGTTACTTTTCTGTCCGGCACCTTTGTGGTTGTGGTTCCATAGGTCTGAACTGTTCCCATGGACAATTCAGCGACAGCCCTAAGTTAAGAAAAGATACCCTGCCCCTTGAGAATGAGAGTTACATGTCATGCTTTCCAGGATTCATAGCCTATAATAATGTCTTTTTCTTGCTAGGTTTTCTAAAGTAGATTTCCACAGGGTCTTTATGTACCAGAGGTGGGCAGTGAATCAGAGCAAAACTTTATTTTCCTAGACAATTTAATGGAACTGCAGGCTGGTATTTTAGATTGCAATTTTGAGACCTTGGAAAAGATTTCTGAGTCAGCTTGTTTGTGCTTAGCAACCTCTATCAGTTGCTTTATCCTGGTGGCCGATAAACTCAAGGAATTCAGACAGTATTTTTCATATTTTTGTATTTCATATTTTTATCTGCATCGCCATTATTTTTTTTTCTCTTTTTTGGATGTATTGCTACAGCGTGTCCCAGAGATTTAGACTCTCTCTTCTACCTTTTGTCTATCTTTCATTATTTCTCAAAAAAAAAAAAAAAAGCATGTGCACATACACATGGATTCAGCTGATCAGGCAGTTGCTATAAAAATTTATTCCAGTAGAGCTCTATTGAAAAATAGTTGGAAGAAATTGTTCCAATTATTTTTAATGTATGAAATGGTAAAATTATGTAGTCCTTTAGCATGAGAGGCTTTCTGTCTTTGATTTTCTCTCTCTCCCTGCCTCCCTCTGGCTTATCTTTTAACAGAAAGACCATTTGCTGTGATTCATATTTGGGACTTATGAAAAGTTGTATGTTTTACTTAGCTGTCTCTCCAAACTATTGTTTGTATAAATGAAGTCAAAACTAGAAGAAATACCTTACAGATTTCAATTATTGCATATCCAAGATTTTCTAGTTTGTGTTTGTAATTAATTTTTTGTTAGGAAAGACATACATGAGGCTTAGAGGCTTGCCATTAAGGTCATGAAATAATAATGAAGTTCCTGTACTGGGGACATAGAGTCTCCTCAGAGACAGACAGCTTTTCCTTTGCTTTGTCCTTTTTGTTCATTTTGCAGTTTCTATCAATATTAATGTCAGAGTGCATTCTTCTTTTCCCTCAGTATATAACCTTGCTAGGAGCTCTGTCATTTGTAAGAACACTTGTATTTTCCAGGAAGAAGGGTTTTCGAGAATCAACTATATTATTTATCTCTCTGATTTCAAATAACAATATTACTAGCATGTGCTAATTAATGAGGAAATACTAGCTAATGGTTATGGGCATTACAGCTTTTTGATGTTGGGTTTTCCTGTGTAACAGATACTGTGTACTGAAGAAATCATGTTCTCAATCTGCATAAAAGCTATTTTTACATTTTTTAATTAATTGCATGCTTTATGACAGAAGTTGGATTGGCAGCTCTGGAAAAGTAAAACTCCTAAAGGAGGAAGGAAGCACAATGAATACTTCTAAGGTCAGCCCTGGTGGGTTTCACACTTTCTCAGCCTTGGTGGTTTTGCTCCAGCGTTCATCAAGGATACTAGTCAAGGCCAAAAAATGACTTGGAGATGAGCTACGACTTGGTCTTATTGTGCATTATTCTACAAAAGCAAAGGGGATGTCATAGTGGTAGACTTGGCAGTGTTAGATTAACAGTTGGACTCAGTGATCTTAAAAGTGTTTTCCAGCCTAATGATTCTGTGGTTCTGTGATTCTGTATATGGACAGCCTGTTAATTTAGGTTGGAAATATCTTATTTCCCACTTAATCTTCAGGTGCATAACAAAGCTGTCTTCCTAGCTTAAGTGTGGAAGAAGGCAGGCATTTTTCATGGACTCCAGGGACAGCCTGTAGTTATAAGACTGATGCGGTAATTTAGGTGAGCAGGGTTTCTCTGTGATGGCTTTTCCCTGTTGCCAAAACAGGGCACTTTGGCACTTAGCTGGTTTGCTAGGCTCAAGTTAGCTGTCTAAAATAGGTGGGCAAGATCTCATTCAACTGATTCAGCTGCTTCAGCAGAGATGTTAAGTGCATTCTGAAAGGCCTTAAGGCATCTGGGACATCCATATGGAGTTAGCAGATACAAATGCAGGGACCAGCTGGGACACACTATGTCTGGGCAGCTGAGTTGACCTGAGTGGCTTAAATCATACCAACAGGACTCACTAGGGCATTTCATGCACTTACTGCTGTGAGATGGTTACCAACCTTCCTGCTTAAACTAGATTGAAGGAACTGAAATATTTCAAATGAGCCATCAGACCACTGTAATTAAAATTACTACATTTATTCCAAACCTTAAAAATCAAAAGGGATGGAAATAAAACTTTGCATTTCATAGTAGTATGATGGAGAAATTTTTATTTGAAAATTCTACCTTAAGAAAACATTTTCAAGTTTTCTTCTGTGTTTCTTTGATAGTGTTACTGCCAGTCTGTTTTTCCTGTTTAAGCTGTTTATGTGATTAATTTGCTTGCTTCCTTGTATAAGTAACATTTTTTACTGTCCCTCAGTGTCCAACTCAAAAGTGTAAAGCCATTGATTTTGTTTTGCAGAATCATGATTCATCTTCTCAGTAATGCATTTCCTCTGCATTTAATCATGCTCCATCTGAAGCAGTCACAAGGGATAGTTCTGACGATGTGTTTATAATGAATTTGGGGTGAGTGTTGCACCAATGGATCACTAGCCACAATGATGTAAACACTTTTGATTTTGAAAGGGTTTTAGTAAAATAAAAAGCTGTGATCTGCTTTCCTGCTAACCACTTCTGTTAAGAACTGTTGTAGTATAGTCATGTGGTTTTTAGTTGTAGTTGTTTAGCACACAGGTCAAAATCATCAGTTGAAATCAGCTGATTCACAGCCATCGTAGATGCATGTGCAAAAGCAAGCTAACTCCATAGGCTTAAGTGTTCCTTTTTAATGAAGAAATTGAATGGAAGCAAAATATTTAAAATGTATCTGTATGTGTTAGTTTATATATATATTTCTGTTACCACAACACTATTTACAGACTATAAGCTGATACCGCTACTCAGAGTTTTACTCCATCCTTTGTCAGTCATAGTTGTAATTACACCACACAGGAACATCAACAAGATAAAAAGAGACCCTGCCACTGCTTTGTGAGTTGGGAACAGAGAGAAAACGATCTAGGCACTGATCTTGCTGCTGTTAATCCCAGCTGACACTGGAGGAGGGCCATACAGTGCTCACCATGCCCACTTCTTGTGAATCCAGAACAATGACACAGTGTCGTGTGCTGCCGGACATAGCTGCTAAAGAGACTGGTGGAGAGCTGGATTTTAGAAATTGGTTGGAGAAGACCAAGCTTTCATACAGCATTTAGATGGTCAGAATGAAATTTCTTACAAAATGATGCTGTATTTAATAATAATAAAAATATATTTTTCTTACTCTTTGAGGCCAGGACTTTACTTGGCATGGGACTGTACTGAGGAAAAAACATGAGATGACAAGGGCATAATGGAGCAACCTTCAGCAACCCAATCTCTGCAGTTTAGCTACTTAAGTAAACTTTTGGTTTTGGGGGCCTGGAAAAGGGTGGAAAAGAGTTAGTTTTTTTTCACTGGTTTGATGGAAGTAAATTCAGGAAAGACTCTGGTACAGCAGCATTTGTGCTTGGAATGGCATTAATGACATCTGAATAAAGATTGCAGTACATGGGATTAACAATCAACCCTGGCAAATCTGTGTGTTTCTTAATGAGATCATGAATGGCATTTTGATTCTAGGTTATCCACTGTCAATTAGCAAGGTAGGATTTTTCTTGCTTCACTTTAAGCATTTAGAAATCCAGTCAGATCTAAGAAAGTACAACGCTGCCTCTACAAGCAGCAGAAAGAAAGAGACATTTGCAGAAGGTGATTCATCCTGTCTTAAAATAAGTATGCATGTATTCATCCTGCCTCTTCCAGGCATCTCTCTCTGCATTGGGTGAATCACTCAGAAATCACTTCTGCCATCTCCATTGGCTGCGGAAGGACCAAAGACAAATGACTTTTGAAACAGCTAATGTTTGATGTGGTTAATCCACCTTTTCAGAAAAGTAGGGCAGTGTTGTTTAAGTGCTGTGATGAGGAATATAGATTAAAATGAAGAGTGAATTTTGTACCATTAAGTAAAGCCCCAGTGACTTATGGTCATAAAAAGGGGATGTGATGGATTCAAACTCAGAATAAGGCTGGAAGGTGAGCAATAAAAGGACCTCTTGGTAAACACAGCAACTTAGAGAATTTGGCTTTTCACGTATCAAACATAAGAGTACTATGACATTTCAGACTAACAATAGAACAAACTGATAGCAAATAAGATCTCCTGTAATATAAGTGGAGAGAAAGTATGTATTAATTTTTATAGGCAACTACAACAGAATAAATGAATATTTAAAACCAAAGAAAAACTAAGGAAAACAAAGGTGTGATTATGTAAATGTGGTCAAGGCAATGGCTAAAATCTAAAAACTCTTATCCCCAAGCATGACCATCTCAAAGAAGAACAACATTTTAATTAACTTTAGTCTCTACAACTAGTTATGTACAAAAAAATATATATATTGCAGACAGAGGAAATAATATAGTTTGGCATTAAAAACCCTAGATGGATGTTTACAGTCTACATAAATGTTACCCTATTGTTCCAGAAGAAGATTGGAACCCACTCAGGGAAACTGTAATGTTCAGGCATGCCCTGTCAGTCTTCCCCCTCTAAAAAGGTGTTTGCCGCAGCTGCCCCAGAAGAGGTGAAATACTGAAATACCTAGAATTGAATAAGCCACTCTTTTGATATGTAAGACTTGGAAAGTGACCATTAGTGCTGCCATGTAACTTGTTCTACTGGCCACCCTGAACTAGAGTGAACTTCACTGGAGTGATGTCCAGGAGGTTTTGGATTTCTCTGTTAACACATCAGGGCATCTCATGAGGGAAAGCCTATTGGAAACCATGTTCTAGAATATAATCTTAGGAAAAAAACGAAACCTGTTTTACTGGGTGAAGTTATATAGCAAAGTAGTCCCTGGAATCAAGGCTCTGGTGCTGGAGCATTCTGGATAATCGGGCGATTGGAATGGTATTCAGCATATGAATTATTACAAAAAGGTCCAGTAAATATTCTGCATGCATTTTAAAATCTTTATGAGGACAGAATTGAAGAAGATAGACTGGTGAAGAAAACACTCATTTCACTGCTGAAAAATAAGGCTTCTTCCTCAATTCACACCTCCTTGTTAACCTACTGATCGCCACAGCTGATAGAAGCTTGGCCAATAGTAAAATGAAACTATGGCACCAGAGGTACTTACATGTTTGTCTGACACTTAGCATTAACAAGCATGTTGTTCTCTTCAGAAATTAGTCACTAAATTCTCCAGAGCATATAAGTCACCAAATTCTGTCAAAATATTAGAGAAGTGGACATAAAAAATCAAAACAACCTAAACCAAAACCAAGCAAGTTTGAGTTATGGCATGCAACAAAACCAAGTAACAGAGTGAAGGAGAAAGCAAAAATTTTCTTAAGGATTTCTGATCATTCAGAGCCTAAGCTTTCTGTCGCAATATGGATACTCTCCTTGTAGTGTAAAAACAGACTGAGAGAAAGAGCAAGCAAAAGAGGGAATTTTCCCTGTCTCTCAAAGTCTAAAGCTAAGTGACAGAGCCTCAAAGCTCTTCCGAGCAGTTGGGTCTTGTTGGACAACCCACTTAAGTCTTTGCTTTATGCTACGTACCTCCTCTCTGTCTACTTTCAAAGGAGGAAAACCAGCTATGACATGTAAGCAATTGAGCAGAGTGGGCAGAAATATGACCCTGTGGTGTACTTCAGGCCACACGTCTGCAAATTAGCTTTTACCCAAGCTGTCATCTTCAGCACTGGGCTTTGAATAGAGCCCTACTACTGTGACCCACAGGGGTGCATCAGCAGTGGAGCTGCTCCTGAGTCTGGCACTGCCCTTGATTTTCATGTTGAAACTGTGGAGAACTCCCTTTTCTTTTTATTCCAGACTCGACAGAAATCCTCACTTTTAATGAAATAAATCCAATTTTTGCTTCTTAGTCACCTAGAGAAAAAAAACCCTACATACCAGTTGTTGTTATGTTAGATCATCCTCCTACACAGCTTTTACCCTTTCAGATGTTTTTTTATTGCTTGAATCTAATTGAATATCCATCTCATTGCAAATAAAATTTAAAAATATATCTCTCTTCTTTTGCTTAAACCTCTTTTCTCCATTTATTATTCAATTCAGTTGGATAATTGCATTCCTTAATGTTATTACTCTCTATTCTTCCCCATTTCTTTTACACGGAGAGATTGCAGGCCTGAATCTGATCTTTGGTAAAGCCGGTAAAGTATCTGAAATCACTGGATTTCTTCCAGGTTTTTTCTGTGGTGTAATATAAATCAGAACCTAGCCTGTTTGTTTCACCCTTAGTTTGAGGTTTATAATGTCAGCAATAAATTATGACTGCTTCTAACTTCAGTATGGTGTTACACAAACATACACACAAAAATCCTTATCTTAGAATCACAGAATGGTTTGGGTTGGAAGGGACCTTTAAAAATCATCTAATCCAATCTCCCTGCCATGGGCAGGGTTGTCTTTCAGTAGATCAGGTTACTCAGAGCCCCACCGAACCTGGCCTTGAACACTTCCAGGGGTGGAGCATCTTCCATCTCTGGGCAACCTGTGTCAGTTTCTCACCACCCTTACTGCAAAAATGTGCTCCCTGTATTCAATATAAATTACTTGTTTTTTTTCAGTTTAAAAACATTGCCCCTTGTCTTATCACTGTAGCCCGTGGTGAAAAGTCGCTTTCCATCTTTAAGTGCTCTTTACTAAAAGTCTTTCTCAGCCTTTCTTAAAATCTCACTTTGAGTATTGAAAGGCCTCAACAAGATCTCCCTGGAGCTTTCTCTTCTCCAGGCTGAAAAACCCCAACTCTCAGCCTGTCTTCATATCAGAAGTGCTCCAGCCCTTCTATGAAACAGTAAGTGTATTTGAAAGAATGAGGCATCTGTGTGGATTGATAGCCTGCTTCTAGTTATGCTTCATGCTCACATTAGTAGAGAAAAAGCAGTGTCAGAAGTAGCCTGAGGAGAAAGGAGCAATGCTAGGAGCTGTCAGGAGTTACAGTTATCAGCACATAGCTGGAAATTTGATAAATAGCCTGCTCAAAAATAGCATGGAGATTATTCTAGTTTTGTAGATTATAGACATAGTTGTCTGCTTTCCTAGCATTTAATTGTTTGGGGGTTTGTTACCCCTATATATGTATCTATGTTGCAGTCTATACAGTGTTTAATGTACTGTTTATAGATTTGTATTGTGTCAAAGATTGGAAAAGACACCCACCACGTGCCTGTTCAATGCCTGGTTTTCACATGTTATCCCCAGGCCTCATCACGTTCTTGTGGGAACTTGTAGGCTGGGAGTGGGCAGAGGGGTGGAGATGAAACACAGCTTTCCTTCCAACCTAATGAGTGCCTGCCAGCACAGCTGAGCTGGCAGAGTGAGCGTTGTCATTTGCTTCTGGCATAGTCCACATGACTCGTTCCCATTTCCCAGAGCCAAGGAAGAGCAACAAAAACATGCACCATACAAGCAAACTCATTTAATGCAGAGACCTCATGAGGCTGCAGAGATGTTGGTTGACTACCCCCTGCAGCTCATGCAGGATTGCTGCGAAAACAAGAGCATGAACATGGGCAGGTGTCAAAGCAACCAAAATATACTGAGATAAATGGTCTCTTACCTATCTGTAATGGTAGCCCTATTCAGCTAGGGGCTTGTGTGCGGGGACATAGGGTGAATGTCCCTGCACTCTTGGAGTTAGTGATGAGAGGGAGGTGACTGCAGTCACCAGCATATCTTTTCCAAGTGTTCCTTGAGATGAGCCCTTTTCCTCTCAGCTACCCATGGAGGGAATTTAGTGAAACTAGACAGCTACTATGGATACAAAACATTAGGTGGTATGACTGCCCCATTTTCTTCCCCTGAGTGTTTCACAGAGTCACTGAGGTTGGAGGGAGCCTCCAGAGATACTCTAGTCTAACCCCTTGATCAAGCAGGGGCAGCTGGAGATGATTGCTCAGAGCTGTGTCCAGTTGGGCATTGAGTATCTTCAAGGATGGCAGGTACACAACATTTCTGGATAACCTGTTCCAGCGTTTCATCACCTGCATGATAAAAAAGTGTTTACTCACAATCAGATACAGTTTCTTGAATTTCAGTTCGTGCCTCTTGTCTCTGTGTACCACTGGCTCTGCAGTCTTTGTCTACCCTATTGGGTATTTAGACACACATTGGTAAGACCTCTTGAGTCTTCTCCAAGCTGAACAGCCACAGTCTGTCAGTCTTTCCTTGTGTGATAGATGCTTCAGTCCCTTCATCACTTCTCTGGTGAACTCCAGATTTGTTGCAGCAGTGCTGAGTAGAGGGGAAGGATCACAACCTGGCAACACATTTTCTAATGCAACTTGAAAATGAAATGGTTTTATATCATTGAGTTTAAGGAAAGCAAGCAAAATGACGCAAAACTGCATTTTAGGGATATAGTTGGTCGTTGTTGGTGCTGTCTTCTCAAAGGGATATGGTTCTTTTTTCAGCACAAATACGTGATCTTCAGCAGCACTCAGTTTACTTCCTTAGGAACAGCTGGATTTACATTTGTACTTGGTCCCTCTGAACATTGAACACTTGCTGAGGAGGGCAAAGCGGAGCAGAGGGGAAGAAGGAAACAGGTGGGAATGGAGCTGCATGGGCAACATTTTGGGGGTGTTTTGGAATCATTGAACAGCAGACAAGCTTCTGTAAGTGTCATGTTTTGCTATTGAGATTTAACTTCTCCCCGTGTCCCTCCTTCTTGTTATGTCTTTAATAAAATTCTGATTTGTAAAACTGTACTCACACTGCCAGTTTAGTACTGGCAAGGCAAGTGGGAGAGGCAGACCTAATAATTCTGTGCAGGAATTGCTTTCAAATATCCCAGGTAAAAAACCTTCACATTGGCCAGGAAGTTTGGATGAAGATTGTGTGGAGAGTGAAGAGCTTTTGAAACACCAGGTGTGGGACACGTGATGGCATTGCAGGAGGGGTATCAAACAAACAGGGAAAACTGGCTTTAAAACTTGGTATGGTCTTAAAACTGGAGGAACTGTCTTCTGCATGTGACAGAATGCCCATTACCTTCAAAGTCCCCAGTAAATCATATAAAAGCAGTTTGCTTAGCCATGCTGCTCAGTCATTTTAGAGTGACTTTCAGTAGCTGCTGAAGCCCTTTCCTGCTTCCCAGGTGGGCTGTTCATGGACCTCCTGAGGCCCAGAGGGGCAAAGAGCAAGCAAATATGGCCTCATATTGTCCCTGCCTGCTGCTGGCACAGCCTGGACTGCTGCAGGTTGGGGGTCGGTTGTTTAATAAAACTCCATCTTTTAAATCTGACCTTCCTATGAGTGTGTAAAAGCAGCAATTAAAGTGTTACTTAATGAAGTATTGAAGTACTACTGTACTGAGCGTTTCTGAAAAGCTTATTTCTTTGGGTAGCTGACAGCCCCTTTGTAGCATTTCAGCCAAAAGAATGTGTTTTAAAACTAAACCTTCATTGCTGTTGCTACTTGTGGCACATCAATAGAGTTTTAGTGGTTTTCTTAATCTCTAATTTGGATTTTGTTCCCCTTTCTAGTATTAATAAGCATTCTTCTGCCAGAGTATGCTCATTTGGAACAGACTTGACACCTTTACTGGTGCCAAGTGCAACCCATGTACTATGGCTCCTTGTTTATCATAGATCTCTTCCCCATGGTGGTTTGGAATCAAAGTATGCTGCTATTTGGTGGGGTGTGTTCCCTTTCATGATTTTTGTCAACCAGAAAACAGATGAGTAACAGTGCTTGGATTGTCACATTGTATGTTAGGAAAAATGGAAGTTGGAAGAAAATTTATAGTTTAAAAGAATAACATTTATTAAACAAAGAAATGAGTGACCTCTTGAAAACTTAGTGATTGTGCAGCTGTTCTCTCCTGTCTTTTCCTAATGGTTATTCATAGATTTTTCACAAGGAAAAAACATGTTTGGAAAACCATGATTATAAGTTAATTAAAAATATTTTTAATTTTAGAAAATTAGATGTGTTGGCAGTGGCATACTTATTGCTAATGGGTGATTGTACTTTTTCAATAATAATAAGCAATTCAATGAAACTCTAGAAGATGTTAGAATATGATTAACTAGATAATCTATGTATTTGAGTTTTTATTCCCAAATAAGACAGATTTCCCAATGCCAGAAGTGTGAGTTTATATTTGATAATTATATGACACTCTTGAGCTTTCTTGCAGATTGTAATTCAGTTCCATGAGAAAAGAACTTTAAAGCGAGATGAAAGAATGAGTGCCTCTAATTACAGGAAGGCATTGTGACCAGCTTGGTCAGTTTGTTCAGTCCCTTGTCTCAAACAGATCCTGACAGATTATGCATCGTGCTGTGCTGCAGCAGCGAGTAAGAGTACGGAATCCAGCAGTCCCAAATTATGCCTTCCTCAAATATTGGTTTGGTTCTGTGGAAAAAAAATTAGTTTTTGAAAGTGTTTTATCAAGATGTAAACTGCTGTTTTCATTTGCTGGAGGCTATTATATGGTGAGGTACATCAGGGCTGGCTGGAAGCTGTTTGTGATTTATTGGACAGCCCATGGCAGAACAAGCAGCTGACCAAAAGTAGACCTGTATCACAGAGGCAGAAAATTGGTGTCTTGTTTCTCCAGATCTGATAATAGAAAAGGTTATGCGTGGATATGTTTATCCAGTTCTTTATTCATGTATTCTTGCATTTGTGCAGACTCACTCCGTTTTCTATGATGTTTTGTGTCAACACTACTGAAAACAGCATAGGTACCTTTGGAGGGTGGTGCTGAGATTGTAGGTTCCTTCTACTTCCACGTCTGTGTAGTGTCAAGTCCAAGGGCTGTAAAGCTGACATGATAAATACAGGAAAAAGTTGCTATTACAGAAAATTTGTCAGTCAAAACAACTGGATTTTTTGCCTGTTGAAGATGCTTCTTTTCATGTGCAAGTGTTGTTGAATTAGATATTAATGGGGATAAGAATCCAGGTGAAAAAAGTCAAGTAAAAGCACACTTGGCTAAAGTAAGACAGCCAGAAGATGCCTTATGAATCTACCTAAGGTAGTTACTAGAATTGATGAGAATCTTTAAGGATCCTCTGGGTCCTAAGTAAAGCATCTGATGACTGCAAAAGGTAACAGTTTAATGTAGAAAAAAGAAAAAAGGGGAAATAAACAGACCCCTTAAAGATCAGAACAAATAAAATAGTCTGTTGAAATAGTCTATTTACTTAAAAAGCCATCTGAGTTAGAGCTAAAGAAATAACTAAGTATACTTTAGTCTCCATGAAATTTAAATACAGATTATGTTAAATTAGGCCAGTGCCATACGTGAGAAGTGGGGATTCCAAGGATAAAGCTGGGGCAATTGTTCTAAATAATATAAATTGCAAACCCAGCATTTAGTTAAAATGGCTAATTTCTGGACATCTATGTTTACAATTAGGCCATGGAAATTACCTGAAAGGTTAGACTCCCCCATATTTGTACTGTTTACCAAAACATGGATGGGAGCAAAGCTTCAAAGTAAGTTCAGAGCAAGTAGTGTGTTGCCATTAATTTGCAGCTCGGTGAGTGCTTGCAGCGGGTTCAGAGAAGATACAGGGCCTTGAGCAATAGAGCACTTGTGGCATTCTGCAGCATTGGTACAAGGAGGATGTGCAGAGCCTGGTGAAGGAAGATCTGCTTGCTGGAGGCACCCCAGGTAATGGCGGCTCACTCCCACTTCCAGTTACATCTGTGCACAGCACAGTGCACTTGTCTAACAGCAGTGTCCCGAAGGCATGGACATATATCTGTCTGGAGTTCCTAGCCTGATGGTTTGTGGCATTTTGTACTTTCCAATGTTCAAATCTCCCAGATTTGTACCAGTGAATGCTTTGATGAAAGACATCTTCCTTCTGGGTGTCGGGACTGTTTGTGTGGCCAAGTTGTGTACTGTCTTGGCAAAGAGGTTTGCTGCCAGCCCTGGTTGTCTTGATGGGCTGGGGGGTGTGGGAGGAGGTGAGGACAGACTGGGGAGGACCATAGCCAAAAGAGAGGGGGGGCCATGACGTGTTTCAGGAGGAAATATGATGCTGCTGGTGGTATGGCATCAGAGGATGTGTTGGCCACGCATGGACCAGAAAGAATGTTTAACTTTGCACTTGCTCAAGTGCAAAGGAAAAAATAAGGAAATTATATAAATACATTGATTTGTTGGAACAGAGCAAAGTATGTCCTTTTGAGAAGAAAAAAGCTTCCCCTTCAAAATAGGGGAATGTGACAAAAGCAGTAAATTAGTGTCAGAAATGGGTGGTGATATGGACTAAAAATCAGTGCATTCAGTGTGGTGCTGTCATTAGAGACATGCTATACTGGGAGATAAAAATGGAAATGCTAAGCTAGGCTTAGGAAAGAAATTATTCATCATTTTGCAGTTCTGTACAGGACAAGTTAAGTACTGTCTGTCATCTGATTAAAAAACAACTGAAAGACATCTCCTGTCATGAAACAAACTGTAGTAAAGTAGAAAAAGTTAAAGAAAATGATTTCTCAGAAATCCTCTCAAAGGACATACTTGGTCAAATGTCAGAGGACCTGGAAATATCTCAAAGGGCCAACGTGAACAGTACTGAAATTACATATCTATATGCACGTGCTTATTTTGTATTTCTTTGTGGTTTATGTTTAATATTTATAAGTGTGTATGCAAAATGTAAATAACAAATGTGGATATCTTCAGAGTTAACAGTGTTTAAATATAAACCATTTAGTGTGTATCATTGTGCAGTAAATATATACATACACATACATTGACATACACACATACATATACATGTCTGCATATATACATATATATGTGCATACGTATAAGAATTACATTTATTTTCCAGTTCGATTTAACCATTTTTTGAGACCAAGTGTGTGGCCTCTCATTTTCCTTCCTCCCAGTGGAACACTTGGTGCTGACATTAGAAGCCTGTCTTTCCATGGCCGCCTACTTGTGAGAAATAGCTGCTAACATAGGTGTTGTATCAGAAGAGATTTGCAAGACAAAGTATAATAGGAAATCGTGGACATGCCTAAATCTGTGAAAAAATTTTGCTAAATTCAAATAAAAAGTTAAATACTCTTTTTCAGCCTTAGGGTGAAGAAAAGCTAGAAATTACGTAATTTGAAGGCAAATGAGCAGTCTGTCTAGGCCTTAAAACTTCTAAGGGAAAGAAGAACGTTATCTTTTACATTGTTTTTAGCCTCTCATATTCAAGCATAGCTTAGGTTCCTGTTCACTATTGAATTGTCAAGTTGTGCTTGACTAAAAGCAGCAGTGAGTATGAAACAAGTGATGAGTTCAAGCTTTGTCACTAATTCCAGTTTAAAATGTACACAGCAATTTGGCTAACTGTATTATTTTTTTTCTTCTTAAGGCAGAATGGGGAAACAGAATAGCAAGCTGGCCCCTGAGGTGATGGAAGATCTGGTGAAGAGCACGGAGTTCAATGAACATGAGCTAAAACAGTGGTACAAAGGATTTCTAAAGGACTGTCCAAGTGGTAGACTGAACCTTGAGGAGTTTCAACAGCTCTACGTAAAAGTAAGTTGTTTATTAAGTTCCTGTTATTTGGCTGTAGAAGGTTGCTAAGTAATGGGGTCAGGAGCTGCTAGTCACTTGGACTAAAGAGTACCTTTGCTAGAAGAAGCAATGGTGAAGACCAGGAGATAAACAGAAAGTGCTCATCACACCAGCAATTCATGTAGCTTCAGTGGTCAGAACCAAAAGTTTAGAGAAGCTGTGATTTACACACAAGAAACATATCCTCTACATTCTGTAGTTTATGGCCTTCTTTCACCTTTAAAGATGATCCTGTTCAATAAACAGCACCGTACCTGTGTGATACTGCTGGAATATAAACCTGTGATTGCTTTACCTACTCATATGAAAAGCTGCCCTTTTGGTTTCAGAAAAAGTGTTGAAATTCCATGACAGTATGTCCTGCAGATGCATTATGCACTGTGCAGAAAGGATTTCTTTCTGTAAATCCTAAGTATTGCTTTTATTTTTTCCCTGCTGTCTCTTTGTCTTTGCTATATAGGAAAGGAAAACCAGGCTTCTCAGTCTATTTTCTTCTTATTTTTTTGTTATTTTATCAAGTTCATTGTAGTCTTTTCCTTACATTTATTATGTATTTATTCTCTAACAAGAAGAGCATGGGGATAGTATAAGGAGTGTATTCATGTTACAAAGATGATTATATTTTAATTCAGAATCGAGTGCCTGCCTAAAGGTCAGAGACTTCAAAGTACTTTTAATTAGTTAAAATATTGGATGGCAGTGATGAACAGCAGGATCAGAACGGTTCATAAATACAGTGTGAGGCTAAATAAAAATTAAAAAGCCTTTCAAATGCAGCAGTTAATATTAAGCCCACTGACAATTTCTGCAGACAGATGGGACTGTCTTTTCCCTTAAATGCGTGCTGCAGTCCTTTCCTAAATTTCTTCAGCCTTGAACCAGATCCCTCTGCAAATTACTACCTACCCCCTTTTTTCTTCTATTGAATGGTCTAACAAAATCTGCTGACTCCAGCTTACATAAATAAGCTTCTGTCTTAATGTTTATGGCTCAAGATATTGCCTCATGATTCTTTTTTTAAGAAATGGCTGACTTTGTAATGAGTGTTATTTTCAGATGAAAGAATTTTCAGTGCCTGAAGGTACTGTTTGTTATTGACCGACAACGTATAGCTTCTGTTTCAAACAGTGCACATCCAGCAAGATCAGACATCTAATAATTTCTTATATATGTTTCTGTGGAAAGTAAATGCTCTTCACAAAATACGGATTCCTAATGAGATAGATCAAGTGTTTAACTTAGAAATCATTATATTCTTTTTGGCACATCACAGTAAATGAATTATTTTATTATTTTTTTAATGATTTTGTGTGCTGTGGGAAACGCATCTTCTTATAGCTTGAAAATGTTAGGACTTTCTCCCTTCAAAGGGGTGTTTGAAGTATTCACAGGTATTTCACAAGACACTTCCCTCATAAAGAAATAGCAGAGTGTAAATTCAATATCCTGTTTACAGAAATGGTAGTGCAAAAAATACTCTGAAGAACACAGCAGTATTTTGATCTTGAAATTTGGAGACAGCGCTGTAGTGTTACTAATCTGCAATATCTAGGTTTTAGTTTTATGGCCTCACACATTTTTAGATATGCACATCAAATAAGATTGTCTCCCTTGCTTTGGTAGTTATGGGTTTTGAGGTTTACTCTGTAATGGTACTGTCATATATTTAGTCCAGTTTATTGTCATTCTGTGTATAATGTCTATATGCAGAGCAAAATACTAATTTTGCAGAGGGCAAATACAATTAGCTGTAGTAAATCCAAAGCTTTACTTCTTATTCTGTCATAGAAATGCTTGTGAAATTATGGCCCTAGGTTCTTTGGGGAGCTGATAACCTGAGAGCTGGCTGTGGTGGTGACTTCTCCAATGAGGACGTTCTGCCTGCCTTGGCTTCAGGCTGCAGAGAAAACCCCACATGAGAAATCTGATCTTTCAAGGAGGAGCCACCAGCAGGAGACCCCAATCATTACGATTACTTTTACAGCATTTAAATTCCTTTAATGCATATTCAGTAGGAAAATATATGAAGCATGTATTGATTAGTCATTCCTCTATGTGAACTTAGAGTTGGGAGGGATGACATTTATCTGTTGGTCTAAATTGGGTTTTATTGAAGATTTCCATAAATCAGGATATTTGGAAAACAAATATAGGACTTACCTTCAATTCAGATTTATTTTATTAAGATGACATTGTTTCTTTGTTCATGATATTTGTGTAGTGCACTTTCATGTGTATTCATAAAAGGGTGTTGGTCATCTAACTAAGATGCAAAGAAAGCTCTTCTTCTACTCACGCACAGTAGAAAACATCTTCGGCTTAAAGAGAAAAAAGCATTTTTAGATTATATCAGGAGCAATGTTGTGAGGCGAATTTCCTGGTTACCTCCACTTCTCCTCCATTGTAATTACAGAGTGGGGTGCACAATCTTAGGGCACGGAAACTGCCTTTCTTTTTTTTTATTAAATTTGCACCTAATGTATCACTGTATCTAATGTCAGCTAATAAGCTGGAGTTGGTCTGAAGTAAAACACCCACAACGTATGATACGGATGTCAAGTCCTCAACACTAACTCTTCCACTCCATGTATTTGCATCAGTTGTACTGTGCTGTTTACTGACGTAGATGAAAGCTGTATTGACTGAAGGGGAAATCACTCTAGCTTGGCTTGGAAGCCTTTGCTATTGAAATTTCCATTATTCAAATCATTCAGCGCTTAAAATAATAGCAGTTACATAGTTGGCCTCTACAGAATAATTATTTGCAACACCTTTACTGCAAGTGTCTATAAAAACATTTAGCCAAGAACACCTCTTTTAAATAAGCAGCCAATAGGCAGGAATGTATGTTATACTGCTTCATATTTAGCATTGTCTGCAATCAGTTCTTGGGATCCGGAATCTGTGGCAAGCTGTTAGTGCTCATGTTTCCCTCCGTGGTGCTGAATGAGGTGAATGATTCAGCAGTTTTTGAAACAGTTTATTGAAGAATTGTTTATGTACTGTCAACCCAGAGTCAAAATGAGACCTAAATGCTGAAACACTGAGTTAGCTGTCTCAACAGTCTGCACAGAGTATGGGAGGGGGAGAAATTTGTGGATACCATTCTGGGGAAGCTGGAACTCCAGCCAGCATATTGTAAACAAATGTGCCAATGCAAACCCATCAGGTGATGCTTGGGACAAGAATTTATATTAAGTTCTACATTTCTCCAGGGTATATACACATGTATTTTCATACTGGGAGTTGTATCTTCCAAATCTCTCCTGCAGAGAACTATCTAGGGCATTAGAAGTCAAAGCAAGCCCAAGTGACTCAAGTCCTTTTACTTTCTCTGTTAAGCAACAAAGACAATGTTTGTGCATTACCTTTACTACAGTGGTTTAAATACTCATCAAGCTGTAGAAAACTCTGAATCCACTATTATGTCCCTGTAAGGAGTCTGAGTCTGCACTGCTCACTCTCTCATTGCTCTACCTGTGATGAGAGATGCCCACCTGGGCTGCTGGCAATATCCGAATTCACCTTTTTTTCTTTAGGAAATATCATTGGACAGGCTGGAACCTACAGTTTCCATCTTCAAAGAGAATATCGTAACCATTAAGCTTAATCCTTGCTTGCTGTCTTCATTTTCCATATTTCTATCCTAAAAAGCCCTTAATTCTTTTAGCTTACATATAACATCATTCATATTGCGGGCAGAGAGCTGAAGGAGTTAATATTCAGAAGTGTCATTAAAATAAAATATGCCAATAAAGCATTTTGGACTGTTCCTATCATTCTTTAGGGTTTCTTGCAGTCTAGAGGGCCAAATACATTTTCCTTCAGGTCTTTTCAGTTCACTGAATTTGGATGAATATGCCCTAGAGTGTGTAAGTGTGTATAATCAATGCTAATATTCACAGGAATTGTGCATGTTTATTAAGGGAAAAATAGACTTCTATATTGTGATACTTCTTGGAACTGGGTCACTGAACATGAAAAGCATATCCTCTGGACTAATGACAAAAACAAGCACCAATGGTCCTTTAACTGGAAGGGTAGGGTTAGGAGTGATCAAGATGTAATGCTAGCATTAAATAAAGTCATTGACTTTGTGAATTTATTGCACATCTATTATTTAGGTATGTTTTGGTATTTTATATATAACGCTTAAATGAAAAAAGTAGTAACGCTATTTGATGAATTACAATTAAATGGTTTGTCATATTTTTGGCTTTTTATCTCACATTTCCTGCCTTGAAGGGAATTGATTTTTAGTCTTTCATTTAATATGCATAGAACAAAAGAATCTCAAAAATCCATTGAAATTTAAGTGTGTATATTTGCAGCCTCTTTTTCTCTATCCAGATTTTCAAGGCAGACTAGCATTTTTCTAAAGATGGCACAAAGCTCCTCAAAATGTTAGGTTAGAACTGGATTTCAGGCTTTCAGTGGCTGTGAAGAACTGGGATTCCAGAACAGCACAGCTGTGTTTACAGATGTGTCTAATATAGATGCAGTTGCACTGGCAGAAACTGATTTTCCTGGGATCATTTCTATGAACTGGAAGAGCTGTGCTGGTTTTATGAGTGTGGTTTGGCCACTGAAGTTCTCCCTATAATAGGAGCACTTTTTAGGAATATTATAGCAGTTAATAGTTATATTATACCAATCCTGTATTGCTAAAGTGCTACAGCATGTTTTGAAATCATGCAGATTATCCGAAATATTGACATATCTGCTCATACAGTGGTTTTAGCCCATGCTGTTGTTGCCTTCCAGAAGATGACATCTGGGGTGCTAGCCGTCTTTCTGGACAACATGATAGTATGTTTGTTGGATGCACCACCTAAATTTGAGCACAGCACAGAAAACATCATATACATCTATTTATAAACAAGCCTCTAAAAATCCTTAAACAGGTCAATAGTGCTGCTATGTTACTGAATTTTTAAGACTGATTCAGAATAATGGAACTATTATAGTTAGGTTGGAGACAATCAGACAAAAAAAAAAGTAAAGCGACAAATAGCTCTGATCCAGGGACATTACAAGGTTGCTCTACAAGAAGCACCACACATGTAGATAGGCAGATAGAGGCTAGAAAAACCTGACAGTAACATTATTGGCACAGTGGAAGTTCTGCTTTTGGGGGAGTTTGTAGAACTATCTGTGAGATAGACGTTCTTAATGTATTCCTTAAGCACTTATTGCAAATCTACACATTTGAGACAATTACAGTAAAATCATTAGCAACAAATGCTCCTAAGGAATAAAAAAACCTTTCACCAGAAGTGCAGTGAAAGTTAAAGGAAAATTAATACAGTAGAATCCAAAAGGCAGTATGCTGAAAAGCAAATGTATTTGCGGTCCATCATTATCACAAGGGAGTGCTTTTCAGGATATTTAGTGTTCCAAAGCTGTATTAAAATTGGGTTCTGATAACTTTAAAAACAAAAGAGATTGCAATTGCTTTTAATGCAGGACTTGGTTAAAAAAAGAAAAAAAAAAAAGGCTTCATCTTGTTGTCTGGATGTTTTCCATGAAAAACTGCTTTTGCCATTATTCCTCCTTCTCATAAACTTGAATAGGCAGGTGCTGTGCCAAAATGCAGGTCTACTAGAAAACCACATAAGAGGCTTATTATATGTTTCAAACAGATGCTAGATTGTGCTGCATGGATTTTAAAAAAAGGGTCAGAATGTTTCTTAAATATAAAACCAAAATCAAAAAAACCCGTAAGGCATTGTTAACTTTGAAACTGATTTTGAATAATCTGAGGAAGGGGAGGATACTGGCAACATGCTCTTCTACTGCATTTCTGTCTTTGTGCTGTTAGTGGAAAAAATAATGGCTGGACTTAATATCATTTTAAGGAACATCTTTAAAAAGCTTTTAGCAAACAGATCAGCAACCATACTGAAAAAAAAATTCAGTAAATAAACATGGATTTTCATTTAAGCTACACAGTAAAATGAAACCTGCTTTTTAGGGGACCAGCATGGTGGGTATCAAACTGTTCTGAAACTCTGGTTGTAAATCGCAACGCTGCATACTAAGAGCCTTTAACAAGGTAAAATGGAGTCAGTTAAATTGAAATCATAATCTCACTGAAGCTAATGAGAGTTTTATTCCTGATCCTTATTTAAGCACTTAGGACTGTACTGGGCTCTTGAAATTGTTTATCATCATGTGACCTTAATCCTGTGAAGTCTGGTGCAAACTCCATTAATGTCCAGTCCTACCAGCTGGATCTAGAGTCTGAAGAGCTTCTCTCATCACGTGTAAAGAACATACACATAGCTAGCTGTCATTTAAAGGCAGCAGTTCCTCAAAACCTAAGTCTGTATTGGATGAGTGGTGAGAAGTTAGTAAAAAAAACAGTATCAGAGGCAAAGAAGGACAAGTCCTTTTGTTTTTGCAGCATTATGGCTAGTGGCTAATTTTAAAGGCTAAAATATATTTTTGTTTGCTTCTGTTGCAGAGCGCATAATGGCCCATATCCTCCAGACGATCTCTGGAGACTAAATCTAGAGAATGAGGAGGTCAGGCAATTCTAAGAGATTAAATCTAAATAGCTAAATCTTAATTGCTACGAATAGCAGCTTGTGGAGTGTCCAGGCTAGGGGGATAAATCTTCCTGATGCTTGAACAATTCGGTAACATACGCTGACACCCTCTCTGTGAGAGGCAGGAATGATGGTCACATGAATCCAGAAAGCAGACAGACTATTCGAAGGCATCACCACATCTTACAACATCAGCAGATGCGTGGGGATGTGAAGGTTTAGTCCAAACCTCTAAGTATTATTAATACTTATATATATAAGTATTGAGTAGTTCTGTAATTCTGTGGTTATATGTGGTTCCTGGAGGCATTCTAACATCAAGTCCAAACCATTGAAGAGAGTATGTGCAGCCAGGGCAAGATGATCCAGCCTGGAATGCTCAAAAATCTCACCATCTACATGCCTGCCCTAGTTTCCAACATAGCCTGATCAAAGAATCTGGGCTGTGTAAATTTTCCAACAATAATATGCAAATTACTTTTACTTCATCTTTTATTTTGAAGGATACTTACCAGTTCCAAAACCTGTTATGTATTTTATAGATCTTGTTCATTTACAGCTCAGCTTTGCTCTGTGTTGGATTCCTTGGAGAAAGCAAAACAATGAATTTGGGATCATAAAATCACAGAATGGTTGAGATTGGAAGGGACAATTGGGGCTCATTCAGTCCAACCTTCCAAGCTCGAGGGATGTTGTAATTATTTCTGTAGCAAAACACTGGATTCACTAATACATTTATGATTTCTCTGAAGGGTAATGCAGGAGGAAGAGAGCCATTGTTAACCCAAGTCCCATGGCTGTTACAGTTTTCAGGTCTAGTATTTGTTGTAACAATGCTTATTTTACCAATTTAGTCCTCAGAGCAGTTGTCAAAACTGATTGGTGGTTCACACCCTTTACCCAGCCTGTCGTAAAAAGTGTTTTGGGCTGTTTTTCTCCTGAAACTTCATATTTCCTGGTTCCCTTCACACCACCTCAGTGCTTTCTTTCCCATCACAAAAAAAAAAGTGTTCTCAAAGCCAGTGAAAATCATTGAGGATGTACAGTGGAGTGAAGGAGTGATGATACCGACTGTACTTTTTTCAGATATTCCCTTCCCTTGCAATCTAAATAAAATAGCCATGAATGGAGCATATAGTTTCTGTATTATGTATAGACAGTTGAGATACAAAAAGGTTAAACCACTTGCTTGATGTTTTTGGCAGGGTCAGGGCTGAAATTCTTTCATAGGTCAAAACATAAATGACCCTCATTTTACTTCTTTTGAGTGAGAGGGTTTTTTTTCCTACAGAATGGCTTGGGAATGACTTCCTGAGGTCACACGTACACACTATAGAATGTCAATTTTGTCCAGACTTTAATCAGATGGCTACTCTAGATCTACACTGTGATCTATCTGCACTCTATAGTTAAACTGTGACTGTGTCTTAGTGGAAACCTGTATTTTAGGTCTTCAGTAACTTTGATTTGGAAAAATGCATCATCCTTAAAGTAAGCATGTGTTTTTGTTAACTTGAGACAAAGTCAAATAAGGTCTTTCAGGGACTTCAGTTTGTCACATTTCTTGAATTATGAACATTTCTGTTTGTTTAAAATAAAAAAGCTGTTTGGTATTACACAGCTCCTGAAGGAACCTTTGAAACCAGGGCACTTCGTTCCAGCACTTGTAGTGCTATTTTAAAGTATTTTGTTTTAAAACATTTAAGTGTTTTCCTCTAGTATCAAAGTCTGCTTCCAATATGTCACTTGTACCCACGTCTGAAAACAGCATTCTTGTTTCATAAAGTGTGGATGGGAACTTGGTGCTTTGAAACAAGTCACTTCACCCTGATGTGATGTCTCTGACGTCATGCTTCAGCTTTGCCTCTCCCCCTCTTCTTTCAGGGAACTCATCTATCCTTCAGAAAATTAAATTACCTGATACGTACTTCTAGATCTTCCCAGATGGACAGCTGTGAGTCACTGTAGCTGGGTGTGAATACTCCAAAAATTAAAGGGGTCTGATTAATCTGGACTGTGGCTCTTACAGCCGTGCGCTGCATCTCAGTCTGCTCCATCTACTTGTGGTACTTTGAGATGGCAAATTGCTATTGCTAGTGTCAGGCATAGTTATAGCTATGCAGGTAATGAAATGTCAGGTGTTTTTCAGGGTTCTGTGGTATAGAGAGACATTTCGGAGCTCATTTTGTTGCCAAATTAAATGCAATTTTTATTATCATGTAGTCATTAGTTAAGATTCTAGTCAGGTTTCTACTAATCGTAGTCTGAATGTTTCCAGTACCTTGGGATATAACTTTCTTTTTCTTCAATGAGAGTAAATTTCCATATTTTCATGTTTAATTAAGGCTCATAAGAATAGACTATTTGCACCGACAAACCGATTGATTGCTGAATTGAGATGACTTACTGCTAGTTGGCATGACAGTCAGCTAGTTATCTTAATTTTATATGCAGTCACAAACAAAAAATGAGAAAAAAACATATGGTTTAGAAGAGAAAGTAATCAACACAAGGAGATTCAGACTGACTGGAGGAGGTTTTGCCATTTTGCCGAATTACACACAAAACATTCTCAGAAGAGATTAGTGTGAAATCTGCCTATATAAGAAGTTGTGAAGTTTGTCTGTCTGGTTGCATGGAACTGAACATGCAGCTTTAAATAAAATCTCCCTGTAGTCCAGAGAATCAGCAGTGTAAGCAGAAGTGTAAATCAGCACTACAGTTCACCTTAAAGTGCTTATCAAAGTTAATTGAGGATTATTTCCATGTTAACAAAGCTATTAAAAATAATTAAAAATTCTTAGTTCATTAATTGAAGTAAGTTTTTATATGGACCTTATTAGCAGCTTTTAACAGAAGTATATTCAATTGCAAAGTTATTTCTACATGCCTGTGTCCCCTTTCACTTGAGAAGATATGCTCTAAAATTGCTGTCAGCCCTTACTAGGAAATCACACACCTGTGTAGATACTCATGACTCTTCACAGCTTTCTTTGATAGATACTCACTAATTTGATCCTCCTTGCCCAACAGATCAGGCAACGAGATTGCCTTAAAAAGTTAAAGCCCTAACCCAAGATAGATGAGTTTCGGCTATGTCATTCCTGTTAGTGCCAAAACAAAATACAGAACTGATTAAAAGGAGCAGTCCTTGAATTTGCTATGATGTTCACAGGCTTCATCTACCACTGTTTCTTGTGTCCATGTTGACTAGATGTGTGTCCCTCTTCTAAATACTTTTTTGGTACTGGAAACACTTTTAATTGTGTTGGTGTTTATTAATGCAGCAGTTGCAGCGCCTAATTTTATAATGCATGTCAATGCAGATAATTATGTAATTAAACCATGTAACTGAAATGATGGCGTTGTCTAAGAATAGACCAGTTGTTTAAACAAGAAATTGTGCTGTGAAAGCATCCCAGGACACCACAGGTAAAGCCAGCAGATGACTTCAGGAGATGTCCTGCCTCCTAGCATGGATCTGTTTTCACCAGAATAAACTCCAGCCAGCTGCATTTGAGCCAGCTGCTAAACATGGGTAGCTGGAAGTGATGCTGTTTGGATGTGGTCCCAGTGAAATGCAGATATCCTCGAGTTCCCTTCAGAGTCTCCCTATCCACACAAACATGCCTGAGCCCCAGCAGGAAAGAATGCAGTTATTCCCCCCACTAAATCTCTGTGTCCCACTTTCCCTCTCACAGATGCTATTGGCAATTTGGCAGGTTGGATGCCTTCCCCTGCACCCCATGAACACTTCTAGCTTAATTCAGGAGTAAGACTCCTTTCCTCAGGGTTCTATTTCTACATTTCAGTACAAAGCATCTTCAGCACATTGAGTCTTATGTTACACATGGGTTGGTAAACTTGGTACAAACATTGTATACACATATTAAACTTCTCCTGGTTTCTTAATTAGGACAAGTCACTTAATGTGGTGATACACCAGTCTGTTCACAGTTGCTTAGTGGTCACCAAATCCTAAAGTTTTCTTGGAGGAATACAGTCATACCACTTCATGTATATCTAAAGCCACAGGAGGGTACTGCTCAGCATCAGCTTCACAGTAGTGGTACTGCACACATAATTTTCATCTTATCTCTTCTGTTGTTCATTTGTGTAGAACAAGGTATGCCTTAACACTCCACTTGTTATTTAGGAAGTTACAGTTTCTAGTATTTGACTTTTTAGACTATCATGTCAATACATAGCATTTGTTTGTTTGAAAAAGAAAAGTAATAGTTCAGATAACACTTGGCCTGAGAAAGGTACATTTTCTGAGTTACAGTATTTAGTGGTTCTTAAAAAGCTGGAAAAAATACTGATCTACAATATAGGATTCTGAAAATGGAAATTTATAATGGTAATAATTACATTTAAAGGTCCTAAATGAATCTTGGTTTGAAGAAGCAATTACTTATCTATCAGTTAGTTGTTGCAACAGTTAAATGTGGTATATGACAAGGGAAGCCCAACAAATTAGTGGCCCTGTGTTAGAATTGTGAAATCTGTGCCACAAATTAGCCTCTATGGTGTATTGCTCTATCTGCTCATTTATTTTTAAGCTTCTTTTCCCCTGGAGTGTTTCTCTGTAGCAGGAAAGTGTTGTTTAGTGGACCTGATGTTATTTTCACAGAGACATAAATTCTGGGTTTGTTGTAATGTACAGCCAAGGGTAGGTGGAATAATGACAGTTTCTTCTTCCTGTATCTACTACCCTGGGGTATCTTTGAAGCATGAAAAATCATAAAAAAGGGCACATCCTCTAAAGCAACATGTAAGGAAACCCTGTTTTCACTCTCAGGAAATTAAGTTGCTCATACAGAAAATTACCAGCAGTTTCAGTGCAATAAAACCTAATAAAAAAATAAAGTAATGCTAACAAAAGGTAAATGCTGGTATTCAGCAGTTTCTTTTGATGAGGTGTGCCTCTTTGTTACCTCTCAGTAGGAATAATGACATTTTCCCAAAGAAATCAAATCCATTTCCAAAGGCTGAATTTAACACATTCAGTATATAATTTACATTGACATGTAATCAAATTTATTAAAGACTTTTGAAAATGCTTCATTTGACACACAAACTTCTAATAGGCACCCTATAGAAGTGGGCTACCAGTGGGAAATTAGCTCTTGAGCTCTATCCAGCGGGCAGTTGTCAGTGTGAGATAAAAGAACTGCATTCTGATTATCCAAGGGTAGAACTTTTCTTGCACAGGTGCAATAAATAGTTTTTGCTAGCAATACAGAGGCTGCCAAATCAACCTATCTGAATAAAAAGCATGTTGTGCTTTACACATGGGAAAAGTGCTCCTGAACAGTTAATCCCTACGAAAACATTAGCCCTGCGTTGTCACCAATAGTACTTGCCTTCAGGCAGTTTTCAGTTATTTGTTTCTATTTCCTATACATGTACCCAATGTTCTTTATTTCCATGTGATTGTTCATCTCAATCATTTTCTTTGCTCTGATCTATTCTGGGCTCATGCACATGCATTTTACATGTTGCCAGAACACTATGGGCTATATTTAAGTTTCCAGATTCATAGAAATATTCTTCTTGCTATGAAAGCAAGTATGCAGTCCTGGGAGGACCGCTGATTTCTGTGGGATGGCCCATGCTACTGTGAAGTGCCCCAGTGGGCAAGAACCTTTTCTCCTTCCTTTTTATGTAGATTAAAAGCCTGAAACAGTACAAAAATTCCTTGGAAGTCCTGTATATGTGTGGTGTGAGTCAGTTCATGTAGCTTGCTGGCTGAAGTCTCTCCCAAGTTTTATTGCAGCACATTGGTGTAGTAGCTGGGTCAAGGGACAAATGAAGTCATGTTACTATGCAGACAAGATGTCTGGGAGCCAAAAGAACAGCGGGGGGTAGGGGGGGAATGTATTTTCAAGAAAAGCAATCCCTAGTTCCTTTGTAGATCATTTACCATATTGCAAAAGAGAGTGGTAACAGTGCACAAGTCACATGCATAGTGAAGTGGAAACATCATAGTGGAGGGTAAGAGTTTGACCAAAGTGAGAATAGTTCTTTACTATAATCCATGATGGACTGAAAATGCACTTTTGAAGTATTAAAGCCTACTTAGAAAGTTGGGGCTGTTCAGCCTGGAGAAGGCTGTGTGGAGACCTCATAGCAGCCTTCCAGTGTCTGAAGGGGGCCTATAGGGATGCTGGGGATGGACTCTTCATTAGGGACTGTGGTGACAGGACAAGGGGTAACGGGTTAAAACTTAAGCAGGAGAAGTTTACATTGGATATAAGGAAGAAGTTCTTTACTATTAGGGTAGTGAGGCACTGGAATGGGTTGCCCAGGGAAGTTGTGAATGCTCCATCGCTGGCTGTGTTCAAGGGCAGGTTGGATGAAGCCTTGGGTGGCATGGTTTAGTGTGAGGTGTCCCTGCCCATGACAGGGGGGTTGGAACTAAATGATCTTAAGATCCTTTCCAACCCTAACTATTCTATGATTCTACTGTATTAAGGCCTTAATTCTTGCTGTCACTGGGTAAACTCACAGAATGCAATACAATGAGAAAGCAAGTTTTCTCCCCAAGGAGTAAAGTGCCCTCCTTCATGGAGTAGCCAGAGGATACAACCTTGGCATCTCCAAATTCCTGCACAGTCCTGGCTCTCAAGCATGCAAGGTCTTGACATATGTCCCCATCATTTTCTTAACCCGAATGTGCTTTTCTTCTCAGCTAGCTCATTTCCTTCTTTCCTAGGACACTGGCTATGTGAGTGGTGAGCATAATGTGATGTCTGTACCTTTGTCCTTTTCTTCAGCTTTTGAATTTCTGCAATCCTGCCTTGTTGGTCAAGGGATGCTGTGATTTCAACATAATGAGAAGCTTGTTCTTAGTTATGCTCATTCAGCCTATGATGAGGGCTTGGTTAATTTGTTTTTTCTCTTCCTTTACCTAAAGAAAAAGGCAACATGACAAAGCCAGCCTGGTTCTTTATGCAAAGGAGGACCTTATAGGTGAAAATATGAGTCTACAAGCTCTGGCAAGATTCTGCATAGCAAAGCAAAATGAATGGGCATAGCTGAGTGTTCCTTATTCATTCTTAATGGAACCAAGAAACATTTTAAGAAATGGAACTATCCAGAATCTTTTACTTGAGCTAAAATGAAATTTCTTCAGAAAGATTTTTTGAATGTCTTCCTTTTAATCTTTGAATGTACGCATTTTTAATTTACTATGTCAGAAGTTTAGGGGTTTTTCCTTTGTCATTTTCTTATTTAATTTTTGGGGGGGCACTAATGCCAATTATATGAATGGTGTGGTATCAAACAGTACAGGTTTGAGGAGTGAAAGGAAATTAAAAAGAGAAAAAATTGAACCTGCAGAAGTGTAAACTCGGAACATTTAAAATTATATTTTTTTTAAACCTAATTGGTTTAAAAATCAAGATAGATGGTGAAGAGAATGTTGGCAGTGGGGACGTTATCTAGGCAATCCATTCCATGTTTAATGTTATACATCTGAAATAAAAGACATGGTTCTGAGAAGAACTGTACTGCAGTCTTTAAATGAGGTTATAAATTAACACACTGAATAGCCAGTGGTCCTGTTCAAATCCATGGGAGATTTGACACTTTTTGTGGGACCAAGACTTGGGTTGCATTTTACCAGGTTCTTGGTTTATAACATATGATATAATCTGCAAAAGAATGACAGATGTCCTTACAACTATATTTTTTTTTTTGTGATGATAATATATTCACAAATAATTTTTGTCTTTTGTATGGAAATTCCTTCTCTCTTGGTAACTTCCACAGCAAATCTGTTACAAGCTCATCCTGAAATGACAAATACAGTATCTGGAAGTGCACAAGATGCTGGACTGGGCACTCCTGGGACCTCCCATTCAAACCATTGAGGAGTTTTTCAGTTCATTGGCCAAACAAACTAGATTACCACATCTGTTTAGCCAGATGGTCTTCCTAGTGTCATGAGACAAGTACAGTTGAAATACTATCTCCAACTAGCACAGTGATTATTGACAATTTACTGCACAAAAAGGAGCTATATTATGGAAAACCACTGTTGATAGCATTTGATGGATAGGGAAATGAACTGAGCTCCATGTTGTCCTGGGTTAAACACATGTCCAGCAATGGTTGAGGTATGTAGGTACTAGGTAGCAGCCCAAAACACTGGTTGGTTCCTGATTTGTAAATTATGAACATTAATTTTCTATCAGTCTTGGCCTGACCTGCTAGATAGTATCAGATCTTTTTACTTTCCTCGTTTTTCAAGTAGCTCTCAGCAAAATAGTATTGTGTATATTTTGGGTTCATTAGACTACTACTTTCTTCTGCTGGATTCTCTGTACATACATTAGTACTGTTAGGTCTATACTACATAATTAAAAAAGACACTGAAAGACATTATCACAACTGCTGTGCTTCCAGCTAAAAGAAACTACCCAAGGTCTTTTTCCAACTTATCATTCAGTTGATTATGACCTTCTAAGGAATCTTCTCCCAAATGCTGATCCAGCAGTAGTTAAATCCTAAAAAATTGCAGTGACTGGCTATTACGATGGAGTCAGTTGAAAGTTCAAATGTTGTGTATTAAATACACTTTGTGTATTAAATAAAGTGGATTTTGTCCCCATAGACCTTGAAAATTTCATTATTATAGGAGAAACATATGGAACTATATTATTACTGAAGTAAGAGTAAAGGCATCTCCAGTTCAAATGGGCAAGTCATTGTTACAAGATAGTTGTTTGAGAGAGATGGCAGAAACCGTTCTTTGAAGGAACCAATCTACGTGCATCTGAAAGGTGCCAGTGAGCTGTTAGAAGGCTAGAATTGGGAAGAGGAACCCAGACACTGGTGAGAGGTATTTGAAAGAAAAACAATTTTACAAGATCTTACAGAGACTTCATAGCGCTGCTTGGAATCTATAAGGGTGTTTTATACCAGAATCTTAATTTTTTTTCTGAGCAGATAGCAGAAATCAAAGAGGAAATTTCTCTTCACACACTTCTTTTTTTAATTGTTCTTAAAATCAAGAATCCACTGTGGTCTTTAGCAATATTTTGACATTATGTTGGAAGGACGGTACGGCCCGGTGCAAGCAATCCAGGAGGTTCCTCGATTGTGTAGAAGACAACTTCCTTCTGCAAGTAATAGAGGAGCCGACAAGGAGAGGTGCCATGCTTGACCTCATGCTCACCAACAGGGAAGGGCTCATTGGAAATGTGACTCTCCAGGGCAGCCTTGGATGCAGCGATCACAAGATGGTTGAATTTGAGATCCTCAGAACAGTGAGAAGAGCGTGCAGCAAGCTCACTGCCCTGGACTTCAAAGGAGCAGACTTTGGCCTCTTCAGGAACCTGCTTAGGAAGGTTCCATGGGATACAGCCCTAGAGGGCAGAGGGGCCCAAGACTGTTGGTTGATATTCAAGGATCACCTGCTGCAAGCTCAGGAGTGTTGCACCCCAACTAGAAGGAAGTGCAGCAGGAGGGCCAGGAGACCTCCTTGGATGGATAAGGAGCTCCTGAGGAAAATTCAAATGAAAAAAAGAGGCTTATCATAAGTGGAAGCAAGGACAGGTGGCATGGGAAGAGTACAGGGATGTTGTCTGGGAAGCTAGGGACCAAGTTAGGAAAGCTAAGGCCCAGTTAGAATTAAACTTAGCTAGAGGTATTAAAGATAAGAGGAAGGGATTCTACAGGTACATAGCAAATAAAAAACAGACTAGAGAGAATGCAGGCCCCCTCAGGAAGCTCTCGGGAGAACTGGCTACACAGGATTTGGAGAAGGCTGAGGTTCTGAATGACTTCTTTGCCTCGGTCTTCACTGGCAAAGGCTCTTACTGCACCACCCAAGTCTTGGAAGGCAGAGGCAGGGACTGTGAGAATGAAGACCTTGCACCCACTGTGGGAGAGGAACTGGTTCGAGACCATCTTAAAAATCTGAACGTGCACAAGTCCATGGGTCCTGATGAGATCCATCCGCAGGTCCTGAAGGAGCTGGCAAATGAAGTTGCGAAGCAGCTGGCCATCATATTTGAGAAATCATGGCAGTCAGGGGAAGTTCCTGATGAGTGGAAAAAGGGAAATATAACCCCCATTTTCAAGAAGGGGAAAATGGATGACCTGGGGAATTACAGACCAGTCAGTCTCACCTCTGTGACTGGCAAAATCTTGGAGCAGATTCTCCTGGAAGGCATGCTAAGGCACATGAAAGACAACAAGGTGCTTGGTGACAGCCAGCATGGCTTCACTAAGGGGAAATCCTGCCTGACCAATTTGGTGGCCTTCTATGATGGGGCTACAGAACTGATGGTACAGGGGTAGAGCAGTTGACCTCATCTACCTGGACTTGTGCAAAGCATTCGACACTGTCCCACACGACATCCTTGTCTCTAAATTGGAGAGACATCAATTTGATGGATGGACCACTCAGTGGATAAAGAACTGTCTGGATGGCCGCACGCAAAGAGTTGTGGTCAATGGCTCAGTGTCCGGCTGGAGACCAGTAGCGAGTGGTGTCCCTCAGGGATCGGTGTTGGGACCGGTCTTGTGTAACATCTTCGTCACTGACATGGACAGTGGGATTGAGTGTGCCCTCAGCAAGTTTGCTGATGACACCAAGCTGTGTGGTTCGGTTGATACACTGGAGGGAAGGAATGCCATCCAGAGGACCTTGACACGCTTGTGAGGTGGGCTGATGAGGTTTAACCATGCCAAGTGCAAGGTCCTACACCTGGGTCACAGCAATCCCAGGCAGAGCTACAGGTTGGGCAGAGAAGAGATTCAGAGCAGCCCTGGGGAGAAGGACTTGGGCGTGCTGGTCGATGAGAAAATGAACATGAGCTGGCTTCAGTGTGCGCTTGCAGCCCAGAAAGCCAACTGTATCCTGGGCTGCATCAAAAGGAGCGTGACCAGCAAGTCGAAGGAGGTGATCCTGCCCCTCTGCTCTTGTGAGACCTCACGTGGAGTATTGTGTGCAGTTCTGGTGTCCTCAACATAAAAAGGACATGGAACTGTTGGAACAAGTCCAGAGAAGGGCCACGAGGATGATCAGGGGACTGGAGCACCTCTCATATGAAGACAGGCTGAGGAAGTTGGAGCTGTTCAGCCTGGAGAAGAGAAGGCTGCGTGGAGACCTCATAGCAGCCTTCCAGTATCTGAAGGGGGCCTATAGGGATCCTGGAGAGGGACTCTTCATTAGAGACTGTAGTAACAGGACAAGGGGTAATGGGTTAAAACTTAAACAGGGGAAGTTTAGGTTGGATATAAGGAAGAAATTCTTTCCTGTTAGGGTGGTGAGGCACTGGAATGGGTTGCCCAGGGAGGTTGTGAATGCTCCATCCCTGGCAGTGTTCAAGGCCAGGTTGGACGAGGCCTTGGGTGATATGATTTAGCGTAAGGTGTCCCTGCCCACGGCAGGGGGGTTGGAACTAAATGATCTTAAGGTCCTTTCCAACCCTAACTATTCTATGATCTATGAATACTTTCATCTCCTTTGGTGGAAGCAAGATCAAGTCCTGTGGACTTAGGTGGACAGAGGGAAAATACAAGCTGAAATGCATGACGAAAAGGTGTGCTTTTAGGCTTGTGTAAGCGCTTTCTTTGCTTAGCTTACCTTGCTTTGCTTTGCTTTGCTTCGCTTCCCCCCCATTCATTGGGGGGGGAGGGGGCAAGGTTCTTTCTGACTTTTTATTAGTTTTGTGATAATTATAATAATTACTTTAAAAGTCACAAGCCAGGAAATTCTAAATGAGACAGTGTAATTATAATATATAACCATAATAATGTTTCCTTCCATTCCTCACTTGGGTATTGTGCAACTTAATTAGTTAATGTTTGTACAGCAGTAAAATGCAAAACACCATAAAAGCATTAAGCATTTTTCTTGTTTTGGTTCTTCAGTGTAGCTGATTATCCTTCACAAGGTTCATAAAGGGGATAATTTAAAAAATCTATATAAACCAAACTGTGTTTTATCTCTGTCGTATTGGTAGTTGGAGTGGCAAATCAGCGTTTAATTGCATCAGTATTTCTCATGAACATGCTGACGCTGTGACAATGGATTTGGGCTAGAAATATTTGTTGATTAGTATATTTCTGGGCCTTGCAACAGAATCGAAATGTTCTCATGGGAGCCAGAGACACAGATGATGGAAATTAGTAGAGAATGAGTGACACAAGCTGACAAACCATCGTATTTAGAAGGGAGAAAAAATAACAATTGCGTTCAGTTGGAATAAATAAAACCTTTTGTCAAATACTCAGAATAGGAAAATCTCTTATGTCTTCCTTTCTGCTTTACAGAGTTCAGTGAAGAAAAAAACCTTGTGCAATGCATAAATCTGCAATGTGTAAACAACAGATAGTTAAGAGCTCGGGGAATGAGGCACTGTAGACTACAAATTGATATTTTTAATTATCTTTAAGTCAAAGGAGTCCCTAACAAGGCCTATGTATCAAAATAACTGCTTTCCAGACTGTAAGAGTCAGCCAGGGTTAGAGGTGGTAATGGACTTAAATTAATTTTCAGGAGATTATTAGCACCTTTGTGGATAGCACTCAGACCTGTGAGTCAAAATCTAGGACATTGTCCACTAGATTATTGCTTATTTAGTCACCCTTATCCCTGCCATTGAGTTTCAGCAGAGGTGCAAGGGCTGGGATTAATTTTGCCAATTGAAGGCTAGTTGGTAATTTAGACTGCACTAGAGTCAATGGGAAGAAAGACATTTCCCTTCACTTTGCCTTATACAAAACTGCTTTTGCTTCTTTAATAGCTAACATACTGAAGAAGAGTTCTCAAAGGAATTAATCTGATCTTAAACATTTGGTTTTGGAAGAAATTAATGATGCTGTGGAAATTATGTTCTCCATTCTTCATAAAGGGATTCTCAAGTTGCACAGCTGTCTTTTAGATGTGGACAATTTAGATGCCTAAGATGTATTGCATCCTACATGTGCAAAGTATTAAGCCTTAAGCCTAATGATGAGCATGGGCATAACCCTCCTGCACGCTACACACCAGCAAAGCAGAAGATACTTAAGCACCTGTAGAAAGGGACAGTGCTCATCATTGACTGGGGTAATTCTCAAGTGTATTTGTTTCAGTTTGAAGACCATTCTTGCTGATGGTACCATAGAATTAGGACTGTTGTAATCCACACATTTCTGTGAGTATATGGACCTGTCAAATACAGATTAAAACAAGTATTTTTTTTTTATTTTTTTTTTTAGCAAAGATTGAGTGCTAAGCAGTTTGGCTTTAGATTGATTCTCATGGACACTTGCATCAACGCTTTTGAAAATAAGTTTTAATGAAAAAAATGAAATAATATGAAATACCAGTTCTATAAAGGCAGCAAAAGTTTTGCAATTGGCTTTTATGAATCTATTATTTCACCCATTAAATGAAATGGAGTGTGGTCTGTTTTACTGGTAATCATATGATGGATAAATGCTAGAGTAATCAATACATAAAAACAATCGTAATTAGATATTGACTCTTGCTTTTTTGACCTCAGTCTCTTTATTATATGGGTTGTGTCAGGCTGGTTGGCTTTGTATTTGAGAATGTATTTTGTTTGGAAAGAATTTTTCTAATCTAATATTGCCACTTACTCTGCTTCCAGCTGGTCTATAAGCATCCGCTTTCAGCAAGAAGGTCTTTCCACTTTTGTAACCGCAAGAATTTCCATTATTGCATTTACATGTGTCTCAGCCGCTGCTAAGCAACAGGGCTAAGTTACCTGCCAAAGCTCTGATTTAAATCCCAGGTCTGTAAAAAGGATGGATAGAAATATAGATATGTAATATACTTAAAATAACAAGTGGGTAATGTGGTTTTGGAAATACGTAGAAACGTGGAGGTATAAGAGGAATATAATTCCATTCTAGAAACATGTAAATAAGGGTAATATAATGCGTTAGAAAAATTTAGTCAATCAGTGGTTATATTTAGGTGATTTGTTCTTGAAAATAAACTGTTGTCAGATTGGTTTTGCTTTACCAAATCTTACCATGAATTGTTAGGTCTAGATAATGGGAAGCAAGGAGTAGGGAGAACATTAAGAAGAAACTTTGAACACATATAGTATTCCTAAATAGACCAACTGTATAGTGGCTTTGCTTTTAAAGACAGATTTAGTTGTATTTGGAAAATAAATGAGTCAGGCTCAAGTGCTTTTCAAAGACTTGATTGACTTTCTTTTCTATTAGTGTTTTTGGTTTCATGCCTTTGGCTTGACAGGGTAGGACTATTTCTAAGAAATAGTTTGGATGTTAGAAATGCTGTTGCAATTAATAGCATTAGCATTTAAGTCCATAAGAGTGCATGATGAGTGGTGTACCAACACAAGGCATGGAGGTAGTCTATACCCTGCAGACCATATAGTCTGCATTTAAGAAGGAGCTGGTAGATGGGGAGAAAAGGGCCATGAGAATAAATGTGAATAGTGAAACAATACCAAGAGCCCCAGAAGTCAGCCCAAATGACAGCTGACTATCGTCAAGCCTTAGGTAGCCAAAGACATTTCAAGAAGACATTTTGAATAGGCTGAAATACCTGCAGTGAGCATGCACTGGAAGGATGGGTAATGCTGCTTGCTCCAAAACTGTAGATAGTTACAGGCAATGTCACTGCTTGAAGTGAAGAGCTGTTCTACATTTATGCCTTGGTACAGTGAAGAAAAGTACCACGAAGGCTGCAGGTTGAAGTGACAGGACAGGTAAATGAATTTTGCAGCAGTGTTGGCATGGTGTTAACAGTGGGAAGATAAATTTTTGTAGAATGAGCAAGTTCAAACTGTTTGGACAGAGAAAATTTTCGCCATGTACAACAGAAGCAGAATTTTTTATTCTCCTCTGAAGTTTGTTCATGTTTTTTCCTTCTTTTGAAGGCAATTTATAATTCTTTAAGGCATTTTCTGCTTTGTAACTAATTTACAAGCCAAGTAACCCATTTAACTGTCATTAAATCATTTAAGAGAAGATGCCTACAAAATGGTTACTGTTTCTTGCACTTCAAGACAGTCTGGTGAGAATGTGATGTTGTAAAATATCATTTTAAACACGCAGTTTATGCAATAAATTCCTAATGCTTTCTTTAGTTTCCCTGGTTGGCTTGGAAATGATGTGTATACATGTCATCCCTTAACACAAAAGTCATGAGAAACAAAACATTTTCACATATTTACTGTTTTGCTAACAAAACTATTGAAATGAGGCAACAAAACTGTTGTGACATTTGGGGCAAAATACTTAGGCTGTGAAAAACAATGAAACAAAATACTACACAGAAAAAATGATACACATTTATTGCTGTGGAAAACAAGGATAGAACAACTGAATTTGTGCTGTAGTTTAAAAGATTTAGGACTAGTTTATGGAATAAAATTGCACTGTATTTTTTAGAAAGAAAAATTGGCAAGTGACATGGAAAAAGTGACATACAAGAAATCAGATTAAATCAATGGTTCAGTCTAACTGAATGTAGAATTTTTTTTCTTAAGCACTTAGGAACCTATGTCCAGTTTAGCTCTATTTCCCCTGTCAGCATCACTTTTATGAAGTCTGCAATTTAAGCATTGGGATTTATATATTTACAGTCTGCTGGGGAAGAGTCAACACCATGTATTCCTTCACTACCTCTCAGAGATCTCTGAAGGGGTAGTTGGGTATGTGTATGAAGATAACCTGGTTGATACTGTTTACTTGACTTTTCCAAAGAATTTGACAAAGCCCTTCACCAAATGAGATATTAGTGTCTCCTAGATTTTTTCAAGTTACAGGAAAGAGATGAGCTCTTCCCCAGGATCACCCAAAACAAGGATCTCATTTACTTTCTCTGATTTGACCCTATGTGAAACTTGTCACTCTCAGCTGAATACAGAGGACCTTCCGGAAACAAGTGCCCCTTGGATAACCCCACCCTTTGCAACTGCTTCCTTTACTATCCATGCTGGGACTTTAACTGGATTTTCTGGATGCCTGTGTCTGACAACGCTTTATTGTTCTTGTTAAATATAAGACGCTAATGCTGTTTTAAAGTGCACTGTATTCTCGGCCTTAACTGTCTTTTCTTCTGGGATATATTAAAGCTGTGGGGAGAAGCAGTGGTTATCTCATTTGAAAATCGTACTGCTGTTCTCAGAGCAGTAATTGGTATCTCATCTCAGAGTATGGCTACGTTTTTCTTTTCTCATGTGTATTATGATTCATAAAGGAGGATCTTATTACCTCTTGAATAGCCGTGTCTGAAGGTGCCAACCTGAAGTGCTTAGAATAAAGAGATTGTGTCATTGGCACCAGTGGAGAAAAGCCATGGGAAGAAAAATAAACCTCCAAATAATTTGATTACTTCTCATGCCAGCACTTCCATT
The DNA here is from genome assembly GCF_034315485.1 of Pezoporus occidentalis. Lineage (NCBI taxonomy): Eukaryota > Metazoa > Chordata > Aves > Psittaciformes > Psittacidae > Pezoporus > Pezoporus occidentalis. Next base: position 1,163,047 of record NW_026916325.1, read on the forward strand.
AAAGCTCTCACCTGGGCTCATGTGTTTTAACTTAACTGAAAGAATTTGAGCTAATGTACCCAGGGAGAAGTTGAAATGGAAGATAAGACTAAAAATAAATGGCATCATGGATCACAAATAAAAGACTTGTAAGTAAAACAAAAACAAAGCAGCCAAAAAAGATGTGTAGACGTGGTGCTTAGAGACATAGTTTAGTCATGGTGTTTACAGTTGGACTCCATGATCTTAAGGGTCTTTTCAAACCTAAATGATTTTATGTTTCTATAAAAAACACATCTGGATGACATTGGTCAAGGCAACCCCATTGTTCTTTTCAGTAGCCCTGTTGAGAATGGAGAAACTGTGTCCCTGGGTTAACTAACCAAGAGAATGAACCCCTTAATCCCACTGATTCTAGATCATCTGCTCCCATCTGATCATTCTGTCCCATCAGCAGGGGCTTGCGTTTGCCAGTGATTGTGCTGGCAGCTGTGCTCGCAGTGACCCCAGCTGTGATTCCCTGGGGGACAGGGATTATGTTATCACTCCTGAACCAGCAGCTTTTGAAGCTGGGACTTTAGGGCATATCCAGAAAAACAGGGTAGTCTTTATTCCTGCCATTTTCAAACCATCACCCAAAAGTGTCCTTACAAATTGCTGTGTTGAAGGTGTAAGAAACAGTGCTGGAAGCTGGCTCTTTCACTTAAAGGTAAAATAGGGCCAGTCTGCTGCTAAAATAGCCTACTGGTAAAATAGTAACAGTATACTAATAGAGGGATAAGTCAGAGTCAGATGGACAGTTCTGGTAATGGACAGATAGAAGGAAAAAAAAGAGTCCAAAAGCTGTCATGGTTTCAGTTGTCTGTTAAAACAATCTTTAATTCCTCTGGAGAACCACCCATCACTAAATTAAGAACAAATAAATCAGTGACTGGTCTTCTGAGGCAATTTTCAAACTCATTAAGGACATACCTTCCTCTCATTGTCTTCATCTTTAAAGGACATCTTCCTTTTGTATATAAAAGCACTTGGAGAAAGAAGGCTTACTGATGTCAGTGAGCCGTCTGATGTTGTGCAACCGAGAACATGTGGTTTTTATTTTTCCTTCTGTTGCTAACGGAGGGCTCAACATGTGATTTGTGTAATCAATAGACTGTGAGCAGTGGCTGTTCTGCATGGCAAGCCTTAGTTTTTACAAGTCAGGGTCCTATTTATTAGAGCGTGTTTGCTTGGGTTTGATCTTGTTTTCTCTGTGCCAACATGAGAGAAGATCATACTTTATCTACCTTTGCCAAGGAAGAGGGACTTGGGATAGATGATGTGGTGCCATGTGTTAATCTTCCCTATGTTACAGTCTGGCTTCAGAAGTGAAATGCATGTGCAAATGAGCTACATGAAGGAGACAAAGCACTTCCCAAGCAAGAGCTGTTAACTGCTTGTGAGTGGTATGATTTGGAAAAAGGAGCATCAACAGTTTGCATAGAAGTGCTACTTGAGGTTGTTTCTGCACATGGCATGTGCACAAGAGATCCTGGGTGTAGCAGCCTAATATAAATGTTAAATAAACAATTGAGCTAACTAGACAGATTCAACAGGAAATGAGTTTTCTTTTTTTCTTTGCACAAGGTGTGTGTCTAGGTGCCTGCTCAATGGGTCGAGCAAGCTCAGACACTTGTACATATTTTCAGGGAAGAGCTGATTCTCTGATGAGAAATGTCCAGGAGGGGGAGTTAGGTTAAGTCCTGCTCTCAGGAAACATTGCACCCCATGACCTGGGCTGAAGACATTTGTGTCCCTCAGTTCTTGATTCCCAGAATGGAGAACCCTTTCTGGAGCAAGGCACCAAGTCAAATTCAAGCCTTTCCACAAAAGTAATGTTTCTGCCTCCTTTATAACCCCCAGTGCAGTGCCTCAGAGTATTCTGGGGTTTAAGGGGTAATCTTACCTCTACTTGAGAGTATTTAAACTTAGTTTTCCAAACTCCCATTAAGGTCCCCTTGACATTTGACTGTCAAATCTGTCTGGACAATATTTTCTGTCTCTTCTCTTAAGGAAATAAAGATGATGTGATTGAGTTGTGTGCATGTTTGCATCTGTCTTTCTAATTTCCCCTAAGGAGTTTTGAATCTATGTCCATGATTCATACTATTTGGTCAGAGGGATAAAAGTCTCAAGAGAAAAAAAAAAAATCCTACAAGTTTTATATAACAGATATCCACATGAGGCCAAAATACTCTTACGAAGAAACCAACATGGACTGAAACCGTCTTAGATACTAGAGGATTCACATGGGCACTTGATAGTGAGATACAATGATGACTCTGCTGCTCAAGAGGTTATCTGTCTCCTATTTAACAAGTTTAATAGCTTGTTCAGTATTGTAGTTAATAATGAAACTCAGTTATTAAAGAGCTCAATAAAGTATTTTATATTAACCAGTTAAGGTTACGAAGATTATGGAAGCAATCAAATACTTGTTTCTCTCCCATTCTTTTAATAATTTAAAATAAAATATACTACATTATTTTTTATCTGATCATTCTGAATTCAAATTTATTGCTTAAAACCTAGTAGATTGTAATTAACAGCCTTGCATACAGATCTTGATAAATCTCCCTGTCTATTATAAGTATATAAATCAGGGCTTCAGGTATGCGCTACAGACTATTTTCGTGGCTTTTTAGTTGTCATACATCCCTTAGCACTCCAGTGATGTGATGTGGTGATTGTGTGTGGAAGAGGACACACAATTCATTATTAATTCATAATGGTAGCAGTCCTTTTAGTAACTGAATTTGCTCAAATGCCCCACGTTTTAAAAGCATTATTTGACTGACATTTATCTGGGGTTCATGCCTGATTTTCAAGGAATGGCCAGTTCAGTGCCTCACACAGTATCATGTGTGTTCATTCTTCCAGTCGTGAATCAACAGATGAAATCTTGTGACTCCCCTCGCAAGTGTTCTCCATCAGTGGTATTTTGAGCAGCATGGCCCAGTTCACTACCTGATGAACTGTATAGCTTGTATTATTTATAAAAACAATATAGCTAGGGCTTAAATAGAAATAATATTTGACAGGAATATCATATGATCATTAGAAACCATGAGCTTGCTAAATGAGTTTTGATTGCATGATAGGTGAATTTAATAGGTGCTTCACTGCAACGCATCTGTCCTTTAGTAGAGACTAATCCCTATCCCTTGCACTGCCAGACATCAAGTCTGTTAGTCCCCATGTAAACTCAAGTGTTTGAAAGATTTCTCCAAAGGAGACTGACCCATTTTCTGCATCATTTGTCCATCACTGTCATGTCATAAATGTACTTCCCTCTATGTAAAACTACCCAAATGATCTTTTTTCAGGTTGGATCATTAAAATAATCTCTTTCTAATCTGGGATGATCAGTTTTGAATGAGGTTTTTGGGGGTAGGGCTTTCCATTTGCCTGCTGTTATCAGCTAGCCGTGATTGTATTGAAATTAAAAGTCTCTAGAGCTAAGCCGTTAATGCCATAAATGATTGATTTATTATCACTCCTTGGAAATGAATTTGTCATGGAGGGGAGCTAGAGCAATCAGAAATCTCTCTGTTGCAGACCAAAGGGGACAGGTTCACAGTTAATATTAAAACAATAAATAAGAAGCTAAGTGTGGCTGTTGCAGTTGGTAGACTGGTAATTGCAGGGAGCACTTAAGAGGCTGGGGCTCTGTATGTGCCTTTGCAACTCTCTCGCAGTCAAGGGAACGAGCAGGAGGGTCCTGCGGATGTGCTTAGCGCTGGGTGTTGAGGGCGTTGTCTCAGTTGCTTGCGTGGGGCAGGTGCCAGTGAGGGTGATGCACTAAAGGGTGATGCCCCTCTCTGTGCCCTTGTCCTTATGGAAACATGAGGGAGGAATGATGCCAGGTCTCAGTACAGCTGGGAGAACTGCTGTTGGGACAACTGAAGCTGCCCCAAGTGGTCACGCAGGAGCAAAGTTCTCAGCTGCTCCCTGTGGGGAGGGGTTCCTCCCTCCCTGTTCCCTCAGCTTTCTTCTCGTTGGCTGTGCAGGACAGTAATATCCCTTTAACATCCAAAATTCCTTAAACAAAGGCTGTTGTTTCAGATCAGGTTGGGCTGGGGATGTTTGAGGAAGATAAATCCATTTCAGTAAAAACCCTTCCAACATGGAAGAGCTCTTGACTACAGAGCTTCCCTCTGCTCAGAGCCTGGATACCCTAGGGACCGTGGTGTGCAGAATGAGCTGTATAATCTAGGTATACATCAGCAGCACAGCTCAGAACTGGGCTTCCAATTGTAGCACCTTTCAAAATGAAGAGCTTTTAAAATGCAAAGTGCAAAAAATTGCTGTACAGGAGGCTCTAGATTACAGTACGGGTGAAGAAATAGTTTCACTTCGTGCTGAAAAAGCCTTTGGGATACAATCCCATTTCATCCAACCTGTTTGCAAATTAATTATGCTAAACAGGTTCTTGTAATTACATTGCTGGAAGGAAGAGCAGCAGAACACGTAAATTCCATGAGAGAGAAAGCAAAGATTTCCACTGCCAATTATGGAGCTAAATTCAACAGAGTCAGCTGTAGCATCGTGGGGCAGAATGTGATTATTTTAAATGAAGTGTAGAGGAACTCCTGAATCCCTCATTTTTGTTTTCATCAATGTCCTGCAGTGCTCAATTGTATCACACTGGGCATGACATTTTCCAAAGTATTAATACTTTCCATTATGCAGCTTTTGTAACACAACAGCCTGTAGCAACTTAAAAGCACTTGGTTCTTGCTTGGGAAGGATGAAGGATGCTGTTTGACCTACACCATAGTGGAGGCCTGTACAGTGTGTGGAAGTTTCTTCTTCCTCGAGGTTTCTGAGAAAGCCAAGCAAAAAGCGTCAGGTACCCCATGTGTAGTATACGCCACCCCCATCTAGTGGTTGCTTTGTAGCCTGATGGATAGCTGGCTGGAAAGTACTGGGCAGAATTATCCTCGAAATTGGCAAAAGCCTCAGCTGGGGCTGTTCTACCTCAGGACATTTCCGTATCATTTATTCATTTAGTTAGGGACAGTATTCAAAGAAAACAATAATTCTGTTGATCATTCTGTCCCTGTGTAACAGCTGGAGACACTATTTGAATGGAGTATGGAATCTGCACAATCCTAAAATGCAGTGTGAAAGAGCATTGTTTTTTATGAGAAGTTGCTATACATGAAATACTTGGAATGTGACTCTTGCGTGTCACTTCCACACTTCCAAAAGCAAATGGCGGAGTTTTAAAAGGAAAATACTTTAAAAACACCATAAGCATGACTCCCTTTTTAGCATGTTTCTCATGCTGAGCAGATAGGACAACACTAGTTGTGAGGAAGAAGGACTTAAACCCATCTTTGTTAAGCTGTTTATGCACATATTTGATTTGTCATTTTTGCAAACAAATATCTTCAGATAATTGGACTCATATAGGTAAAAACGTTGTGCTTTATGTAATAGCATCGAGTGGATTGCTCAAGGCAGAATCCAAAATACCCATCCAAAACATTCATAAAATTCTTGAAGAGTCACTCTGGTTACAAAATACTGTGTTCAACTTACCCACTTAACCTGTGCCATGTTGGAGTCCAAGCTACATTAGCAGCCTCCAGCAACCACCTCTTAATAGGAGTTTTCAGCCTACCTATTCCAAGCATCCAAGACAGAGAAGTCTTCTGTTGCAGGCGATTGCTTTTCTTCAGTCACTGTTAAGAGAACCTTGATAAGTAGCTTAGATGGAATACTTGTGTGTGGGACAGATGAAGTGAGGTAAATCTCTTAGTAACAAACTAAAGGCACAGCTATTAGAGAAGAAGACCATTTGAACTTACGAATCAAAGTTGAATCTTTAAACTTAGCCTTTCTTTTTTTGTTGTTAAATATAGATATCAGAGCTCCCTGCTCTGATCAGCAATGGGAAGACTCTGTCTTGCAAGCTTTAAAATCATCTTTTCTTTCATTTCCTGATAGGAATGTTAGGTATTTCACACGGGCTTTGGAAATTCAGGCCTTTCTCTTATTGTAAAGAAAAAGTTTTAAAAAGTCCGCAGTAATGAGCTCTGTTTCTTATTCATAATTTCTGGGTGGACCCTTTTTCCTGATTATGTGAATTACAACTTCAGGCTCTCCCCACACCTTACTCTGCAGTTGATATATTGCTGTGGCTCTTCAGAGGGACCCTGGGCTGAGGGACAGCACGAATTAGAGAGACATGGCCACTTGCACTGTTCCTGCACTCTGTGATGTCTGCTCTGACCCACTTCAGAGAATGTAGTGGGGCCAGCAGTGCAATATATAAAATAATAAACTTTGCTTCACCAGGATGTGAAAAACAGGGAGCTCTGTGTTGGGAAGGACCCATGCTAAGGTCTTTGTTGTCATGCTCTGAGCTTGCTCCTTTTTCCTGCTCCATCTCTTGTGACCTTGGTCTGCGCTTCCTTTCCTTCCATGTCTCCATGTGTGCACTCTCATCTGCTGGCCCTGCACTGCTGCTGTTGAACATACCAGGGAGAAGCCCTGGGGCAGTGTGAACTGGTGAAGCACGAGCACTTCAGTGGAATCACCAGCTGGGGAGCTGGCCCTTGATCTGGGTTCAAGGCAGCAGTTTCACAGCTCTCTTTGAACTGTTTTTTGCTTTCTTTATCCTCTGTTGCCTCACAGAGATTTATTACCCTTGAGATATCTCAAGTTGACACTAATAGAAAATGAAGCTTTCAGTAAGGGGGTAGAGATCCTCTCTCAATGCCCAGTCAGTCCTTGACCTTCCTGCCTAGACTTTTAACAGCATTACAGTTCTGCTGATACGCTTCATTCTGGAGATATCACTAGCAATTAAACCAGGACTACCATCTCATTCTGACAGCTGTCAGATACTAATGACCGGAGTTTGTTATGACCAGAGCTGCATTAAAACTGGTGACCTACATGTGAAAGACTTTGTATCTCATTACCTCAAGCTATTGCCCCCTAGATTTCTTTGAAATATAATGCTGTTTTCTGGCTTGTTCTTATTAGTCATGTTTGCTGGTGTCTGCCTGCTTTATTCAGTGAAATGTCTGGGGATCAATATTCCATGTTCCTCTCCTTCATATCACACACTATTTTCACCCATCCCAATTTTTGTTCACTCTAACTGACCTTAAAGAGATCTAGAAACTGAATAATAACCAGGGAGTAAGAAGATCAGAGCTTTTTACATCTAGGTCACTGCTAATAATCCAGTGGTGATCATTAGAGCATGTTTAGCAGCTGATGCAAATTCTTTCAAGCCCCTTCTTTGTTGACACACAATAAAATTTGTGCCTTTGTTTTATTGGCCCTTTGGGTGTCTTAAGGCTAATTAAGAACAAATCTGCACTTAAGTCATCTATTCAGCATTTGATCTCAGTTCAGTAAGCTTCTCTTTGACTGCAGTTGTTTCTATAAGATGAGAACCAAATGAAGGTTCAGTGTTGGAAAATTAAGATGTTCCACCAGGCTGTCAACATGGTGTCGACCCTGCCTTGCCATGTGCTTCCATTCTGGTTGGTGTGGGGGTCCTACCTACAAAAAGCCTGCAGCTGCTGCATGTTTTCAGAGAACACTGAATATGAAGAAAAAAGGTTCTAGGCAGAGATCCAAAGCAGGGATGTTGCCAGGGTTCAGTCTGTATTTTAATCCACTAGCATACAAATTTTCCAGACAGACTGGTTCAGCAATTCAGATGTTCCCACCCCAACTCCTGGGCAAAGAAAGTGAGACACATGACACATACACGTGTAAGAGGGAGCTCTTTATGCTGCAGGGATACTGCCAGATACAAAATACTGTGAAGGAACAGAGAAATACTTTGAATTCTGTCATGCATGCTTTTGGAAGGGAGTGATGTTATTAGCAGTGAAATTGTCTCCTGAAATGGAAATACATAATTCAGTTTGTGGTTCAGTTAGTTCTATTAAAACTTTGTCTTTATTTCTGCTGTCAAAATACATTTAGAACAAAACCTCGAAGTCAAAGGCAGGAAAGATTAAATTGCTCTTTATCTTTTTTCAAGTTAAACTGAAACGAGATGTTGGTGGAAGCGGGTTCTGGAGGCAGAGTAGTGCCGGAGTGTGTCTATCTGCTCCGCAGGCAGTGGGAGGACAAACCTACAGGATCTCAGTGCAAGCTAAGGAATGTGGGAGAATCTTTATTCCAATGTCATAAATGTTTCCAGTGAAAACAGTCGCTATTTCAGGGTCCCAAAGCTCTGCCAGTTCCCTAAAGTTTACTTGGATGCAGCAGAGCTTTTAGCAGCCCAGAATGTTAAGCTGCATTAGACACAGGGGCAGTATGAAACTGGCCCCCTCCTGTGGAAGCTCCTACTAGGTCCTTCATGCTTCAAACTCTCCGTCAGCTTTGGACAGTCTTTTAATTAAAGCTGAAAACTTGGCTTTAAAAAGTGCAATGTAAAGCAGTGAACTGTGTAAATGGTTTGGACTTGTTTGGGAGCATAACAGACATAAAAGCCTCATCTTAGTTCACTGGTTGGCCTTGGCATTTGTTTCTAATGCCTAAAACCAAACCCAACCTTTCCATGGAGAATCTGGAAGAAGATCAGATTCACAATTCAAGGTATTTAGAAACCAAGATCTCACCTGCTTTACATGGAAACTGTAATTCCTGGGCTTTATGGAACAACCTGAAATCTGTCTGCCCTCTCAGCAGTACACTGCTTGCTCTCATGGCTCAAGAGCTGTAGATAGTTCAGGCGTGCTAATTCTTGCCAGCATCTAAAATTCAAAATATGCTGTTTCTCATAGTTGTGTCTGGACTTCTTGGTAGTCTTCCTAGGGACAGTTATGGTCTTCCACACCATGAAAAGCAAGTTGACACTTCCTGTTGTTTGTGTGCTGTATTACTAACATCTATATGTTGTGTGACTAATTTGCACTGAAACAATGAACTTTGCACCTTCTGGTGTCAGCCCCGGGTGTGTTGTACACGCACAGATTGACTCTGCAGTGCATGGGCAGCCACTCTGATGCTCCTGGTACATGTCAGACTTGCTGTGCTTCACTGGGGACTCAGTCTGCAAACACAGGGTAGTCCTTTATCTGGGAATTTGAGTTTTCCTACAGGCTACTTAAAGCAAATATTCCACCCTGTTTTCCACCAGAAAGTCCCAGCAGATGGACCCAAATCATAATAATGTGATAGGTCGTGTATAAAAGTGGTAGAATTGGTAGGTGGCTTACATATGTACAATCTCGCAAGCGCATTTATTTTGTTGCCTTGTTCTGCTGGTACTTTGGTGTCCATCTGTGTGGGCAGGTTGTGTTATTAGACTGATGCTAGCAAAGCACTTTGGGATCACTCAGATTTCTGTAGGTGTGAAAACAGCTCTTTTTAAAGTTGAAAACCTGTTATTAACCACATGTCTGACAAATTGGTATAGCTAGCTAAAATCTACACATTGCTACCTCTCCTGAGGCAACGGGGTCATTGGTATCTGTCAGAGGAAAAACCCAGAGTTTGCTGTGACTAGGAAATATACATTGCCCTCTTGTGAAAACACAGCTCCACTGCAGCAATAGAAATATCCAAAGATACATTTTAGTTGAAAAGTCAACATATTCTGCCATTCTGTAAAGACAGCACAGGTCAGTCTTTGCTTTAGACTGACATCTCAGTGTGCTCACAGGACAACAGAACCAAATCTTTCCTATTTATGTACACAGGGTAGAGAATAAACAGCTTTATTTCCCTTGGCTCTGCAGTCACTCTGGATTTCAGTCACTTCATCAGCATGTGGGACTGGATTGTCATTGTATCACTGTGACAGCTTCACTTGTGTTTCAGCTTCATGACGGGTCTCAAACACATGATACCGTGACCTCAAATTTGCATCTCATTCAAGCTTCAGTGCCATACCATTTCTTTTCCTCCCTGTCATTTCATGAGGAAATAGCACTTTATATTTCAATTGAGAATTAAAATCTTATTTTTCATTTAGCCTGTAGTCATGCAGTCCTTTATAACCCAAGAAATCACAAAGTACTCACCTGGAATAGGATTCAGGTCATGCCTGCTGTTGGGATATATAACCTGTCTTGGAATAGATCACCCCATCATGATGCAGCATCTCTTTCCATTGATGGAAGAAGAATTAGCAATGAGCTTTGAACTGGTGTTTGTCAGGCCGACTGTTGTACTGAATGTGACAGATCATTTAAACACCTTAGCTCACAAAAACCCCAGTTTTTCAGCAGTGTTATTAGAATAAAGATAAGTATATTCACAGGTATGTAGGTACAGTGGAACTGATTAGATATCAGGACTGTCCATGGCTGAGAGGCAGTCAGGAATCTAGTGAGTAAAGAAGCCAAACCTAAACATTTTTCTGGGGTGTAGCTGTAAGAAAGTATTGATGCTGACAGCCAGTAGAAATGATTAAATTTTAGACCTTGTTTCTCTGCCAGGAGGGCTTTGTTTAGATGGTTTTCTCCATGAATAACCTGGGCAGCTGTGGAGAATCTACCTTTTTCTGTGCTTGCTTTGAGTATGCACTCACTTTTACTCAAATGAAGAGAGCCAAAACACAGGGAGTCTTCAACTGTCTGACTTCTGTGAAAATACCATTGAGCTCTGGGAGCTCCCTAAGAGTTGATGGTCTGCTTATACTCTACGAGGAGAGAGTGAACTGGCAGAGGTACAGACTTGCTGACAGTTCTGTAAGAAAGGAAGAACAGAGCTACCTCAGAACACAGTTTCTGATAGACCTTCAGTGACTTTGGTGCTTTTGGAATTCTTTCATACTCAGACAACCCAACATACTGCTGCTAAGTGCTAATGGTGTTTGCTTGAGTGAGTCCTTAAAGTGCTCAATTTGAGAGCTCTGGTGCTGTGCTTTAGGATTTTGCCTTCTTCCTCATGAGCTGAGGGTCATAGCAGGTGATGCTGCTAAATCTGCACTGGCAGCTGGACCGGGTATCCTCTGTGCTCCATCCCAATTGCAGAAAGAAATGTCAGTGTTGTGTTTTCCAGTTCGACCCTAGACCCCAGCCTGAAAGAGAAGCTTCTCCATATTTTAGCTAAAAAGTACAGCTTGGTAGGCTGTTCCTGTTCTTTAGATATGTTCTATCTAAGGCATAGTGTAAGTTTCTTCTCTGCTATTGTTTAACAAAGACTATAGACGATTCTCCTGTGTTGCTTGTTCAGTAAGTATTTTTACATCCTCAGAGACTGAATTCTCTGGCTAGTTTGTTGCCATCTTTGCCTGGGCAGTATTATCACCTTTAGGTATTTGGCTGTCATCAAGGAAAGATGCAAAGAATTTCAAGACTTTTTCACAAGGAAATCTGGTGCTGACCTTAGTTATGGAGATGCTGCCACCTCTCCATAAAGATCTCACACTATGAGAAGTGGGGGATTACACAATTTTTATAAGTGCATTATCTCTAAAACAGAAGAAATGGCAACTCTGACATGTAATTTTAAGTAAGAGGCTAAATATTATGTATTGTATATTATGTATCATATATGGAGTCTCTGAAACTAGTTGCATTCTCGAGACAGCTGCCTTTAAAAGAGAGCGGTTGTGAATTGAGTATCTCTTTGCACATGATTTATGAAGTGTTTAGAGGCTTGAAAATCCTTTGACCATCAAGAAGTCAGGAGTGTGTTGCAAATTTAATGCAATAGGAGAACAAATTCAGAAAATCCCCCATGCTGGAGAAGATTGTTTACCTGCTGCTTCAGTGGTAATGGCAACCAATCGAGAAAATGATTTCTTCTTGTATTCTCATCTTTCTGTAACCTTGGTTTTGATTTGTTTGTTTGAGAATTTAACATCTTACTAGAATTAGGTCATTATTTTTCATCCTCAATTGCATCTGGTATGAAATGTAAGTCTATCAAATAAATGTGAAATATATGTCATTACTGTTTCACTAGAAAGAACTTGTCTCTAAAGAGCATTATATGCAGTCAACTCATAGAGGAGATATGAAAGAACTTGGGGATGTCAGGAACTGGACTGTGTCTCCCAGCTGTAAACTTTGAAAGAACGTTTGGGAACTGGCATCACCAAGAGCAGTGTTCCTGGGAGGCTCACTCTTAGCAAGCATAAACCGGCATCCTTCTGGAAAGGTGTTGGTAGCATAATAGTTTGGTCATGATTACATAGTTTATTGTTCAACTGTTAATGTCTATAGGGTTTTTTTTTCATCTTTGTTGACTCTGGGGTAAGGCAATATTAGAAAGGATGCAATCTGCTGCTCTTATAAGATACAAGAGCAAACTTCTTATCTGAAAGCAGGTGTCCTCCTTTGAATTCTCACCCCAATACTGAACTCTTTATTTTGCCATTATTATTATTATTTACTATTATTGTATCATTGCATGCTTGCTAAGGGCTGAGTAGCTGTTGTTGTTATTTATGAAAGCCTACAACTTGATTTATTTAACATGTTTAGCAGAATACTTGGGGGGGGAAGACAAATCTATTACTCATATTAATTAGTGTGGAAAAACAACAGTTGTTCCCTAATGTGAGCTAGTTACCATAATTACATTGCTGGGCAGTTGGGATTGCATCAGTCTGCGTTTTGGAGCGTATTTTTGAGGTAGTGTTTATTAATGGGAAAAGCTGATTTTGGTACATCCCTCTAGTTACTCTTTGCTATGTCTTTAAATAGATCTTGTATTTTGCTCCTGCAGGTGGATTTAGTTGGGCTTTCAGGTTTTTAGAGATTTTTTTCCAGCTGGGGAGAAGAATTCAAATAGATCTGAGATTGAAATGAAATTGCATTCTCTACAATGAAGACACCAGTTTTACATTGGTCACACTCAGAATTTTGTGTCCAACTGAAGTAGTAAGGGTATCTTCAGTTGGTCTGGGGCACAGAGGGTGTCTTAATCCAAAGAAGAATGTGTAGCTGCACTAAGCTTGTGTGATAAATAAAGCAGCAAGGAGCACTTCTTACTGTCTTCTTTTCAGCTGACTCCTAATCAAGTTATTGAAACTTGTTATAATGGTGTCAAACAGTGCATGCAATGAGATAGCCTGGCATTGGAAGAATTGCATAGATAGTAGCTTTCTTTTAAGCATTCATCTTTTGTTAGTATAGCTTTGTTCACCCTTTTAGATAAAAATCATTTATTGTTTTTAATTAAAGGTAGCTTTTTCTTTGCAGATTTTAGAATTGATTTTATACTATCCCTTTGTATGGTTTTATTGCATTCTAGTGTTAAGTCATTCATAGACTAAGAGCATGAATAATTCTAAGACCTTAAAGGAACCAAGTGGCAGGTAAGCTCTTAGCCAGTTGATTTATCTGTAACAGAGGAGGCTGTTCTACCCATTATAGCTTTTAGCTGCAGTGGTGGTTTTCTCATAGCAGAAAGGAGCTGAAATTCAAAGGTACCATGTGGTGAAGGCTTTAAGTCACTTCAGCAGGCAAATGCAGGAGAGAAGGCAACCCTGCTTCTCACTTGCAATGCTTTAAATCAACAAGCAGCATGTTCCAATTTTTTTCTAATAGGTTTACAGATTTCTCTAAAATGAACCCTTGAGATCATGTCTGACATCTGGAAGAGTGAATAAAACCACAAAAACCCACTGCAAGATGATAATACAAAGTTACAGTATTGCGGGGACAGAATCTGTGGGTAATTTTCCCCCTTCAAGCATCTAGTTTACTTACGATAATCTCATACAAGTCTGCATCCCCCACAGGTTGATTGGAGTAGGAGGCATGAAACACAGGAGAAGCACTACTACATGTGGGTTGATACTGTCTTCTTTAGGTGGCCAGTTGTCTAAAAAGGAGACACCTTTGGGAACCATCTAGTACTGATTGTCACAATATCCATATTTTGTCTGCATTAGCTCATGAGCACAGTCAGTACTAGCATAGCGGCAGCATATCTAGGGAGATGCCATGTCTGTGAAAGCAGTGATCCATATGGCCCATAGGGAGGATTTCTACATCTCTTTCTACAGATGGCAAAGAACATAACTGATGGGGAAAAGATGATTTATATACCATGAGGATTTTCCCTTCTTTCACCATTTTAGACAAGGAACAAGACTGTAATGCTCCTTTACATCCTTACGTTCATCCTTCAAAAGTCTTTGTTCAAGATCCCTTCCCCTTAGGGGGATTGATCTGTGAAGCTAATGATGAGGAGACAGTGTTGCTGAGAGCTGTCTTTGCATATTTGTGGTTTATTCTAGACCTGCCCATACATCTTAATTCCCAGAAGGTGACACAATGAGTTGTGTCATTCGTTTCTCCTTTCCCACTCTTGGGAAGATCCACTGGAATCAAGTCACAAAGAAAAGTCTTCCAGGCTCCTTTGCACTGACTTTACCTCTTTCCTCTTTATTTCTCTTGTATGTTGAGCTTTAGGTTTTATCTAAGAAGTGCTGCTTAACCAACATTCCTAGATATCGTGACTGTCAGTAACAACAATAATAATACTTCTATTCACATGGAATTACAAATGTGTGCAACAGTTCACATAAATAAAACCATTTTTTTTTAAAACGTCAGTGAGCTCAAGAGTGTTTTCCTCCAAGACGTTTTTCCTAAGCAAGAACTGATTTAGTCCACATCGATGCATATAGATGTGCTATCCTTTGCACCAGAATGATGATATTTCAAAGGTTTTATATACAATTGGGCTTGTAGGTCTTGGTATTGACCTTTGAAAGAACGTATGGCATAAGAGAAAGTGTAGATATGGGAGAAAATACATTATCTTGCAAAGCTGGAATCTTAAAACTGCACTGTTTTAAGAGTCCTTTTTTATTATCTATTCACCATAAGAACAGAACTGGCAGGGTTACAGAAGATGGATCTTCAAAGCAGGGCTGTAAGTTGCAGAAGGATACCTGAAAACCTGTCTGCTCACAGCTTCATTGCAAAGGAAAAGCTTTAAGAGGCCTTGCAGCATTAACGTAGGGGCCCATTTCCAATTTCAGATTATTAGAAACTTTCATTTTAGTACAGTTCCTCTGTGAGTAGTTGAAGTACTTTCATACTCAGTACTGAAAATAAAAGTCAACAGGATATGCCAAGGGAAAAAAGGATGATGCGAAGTCATTGCCCTCCTGCCCCTTGGCTATTATGCTAACTACTGCTGCTGCCACTGCTGCCATCCTTCCTGCTTCTCACCTCTAACTTTAGGGTCCTTTCCATTCCCTTAACTCTTCCCCATTTTGTCCTGCATGGAAACCTTATTCTTCTGTTACCAGCTCCAACCAGACACGTGTTTGTGTGACAAGTCCACGGGAGTTCAGGGACAGATGTTGCGTGGTCTCCAAGCAGGAGATTTACCCAGCTGGGTTCCCATGTGCCCTGTGTCATTAACTCTGCCTGACCCTTAGGCATTGTTGAACATTTTGAGTACAACACAAAAAACACTGCCTGCCCACTGCCTGTGGTTGGCTTGGCCCAAAGGGATGAAGTGCACAGTGCTGCACACTGACTGACCTAGGGACTGTGGCTGTCATACAGCTACTTATACTGTTGAATGTGTTCCTACTGGGACCAAGCTGCCTGGAAGTGCTGGCTGTAGTTCCCATTTCTAGCCTGTGATGGCAGGGAGCAGCAGGAAACACCATTTTGGGGGGCAGCCCTTCACATTTTCTCTCCTTGAGCACTCTGATTTTCCAAGCACTTTATTTTTCTCTCAAGGTGCTTGTGGTACCATACAGCTTTCCTCTTCTCTACTCCTTTGGTCTTTCTGGACTTCAGGTTGTAGTTTCCTTCTTTGTATGGAAAGGTTTATGGACTGCTGTATTACCACAGGTTTTATGAACTGGAAAAGATACCTGAGTCCACCAGTTCCCAGCTCAGTGAGCTGTGCTTCAGGGAATTGATAGTTCTCCCCAGAAGTTAAAGCTAGTTGTTGGTAATTCCTGAATTAGCAGGTTTTGCACTCAATATCAAGAAAAGGGATTGTGTAGTTTAGCAGTCACTGGGATCTTGAGGTTCAGATTCTCAGTTCTCTGACACTCCCTGCTTATAGCCATTTTCCTTCTCTTTCTGCAGTTTCCTTGCTGCAGTACTGAGCTACAACTCCATATGTATAGGAATTTTAGGAGGACATATTACATAAGTATATGAGACAGATATTTCAGGCACGAGCATTTTTTCTGCAGCCCCATCTGTGTATTCATAAGATGGTTGTCTCAGACTTTAGTGACTTGTGTTTCAATCCCTTTCTGGCTGGAAATAGCACTTCCTGATTCTTCTATAGCCCTGTTCTTTTGTGAAATTTGCACTAAGGACTTCACAGCACAGCAGGCGCAGCATTCAGGTTAGTGCTCTGAACATTTGGAGCCAAAATTCACTGGGAAAATAAGGCCTTTTTCAGAGATGAAAAGGAGTCAGGTGACCAGTACTGGGGTGGAGGGAAAGAGGAAGAGGGGGAGAAGGAATGTCCCAGATCAGTGTATTCTCCATCTGGTACATTCCCAGATTCCTAAAGAGATAACATGATGTCAAGAAAAAGGATGTTGTAATTAGGTTGGGGCATAGCTACAGCACAGCAGGATCCTGACATTGCCGTAGCCCTGTGCTGTCGCTGACCTTGGGGTAGTGGAAGTCTGTGCCCAACTCTTTATTTTGAGTTCCAGTGCTGCTGCTCAGTTAAGGAAGATCTGAGGGAAATAACGTTTAATCAACAGTCATCATGGCGTTCAGCACTGGCAGTATTAATTGTTTTGACAATACGCTCTGAATTCAGATTTTCTTTTTGTTAGCACTGAGTAATAGCTGATGTGCTGGTGTATTGACCTATAGCACTGCGACAGCTCAATTAAGTGTCTTATTGTCCAAATCTAATCAGAGAAAACCTAAGATTGAAAATCGATTCATTTCCTGGTAGTTAATGACTTAATTTCCCACAAATGTGAATATAAAGATTAACTTCTCAGGTTGAAAGGGTTTTTTTAGAGGTAGACCCTGCCAGATGGATGCTTGGGAAGCAGCAGCATGGCTTCTCTTTTGCCATCCATCTTCCTCCAACTTCTTGTGGATCTTACTTTATCACAGCCTATACTGTGCACTTATTCTCTGGTCTCTTAACCTGTGTCTCACATAATTGCAGGGAACTGGTATTGGTAATTCAAGGTTAGCTCCTAAATTCTCAAGTATTTCTTCTCCATATCCCTGAAATGAGCATTTCTGCAGTGGCTAAAAACATCTGCAAGATTGGGTGACTTGGTCCTTAATAATGTGAGAGCGAGGCACGGTCATTGGTGGTCTGGGTAAGAAAAAGATTTTTCTCAGATCCCACTTCAGCCTGTACAAGTTGTGATTTTTTTCCTGTGAAGAGGGAAAATTACATTTCTTGGCATTTGTATTTCTTTAAGTGAAGAACTAACAGCTGCATATGAGCCTCCCTGTGTGTCTGTGCATGCATACATGTTCACAGCATGAAAGATGTTAAGCAGAGACATAAGCAGTAAACATCCATGGATTTGGCAGTTCTCCCCAGTCCTTGCTGCTTGTATGACTCCCACTGCAGCAGTATTTGAAAGAGTCACAATTCTCCGCTGTATTTATCCTCACAGAGCACTTCTGAGGTGGGGACATCTCACAGATTTACACATGGAGAACTGAGGTCTGGATCTAAATAGACATTGAGACTCTGGTCTTTGATGGTCCTCAAGATTGTCCTTTCCAGAGGCTCAGCCCCGTGGCTTAGGGGCTGCTAAAACCTACATACCCATGGCTGTGGATGGACCCTCCAGCAAGCTTGAGGCAGTTTTCCCATGTGGGATAGTTCTACCTTACACTGCAGATGTACTTAAGAGTGCAGCTATACCAGACTCAGCATCTGTGCAGACAAAAGACTGGAGAGCTTTTACTGTGAAGTTTAGGTCTGGACAGTCTATACATTTGTTTGTGTTTTTTTTTTTTTCTCATGTTGCTGTATCATTTCTGCTCTGCAACTGATGCTTTATCCCTGATGTCTTTTTTTATTCACCTTGCTGCAGAAAATATCATGGCATTTTCTGCTTTGCAGCAATGAATTTTGCCGGTGTTGAAAGGCTTAGGTCTGTATCCTGTCAGCCTGAAGCCCAGATTTGTGTGTATCAATCCACTGTAATCCCATGGAGTAACCTTCTCCCTAATACTCAGCAAAACATAATCCAACTCATTTTTTTTTTTGCTGACTAAAGAGAACTTGATTCCTCTGAAGGCATCTGGCCGGTAAAAGCCATGCACACCTGCAGTACTGGCTTGTGTCATTGCATGCTTTGCTTCTGCATTTTTCCTGTGGGTCAGTCCAGTGGACCTTTTGTCTGTGTAAAGCACAATAAAAGGGCTACAGTTGAGCAAGAAAATGGCCTTTCTCCCAGATACTGAGCAGGGACTCACATGTTTTGGGGATGAGTGCTTTGGTATGTGTATGACAAACTGGAAAGAGGTAGCCCCTCAAAGGCTGAGTGGGAGAAGTCAGAAAACTGATAATGCTTTGCTCCCAATAGAGGCAGCTGTAGGAGGAACACAAAATGAATCTGCCTTCTGGAGCAGTGTAGCTATATTAACATGTGACAGAAAAAAATACATCGATGCCATTGCTTTGTTGCATATTCCATCAGCATCAGCCCTACACATTGACAGGCTAAATATCACTGTCTGCTTTGGTAATCTTCCTTTTACATTGCAGGAATACACTGAGCTTGGACTTCAAAAGGTGTGCACTCTGACACAGTAGTACCATTTTTATCCATTTATTTGTACTTTGGAAGGCAGAGGAAATACAGCTCACTAACCATGAACAGAGTACGCTTGCTCTTTCCAGTTTCATCTGCAAAGTAAAAATAACTTACAAAAAGACATTTTTAAGCTAACCAGCTTGGTAATACACAAAAAAGTGTTTTCGGGCAAGGCTTTCAGCTTTGAAAAGTACTCCACAGAACCCTGCTGCTGTTCCAGGCAGTTTTACATGCATCATTGCCCCACAAGACCCAACCAACCTGCCCATTTTCCTCTGGCTGTATGTGTGGTGAAGCAGAGATCGGGGATCCCCATCATTCTCATTAGTGCAACACGTGCTTCAGCTTATATGGAGATCTGTGGCATCAGTGTTGTATCTGGGGGTGAGTTATTTGAAAAGCTTTTAGACCTATCATAGACTCACAATACATAGGGTTGGAAAAGACCTTAAGATCATAGAGTTCCAACCCCCCTGCCATGGGCAGACACATATCCTAGGATGTCTGTATGTAATGGAGGGATAATGCAGAGGGGACAGGAACAGAGGATAAGGAGAAGGTTGAGAAGAGGGTCCCCATTGGTACCACAATTTTGAATATCATGTCTGGATTTGTTACAGCACTCACTTCTAGTGCAGTGCAGAAACATCATCCAATTCCATACCCTGAAATTTCAGTAAAGAAATTAAATCCTTGTAACCCTCACTTCATTTCCAATGCATATGGACAAGACAACCCAGACCTTTCAAAGTCATGTGATGCGCCTTTCTGTGCTGATGTGCTGCTGCTCTGTGGGTGCGGGCTGGGAACAAGACAGGAACATCTGTATCTCTGGGATACAAATCCCTTAACTTTCAATTAAGTTGCTAATGGAAGCCTGCCGAGCTGCTGAAATTACTTCTGCTTCTTTGGAGCCAAATTCTTGGGTGCTCATTCATTGCCTATAACGTCTCTACAGTAAACTTCTGCCTCTGAAAGCTGTGAGGCTGAAATCCTCAGTGGTTATCTAAATTCATCTAAATGCTTTTAATTTAAAGGGCAGCTGGGGATAGGAACCACAGAAGGACTTCAGCAGAGTAAGGTATGCTTAACTGCCTCTGGAAACAGGATCTCCAAAGTTTAGAGGGAAATTTTGTGTGAGAAAAGGCCTTGGAAATCAACAGCCATAACATGTGTACACCTTAGAGTCATGGAAGACCTGGCTATGGAGGCAACTGCTCAGAGCCCTTCATTGCCTGTGTCCCTTTGTGGATTTTGCCTTGGTTGCCTAAAGGCCCTTGTGGGTCTGGACTTGAGTAAGAACATTTGGGTGTGTTTCGGTTCCTTGAAGATCTCATGCAATGCATAGTAACTCAGGAAAAACCTTTGACAGAACTAGAAAGTGGCAAGGAAAGGCTTTCAGATTTAACATCATCATAGGCCCCATTCAAAACCCATTGTAGAAACTGGATCATTTCATTGGCCCATACTGCTGATAGTATACATTCTGCTCGGTATCATAGCAGTTAAGATGCAGATGAAGTGAGAATTGTGAAAATGACCTGAATTAAAGTAGATTTTTTTAATAGGATACAGAAGCGCTGTACCACCTCCTGCTCACCCCCACCCCGTTCTGCACTCCAGCTCCTGCCTCAGTGCTGAAAGCTCTGATGTTAGATGAGTGCCTGGGTTGTCACCTGGGCATGTGCAGGCAGCGTGTACAGCTCTTTGTACACCAATTCTGTCTTTCTCCATTTTACAGCAGAATTTCCCTTTTAATAGAAATGAATCTCAAAACATGATAGAACATTGCATGCAAACCAAAGCACCACTCAGGCCAGTCTGTAGATTCACCCCACTGCACCCTACAAATGAAGGAGAGACCCTTCTTTTTTTAACCTCCCACATCATAGGGGAATTTGGAGAAATATACTGCTTTGGGTTGTTTTATTTCTTTCCATATGCTAAAGCTTGAGCCACATGCTTTATATGCTTTACGCATGTTCTTTAGTATATGCTTTATGCTTTTTCAGTAACTCGCTCCCAAAGGTGATCTGAATAGAGTTGGTCACAGAGTTGTCTGTGGGCATCATCACTGCAAAGATGCTAAAGCATCTGCAGCCAAGCAGATAAATGTTCCTATGTATTTGATCAGTTTCCCCAAGACTTAAGTTATGTACAATTTGCAGATGCTGTTCACTAGATACTTCTACTCCAGGACCCTAGAAAAGCCCCCATATACCACCAAGAGTGTCCAGAAACACTCTAGGAGCTAAGAATCTGCAAGACAATCTTCTCCACTATGTAGAAGCAGAATAAGGGATTTTTTTTCTCTCCTTTTTTCCTTCCCTAATTGATAGTTGTCTGTAGAGAAAACACTTTCTTCACATGCTAGCACGTTCATGTAACTGGTCAGGAAAGGTGCAGTCCAAGCAAGAGATGAGACTAGAGAAGCAGAAACAAAGGAATGATCAGTGTTTGGTCACCCTTGGAACTTACTGCTGTAAAAAACCCAGGCAGGTATTGTGTGTCTTGGCTTTTGGATGAAAAGGGTAAAGCAGGAGAAAATGTTGGTGTGTAGAGTGCACTTTTCAGTGGTACCATTGCAGCAGAAGGGAACTAATTACTCTCATAAGTAGATTGATCACCTGGACAAGGGTTTGGAAGGGAAGGCTGAAAGCACTGGCCTGCACAGTGGCTGTAGCCTCTGAAAATCCTCCCTGTATTCTTCTTTACTTGTTTCTGAGGGATTCACTGAGCTCACGCCAGAGTGCCATCCTCCCTCCTTATATTCCCCCTGCCAAGTGTGGGTGTTTCTGTTCTAAAGATCCCTGTCTCCCACTGCTACTTGGCTCAGACTAGTCTTAAAGTAGTTAAAGTCTGTGTCTTTACAGTTAGCTAAGGCCTCCCATAGAGGCTTTGACAGAAGGCTGAGGTTTTCATCAGAAGAACAATTCAGGAAGGTCTGGTAGCTGCAGTCGCTGCAGGCCTGAGGTGTATCAGAGAATCCATATCTCTTTGTGTGTGTTTATGAGTCCAGTCATGCTTACAAAAAAAAAAGATTAAAGGTCAAAAATCAGAAAGTACACAAAGAGCTGGAACAGAGCCTTGAGGTATTTAAGGCTCCGTCAGTTTGGATTATCAGAACATAACAGAGGCTGGGTTGAGCACAACCCCTTAAGTTACATTTTAAGGAGCAGACAATATCAAATACCTCTTTCAGCTATAGGAAAAGGGGCAGAGAAGCTGTGGGTGGACTCTGATCCATACAAAGTCAACTAAGAAAATCACAACTTTAACAGCTATGCTAACCTGGACAAACCGCCACTGGAATGGGTACACGCCAGATGCCTCCGCACCATGTTCAGATATCTTCCTGAAAAGATACTTGGGAATCGAGATGGACCTTTTCTGGGATAACACTGCGATTTGTAACCCTTTAGGGTTAATTTACAACAGGGGACAATATTCTGAATGGATGAAGAGGGGGCAAAGTTTAACCCTGCTCTCTTTTGTGGGTAAGAGGAAGATCTTCCAATGACTGTGATGCCGCTGAGCCAGAGAAGTGACTGTGTTGTACCTCTTCCACAATGCAAAGGTTATCCAGAATGATGCCTGAAAAAATTGGTATCAGAGAAAACAGCTTTGAAGAAAACTTTCAGGTTAGGACCCCTTTGGCAATGCAGCAATGACATGACCCACATAGTAGAAGCAGCTGGCTGCACGTGAAGTTTTGTGGTTTTAGGGCAAGATACAGTATCCAAATGGTCACTTGGCCTCCCCAAAGGAAAAGCAGCAAAAGCTTGTCATGTTCTACAGGTGTGTTTACTCACAGTTAGTAGCACCCATTTGTGTATATGCTGTGAGATCCCCAAGATCCCCCATGAAATCTGAGTGTGCTGTTCAAGAGCTTTCACGGCTGACCACAGCAACCACCAGCCTGCAGTGAAAGCTCTGGATGGGGAAATGGAAAACTGAAAATTGCAGATCCACTTCCTCAGCTGCTACTGAAGTTTCCTTCAAGCTTACATTACTAAATGCAATACTTACTAAGAATCGGGGTTTCAGAAAGCACAAAATGAGACAGCCCCAGATTGGGATAATTCAGGTTTATATTTATTTTAGGAGCATGAAAACCTCCACAAAATTGTGCTGGGAATATAGAAACAATCATTATTTGTGTACAGTCCCTGCACTGCAGTGGCACTTAAGCGCCGGTTTGAAACTTCCATTCTTAAGAGGTATGTTTTCTTGCATCTGGGCCACAGAAAGAACAACTACTGTGTCAAATGTCTTAAATCACAGGTTTCCTGAGGGAAAAAATAGCAGCTGAAAACCTACATGTTATGGTCATGTAAAATACTTTGTTAAGCTACAGTCAGTTGCAGTGTTCACTGATAAGGGATATTAAACATGAAAGCATTGTTCTATATCGTTTATCTCAGCTCTTGTCTTATGCACTTGTATTCATGTTGGTTGGCAGAATATATGTCCCTGTTTTTTTATGCTATGATGTGTAGATTCTTCTTTTTGAATAAATGAAGTTCTGTAACAACAAGCCCACACTTTTGCTTGGTTGCAACATATCAAGGGCAGAAAACATAGTCCTAAAATGCACCTTGGTCACTGTTTTTCATAATCAGAGAATATTAAATACAATCTCCTATTTGCACCCAACTTCAGTTTCAGGTTCATCTCATTAATTTAGCTTTAAAATAGGATGAAATATATTTGTAATGTTGTTTGCTGTAGAGAAAACTGTTGACTAATCATTGCATTGTTACTGTTACAGAAATTTACATTGTGTAGCTTCCATTTCACACAAAGCCCACCAGCAGCTCTCAGTAAACGCCTCACTTCAGTGTTTTGCAGGCAGCTACAGAGCTTGTTCTTTTGCATTGCCCACAGTTCTAATCATTGTTTTATTTTGCAGTTCTTTCCATATGGAGACGCTTCAAAGTTTGCCCAGCATGCATTCCGAACCTTTGATAAAAATGGAGATGGGACCATCGACTTCAGAGAGTTCATTTGTGCACTGTCCATCACCTCACGGGGCAGTTTTGAGCAAAAGCTAAACTGGGCCTTCAACATGTACGACTTGGATGGTGATGGTAAAATTACAAGAGTGGAAATGCTGGAAATCATAGAGGTGAGTCCAATGTGACACTTAAACATAACCTGTCTGAACATTAACAGAAATTGATTGTTCCCATACCCTTTAGCTTTTAAGCACACAAATAGCTGTACCTATCTTTAAAAGCACAGATTACATACATTCGTTCTACACTGACTCATGCGTCAGTGGTGCAAGCAGGCTGAGATTTTTATAGATGTAATCTTTGAGCATTGCAGAGAGTACATACAAGCTTTTAAATACCCAGAGGTAATTGTTTTTTTTCTCTGATGAACAGATTAACCATACGACTAGCACAGCACAGGATTTACAAAGCCCATCTCAGAATCACTTACCACCAATGAAATTACTGGTTTGTAGCTCAAGTGGCTGAAGCCCCACTGGCGATTAACTTCAGATGATTATGAAAATTTACAGGGAAAACAACACGCTATTTTCAGTGAGGTCTCACAGATGGGCATTAAGTTGCCCACAGTGCATAATACGGATGAAGTTTACTGCCATCGTTATCTACCAGCTACTCACCACAGTAGTTAATACCAGTTTTTGCTCCCCTGAACCCATAGAAAGCTATTAAAGGGTGATAATTTCTAACAACACTGATTATTCAGATTTCCTGTGAAATATTTCAGTGGAGTGATTACAAGCCAAATAAACAGTTGATCCAGAGAATAGCTTACAACAGTTTTGCACTCTGAAACAGAAAGCCACAGAAATTCGTTCTAGAATGCAAAATGTAACCACTGAAATAATCTACATGTAAAGAAAGTAAAATACATTCTTCCTTGTTTTAAATGTATGGACACCAGATTCTAATGAAAAGAGGAAAAAAATTGCTTAATCCTTTGGGAAACTGACAATCCTGTTATTGCTGGAGTATCTTTCCAGAATTTGATCACATCAAGAAATCAGGTTAGTTTGTACGTTGAGCTTTCCATTTGGTTTCTTTCCAAAGGCCATCTACAAAATGGTGGGCACTGTGATCATGATGAAAATGAATGAGGATGGTCTGACGCCTGAGCAACGGGTAGACAAGATCTTCAGTAAGATGGATAAGAACAAAGATGACCAGATCACACTGGATGAATTCAAAGAAGCTGCAAAGAGTGATCCTTCCATTGTATTACTCCTGCAGTGTGACATTCAAAAATGAGCTTGTGTACAATGCGTCATAGACTGCACAGAAGTTTAATGTTCCATTCAGTTTGCAGCTATTTCCACACACACAAAAATTTGCTTGGACTACCTATAAATGGACTTGCTTCTTGTGTTTGAAACACTTGTGTGCATGAGAATGTCATTTGCTAAAGAATTTTAAAAGTATATATTATAAAAATAAACTGCCACAACGTGATGTGTGCAATGTCATTTCACAACAACCCTATTCCTCTGAAGCCTGTGCAGCAGTCATGTGCTGCAGTGAATTATATTTATTGTTCATGTTTTACTGATGCTAGCTCTGTGTCTCCTAGACTGAGTAATGTTAGTGACACTGAATACCCACGGTAATGTTAACTGTTTACTAGAAATCATGTCACCATTCTGCTGTAAAGTAGTACTGGACAGACAGAGGGGAAGAGTTCCTCAGCTCTTAAGTCTGATCCACACATGTGCTTGTATTGTCAGTGGATATAAATGTACTTCATTTGCATGCCTTTTAGGTTTGCCTTAATTCTTACCTCATTTGCATCCCTTCAATCTGGAAAGAAATATGTCAGAGGAATGCAATATAAAAAGAAAAAGAAAAAAAAAAAGAATCCTGCTAAAATGATCCCTTTAATTAAAAATATATAAATATATATATATAATGTTTAAAATATTGTTTTATTGGAAGTTTAAAGATTTTATTGGAAGTGTATTGATCTTTGCCTGAATTTTCAAAAGCTTCCACAGAGGTTGCAATATATATGTCCCAAAATAAATTTATAACATTTGACCTTTTCCCCTAATTCTTATTTCACGTCTTCAGCCCAGTAATAAGACAAAAAAAAGTTCAATTTTTAATTCTCTGTCACTGTACTACTGGGAAATATGTATTTCATTCTGAAAGCATGAAGAAAACCTCTTTGCACTCACTCACCTGAAGAGTCGCATTTTAAGAAACCAACCAACAGTTGTATGTGTATTTACCAGCAGAGCAGCTGTTCATCCTCTTAAGATGCTAATGCTAAGATTTAACAGTAAACCTTCCAGACCTGTGCTTATGTAGCTTTTTGAGCTAGCTGGAATTCAAATACGGTTTATTTGCTTGGACCTAAACCTGGTCTTCAAATGCTTTTCCCCTCACTTAAGTGTTATTTCTTCTTATCATGTGACACTAACCTACCCTTGGTTTAATATAAATAGACATGTTGTTAAAAATCATTACTGGTAAATTCACCATAAAGTACGATGATGTGAAGTGATAGTGAAGAGAACCACTTTCCTTCTCAATTCACCGTATATCAGTCAAGTTTATAGTGTGGCAAGTACAGGTTCTGCACAGCTGTGGGAAAGCACCAACAACTGGCAGACTGCAGAAATTGCAGATAAAAATCTTTTCTACACCACATTTCCTAGCTGCATACAGGATTACAACAAAACAAAAGAGTGAACATCTCACAATTGCATGTTTGGTATTTCTTCTTTACCTTATGAAGAAACAAGCTGGTACTCTTAATAGCTAAACAATAAATATGACACAAACCAAATCATTCTCTGTATTTTCGGATTTTAAAAGCGAAGCTCATATTAAAATTGAGGGCAAAAACCCTAACAAAAAACAGTTTTACATGTTTTGCTAATAAACATGGGGGGCAGGGGGCATGGGACACACAGAGAATCAATTGTTGCCCACAACCACAGCCATCCATACTTAAGTTTCTTCATACTCCAAACAAACAGCAAAAGACAGAAATTTCAACTGCATTTTTTAATACCAGGATTTCACTTAGACCACACAGGTAATCATCTTAGCAAATCGGAGGGTGGTGCTGTGTACATTTGGCTGTAACTTAAAAAAAAACCCAGTCTGAAAACATTCCATACTTCTGAGAATGCTATGCCCATTGTTTCCACTTAAATGTAAATTACTAGTTGTTGAATATTCCTGGGAATTTATGCCTTTCCGCTTTATGTATACTTACTAGAGCAGCGGTACCTCTTTCAAATTAATGTAGCTGGACAGGCTCCATTTACTTTAATGCAGCATTAAGCAATGCATTGCCATCCAAAATGGCCAACAAGTCAAAGTCACAAAATGCAGTATCAGTACTGCGATCCTCCTTCTAGGTAACTGGTATAGTGAAATTTGCATTTAAAGTACCAAGAATGAGATAGTTTTGAGACCTTAGGATCACTGCAAAAATAAGTGCATCCAAGCAAGTGCTTCAGTAATTGTTTATTCAGAATTAATCTTCTGCCATGAAAACAGTTGTTTATAATTACAGTCAGGCACATATTTTCATCCAAGTACTGTGGTATATCAGAATAAATACAACATATTGCTTTGAACCAAAGACCAGAATTGTTGCCAACTGCTCCGATATTTCAAGTGTAAAAAACATGGGAGAAAGCTGAAGTGTGAGCTCAGAAGTAATGCAGTAATTACTTTTCCTGAACCTCTTCTCCACATAACTCATTAAAAACATAGTAATGAAGATAAATGCTTTTCTCTCTCCTGCACTCTTGCTTTATACTTTTTGTATGCTGAAGAATATCAGGAGGAAACAATGCTGTACCATTCTACCATTCATATTGTAAAACGGTCTAAACCATGTTCTAGTTTCATCATAAAATTGAGCCAAACTAAACATGTGCTCATGATCATGTAATAGTATCAAGGACTCCCAATGCAAACAATGCAGGCTTATGTTCCAGACAAGTTTTGCCAAATACACACTTTGTATGGTGATGTGTCCCTACAC
This sequence comes from Pezoporus occidentalis, assembly GCF_034315485.1. Lineage (NCBI taxonomy): Eukaryota > Metazoa > Chordata > Aves > Psittaciformes > Psittacidae > Pezoporus > Pezoporus occidentalis. The sequence continues at coordinate 1,190,765 of NW_026916325.1, forward strand.
CAGCACACCCCCTCCCCCAAGTGTTTTCACAGAATCCTAAAGTTGTATCTTTAATACATATTCCATCAAATGGAATGATCATGGAGTTGCTGAGTTTGGTAGGACCTCCAAAGGTCTTCTGTCCAGCTCCCTGCTTGAAGGAGGTGCAGCAGTCTATTTAGATCCCAAAAGCCTCCAAGGACAGAGATTCTACAGCCTACTAGGATATGCTCAAATGCTGGCTTATCCAGCCAGAACCTCTCCCCCACTTGAATTTATGACCGTTGTCTGTGCCTCTTCTGCCACACACCTCCACAAAAAGCCTGGCCTTATTTCTTCAGGAACTTACTCAAGGGTGGGACAAGCCTGTTGGCCCATCACCCTGTGCTTTCAGAAGTAAACATCTGAAGCTTTTAAAAGGTAACCAGAATTAGTTCCTACAGTTGGAACACACTAAACTGCAGTTAACTTTCTCAGGCTGGTTTTGGCTGGGGTTATTTCCTTCCCTTCTTATCTAGCTTCCACCCAGAGATACCTACAGCTTTAATATACGCTTGTGAAAAAACTAAACAATGTTAAAGACCACAAAATACCTGCAGCATCTGAAAACAAAATCGGCTACAAAGTCAAGTTAAAAATTACACTGCAATGAGGTTTTATTGAAGAATTGCTGTTTAGGAAATGACTGTAGAAAGTGCAGAACTGTTCTCTGAATAGTCTCAGTGGTTTTTGTATCCCCATTGTGTCAAAAAGAAAAATGTATTTCTGATGGCTAAACTCTAAAAAGTCATTGTTTTTGAAGAGCTCCCAACAAATTCAAGTTCCTGGAGAAAGGAGAAGAAAACAAAAAAGGTTAATTTGGGGCAGTTTGAAAAATCTGGTGGTTCTTTTTCCCTCTAATCCCCCAAAAATGCTTGTATTATTTAAGCAAGTTTAATTTAGCTGCTCTACTATAGTCCTGAAGGAGGTGGAGACACCCAACAAAATGCAGGCCTACACAATGCCATATAAAAGTTACTGTGTTATTTCCCCAAATTCTTATTCCACTTAATTCCTCTATTTTGGAATTACTTCTGTCCCTTTGGTTATAATTAATATCTACAGTTTTAGTATATACTTGCAAACACAGGCTGTTCAAGACCGGAGTTTATTTGGGTTAAAAAATTTAGAGTTTATAAAGCCACAGATTCCTAGGTTTTGTAAGCCCACGTTCAAAGAAACTCAAACTCTTCCCTACAAACTCTTTAGGAGGAAATAAAAGCACTTTCTTCCTGCCCAGAGAATATACTGCAAATAAGTTTTCACTTCTCGAATTATGAAAATATACACTATAAATGCTAACATGGTCAGCTGCTGTGGTTCCACTGGAAAAAAAAGAAACATGTTTTACTGCATGTATTTATTAACACACATTTAAGAAACAGAGCTAGAAAGAAGCATTTTTAATTTAACGCTAATTTTAAGAGCGTAGAGATGCTAAAACATTACCACAAGGATCAGTTCTCACTGTTTATTAAAATATTACTCCACAGTTATATAAAATACATTTCGTCTTTTCCAGAAGACAAAACAGAACAACTGATTTAAAAAGTCAGTATACTAACAGGTAGTTAAAAATATCAACTGAACATTTAGGATTTTCTCATCATAAAAACTGTGCTTATTATTGCTCTGTACACACACAGTAATTCTTTAAAAAAAAAATTGTAATTAAAAAAATACTGGAACCTCTTCTTTTCCCAAGAGTATTTAACAAAAGATCCCCTTCTCAGCATCAGGAAATAGTAACTTTATACACATCATTACACATTTATCCTCAATAATATGCCATATTCATACAGAGAAATACTTATTGATCTTCCTCTTTGTCATTCCTATTTTTGAAATTCAGTGTTCTTTGGCCTCTTTCAGGATCTTGCATTCGGAGGATTCGAATACAGGAACTCGTAGGCAGAGAGCTAAAAATAAAGTATGCATCATTTAAACAGTGGTTCTTCCCCACAGATTTTTGTATTTCCATCTAATTCTTTTCATCAACATGTTTTCCTTTCAATAACTCCATCTTTTTCTCTGCAGGTTTAAAAAACAGTAACATGGGGTGAAGCTCTGGCTTCACTGAACTGATACTGGAGGCAGGCTTCAGTAAAAGCTTGAGGTAAACACGATTTAAATTGTGCGATTCTAACACTTAGGCTACCTCAATTATAGAAAAGGTACTTTTAAGAGAAACTCCAAATGAAACGATGATCTTGCACAGTTCGTATCTGCCTTAGAGATTCTGAAGTGACATTTTATACATGTAAAATCACATCACACTAAAAAATGAGCGAAGTTACTAGACGTACATTTATACAGGTTTCTCCACTGATTATCTTAACATAGAATTTTTCCGAAGGTGCCTCCATACTTTCATTAAATGTTTGCTAAACCTGTATGATGTAACAAAATATAACAAAAACCAAAATGCACTTGAATTGTTGAACTTTTAAATATAACTTTTAACCATACAGAAAATTTCTGTATGTTTCCTGAGTACAGTTTCAGAAATTCCCCACGAAGAATTTCCAACAGAATACCATTATTCTACTTCTTACAGATTTATAATAAAGAAAGACAAGAGTAAATCAACTATATTTTACAATTATCTTTGTAGACTGCTTAACTATCCTCCGCAGGCTTCACTGATTACATCTGCCGAATAGAGAAGAGAGTTGGCAGCATAAGGTTAGATAATGACTGTCCCTTTAAGCTGGGTATTGCTTTACCAGGGATGAACAAACAAAATCCCCAAGGAGTCTGTTATCAGTCTAGATAAAAAGAAAAAAAAAAAAAAAAAAAAAAAAAAAAAAAATCGAAACACAAACATCTTGAACGTACTGCGGTAAATAAGAAACAATGGGAAAATGCAGAGTCTTCTGTTAAGTCTGGGGGAGGAAAGAGAGATACAGGGCTAAAAGCTACCAGGAGCCTACTATACACAATGAAACATTTCCAAAGGCTGTTCTACTTAAGATAAAATGATTCGAGTCCTACTGAATGACCATATTAGAGACATTACATAAGGAAGAGTGAAAATCCTATTGAATTCCCAGAAAAATCAGCAATGAACTGCTTAACTGCTCATTTTCTACTGCTACAAACAGCAAAATTTTTTTCCTTGTACTGATTTTTTTTCAAGCGATACTCCTTGCAATAGAACTCCCTTGCAATATTTCCTGGTACAAAAATAACACAACAGTATTACCTCATGCTTTGTGGGGTGAGTAAAATGAACTGTCGATGGCGCTGTGCGCCAGCCACCTTAAGAATCATATCCATTGCAATTCTTCTGTTAACCATGTCCTAAAGAAAAAGATTTATCAGATAGAGATACTGACCATGCACTTCACTGGCCTACTATTGCACAAATTAGAACAAATGCTTAAGAATAAAATAATTAGAAAATATCTTAATTGAAAAACCTCCTGGAATCAATTCATACACAGTAAAGCTGAGCTAAAGAAATGTCTAATAAAAACCAAGCTGCAGAAACATTGAGGTTAAAATTCTAAAAATTCTGGGCAATTCTTGAACTCTACATTTTAGTACACTTAGACAACAGAAAGCTGCTATTGGAACAATCACATACTCCTACTCACAGCATTTTACTATCACCTTTGATATGTACTTAGTACTTCCTACTTTATCAGTATGTTGAGATGAACTGTATTTAAGTAGAATAATGTTTCCCATAAAATCCTGCCTCAGAATCATCTGAAAGGATTTAAGGGCTGCATGAAACCCAAGCTATTTTGTAGCTTGTTTTATTGTGATTATTATTGTTGCTATTATTATTTTGAAACAAACTTATACATTAGGCTTCGTGAAAAAGATGTGCAATGGGAAGCTATTACTACTAGGAGTTAAAAGAAGCTCTGCTTCTATACATTGTTACACATGAAACTAGGTACCTCCCTGGCAAATATGATGAAGGAGTCCTCTTGTGGTGGGTCTCCAGGATTACACTAAAAGTAACTACAGAACATGGAGACGGTCATTGCACTTACTGGCACAGCAGTAGAAAGACAAATTATGTGTAATTATTTACAGAACAGATGATATGGTATGGAGGTTCTCTGCGTGGCCTATGGTTCTGAGTATTCACCCTTTCCTGGACACCTGGCTAAACTTCTGCACAAATACCTTGCAATAAAAAAATTTGATAAATCACCTATGCAGGAAAGCTATACACAAAGATGAGGTTTAAGTTTTACCTGACATTAGTATTTATTCTGCATTTCAGCATCTTGGAAAGATGCTACTGTCATAGCAATATGCAGAGGCAACGCTGACAAACACAGTAACAACTGCTTGGGGAACTATTTTATGATTTTCGTGCTGGACCAAGTTAAGCAAGTTGCTCATAGCTCAGGGTACCAACTTCAAAAAGAAAATAAGCTTCAAAAGTCATTAAGCAAAGTGAAAAAGCTTTGTCTTGGGGATTTGTTTTTTGATTTGGGGATTTTTTATTTATTATTTACAGTTAAATTACAGTGTTTTAAAATCTGACCAAATACAAACAATAACCCAACTATTCCACTAATTTATACAAATCAGAATAGCAAATGCAGTTTAAGTTTAAATTATACCATGTAGACATCAAATTCATCCAAGCATCTGAAAGGAGATTCGGTAATGGACCACAGAGAAAGAATGAAACAAACTGTTGAGAAGGAACGTTCACCTCCTGATAAAGATCGCACGTCATTAAGGGTACCTTTGTCTTTCTCTCGAGGCTGAACCTTGAAATAAAAACATTAGAGCCATTTTTAAACCTGAGATGGAGACTTACTAACAGAATCATAATTTTAATGGTAAGCACATTATGGTTGAGCAGATAGGGATCACCTGAGAACAATTTCATGCACTTAGCTACCACCACCATTCTGGAATGGGATGGCTCCTAATCATTTAGTAACACATTTCTAGGACCACTACATCTTCCTCCATCACAGTAAAATACACTTAAAAGATTGAATGACTGCCAGTGTTTCCTACTGAAGAAACAAGAGTTTAAAGGAGAAACAGTTTCTTTACTAAAATACATGAATCATTGTGAACAATCCTTTGGTACCATTGATTATGATGACACCTTGTGGCATTCCCCCTCTAAGATTAAACTTAAGCATCTTCTTGTCTTGATATTTACACTACCTTTAACAAGCTAAGCAGGAAAATAAGAATTATTTTAGAGTGAAGTCTTTGGTGTTTTTTGTAGGAGCTGTTTTTTCAATTTACCTTCCTTGAGTAAACATGTATCTCTTGCATGAGAAACATGAAAGATCAGCTATAAAAATAAAACGTATTTTGACAAAGCCACATAATGACATTTTACAGACTGAGTTTGAGTTCTTCAGATATGAATCCTTCACATGTTTAATTAGGATTCTGTCGACACATATTTATGTTGTCAATACACATTTTTCCCTTCAATTCGTAAAAGTGAAGTCCCCCACAGAAACAAAAGTAAATACCCCCATAACAAAAACTTTTGGGGAGGTATGATAAAAGATACACAAAAGAAAAAAAACCAAAACATAACATTGAAGCTGTCAGCCATTAAAAGTTGTTTAAATAACAACTAGAGCCATTATACAATCACACAAATTAAGGTAAACTTCCTATCAATGGAATAGCAATTAATAATTTTGAAAGACTGACTTGCTAGTGAATTTTTATCCTCAGCACAAGACAAGACTCCAAATTTATTCCATATAATCTTGCAACCTGGCCATATTAAGATAGCAATAAAGTTTTTGTTCTTGCTTGTTTTCAACAGCATCCTACAATTTAGCATAACACATTTTGGAGAGGGAAGAACAATTTCTTCTATCTTTGCAATGCACGTTCTAGCACCTGATATGCTAGTGGTAACAACTGCAATAATAATTGTATAATGTGATAATTTCAGTAATATAAAATAACTTACTGTTATTGAAAGTGTCTCATTCTTGTGATCAAAAAATATTTTTCCAGAGCAAGCTCGAATACGTAATAAATGGTCAAAGTAGAGTTTGCATCGTAAAGAAAGGAGCCTTAAATCAGTTAAATCAAGTAAACAAACATTAGGTCCGTAAGTTTTAAAATACATGATAAAGTGACAACATATTTTTATCAAGTTCCACATCATAATCTTAAACAATAAACTCACTTTAATAATATCATTTTCCCAAATCAATTAAGCTCTGGAGTGGGTGACATTCTATACTGGACATACTAGAGAGAATCACCAACACAAAGTAACCAAGTAAGAAATCAAGACATACAAGGCTTTGTGTTTTCTAGAAGTCTGCTTCAACAGACTGGAAGGTTTTTACACCATTCTTCCACAACTTCAACAGAAAAGGACCACATGCCACTTCCAATACTGGACAGGAAAGAACTTCACATTAAGGACAGTAAAGAATTTAAATGGACTCTGCTAGACTCTGGAAATTAAACATTAATTTCCCTACCAGTTTTCTCCTTCCTCCCCAGTTCTAGCATACGATTTCTCCAACAGACAATACATTACAGTTCCTTCAAGAAAGAACTGTGGTGCTTTAACACACCCTGAAGTGGGACTGATATTCAAATTTGGGCCCTAGGAACAAGATTCAGTTTGACATACATGGGCACCATAAGGCAAGTATCAGATTCTACAGGTAAATCTTCGCTACTACTATTTCTATACTTCCATCTGCAAAGGCTGGGATTCTCCTAAGCATTGTTATTGGTCACAGTCATACTGGCACCCCCTTCAGATCCCAGATCAAGAATTACAAACAGAATCAACACATATTCCTCAATTTCTGCTGAAGAGAATGATGTATGAAGGACTGCTCGGGGAAACAGATAGCAATGGGGTAGTGAGGGGCTGAAACAAGAAAGAAGGGATGCACTCTCACTAATGGAAACGCCATGAGAGAAGCAGCTGTCAAACTACAGAATCTGAATAAAGATCTCAACATTTTTTCAGCACAGGGCAGAGAAAACACATTTGGCCCATAACAAAATTACACAAGCACAGCACCACTAATTATACTCGATGAAAATAAGCAACAGTCCAGATGATTTCGATACTACTATGTTGCTGATGTTTTAATGACTAAAACCAGCACTGAAACACAACTGAACTGCCTTGGATTAAGTCAGCAGAGTAGAGGCCTTTGGTGTGAAGCAGTATACAGCCTCTAGAGATCACACTGTTTTTTCAGCTGTCAGTCCAGGCTGCCTCTAAACTGAGGGCACAACAGTATTGGATCTAGGAGCATGATGAGGTTAGAAAGATTGCTGTGAATACTACCTTAAAGATATCTCATTCTCACAGGTCTGCTTTATAATTTTCACCCTGGAGTATGGGTGCATGCTTAGATCTATATGTTTATCTAAAACCAGAAATTAGAGCAAAATTAACTCACCTTAAGAATTGCCGATATATTTTGAATCTCTGTGTCATTATTTCTTCCAGCAGCCTAATAAATTTCTTTAAATTCTTTACTTTACTGTTTGCATCCTTATATCTTTCCTTTGCATCATGAAATTGCCTGTTTTAATTAACAGAAAGTCTGGACTCAACATACATTACTTTAAAAATGGGCTACTGTTGTAAATGCTGAATATCAATTTGATAATCAAAACATTCAAATAAAAGCTTTCTCTTGAGGATCCATGTTAAAGCTAGAAGTATTTGATGAGACAAGTATGACACTGTTCACAAATGAAGTTGGAAAAAAATATTAATTTTACTTCTATTTTAATTCTTTTGAAATAAAACTCTTACATCAAGGAGAATGAATGACTGGGCTCCCTATGCTCAAGAATACCTGAGGCGAATGATTTCTTGAAATACACTTGATGTCAAAGCCTGAAATATTTGCCTAACTACTGCATTAGTTATTCAAACTGGGAATGTGTTTAGTGCTCTTTGCACCACAGAACAACAGCAAGCTACATTTACACCACAGTCATAACTGGGATACTTCTAAACCCTAAAAGGGTATGTGACTGTTGGCAATTTCATATATGTAATACAGACACTGCCTAAACATGTTCAGTTCAGTGGCTGACCACACAGTCAGTACTGCATGTTTCCATGTCTTCAGACACGGATTAAATCCTAAGAACACATATAAATACATTGTGAATCAGTAAAAAAACCTCTTCTTTCCCATCTTACCTGAATTACTTTAGATAGTAAAGATGACTTACTGTATTATTTCTTCTCTGTTTCCATGGCGATTATTTTCTGTATTTATCCTCTCTCTCAAGCGATTCATTTCTGCATCAAGACTCTTAACAGTTCTGCTGACCTCTAGGCGCTCTGAGTAGATTTGCCTAGCTTGTGCCATTTTTTCCTAAAGTATGTTTGAAACTCAATTAATTGTTAAATAGTTAAAAGTCTTCAAAAGATCAGGTCTGTACAAGGAGAAACCTAGCATCCAGAAAACCAGTAATTCTCAATTTAAAATAGTTTGGGTTTTTTTAAGTTAAGTCATTTTAATCTTTCCCTTGAAAAATACAGAATAAATACTTTTGATGGATAACCCTTATCTATCAAAACAGGAAACGGTGCTCTGCCAGACAAGAAAGAGGCCTTGATTCATTTATACAAAATTACTTTGACTTGTTTTAGACAGCTTCAGATGTAATGAGAATGAGATGTGAATACTCAGTGTTATATGGTCTGTAGGATGTACAAGTGGAACGATATATTATTAAATATTAGAAGAATCATGACCATCCAAGTTCAATAAAGACAAAAACCCACACCTACCTCTAATTGTTTTTCTTTGACAGCTAGTAATTCTTTATGTCTTTTTACGCAAGCCAAGTGCTCCTTCTGTTTTTCTTCATAGTGCTGCAAACGGCGTTTACTAGTCTCCAGTTCTGCATCAGCTTGGTTTAATTCCTCCTGTTTGCAGTAAGTCAAGAAGTGAGCTGGCAGGGATAGATTCCTAAGCATCTTTCTGACATTTACTGGTAATTACATTGGTTTTAACACTGTCTACTTTATTTTATTTTCCGTAAGACAACTCCTAAAGTCCAGGAGCTTTAACAGTAACTTATCAGAAAGTCTACACTCCATTCTGATAAGGACGTAATAAATACTTGAAATTGCATTTAGGAATCAAATCTTGAGAGGACATTTTAATCTTTGGGGATTCTAAAACTTCAAAAACTACATTTACTTTTTACACTATATTCTAGCCACAACTTCTGATGCTTGTGTGACATCA